>NC_089517.1:38559427-39199427 GCF_963924715.1 Thunnus thynnus
TTTCCTTACTGAAAAGTCTGCCATTCATGATATAATACTGACCTAACCTACAGAGAAGAGCTGCAGTAGAATTCAAAATCCAGGTTTATGACATTCAGATGAAGGGCCAAAGATGTTCACAAACAGTTTGTTGTTCAAATTCACTTGGATTCTTTAAAAATGTTGACATTATCCATTGTTGCCAAATCCCACAGGTTTCTGCCCAATTTGGCCACATTTTATTTGATTAGGCAATATGATATTTTGGGCTATTACCACTCCAATTAGTATGATTGGAAATGACAGGGCACAACTAGGTTGAAACATTTCTTCCTATTCTGATTATTATTTGGTCAGCTCTGTGATGGAGGCCCTGTAAAAGCTGACATCTGTTCATAAAACTGATTACTGTAACATTATATACAGAAAACTGGAGGCACTTTATTTTTCAGCTCCAGAACATAACAGACAGGCTCTGAGGCTCTTTCCTCAGAAGAACACTAATCGCTTTGCATGGCCGTCAGTATGAATCAGTCTAAAATGACACTGAAAATAGGTATTAACAAGTAATATTTGCATGTTTAGGTGGTGTGATATTATAAAATGACATTTATTACATAATGAGATAACCCATGTTATGTAAATTATAAAAGTAGCCTAAATGGACAATAACGAACTATAATAATAACAATAAACAACCACTGCACTTATAGGTGATTTAATGTCACAACGAAATCGACATGAAAAAGTCAAGCACAATTTTGCCTAATCAATTATTAATTTAGTCATTTCAACAATGTGTGAATAAGAGAACATCACCAAGAAACTTGAGGTAACCATTAAAACTTTTTTTTTAAATTTATAACATCGTAACATAAATATATATTTTTTTCTTTTGGTGTTCAGTTCATGAAAACAGAGTAAGGCAACGGGCAAATTAGACCATTAGTTTTACACACAATGAACGTTTGTGAGGAGGCTAAATCATCCTCACTTGAACGAGTGATCATACGTGTCCCTCAAACACACTTTGAGGAGACATTCAGCACCTTGACTGTGCATTTTCCACAGACTGTTTTCCTGCACTTCGGCACTTGGTGAAGGTTTTTATGTAGGTCATTCATGGCTGATGCAATAACCACAATATCGCAATACTGCGCTATAGCCAAGCCAACCGCAGTGGATGGCAAGCAACCACTACAACCGCACTATGTTCACATTTTTCCTTTTTTTTCACGAGGCTAGGCCCTTCATGTTTTACACTTCAATGTGTATGTATTGAACATTCAGCGGCTCCCCTGGTCTGGTCTGGTCCGGTCCAGTCTGGCAGCTCTGGAGGATCTCACCCGCTGTGCACTAACCTGGCACCCAGCTCTCATAACAGAGCCGGGCAGTGCTGATGCTCGGTGGTTAAAAATATGTTTGTATGAATATTTTGTATGTTATGGTTGGTGCTGAGCAAAACGTGTTGACGTGTGTAATGGTATTACTGTTGTTACACAGTGTTCAGGCATAGACCGATTACATCACTTGCCCACCACCCTCACTGTCATTTTGCTTTTTTTTAAAGAAAAAAAAACTGATTTGTAAAATACTAAGCTTGCTATCAGTACTTAGTGGGATGACAGACCCTACAATTATAAACTTAAAGTGTCTGCTCCGTGACTGTCTGTAGCAGCAGCAGAGTCTCAGAGTAGAGTCCTGCTCTCTGTTTTAAACACTCGTAGCTGTTAGCTACGAGTGCCTGCTCTCTGCCTGCTCTCAGATGGTAGGCAGGTTGTTCTGGTAGCTGGAGTCTCGCTCTCTCTCTCACACACACACACACACACACACACACACACACTCTCTCTCTTACGCTACTTGTACAACACATTTTAGTTTAGAAAACATCTTAAAATACTTTTTTTTTTTTTTAAAAATCCCTGATGCTTAGGCCCGGCAGGCCACTGGGCTTGCAATACATTGGTGGAAGCCCTGGATACCATGTAAAGGTGCAGCCAGACTCCATTCATAAATCCCAGGTTTAAGGAGACTTGGCTGTTGTTTCCTGCCACAACATGAATTTTAAAGTGTTTTCTGTGTTCGTCAGGTACTGCTGTTCCATTCAGCCGATGTGCTAACATTGCATAGACCGCATGCTGCGCTATTGAGCCACCCTGAATCACCACAGGGGATATTCCACCACCACAACAGCCCTAAGGTCATTCTCCTCTGCTCTTTGTAAAATATAATTATGAGTTGTCAGATCACACACTCTAATGAATGCTGGTGCCTAGAAACTTTGAATGTTTAAACATGAACCACACAAAAATATATTAATACAAGTAAATTTTACATGGTAGCGCTTATAGGTATAAGTGCCTGTGTTTTTAATCTGGATTTATCTTCACTATTTTTAACAATAGAGGGTGCTATGCAACATTATTTTAGGAAAAGTCAAAGACTGGGGGACATGAATATTTTATTAAAACATAGTAACTAGTAATTAAACTAGTAATTGAAAAATTGCCACAGGTAAATTTTACCCCATGGTGGTCCTAGTGTTAACAATTAAAGGTTGACCTCCAGTTGAAAGCAGGAAGTGGACAGTTGTCTCTTCCCATCTATCCACCACGACCTCCTCCCTTTTCTGCTTCGTTTCTGACAGAGGGTTTGCACTTTTGAGATGCTTCTTGGCTAATCAAGGTGTGTTTGATGCCCCAAGTGGTTGATAAATGTGCGATAACTACACTTGCAATTACAAAGTAACCACAGGTGTCACCAAATCAACCAGGAAACTTGCAGTTTATTACAACTTGGCTTTCATTTTAGACCACCATCTGTTGCGGTAACATTGCACTTACCAAGTTAAATGCTGAGATGTTGGAACATGGCAACACTGCTACGTATAAGTCCAATAGTCCAATGAGCACAAGCGGTCAGATGATCAGAGAGGCTGTTAACAATCCCCCAGATTACACACATTTTTTTGGAAGAAAAAAGTTTACCTACCACACTTACTTACCTACAACATCACGTATGGGCTCAAATTACAAATTACATTGAGTATTAACTTCATGTAAACTGGGAGCTGTTGGTTTGTTTACAACCTGTCTGATCTGACTGTTGTTTTTTTCGCCCAACTGAATCTATTGTGAGTAATGTTATTGAGTTCCAAGATCTCAGCAATTATTTGAGTATAATGATATCATTCTTATAGAAGTTATAGTAAACTGTAACTTTCCTTTAACCTTTGGGAAAAGCAGGTGCAAAATTTGTGTTTTATCTGGCACACAGAGCGAGGAAGAGAACGAGAGATGAGAGGCGATTCTGGCCATACTTATCATCAACACTTCAGTAATAGCCGTTGTACTATGAAAAGCTCTTAAGCTACAGAAACATATGAAACACTGCAGCAAATACAGTAAATAGAAGTATCTGCTTGGCACCAGTACACAACACAAGCCAAAAGAGCAGCACTGTGAAAGCAGTGTTACTTCTCATACAGTTCCTCTTGCCACACTGATCTCCCTCAGCTGCCTTCTGATTGAATTAGTATTTCTCCTGGCATTTAGCCGCTCACAGCAGGATCAGTTCAGTGCAGTATGATTGAAGCAGCTATTCATCTACTTATTACAAATGGGATTTTATAACTCTGTTTGCGGCAGTAATCTCGTCAAGGCAGTGACATGTCCGTTTTTACTCCGTCGTGTTTAAAAGTTTCAAGAAGCACCACAGATCTCTCAGATTGATCTTCTGACAGCAATATCTAACCAATATTCCTCCCAGAATGCCATCTTTCTTGTGAGAAAAACAGTGCATGATGCACTGTGCTGCCTCCCAGACATGTGCGAGACGCATCTTAAACACCCTGGCATCAGGTCTCAATTAGCAGCGGCACATTTAAATTAATTCATCTGTGGCTGTGCTCATTTACCTCATCAGTCTTAGTAAATACCCTGTTAAATGGAAAACATGCGGCAATATTACATTTGGTGGTGGTAATTTACAGTGAGTCAATCAAGTAAATCAGCCCCTTGGTTTGCTACCATATACAACCACAGTGTGAATGCTTCATTATAGTACTGGCATCGAAGAGGCTTTTCCTGGAGCAAGAAGATGCACCGAGTCATGCATTATTAATATTATTGAGTTGACATCATGATCTTCAGTTAGCTGAGGTATGCAAAACAAATGGTTTTCTTATGATTTTCACTACATTTATCAATCCTCATATGATCCAAACCTTATTCACTAACCTGTTTATTAAAACTGTTTCAGTGAGTCCAAAAGGGAGCAACAGCAGAGAGAACAAGGAGAAAGAGCCACAGAGAGAGGGAGCTTCCATTTGGAGGATGGGTGGGAGTGTAAAAGCCTGTGGTACAAAGCTAATGGTCCAGCAACAGCACTTTAGCCATCTCTCATGATCGCACATCAAGTATTAGAGCCCCATGTAGGCGGATCTGCTGTGGGTCAGTTTGTAACAGCAGCAGACAGTCTTCACAAAGTAAACCTACTATCATAACCATGTCTGGTCCAGTCTCAGCCCACAGAAAGTAAGGTTCAGACTGACAAATTAAAGTGATACCTGTTCAATCAATCTTTTTCCATGTTCAGGGTGTGATTGTCATGTTAAAACTGACTATGTTAATGCTTTGTGTTTCAGCATGCTGACATTTGCTGACATGCACTAAATATTTTTCACTATTTTCAGACTCATAAATCAAGAAGACAGGTTAAACTGCTCATTGTTAGTTGTAGCCCCGATATTGATGTAAAAATATTTGAATTGGCTTGAGTTGATGCGTCAGTTGAGAAGCTCCTTCACATTTTGTCAGTTGAATCGCTGCCTTGTTTTTTAGTCATGTTCGTTATACACAGAGTAACCCATGGTGACAGCATGACAGACTGTAGACTTTTACAGATTCCTGTCTCTAAAAGACCTAAATACTTAACTTTGATGGAAACGGAGGACAGAGCAACAAAGAGCAGAGCGACTGTGTTTCCTGCTCCAAGCTCTCAGCTCAGTGAAATTGGCTGAATTACTGTTTAAACAGATGTACCAGTGTCTCTACCGTCCGCTCCTCTACCATCCAGTGCGATCGACTCTTCAGCTGACAGCACTGTCAGCAGCTGGCAGGAGAGACACTCCGTGTTGTGTTTGGATTTTATAACTGAACTAATACCAGGACACACACTTTTTATCTCTCCGTGTGGAAATATGATGTTTTCACATCACAGATGATGAATGACAGCATTAAAACACGAATCTTAAAGGTAAAATATGAGACTCATGTCGGCTCTAATAGCTGCTCTGCAGGTGCACTTGATTGTACTGTAACTGCGGCAACTGGGTGGAAACATGAATAATATTTCTCATAGGAGGCTGTACTGAAGTGAGAAACAAAAAGCAATAATGTTGTTTAGTATGTAGGCCTTTAAGAACAAAATATGTAACGAGGTAAATATAGGAAATAGATGAGAATATGAGAATACATATCACATCAACCGGGTGCATTACCACCCTGCTCTGGGCTGGATGAGGTCCGACCTTGATTTGCATGTAGGCCAGGAAAACCAATACATATGCAATCACATATGTGATGTGGCTACCAGAGCCACATGTGTCTGCATGGGAACAAAAGTGTAGTAAATCACATCTGTATTTTTCTGGATTTGAGACGCTTGAAAGTACAAGTGTAGATGCTGCCAAGAATACATTGTCTGAATGCCTTGAATGTCTGTACCATATTTTGTGTCGATCCATCTAGTAGATATTGAGATATTTCACTGGATAAGTGAAAACATTGAGCTGCTGGTGGTGCCAGATGAAAATTCAATCAGGGGATCTCCAAAGTCATTAGGATTCATCCTCTGGGAACCATGAATGTCTGTAACTTCATGGCATACCATCTGACAGCTGGGCAGAAAAGCCAAAAACTGTTTTCAAGCACTGTTACTTCGTGTTTTCTTTGAATGCATTTTTGTTTAATCTCCCTGTGATCATCCCTATTCACCCACACCTGTACAGTGATTTATGGTTAACCAATCCCTGCAGAGCTTGGCGAGCAGGGACCAATGAGGCAGCTGGGGAGGTGGAACTGTACCTCCAGGAGAAGGTGGGGTGACACTCCCCACTCTCACAAAGTGCCGTTCCCCTCCAGGAGGCCAGAGGGCATGCAGGAGAGCAAGAGAAGCAGCAACTACAGTGACCACAGGCTGTCCAGCCACCAACAGAAGCAAGCACCCAGAGTACTGTGGCGTATCATGGAAGTAGGGCAGAGCTCTTAACTCAAGTGAGTATTGGGAACAGTGGTACTCTGGGGGTACAAGCGGGTGGTTGTGGTGTGGAACAAATTACTGCCGGCTCTTTCCCTGTAAATAGATTACCAGCAGAGCACAGAGAGTACATGAGAAGACAGTGACCTGGGGAGTTCAAGCCAGCCAGCGACCAACAATGTCCTGCACCCACAGAATAAGGCCAGTGTCACCAGGGGACATTTTAATTTCTTAATTTGTAAAATTATTTCTCAAGACTTAAAATTATTCTTCTAATTATTTTTAGCCCAGAACTTCTGAACCCTTATTAATTTGCTTTTTTTAAACAGTTTTAGTTGGGTTTTAGTTTAGTTTTATACCATTGGAATCTATTTTTAGTTTTGTAATAAATTATAATTTTACTCACTTTTTAGTGTTCGGCTCCTTGGTTGCCTAGTGTCGCTCTCTACCCAAACAGAAGGAACCTAAACCTTTCAAAGTCATTCCTCCCTCCCCTCATTACAAATACAGGTGTGTTCACTTTGTCATTTTTACAAGAGGAGGACCATATGGTTAAAACATTGTATCAGTCCACATAAATTAAAGGTAGTGACTTTTTTCGCCTGCTTAATTTGCGCTCTCCTTTCCTTCATCAGGCTACATGAATGACCGTGATAATAATACAGTCACAAAGACGAGCACGATAAGCTCAAATATTTAGATTACAACCGAAAGCAGGAGTAGTCATAGTTCTGAAGAATGACATATTGTGTGTATATACTATTAAACCTATTAGAATGTGCACAACAGACACACTTACCGCTCTCTGTCAGTTCAGAATCAGCATGGTTCTCTGAAGTAATGACCTCAGACCAGCGCTGATTACCAGAGCTCACTGCACTCTCTTTATATTAGTGGCTGATATTTGAAAGCCATACTCTGACAGCTGAAAAAGGAAAAAAGTGAGGCCAAGGCTGATTAGGCATAACAGAGAGCCACAGCAGACCTGGGATCAGCTGACCACCAGCCTCTTAATGGAATGTGCATAAACGCATAAAATGATAAATAAATAAAAGCAGTGTGATGAATTTATCCAAATGTGAAGTAGAAGTCCTGTTTTTTCTCTTAAAATCTACTTAAGTAAGAGTAAGAAGTAGGGATGTGCAGAAAGCCCAGTATTTGTATTTGTATCTGTATTTGTATTTGTTGAGGCAGCAAAATTATTTGTATTTGTATTCGAATAAAAGTGGAAAGAGGCTTAAAAGTACTGTTTTTGTTTCTGTTTTTGTTTTTATTACGCTTTTTAAATATTTGTGTGAAACAAATATTCTCAAAAAACCCATTATTTGTGCTTTGCTAAATAATGTATTTGTATTCGGGCACACCCCTAGTAACCCTAGTGAGAAGTATCCTGGATTAAACTGTACTGAAGTACAATTTACAAATTTTAAAATGTTACTTAGTAGACATAACAGAGTAAATGTAACTTGTTGCCAGCCACCGCTGCTGTCAAGATAGTTCACTCTCAATACAGTGGTGGACAGCCACACTGCAAGCATGGCTAAAACTCATCTTCAGTCAAGTTTAGCATGTCATGCTAATGGTGAGACCTACTGCGAAAAAAACAGTTTTCCACAAAGGGTTCCCAGAAAGTGTGTCAGCTTTCCACCTAGAATTCTAGATTTAGATCTTTAGGTCTTAGCCTCTTGGCCCGACTCCTGAAATGTCATGTCTGGGGTCTGTCTTGAACTGAAACTCGCTGCCTTACACTTACAGCGTGCACTTTAGGGAAAAGAATTGTTAATGGTCTGTCAGCTTCTGTTTGTACACATCGTATGAAATATGCTTATTCAAACACATTCATCACTGATGGCAGTTACAAACTAATGTGCTCGTGTTTTGTTGCTCCAGCTGAAACTAAAAATCATAAATAAAAGAAAGCATATGCCGTCTTGTGTGAGTGTGGAAGGGGTTGTGCTGATGGTGAGTGGTTTGACAGGTATCATCTTTGAAATAACTGGGTCACATTAACTTTATATGAGATTCATTTTCTACAGCGCTGGAGCTCATGGCGTTTGTAACTGGGATTTATGTTGCATAAAGCTAAACAAATGTTACTTTCAGAGTCATCTGACCAGTTACAGGATTCACACCAAGCCAGTGAGTGTGCCATGGCTATGTCAATCATACAGAGGCCTTCATCACACATCATCACAACACAGCATTCAGTGCAATCCTTTGAGAAGCCAAATACTTCCAGTCACATCTGTTGGTTTTACACTGTTGTCTGTTCCATTTTGATTGTTACAGCTTTTTTCTTTTTTCATTATTAACTTACAGGCTTCATTGTAAACAGTTTTTAATTGGTAAACATCTTTTTAAACAAGTATAGCGGTGGTCAAACTGACTTTTTAAAGAGGGTAATCCATCTCAACTTGTGCAGTTTTGGGAAAATAATACACATTTCAAAGGATAATAACTTCAAGGTAGCCTAGATATTTCATTATTATTCCTATGTGATTATCAAAAAATAATCTGTTCTGTTAGCACCCCTCCATTTCATGGTACTTAGAAAATAACCATGGGATCAGTTGGAATGTTGAATGATTGAATTTGGAAGGGTACACAGGGTTTCCCCAGGTAATTGGTTAGCAGAGGTAATAAGCATTATCTCACTTTTTTTCACAATTTCATGCAGAGTTTGGATCAGGTCTGGTTGTGTGTCAATGTGATATGTATCAATTCATATTTACAGCCCTACTTTTTCCCAACATAGAAACTTGCTGCTGTGATTAATTACTATGAAGCACTATTAGCACTACTATGTGATCAATGAACCAATCACTTGCAGAGATCATGACTCATCTCATCTAGTTATCGGTGTGGCAACTCAATGACGGTTTAAAGAACCTCCTCACTCATTAAATATGTGTCCTTTATGTGTAATGTAGCAGTAGTGCTTAACTCATACACTCAGCTCACTCACACTCTCTTTTTCTCTTGCTCTTTTTAAAACAGGTCGGGAAGCCGACAACAATGTCTAACTTTACTTTGAACGTTAACAAATGAAGAGAAATGTCCTTCCCATGTCCTCAACAGGTCCTAAAGCGATACTCCAGTACTTCCTTGTTTTATGAATGAAGTGATACACAAGTTGAGGCAAGTTGTTTGACCAATTAGTCACAGTCATGCAACCCCCAAGCAGGGACTTTTTGGGGGGAAAACAATCTTTGTGGGACTTCATTTAGACCCTGGTCCCTCCAGTGGAAACGCAGATAGTGGAACTGAATCCCTCAAAAGGTTCCTAGTCCCTGGTGAAAGTTTCTACAGTTGAAACACGACTTAAGAAAGCCTTAAGGAAAGCCTACGCTACAAACTGGGGGTTTGGAGTTTTGGCATTCACCATTTTGTGGTTTGACCTGTGCTAGAAACTAAAAGTCAAGGTATCTCAGCTTCTGCTGCTTTGAGTTTTACCTTTCCTTTTAAAAGTCTGGTTCTCACAAGTCAACCAACATTATGGAGGTGCAGTACTAAACTGCTGGAGTAGCCCTTTAAGTTTATTTTCATTTCAACCATAATAAATACAATCAAAACAGCAGACCAAAGATTCAAATATCTAAAGTGTGCATCAAAAACCTGAGTGCAATAAAAGATCTGAGTCATTCTGCTGGTTATTTTGTGCACATTGATCACTGACTGGAGGTAATAGTTTATTGATGCATTCATTTAAAACTGCAAAACAACATCAACATTTCAATGATGCACAGTCTGTGCAGAGTCTGTGCAGTGACCGAACAGCTTTGAAAAGGGCTCAAGTGAATCACTGACTCTTAAATTCTCTAAAATCTATGCAAGTCCTGGTTTAATTGAACACTCAAATGCTCTGCAACAAAAAGCTGCTGTTTACAGTGTAGCAGCCACCGGTGTAACCCCCGCCCACGTCCAATGCATTTAAAGCATTTATCTCAATAGTCTCCATGAGGAAGAAAAGGCCCCGCTAACCATCAATAGCCATCTGAGAGTGCCTGCTTCCCAAGCTGTTGAGCACTCTCATGTCAGTTTTCAGACATGCCTGTATGTGTTTGGCCAAATGAAATATTTATTTTCCAATTGCAACAGTCATTTTTAGACTGAGGCAATAGATCTTGCAAGCTGGAATTCCCTGGAAAGCAGTAAAACATCTGGTGTGGTGGAGGAGCCGCCTTGATGGAAAAAAAACCCTAGAGATGGAAAATTTATTGGACAGCTCTGGTGTTGTCTGTCATACCGTCAGCCAGGTCTTTGGTCCATTCAACATCATATATCAGGCACATAATGTTGGGCCTTTTGTTAAGACCCAGATCAAGTCTAGTCAGTGTTGATCACAGCTGATGTGATGGACAGCAGGCAGTTTGACTGATTTCTATTTGTTGCAGAGCTGATCAATACCACCCTGTTTGTCTGTGAGAGGCTCTTTACCCGAAATGATTTTCTTCTTCTTCAGTCTTTGATTCTTCCTTTGCATTTCAGAGCTTTAATGTCCTACAGTCTAATGGCTTTTAAACACTGAGAAGAATGACATGCGTAAGGAAACACTACTTAAAATCGTTTCTGTTAAAATTGCATAAAAATAATCAAAAATTGAAGCAAGATGTTTTACTCTAATGGTCATCCACTGACTTTAACAACAGCAAGTCTTCCTTTCATAGAGAACTCATATCTTAGGATATTGTTCTATTAGTTTTAGTATTTCTGAGCATGCACATAGTAAGAGTTCAGCTAATGAATAATGGCAAATATTTTTCAATATAAGCTTTAACTCAAATATCAGTATTGTTTCAGTGCCCAGATAAATAATCAGAACTAGGTTATCGCTGGAGCTCAACCAAACTGAGAATACTTAAGGAAAACAGTAGGCTAGTGCAGTTCAGTTAGTTCATTGGCATCAGCTGTTTCAGTCATGCTTCACAATCAATGACTCATTCATCAGCCAACTAGTAACGTCCAATCATATTCAAATTCTTTTCACAATAGAGTTGCGAAGTGGGAGGAGCTATTTCGGGTGCCACTGATTTCAGATGTAAAAATCCCATTCATTTTTCCCCAGAGACAATGTTATATGACTCCAGGAAATTAACGGGAGACCAGGGCAAAAATGCCCCAAGAAATCCCAGAATGCCCCTAAAAACTGTGATTGAAGAGCAAAACTTGCCCCCAAGATTTTGAAAAAAATAATTTTATATTTAGCAGTTTAGGCTGATATCCTAATCCTACATTAAAAGCCATCATTTCATTGTCATTCAATTCATTTAATTTCCACACACTCTTACAAACAGCTCTGTTGATCACACTACACTGATGCAACGATACCTGGCAGAGGCCAGGCAATGCGGTGGACCACTACCTCATTAAAGAAGCTCCAACTGTTGCCAAAGAAAGTAACCCAAATTCTGGGCCGTCACCAACACCAACCCCAGCAAATAAGACGGCAGAGAAAGTTGCCACTTCTACAGTTGAAAAATGGAAATAGACTGGCTTGGTATCGAAGAGGTGAATAAAATGACTCTCCTCTTCTGTAAAGCATGCAGGGCTCACCCACCCGAACATAGTCTTGGACAGCTAAAAGCTAATCTTTCTTAAAGGGAATGAACAGGTTGAAAAGTATTCAGCTCGTTGTCACCAAAGAGACAAGCATCATAAATTTGCTTATGGTAAGTAACATTAACGCTAATGCTAGAGACTTGTGTTTGAAATGTTAAATGTGAGAAATGCGTCTAATTTGCGATAACATATAAATGGGAAAACATTAGCGTTAGCAAGTTTGCTAGATAACATTAATGTTACAGTCTACATGTGGGTCTTGCTGGCTGGTGGGTTGATCAGTGCCGGTGACTAACATTACTGAGCTCACTGCACCAAGTGAAGTAAGCTTTTTAGTCCCAAATCTAGAACATATTTTTTCAGTCTACTACCAATGATACAGTGCTGGATAGTTGAGTCCATAATGTTATTTCATCCATGCTCAAGCATCAGCATGGCTACATTTGGAGATAAAGCATGCTAAAAAAAAACTTCAGACTGCATTGTTTTGCTTTTCATGTGCTTATTATTGTAGTTAGAAAATTTAGACAATTATTATAAATGAAATGATGTTTGTGGTTAAAAGGTGATGATTACTGCAGCAACTTTATGCACTAATTACTACTTTTTAAAAGTACCCTCCCAATTTTTTAGACAGTGAGGGCAAAAGTTGCCAATTATTTTTTAAATTTCCTACATTGTGTGATTGACAGTTTGATTCACTTCTACAGCTTGGATCAGTATGAATTCGAAATGGGGAAATACACTTCCGTAACCAGTGGCCCCTCCCACTTCACAACTCTTTTAGTCTGCTGATACACTCCCCCAGCTCCCTCCACCAGGATCTAGCAGTATTGCGTTACTGTTGCGCAATCTCTCAGTCGCAGCTCGATTTCAATGTCCACAGGAAGAATTTCAGAAACAGCCATATTTCTAATATAGTTTCCAGTGGTTTGCTAACATCTTTCCTCTTTTGCAAGTGTTAATTTATCATTTGAAATGTATTTAAGAGATGCCTTCAGGTTTTTCTAGAATATGACAACCTTTTATCACATCTAACTTTCTCAATACAGCTGCTGTCATAAATCTGTATTTTTGTTCATTTTGTCAGATGACGTTGTTTTAGCACCTCTATTACTATCTAACGATAGTAATAGGGACACTAACATCTACCCCGGTTTGGGGAGTGGTATGTCTTGAATAACCCACAGGAGGAGTTGGTGTTGAGTTGAATAGTTGGTAGTTTTATTGCGCCACAGCAACAGCACAACATATACAGTGCTAAATTTTATGTATAAAAAATAAAAAATAGAGCTCTTAAAACAACAAATAAAATAAAAGAATAAGTCTCTTTTTAGTTGAAACCTTCAACTAATGCTCCTTTAAATTAAGGGGTCTGAGATCCAAAGAGTTCAGTTCCTTGTCCTTCGCAATCATAAAATCCTCTAGATTCTATCTGGTAGTCAAGAAACCAAGCTTCACAAATAGTGCAGAGTAATAAGTTATTCTGTTCACTGTCTGTTTCTAACATTAAACCTCATTAGCTACTTCATTTAGATTCTAAATGGTTCATGTAGATTCTAAATCGGTTACAGGGCTGGCCCCACTGTGGTCTAGCCAAAAAAGTAATTTAACCATTTGGCAGTACCACTACCTCCGCGGTCCACTAGATGATGCTCCTGGTTGAGAATGGCTGGTTTAGAACATCTTATAATGTATAATTAACAATTGAGAATATACTTTGATTACAATGAGATGAATTGCCATATATCACAACAACAATTAGAATTTCAGCACTAACAACTGAACTGAATGAATTAAATGAAAATTAATGAATTACTGAAAAATCTGTTTTTAACCATTTTTTTTAACCTGTAACAATCATTTTTATGTTCCACTTTAAACATGAATGGGAATTGAATTATCGCTACTATCTTACTTAACATGTATATTGTTACAACCAAAATCAGTTCAATCACAATGTAGTTATACTACAAACCATTAACATGTGTTAATCCCACTAAAACTGAATGGCTTTAATGTCACAAAATAAGTGCTATGCACCTTTAATGCTTCACCATGCTATCACATGGATGTATGGTAACAGCTGGATTCCAGACCAAAATTGGCGGCCATTCAGTCCAATAAGAACTGCTCACCTGGCGCATACGCCAAAAAAAGTTTCTAGCTTCCGGGTTTGCTTCCACATTGTGCAGCCTACTGAGTATGCACAGTAGTGTTTCCCACACTGGCCTTGCCTGCGAGTTTCTCGCAGCTTGAGGAGCCGTAATGCCAGACATACAAATACCAGGGACATTCAACATTTCAACATTTTAATGACTTCAAAATTGTCAACGTGTTCACACACAAGTGAGTGACATCTTTGGTGGGTGAATTCTGTCCGCCGATGGCAGGCGGAGCCAAAATGCCATAAACCCGCGTCAAGTGATGAGGTTTGCTGGCGAGGTGAATGACAGCTTAGACAGTCTTCAGAGGCCGACAGCATCCATGACAACACACGCTTTGGTTCCGAAGTAAACGCATAGATGTACCCTGTAGTTATTTTAAGTACCCCAAAATGAAAAAGGAGCAATGTATTTTGCCTCTTTGTTGGTTATAAGGTCATTTTGAAATAAAATCACGTCAGATTTATTACGTGCTGCAGAGGTCATCACTCCATCTTCCCTGAAACGTCCAGATTTTTACTCAGTGTTATGGTAATACTGCACCCTGTAATTACATAACAAGTACCTAGTAGTTAAATAATAACTAAAGTATTAATTCTCTCCAAATTCTTCCCAAATTTCCAGATTATTGCTCAGTAGGTCCTACATACTCTGTAATAATAGAATAGGTACCTGGTAGTTAAACAATAACTACAGTATAAGTAATTTTTTGTTCCTAAATTGTTACCCCCTTATTCCATAACTTAACATCTTGTTCCCCTGTACCTACATAAATGTATTGGTACGTACTGAACTGGTGCACCATAAGTAGAAAAGATTACACCATAACTGCGGAGTAATTACACTGTACATTGTGGGCTGTAATCTAAAGCGTTACCCATTAATACAATGATACAATATGCACCAAAGTACATTGGAAATATTAGACCAAATTCTCATAACCTCGATTGTTTTTTTATGAAAAGTATCTAAACTTAAACAGCAAGTATGGTGTAATATCTTCTCATAGTGGTTAGCTATTAGCTTAGCATTTAGCATTAGTTGGCTACTAGCAAAGAAACTTGTGCTTCAACTCACCAGTTTCAAACACTTATAAATCGACAGAAACTGCCTCAATCAGTTCACAGCTGGAATTCTGATAAAAGAACAGCTTATTGGCATTGATATATCAAAATAATAATAATAAATTTAGGACTATTTTGTGGTGGTTTCACATCAACAAATGCTTAGTCACTTTGCAGCACATTTATAGGAAAAGACCCCCAGCAGAATGAAGTGATGACCGCATGTAGGCCTCTCTACCACTTTTGATGCACAGACAGTGTATTGCACTCCCCTTTGGGAACACTGCAACTACACCTCTAGAATCTAGAGTCTAGATGACATTGAGTTTTAGAAGCCCTATATTTCATATCATAGTGGTTAGCTACCTCCTGTTTTGATGTATAGGTAAATGGACTTTTTGGGTCCTCACATAAACCTCTCTCATCCTCCCACTCACTGAAACTGGATCACATTCACCATCTGAACTTGTAGATTTGTCTTCCATCTGATGACCGACGGAGCAGTGTCTGCTTTGTCTGGGTGTCATCACTGATCAGTGGAGTGTGTATCAGTGTGTGAGTGTGTGTGTCATCTGTGATCAGAGCAGTGCTTCAACCTCTCTCTGTGTCCTCCTGCTCCTCCTCAACACTAACCCGAGCTGACAGCTGCTCCGCCTGCTCCGCCCTGACATCAGCCTGGGCAGATGTTCCTGGGCCGGGACCCTCGTGTCTCTCTGTAGAGAGGTGTGGATGTCATTAGGACGTTGTGGTAATGAGATCCAGGCTAACAGGCATTAGATAGACTGCTGTTGCCATGGGGTTTGTTTGCCTTGCTTGACCCACCCACACATTTACCATCTGAAAAGCCAACATCTGTACATTTCAGTACACTTCTCTATACAAGATGCAATTTTTTCTGCTCCCTTAGAAATATCACACATTTCTTTTTTCTTTTTTTACATCATTATCTTCATTGAAAATACCAATTAGCAGTATTGTGACTGTGTGAAAAAAATCAGAAAATAATTTATATTTTTCATGTTCATCTATATCCTTTCGAAGAGAGAGAGAAAACACAACATAAAGGTGTAAATAAAATAATGTGGCAACAAATAAATAATTAACACTGAAATTAATAGATACATAATAATGTTATTTATTCATTGTCCATTCTTTTGATAGTTATTCTATTTAGTACCATTTTTTTATTTACTGTTTATATCTATCTATATACTATACAACCTGCCCATTTTCACTTGTGCCACTTCCAGTCTCTATCACCAGCTAAACACAAGTCAGCAGTCTTGGTCCTGACCACATAGCCTACTGTAATTGGGAGCACATGTTCATATTCATGAGGAGGTCATATTGTCTGACAACACCACATCCACCCACAGATACAGGATTAAACAGATGATCTGAGCACAATTTTTGAGATTTAGGAAGGCTTTAGAAAATAGCTCAATTCTGTTTTTGCATTCAATATTTTCATGATGCTCCCTGGTTTTATTTTGGATCAAAAATCCCTTTCTTGTGCTTTTTTCTCTGTATGTAACTCTGTCTGGTAAAAAGAAGCATTCCTCTCTTGAGTTTTTGGTACTCAATATATTAAAGTAGCCACAGGATCTCAGGTCAGTCTTACAATGGTTACAGTGATTATAGCCAACAATGTAAGGTCATTACTGAGAGGTTTTACTTTTTACATTTTGGGGTTACTGAAGGGTTTCTGCAGTGTTCACCAAATTAAATTATAAACTTTTAAAGGCCTTTTTAATACCACAGAGACTGTAATTTAGTCAAAGAGTGGTATAAAACCAGCTGGGACAATAAGGCTTATACAGTTAATATATATATATTAAGCACATGAATTTATTGACATTTGTATCATATTTTTGTCAGTACTTCCAGCTGTACAGTACCAGTCAAAAGTTTGGACACCACTTCCCATTGCCTTGAATGAGAAAGTATGTCCAAACTTTTGACTAGTACTGTATATAACAATAATTCATAGAATATAATTTATCAATTCACATAATGTGGGCCAAGGTAATTGGCAGAAAATAAACAAGTCCTTCAAATACAGTATGTTGTTTGACCATGTGACTCCAGAACGAAACATGGGAGCATTTTCTAATCAGTAGTAATCGGCAGGACAACATCGTTTGTCTGAGCTTTCCAAATCACTGTGAAAAATAATGAAGTTTTATGATGTGACAACACTGTGGTTAAGGTCTGGTTAGGTTTGGAAAAGATTGTGGTTTGGGTTAGAATGATCACTTTGTTAAGGTTGGAGAAACATGTGGTGTGGGTTAAAGTTACTACTTCCTTAAAGTTAGGTGACCTTCATCGTCATGGCTTCAATAATAACCATGGGGTTAAGGTTAGGAGACGATCGTAATTACAGTTTTTAAAAAACTGTCCCAATTCACAGTTGGAAACAGGAAACAAAGTCTACTGTTTGGTTAATGCCTCCATCTATCCCTCCCCCCCGAATCAGGAGATCTGTCCACATATACATATATATGTCATCAGAACTGCACCACTGCTCCAGGTCATAATTACTAAGGCCACTAGATGGCATCTGTCACTCAAACGTAACTATATGTCATTTTTAGCCGACTGACATTAAAACCCATTGTCGTTTTTCTTTGCGGGACGCTCTCTAGAAATTTGATGGTTGACGAACCAATTACAAAATAATGAATTTATTTAAGTTTTTGTTCACTAAGAATGACCATTTGCCATTTGTGTAATATTTTAAAGAATAGTTTATTGGGATCGGGAAGAAGATTCGGGAAGAATAGGATGAGGGTCAATTGTGGTGGCATGTTTGGTGTTGAGGAGAGGGGCGAAAAGGGTCGGTCACTGGGGAGGATGAAGAGGAGCTGGAGGTTGGTAGAGGTCATGTATGGTGGGATGATAGGGGATGAGGGGAGAGACTGAAGTGGGTTGACTGGATGGGGGCTGGTTGGAGTTGAGTTGAGGCTGGAGTATCTAGGAACCCGAGGATGGAAACTCATGGTGGGGGCACGTCTCGATGAGCTAATCTGCTTCATCATCCACCAGTGGTTCCACAGAGAGGACCCGGCCGGGGTTCAAACCCAGGACCTTCTTGCTGTGAGGCTACAGTGCTAACCACTGAGCCACCGTGCCATCCGCTGAGAGGAGAGAGAGGAGGAGAATGGGGTTTGGGGGGGGAGGGTAAGAAGGCACAGGCACGTGGTCTTGTTCCTGAACTTTAGTTATAATGACTTCATCTAAAATTGACATTTGTCCTTTGTGAATGGATGAGCTTCCTAGCTACTGTACCAAGCTGTAGTGACTGTGTTTGCTACAGGTCTGATGCTGCTGAATGAAACTCATATCTCATACAGACATTTTATGTTTTTGAAAATTTGACAATACGACATCCAAAAACTCTCAGATTAATTAATGCAGCTTAACAGACACTAGTTTTTCTTTGTTTCAGTTTAAATTCATTATGTACCATTTCAGTGATTGATTGCCCAGTGCTTCTTTCCCCACTTTCACATAACAGTAGATCTTGTGTCTACATAAACACTAGTAAAAATCTGTGAGACAGGCACAGTCATTGTCTCTAGGGAAAAGCACAATACAAATCAGCTCTTTACTGCCAATTCATCACACCTCAAAGTGCTAAACATCAACAGAAACTTAAGAGACTGGAATTGTGACTCTCTGTGTTTTTTATTTTCATTATTATGAGGAGGATCAGCTTACAGAACAAGCTAAAGCTACAGGCTCAGCATCATCAATAATATACAGAATGCTCATGATGGCATCCTCATTAATTGATCATATGTGACATTAGTGTTACATAATAGGGATGAATGATTTATGTGTCATATGACCAGCAAACTGACAGGCCTGTGTATTCTGCCCACTAACAGCTAAATACAAATCCAGACATACACAGGAAACAATGGTTTGATGGTGAAAATACTGACATGTTAAATAAATACATTTGATTTTATACATCCAATGAAACCACAGACTGTTTTGCTGGTCCCCAAAGCCTAATATTCTAGAGCACAATGAATAATAGTGAAGCCGCTGTGCCCAGACTTTTACTGTCTCTGATACTAAATCCAATCCCAGATGTGCTTGTTAGCAGCAGTGGCTGTAGTGGATGTTGTCACAGTGTTCAAACTAGGTTACAAAACTCTGATTCAACAGGGAACACTTCCTCTACATCTTCATCTCCTGAATGAACAATCTGCTATTTCAACTTAAAAATGGCGGAAGAAGGAAAAGAAGAATCTTAAGACCTCAGTGCTTTAAATATACTAGATCAGATGACACATTGTACGACGAAAACTGTACGACAAAAAAGTGTTTCTACCTGTTCTGAACGCAAGGTGAAGAAAACATGTCAGACGCATACCCCACTCTCACTCCGCCATCAGAAACAGAGTTTCAAACAATGTTAGACAAGCTGACAAGTGTTTTGTTTGAGGCATACTGAGGCCTCTAAAAGCAGTGACCTGTAACTTTCAACACATTTGAACTTCAGCAAAAAATGAATGAGCATCAGGTGGAGTGTTTGTGAGCACTGCAGTGAAAATTTCATCAAGTGACGAGGCTGAAGTCAGACTTCATAAGCACTGTCAACCAGGACAGAGGAGATCAATATTTGTCAGAATTGGAGCAGAGAGAACATCTCCAACCACTATAAATGTTCCATTTTTATGGAGATGGATTTATTAACAGTGTAGTAATTCAATATTATGGGTTTTGCTTACGTATGACCCTCTTTGACCCCAAATGTATTCCCATCATTTTGTTGTACACTTTAATAGACTGTTTCATTCACTGGAAGCCACATGTGTTTATCAGGGCTCTGTGAATGTTTTAAATTAATGTACATGTCCATTTTATAAGTTTAAGTCATAATGTGGGGCCTGCTAGAGAGGATGGCTTTCTCAGTGTTGCACAGATTTCACATTAACATTGAGTTACCCACCATAGAAGTCAGAACAGAACAGACATCATACACATTCAAATAGAAGCTGCTAAAAACTGATGCTGCCAATATGTAAACAAATCAAGTCTGAAGGTATGGATAGTTCAAAATGTTCAAAATGTACACAACTTTTGAATAAGATCATTCATTTTCTGATCAATGTTGTGTTATTTTTACCTTTTTAATGTATTTTTGAATAGATGTTTGAACACTTTGCATGCAAAAGTGTTTAAGCCCTTATCATCACCTTTATAATCATTGGTTTAATGTCAAAATTCTTAGCTTTCATTTGCTTGTTACTTCTGTAAACATAAAGATCTGTAATCATCTGTAATTGTTAGCCAAGAGGGCAGAAACAGTTTTTAGTGGCAGCTTGATTAATGTTGGAACCTGTGGGTGAAAACTGAAAATGAGATGAGCAGCAGAACATATGAAATGTTTGTCAAACAGCTGTAGCCTATTTACTCTACAACTTATTTTTCATCAGCTACTTGCTCCAAATACTGAAGGTCCTGAGAACTATTTATCTGATCTAGTGATATGATGTGTATATAATTTTATGGCTTCTCCTCGAATTGATGGGATCAGCTAGATCATTCCTCTAGAAAAGAGTCAGTGTTAGTTTCATTGAACTTTACTGAAAAATCACATTTCTTACAGTGGAGTTTCTTTTTCCTCACAAAAATCTTTGCCTGAGCACAGACATAGTTTGCAATGAGCACATTTACACATCAGCCAAAAGTTTCATTTTAGCCAATTAACATTAATTAGCTACAGCTGATAAAATCAACCGTCTGTGATGTTTGTCCTTTAAACCAGCGAATCAGTGTCGACTAAAAGTGAGAAGCTGCTACTCTACCTTTATATTTTCCATTGTTCTTTGCTTAAAAAAAAAAAAAAAAAAAAGTGTGGAGAGATAAATGGTTTGAGAAGAGCTTCATTAGCCTTGCAGCTTAATAAATCCTGGTATTTTGCCAACCAGGAAGCGGATCAAAAATGTATTTTTTTTTTGCTCACCAAGCATACTCTGTTACTGTTTATTTCTCTCTGTTAATGTGTGGGTGTTTTTTTGTTTGGTTGTTTGGTAGTTTGTTGTTTTGTTTTTTGTATGTGATGTGATGTGTGTATATGTGCACATGCTGGGACAGCAGCGCAAGTAAATTGTGTATTTCATTTGATTGTAAGTGTATATTGCTCCTTGACATGTTCTGTTTTGATATTTCAGAATAATACAAAAAAAAGAATAGTTCAGAACACATTCCTACTTCAGACTTAACATTATGCTCATCTCCCATTACATGCACAGCCTCCTATTTTATTTTATATGTCCCAATGCTATTCATTTCCACCAGAGCATTAACAGATACGTAGCTTTTATTTAGACTCGGTTTATACTTACTTTTTTCTTTATTTGGAGGTGGGATTCAGATAGTTATTGATAAGATATTGTTTATTGTATTAAAGGACAGGTTTACAACAGTCAGGTGTCCGCATGAACAGTGAAAGAGGTTTTCCTCGCTGTAATCATTCCCCCTGTTCATACTGACTATTAAAAGATCCCCTTCAAATGAAGGGGGTCATTTAAAAGTTGATGTGACGCTTATATGAGGCTTCAGCAGTCTGAGTTAGTCATATCAAGTGGATCTATTTAACATCAGATTCCCTCTTCGTGTTTCCTCAGACAGTGTTTCCCTGTTAAGCTGTGGTGGAAGTATAGTAAGAAAAAGAGGGACTTTGGCACTAAAAAGACTGTAACGTTGAAAGATATCTACTTGATTTGACTCATTTGGACGCTGAAGCTTCATATTAGCTTCAGATAAACTTTTAAATACATTTTTACACAGAAGGAGGACTGTGGATTTTTTCCTCCATCACTTAAGTGCATTATGAAGGGATCTTCTGATGGTCAGTATGAACAGGAGGAATGATTACAGCAAGAAAAACATGTTTCAATGTTCATTTGGGCTCCTGACTATTTTTTGTGAATTGTGAACCTGTCCTTCACTTAAGGTACATGGTCCAAATATTATGGTACTGTGTATATTTTGTGAACAGCAGAGTAAAGCCTCATACAGATACAGATACAGGCAGTAGCTTTGTGTTACACCTCCAACATAAAAACACCTCATTCACCTTTTGACCAGGTCATTAGGGACAAACCATCAACCCCACAGTGTTACAGCTGATACAGTTCTCTGCCTTATAAGCATGCTTGAAAACATGCTTAAACTCAAATATTGAAGAAAATTACTATTAAAGTTTTTCAATTGCATGCCTAAAGGCCTTTACACATCGGGGGTGTGATGAATGAACGGTACGAAAATGTGAAATACTTCTCCAAATGTCTGCAAATGTTTGGCATCAAAACTATTCACACCGGCACTGATATGAATTTGCAACAGCTCATTCTGCTGTCAGTCAGCCTGGTGAAGGCAGTTTGTCTGACTGCTGTCCTCTCAGCTCTCCAGGAGCTGCAGCTGACAGACGGCTGCTCCTGTGGACAGAGACGCTGAACGCAGGTCAGAGTCAGTGAGGATTGAACAGATATAACACTCTTCTTTTGTCGAGTGACAAAATAAGAGGAGGAGGAGGATAAGATCATCATGATGATGATCATAACGATGATGACGACCAGCGTTCAACGTCTCTGTCCATAGAAGCAGCTGTCTGTCAGCTGCAGGGTAACTGAGAGGACAGCAGCCAGACAAACTGCTTCACCAGGCTGACTGACAGCAGAAATTTACTGAACCAAAATAATTTATGTGTCGGCTCCACGGGAAGAAATCAACAGTGTTTGTATTTATAAATACATGATGATGACGCATATAATGATACATGAATCAGTATCGATTCATTGGCTTTATTTCTCTGCCCACTGTAGCGAGTGAGCCTATCTGTCTGCCTGCAGTGAAACAGGCAGCTCACACACAGACTGGGAGCCTTCATCAATCGATGTAGATACGGTACACATACAGCGGGATATTTGCGTCTCGAGTCAACACCACACTCGGGCCTTCACAATAAACAGCTGTCTGTGTAGATTATGTTTGTGATTGGTTGATGCTTTTATTCGCTGTGTGAAAGCTCAGAAAAATCGACCTGGTTCCAGAAAAAACATTACATCACTTTTTCACCAGGTAATATTTGCGTTCTGTGTGAAGGCACTCATGACAAAAACAACAGTTCAAAAAAATAATCGCACAAAAAAACTCAACAAAACAGCGTGTAAAGGCCTTAATAGTGTAATAGTTTAATTTGAGCTGTGCTGTTTGAATGTGTTTTATTGTCATTCATCCATCCAGCCATGCTTCAGGCTTCACTTTCATAGGATTTATCTTCTATCTGGAGTCATTCCTTCATATTAATAAGTCTGTCAGCAAACAAAAAAAATGGTTTGTATAACAACCCACTGGCAAAGTGCCACCTTCTTTAATCTCAACGTCTTTCTCTAGAATTTTTTTTTCTTCACCCCTTCAAGCCAACCGAGCCAGTCAGCTGAGCTATCCACCCCCTCTCGCTTTTCTCAGTCTGTCTTTGGCTCTTTGTGTGTGTGTGTGTGTGTGTGTGTGTGTGTGTGCAGGTCTAAAAGTAATCTTCCTCCATTCCACTCGAGTCTCTCTCTCAGTCTGAAACAACATGCCTCCATCTCTCAGTGCAACCATGTGCTCTTCTCTTTCTCATCTCAGCAGCAGCATCACAGTAATCTGCACACAGCAAGTCCACCCACCGCTCTGTCTGTCTCCCTGCTTTTATTATTCCCTCTGCTTCTCCCCATCTCTCCCTCGTCTGTCTCTCTCCCCCCGGGGAGCATTTAATGCACAGCAACATGCAGAAAGTTGTTATATCAATTCATATTACATCAGTTTTGGAGACAGTTTTAAAATGATAACTGTCTGTATCGTGTTTCAGTGTATCATACGTCCAAGTATTCTCTAGTTTAGTCTATTAGTCCATTATAAATCTGTAGGAATATTATGAAATTATTAATACATAACCATGTCTGGGCACCACCACCTTGAAGGGTGTCCGGAGGAAATATTAAATCCTGAATTCAATTGTCAATTTGATCAATTTCATAAGTCTCATAACCGCAAGTTCTTTTCAGAGCAGTGACCTCTATCTGCTGTGCACATAGAAACAACAACGTCTTTGGATAAATGAAGACATTTATTAATAGCTAAATGTCTTCAGGATACACAATAAAGCATAAGACGATAAACAAAAAGAATAATAAGGCCTTTAAATGATAATAAAATAAAAGTAGCTCATAGCTGTAGCTGTAGTAGCTCAAAGTGTGCGACTCGAGGCTAATGTATTGCAATAGGGAATGCTAAGGGAAAGCTAACTGACCTTCTCTAAAGACATGATCTTTTTAATATTAACGTTACTCAACATCAACCCTTGATCACTAAGCCATGTTATGCCTTACTGTTGTCAAGTTTCGTTGTAGTTGGTGTCGTCTCAGCAGGTCCAGGTTGGTGTTGGTTGAGCTGTAGTTGGCTGTGGTGTCGAGCGATGTGGCCCAGCTCGGCCACGTTGATGCAACAATGTTGAACCACCAGTGAAGAGGGGTTAAGCCTTGTCTCTGGCTGCGACATGAAAGAGTCTTTCTGTCGGCTTAACTGCCAGTTTGACCGTATTGCTCTGAGCAGGCAGGCCGAGATCCACTTTAAACGTCACTGTCTTCTTCAAAGCCACGTTTCAGTTTGTGTTGAAGATTCAGGCTTTCACTGGCTTCTTGTAATCTTAGTTTAATGCTGAATTAAGTTTAATCTGACTACACTCAAATCTTTATTCAGTAACAAATAAACTCAATGTGAGCTGATGTGACTTCAAAAGCAAATGCTATTCATGGAAACACCAGACTTAATGTTAAAATAAAAACAAACTGAATATGTTTCAATAAAAGATTAACGTACGCCCATACTTGGTCGAAAAGGAGAGAGACGTCACATATCGAAGCTTGGTCAGGACCCCGTGGCGCCACTTTTTAACGCACTGGGTACCCCTTTAGCATCATTTTTTAACGTGCAGGATAATCCGATACACTTCTGAAATAGACGCCATGAGACCGATGACATCTAAATAAGGTGACAAATTTGTGTTCTGTTCTGTTTGCCAGAATAAAACGTTGGCATTGTATATGTATATGTACATTTCAACAGCTGTAATATGGAGCATATTAACATTTCAACAATACGTATCATATCAACATTTCTGAAGTGACATACTTCACATGACATCTATATAAGCTGACTTTCTTATTAGGAGGTGGAGGGGTTGGTGGATGGCTTGTAATGTTGTTGGCAGCAAGTTGGAAATCAGCACAGAGTACGGTTTGAGACCACCTTAACATTGTTATTTTAATTTTTTATTTTAACCCAAACCATGATCTTTCCCCAACCCTGACCAAGTGGTTTTTATGCCTAAACCTAACCAGACCTTAACCACTGCATTGTCACACCATAAAATATCATTATTTTTTAACAGTGACTACCGTGATACTGCGTGTTGAAAAATGAATCTAAAGGAGTACCCAGTGCGTTAAAAAGTGACGCTAAGGGGTCCTGACCAACTTTCAATATGACGAGTTGGGAGTGAGAACGTGTTGGAATTTTTATAACAAACAACATGATATGATTTACATAATAATTAGACATTTAATTCACACAAATTCAGACTCAATGAATGTCCTAAGAATGTGAGTTAGAGTTTATGATTATGATTATCATTTAGCTGTGGTAGTTGGAGGAGAGGGTTTAAGCTGTCTTTCCACTACATGGCACTGGCTCGGCTCAACTCTATGCAGTGTGTTGTTGCCACAAAAAAGAAAAAAGGATCAGTATCATGTTATAACATGTTATTGTTATAACAGATGTTTTTCAAGTTATAACAAGATATTTTCACATTGATACAACATACAAACTTATCACATTATAACAAGAAAATTTTCTTGTTATAACAATATACTATTTATCTTGTTATAACATGATAAACTTATAGTGTTATAGCGTAAAATGTTTCATGTTATAACGAGATAAGTTGGTCTCGGGTGGAGGTGAACTCCCTGTGATGTGATGTTGTGAACTGGAACTGGCCTTTTGCAATGAAACTATAAGACGGCTCAATCCTACATTCCATCTACTACGGTCTCTTATGCATGAAATGGTCCACTTTTCAGTGCTGGTGTGTGAAAAGAGGCACACATCGTGCCCTCTATCTCATGTGTTAATTGACCTCCAGGTGTTAGTAGATAGAAGTGTGGCTCTATCTACGGTTAAAACATATGCTGCGGCCGTTTCATCCTGCCATGAAGACTATAGAGAGAAGTCTGTCTTTGAATACCCTCTGGTTCTTAAAAGGAGTCAGATGACAGTGACCTGACATGTGTTCCTTGGCACCACAGTGGGATTTACCCCTGGTGATACGCGCTCTGGGGGGACCCCTTTCAAACCACTAACACAAATCTGGGGGAAGACCAGTATTTGTGCCCATTCTACGAGGGCTTTGTCCTCCTCCACAGCTCTCCTCAGAGGAAAGGCACACAATCACTGTAGAGAGCCGATACATGCGCTGCAAGCTGTCAGGCTCTTCTAACTTATTTGTTCAAGGTTTTGGGACTGCCACAGTGTGTAACCACTGTCCCTGCCTGCTCTCCCAACATAAGTTCACTGTGTGTGAAGTGTGTGTACGTGCACTTGCAGTGCGCACCCGTACGCCATGTGATGGCTCCCTGGCTAAGTGAGTTATTTTTCCCTCTCGCCCCTGCTCTGCTTGTGTTTTGGGACGTTTACAGTCATCATCCCTGCTCTGTCACCGCAGCAGGTGTGTTACCTGAGTGGAGTGTGATGCTTTCACTCTGACCATTCAGACAGGTGCTGGAGCAGGAGAGGGCCATGGTGCAGCTTATGTTATTTTATCTTTATTGTGCACTTATGAGGAAAAATAGACCACAGTGAATGTGCAAACAACGATATCCATCTTCCACAAGCAGCCAAAACCGGTCCGTTAAGCCATTAGCTGAGTAGTTTTGTTGGTCGTCTCTGTGTTGAGAGCTGAGATGTTTCAACATTTATTTGAGCTGTTTACTGTCTCAAATTTTTCCATCGTTGCTCTGTCGCTCATTTTTCTGACTGCTGAGCTCCTGCAAAATACCAAGCCAGAAAGCGTGTTGTGTTACTATGACAACCATGAGTTTGTCATGTCAGCTGTGACTACCTGCATATTAAACAGTGTTTTTAATATGAAGATTTTGATATGTATTGCTTATTTATTCGGTTTTGTTATGTTCAAAAATGTAACATAAAACATAGGCTAGTTAATGTAAATGTTGTTGATTTTTTTTAATGTGGCCAAATATTATTAAAAACACACCAGGGCGAAATCTTCAGTTATCTTGGACTTTTGATTACTTAAAAAAAATGTCCTGACGGTTCTGATGGAGCTCAAGATTCATCCATAACAGCTGCTTTATAACAAACTTTTCCACTGTATAAAGCTGGAATCTGTGTGTAACAGCTGTTGATGTGTAGCAGAACACAGAACATTAATTACTGTCAGTTTATGACTGATCTGGTGTTAATGAAGTTGCTGCTGCTGTGCCACGTGTGTAAATGTGTACATCACTCTAAATTTAAAGACGCCCTTATCATTATAAACACTGGAGACAGGTGCAGAAACCGCTCCACTCACTGTAAAAATAACTTTACTGATCTTATAATACATCCACAGCCTGTATGCATTTGTAATGTGCAGCACCATATTTCTCCCCCTCCCTCCGACACTCCACATTAAGTTCTACTCTGTTACATTAAAATACCAGTTTTGAGGAGCAGAAATATGCAGGGCTATGCTCAATACATTTAGGGCTGAAGCAGTAGCAGCCCACAGCTACAGGACGGAGCCAAAGCTTTGACACTGCGCTCACAGCTGCTTTTCACTGTTAATGACCATGAACATAAATGAGACGCATCAGGTTTTCTGTGAATGATACACATCCAGTGTGTTTTTGAGTGAGTTTAATTCTGAATATTGAGGTGAACGAATCAGCTTTCTTTCAGCTTCTGGGGGAATCTGATGTCTAGTCAATTACAAATACTGGAGGGAGGACAAATTTCCACGTTTCATATATTGAGGTCTAAACTGTGTTAACGGATGGCTGGTTTAAATATCATAACATTATGAAATTAAGACTATACTGTACAGGCAGAAAATATAACAGAGTGCAGTGACCAAACAGTTTCACGGTGTTTCCCCCCGTCGCGTCTGCTTTTGTATTGACTAAAACAGAGAGATGATCAGACACTGTAGCTGGACTGCTCACATGTGCCACCTGGTGGATCTTGGTACACACTACAGCTACTCCTGGATAACACCCTTCACTACCGCCGCGATATTACCGCGGTATTATTTTGAAACACTTTTCTGTGATAATGCACTTGAAATAAATGTTAACTTGTGTACTTTTCTTTGCTTTTTTGTTGATTTTTGAATGTATTTACTATTTTCTGGATTTACTACTCAGCGGTTGCTGTCTGCAGACCAAATTGCCCCCTGGGAATATTAAAACATCTCTACTCAATTCTACTCCTAGCACAGACATGAGACAGATATCAATCTTTTCATCTCACTCTTGAAAAGAAAGTAAATAAGCAGATTTCCCAAAATGGTGTTCCTCAGCCTCGGCATTGATTCTACAAGTCTCTGATCTCTTCTGGAAGGATGAACACCATTCTTCCAAAAGATGTTCCCTCATTTGGTGTTTTGATGGTGGTGGAGAGCGCTGTCTTGGTCCAAAATCTCCAATAGGTGTTCAATTGGGTTGAGATCTGGTGACTGTGAAGGCCATAGCATATGATTCACATCATTTTCATACTCATCAAAGCATTCAGTGACCCCTCGTGCCCTGTGAATTGGGGCAATGTCATCCTGGAAGAGACCACTCCCATCAGGATAGAAATGTTTCATCATAGGATAAAGATGATCACTGAGAACAACTTTGTATTGATTAGCAGTGACTCTTCCCTCTAAGGGGACAAGTAGACCCAAACCATGCCAGCAAAATGCCCCCCAAAGCATAACAGAGCCACCAGATCCGCTCACTGTAGGGGTCAAGCATTCAGACCTGTACCGGTTTTTCCTTTAATTTGTCACCCATCTGTATATGTTAAAGATACACTCCCTAATCCCCAAAATGCCCTCCTAGCTGATGATGATTTGGAAGTCAACACAGTTCAGCCGAGGATGAACTTTGATGTTGAGCAACAAAACTTTATATTTTTATATCAAATTGCTTGACTCAAGTCAACCAACCAAAACTCCCACAACTCCAGATGTTCACTGTTGATCACAACAGATGACACATGAAAAGTGAAGTTTTTTGAACTTGTCAGGACCGATTGACCAACCAGCCAACAAAGTGACTTCTACTGGTCTTGCAGCCCAGCTGTGCACTGTGGTTGAAGCTGGGTCGTGTTGGGCCCAGCTGTTTCTTTTGTCTTTATTGTTGGGAGATGACAGGAAACCACAACCTCTGCAGCGCGACACCACAACACAACAATTACATCAGCCCTCCCTGGCATCTGCTGGGCACCTGGACCACAGGCCTCTCTGTTCCTCCCTCAGACCTCATGCATGACTCAAGATGCAGTCACTCCCACTCTGTTAGCCCACACCAGGAGAGATCCACATTAAACACCACATAGACACACATGAAGCTTGTATTTGTATCAGGATGACTCAATTGCCACATTATTTTGTTTAATAGCTTTGGTTTTCTTTTTTTCATTTTGTGTTTTTGACAGTGAACATTAATCATTTCAGACCAAAGAAAGTGTGACACCTCCAGCACATCCTGAACTGTTTTTAGACAAACTGAAACCAGGAACAGTCTCCTGTCATTGATCCATCCCGACTGGCACAATGAATCCCATCTGGCACTGCAAAGCCATAAAACAAAACTCTCAAACTAAGAGAAAGGAAGATGATTCCCATAACGATTCCATTAAAAAGGTGCAGTTCACATTTTCACATCAGCATATCAGAGAAGGAACATATTTCAGTTACTCAAATCAGACTGACAGCACAGTATCTACAACAGAGAGTGCACAGTACATCACTATAAGGAACAGTAAGCTTGACTCACTGTAAAAAGGACCAATACTGCTGTTTCCCAAAACACTGTACAAAAGCACTGTATTGACCTGACATGAATGAAACAATTAAATACAAATGCACAGGCTGGTGGTGCGTAATTGAAAGCAGTGAATAACCAATGGGTCACAAAATGGGTAATTACTTCAGACAAAACCACCACTAAATGATAAATGCTATAACATATCCCCCAGCACTATGATTATGACAAAATACATTTTGAATTTGAAAATAAAAATAAAAGTTGGGAGAAATAGGGGAAATTTTAACATTAAAAAGCAAATTGAAAATGAATTCAATCTGGAAAAGGAAGGCTCTGCACATTTGGACCTAAAGCAATCATTTAATCAAAATGGGATTTTGGAGCTTATAACAACATCAAATAGAGCACAGTGTTGTGCACATTGGAAATGTAGCTCACTTGTAGTTCCCAAGGTCCAAATACACATGACACTCCACAGATACAACATATTGTCAAAACTGCGGAAAGATCATCAGAGGAAGTAATCAGGAAATCAACATAATGGCCATATAAAGAAATCAAAGAGAAGGAGATTTATTTTGCTCACACATCAGAAAAAAAAACATCGAAAATTGCAGTGCCCACAACCCTCAAAACACATCAGTAGTCATCATTTAAACCCACAGGAGGAAGATAATCTAATGTGTGTGTCCAGTACACTTCTGTTCCAGAAACAGTGTGGGAAACTTCAAAAACAGAATCATTCAGTTCAGCATATCTGAACTTTCATGTTCACTGATCCTGTTTTACACTGCTTTTGCTGTAAGACCCCATTTACATTTACAGACATGCATCTCCGTTGGCCAGATCACAAATTTTATAGCACCTGTCTTGAGTTTCTTGGGCAACATGAAAAACATAGTAGACCCTCCTCTAGTCCAGAGGGTGGTGTTAATGCACCTGAAGATGTTTGGTAACGGCCAGGAAATCACAGAAGAAGAATAACTTGTGCACTTGTAGTAGTTTAGTAACAGATATTTCCACCACCCCCCAGTCAGCTACTTCCCCTGCTCCACTGACCAGGCCTGCCTCCGGCTGGGGCCTTTCTGTGTGGAGTTTGCATGTTCCCGCTGATCCTGCATGGCTTCTCTCCGGCTTCCTCCCACGGACCAAAAACATGCAGGTTAGGTCATCTGGTGACTCTAAATCGCCTGTAGGTGTGAATGTGAGTGTGAATGGTTGTCTGTCTCTATACTATATGTTAGCCCTTTGATTGACTGGTGATCTGTCCAAGGTGTACCCAACCTCTCGCCCAATGTCAGCTGAGATCAGCTCCAGCTCCCCTGCAACCCTCTAGAGGATGAGCAGTAAAGAAAATGGATGGATGGATGGATGAAAACACTTGGAAGTAGTAGTCAACACATCACATGCCTCTATCACTGCCATGTTTTGGTGAAAATGTGATTTAGAATACTGATTTCACATCAGTTTAATGGCCACTCAGCACTGTTTGTTCAACATCCATTAGGGCTGCCCTCTTATCACTGTACTATCAGGCACTTATGTCTAAAACAAGCGGGTAGCTCCGGGTCTGAAAAGTGAAGCCAATACGGAAGTAACTTAAACCTGCATTTACTCTAATGGCCAGCAGGGGTCGACTCCACTGGCTCCAAATAGAAGTCTGATTGTATGGAAGTCTATGAGAAAATGACCCTACTTCTCACTTGATTTATTACCTCAGTAAACACTTTCCTAATGAGTTTATGGTCTCAATCTCTAGTTTCAAGTCGCCATCAATACAGCATGATGGTCCAATTGAGCAAAATAGCTGATAAAGCAGGGTATGCTTTAGAGTGTGGCTACCTTGTGATTGACAAGTCGTTACCACGGCAACAACATTGGTTAGTACAATCGATAGTTGTATGTAACATGGATTCACTCTGACCAATAGAATGGCCCTGTCATAGCAGGTTTTTAGGTCAAAGTCAGTTCCACTTTGATTTGTATGACTTCAGTGGGTCACTTCAGTATGAATTTAGGTTTAGTGTGTTTTCCATAATAATGGTTATTTAACAAAAACAAATGTAAACACCATATAAATTGCTGCAATTTAATGCACCAGCCCCTTATACTCTGAGAGACCCATTACTTTACGATGAAGAATGTTGTATTTGCATAGTTACTAAAGGGGAAAAAGGCAGGTCCTTTACTGATTTTTGATTGAACTGATCTTACTGTTAGGGTGTATGTAGCTCCAACAAGCTCCAGCAATCTGAAGATAAGGCAGCTAGTATGTACCCTGAGAGGCAAAACAAGTCCATGTGGCTCTCATTTCTTCTCATAATTTTGCCACATTATATTACACCAGGATTTTTATTAACTGTCTGCTTCTGCTCATGTTCACAAGCATCCACGTTGACTGTCAGCGTCAGGAGCAGAGTGAGAATAAAAATTGGCCCAGGACATTTGACTCGGACCCACCCTCCTAAATCCACCTGGAGATTTACCCCCCCTCCCCCTGTCCCTCCCCCCTCTTTCTCTCTCTCTCAACCCAACCGGTCAAGACAGATGGCCGCCCACTTAGAGCCGAGTTCTGCTTGAGGTTTCTACCCATTAAAGGGGAGTTTTTCCTTACCGCCGTCACCAAGTGCTGCTCATGGGGGAATTGTTGGGTCTCTGTAATTTAAAGAGTACAGTCTAGACCTGCTCTATGTGAAAAGTGCCCTGAGATGACTTTTGTTGTGATTTTGCACTATATAAATAAAAATTGATTGATTGATTGATTGATGATCATTTGTAAAACACTGAATGAAATAACTATACAATGTTATATAATAATAATACAATCATTTAATTTTGTAATGTTATGATTATTATTTACACACTGTGATCAGATTTTATGGTAATTTCATAACTGTAGTTTGTGAAGTTGTGAGGTGGACAAAATATCAGAGACATCATTTATAATAGTCCACACACAAACCACTAAAATAGTATCAAGAAACACTGAACATTGATGACTAAGTTAATTGGTATTTATCACAGTTCAACTTGCATTGTATTATACTATTTATATTTTTTTCTTTACACTGTCTCTCTACTTAACTAACTCCAAGTAAATACCACACATATTTGAATTTATATGGTATTGCGTTTCCTCCTTCACTGACTCTGTAATTCTATAATGAAGTTATGTATGGTCTCAGCTAATGAGATAGAAAAAATAAATTGATTAATTAGTATTTCTGATGAAACCAGAGCAGAAAACAAAGCTACATAACATTAACTAAATTCAGACTAGTTTCCTGTTGTCTTCTGCCTACTGCTGATGCAGTAAAACCTTGACAGGTATTTTCACTGCACTTGCTGGGAGCCGTGGTCTTGAATCACTCTGCTGCTCTGGTCCTCCTCATGTCGACTACAGGGCTGTAGATGACATGAGGAGACTGAGACGCACGAATTTCTGTGTTGTGAAATGTTTACGGTATCATTAAAGGACATTTTTGAAATGGGACTTTGTAGAGAGGAAATAGTTTTACAATTAGCAGGCACTCTAATATGGCCACGTGCTAATACCAGACAATGTGTACATTCCATGATTGTGATGGATGACACAGGTGCTTTCTTTACTGTTCACCTTAAGGGACCTGGCTCTGCTGGGCTGAATGTGAACAGCATTCTTTATCTGAGTTAAATAAGGTAACTGTCTCATTCTCAGTGGAGAACTTTCAGACACACTCCTTGGTTTCTAAGACAGACATACGCACACACCATATTTTATTTCTTTTACCTCAGCTGTGTGTGTTGAAATTGATTAGGCGTAGCTGCAGAGAGAGCACAGACTCCTGAGAGTGTCTGCAAGTTTCAACCAGACACTACTACTTTGGAACAAACCATCCAACAAAACTCTGATTCAGTGAATGGAAACCTGTGGAGTTGAACAGGTCAGCCCCATGCCTGAGGAGGACCTATTTCTCAGTAAGGAAGAATGATGGAGGCCTATGAATACAGTGATGCATGCTGCATTTAGGCATCAATAAAACAATTTGTATTTTGTGCTGTTATATGTTTTAACTGTGACCTGCCGAAGGGACTGCAGATGAAAATTAGCTATAAGCTAACTCTGGTGCAGTACATCAAAGGGTAACATTTATGTTTAACAATGTACATGGTCCCAATAAATAAATAAATAAATAAACTCTGATTGGAGCTAGAAATACATGACACTCAGCAAACTTTATCTTTATCCAGCAGAGCCCCGCCCATAACACAAAATGACTGTAAGTTAGACAGCAATTTGTTTCATTCTGCTACATCTACATCTAAAACGAAATATTAAAAAAATGATGCATAAACCCCTAATTGGGACATTCAACACTGAGTGTCTCCTTTCACTTCTTAAAGACCTCTCTGACATGAAAGACCTGTACAGGTATGGAAAGGGGGCAGGTGAGATGAATCCAGAACATTTTGTAATTGTGTGGGGCAATGTGGCGTTTCACCCTGGTTGGTTGCATTAATGCATTTTAGATGTGAGATTAAATGTGCTGAGCTGCATTTTGGTTAAGAGAGCTGTGTGAACAGTTTTGAGACAGTGAACTCAGTATAGAGAAATGTGCGTTAACAAGTGTAAAAAAAAGAAATGTCATAAACTGACAACTGAGAGTAGATTAAATATTCTGGTTATCTGAGGATTTTATATATTTTTATTAAGAGACCTGCATGTTTGGTTACAAAGTATCACCTCTTCTCTTAAGCCCTAAGCTGTCTATAAAACACAGTATTTATTTGAGCATGTAGACATATACTGTATCTACGGTAACATTATGCAATGCAGTCAAGCTCTGGCAATAGCTCTGTAAATTGACTTTGTGTTTAATATTTTATATAACAGTATTTTTGTTGAGTTTAAAGGTTTCATATTTATCTTGGATACAGTTGTTTGACAAAAAATTCTTAGCACAAAGTCCACTTATAGGAAAGTTTTCTGAAGCTTTCAGTTATGTCTTTTGGCATTCATCAGTAAATGGAGTTTGCTCAGTTGTCATGGAGACAGTGCCGTTGTTCAGATACAGCGGATGCTGTCTGTTTCTGTTCATTTAGTCTCTTGTCCAGGTCCCAAATCAGGGTGAGATTCCCATCATCCACATACCTGTTGGCCCTGCCTGCTACTCCCTCAGTCTGTCCTCCCCTTCACCGACAAGATGTTTTGCACTGTGTGATCTTATGGTGTATTGTCAGTGGGTTTTGTTTGTTTGTTTGTTATCATGTGAATGTACGAATACAGATGCTGACTGCTGTGTTAACCGCTCAGTAGAGTAACCGTGGCTTCTTCTACGACACTGACATCATGCACACCTACAGTGTCCCAAATCCCTACATTTGATCCTAGATCTGTGTTTTATATCTCAACAGTTCAGTTGCAAAATATCAACAAAGAGGTGAGAGGACATTTGGGGTGACTTGATGCTGTAACACAATCAGGAGTGTATATTTTAATTCCTAATAACAGGGTATCAAAAGTAATTTGATAATTTGTTTAAATAGGCCATGTGACAGGTTAATGTTCTCACTGTATTTGTTTTGTCTGTCATAAGCAAGGACTTTGTGTGTGTGTGTGTGTGTGTGTGTGTGTGTGTGTGTGTGTGTGTGTGTGTGTGTGTGTGTGCTCCAGCTGCCTGGCACCGGCCTGCTAATGACTGGTTTTGACTGAGGCAGGCATGCCTCTGAGGGTCAGGCTTTCCAGCCATCAGTATTTCCAGTGATCAGACCCAAATGTCAGCCACATTCTGCTCTGACATGAACTTGATGACTCCATAACTCAAAGTTATGTGTGGAGAAGTCTGATGAATGGAGCCAAGTGATGGAGAGAGGGACACAGAGTCAGAGAGACAGACAAACAGGTTGAGAAGCAAAGTCAGAGAGTCTGACAACCAAACAGTCGTGGTATTCTTCCCAGTGATAGTGGTATCTGATGTCAATCATGCACAAACATTCATAAATCCACTTAGGAATCATAGAAATGAAACACTTCCTCAGATCTTAACTTCAGATATTGCATCATAATCATAAAGTGTTTTATCCTATATGGAAAGTGATCCAGGTAACAGTTGTCCGTGGATCCATGGTTACAGTTCAAACAGGAACTGCTGTTGTTAAAGGGGAAGTCTACCAATTTTACACATTAAAATGTGTTTACTTGTCATGGGGAGGACAAGTCAGTTGTATAATGTCACCTGTGTCTCTGGAGGAGCTTTGTCAAGACAAAACTTTTTTTATTTTGCACTTTCAATGACAGAACTATGTCTCACAACGTCCCATCAACATGGCTCATACATCACTTAAACACTGACACACTCTTTTGTACATTTATATACGAATATCTGTTGTGTGTGAAATCAGGCAAAAACATAATTTTTGCACATTTTCTGCAATTAAAATGCTGCTCATTTGGAACTCCACTAGAGTATGATTCACAGTTAAAAAAAACTCCTTGACCCTTTATCCAGCCCCTCAGTTCAGCCTCTCTCTGAAACAGGCTGTTTTGGATTCCCCTCCCCTTTGCCCCCCTTCCTAAAAGCCTACTCTGTTCTGATTGGCCAGCTTCAGGAGGCTTCCCATGAGATATAGTAGTTGGATTTTGCTTATTGTGCTCATTCAAAATATAAACTACTCAAATACATCCGTCCTTGTTGGAGTTGAAATCCATATGCTGAATATGCAAGTGGACAGCATGAACATCCACAGCAACAAAGATCATAGCAGGACATCTCTGTTTGGTAAATATTACACTCATTACCTGCTTATTGTGTGGCATCTTAATCTTAACACTGTTAAGGTCTCAGTACTTTTGTATCTTCTAACAAAATCTTTGTGTTTTGAAATTTAGCTTTTCTCTGGGTTCCTGTTTGTACTTTAAGATAATCAGCCTTATTGTGTTGTTTGCTGATCGCTTTCAGCTGTTTCAGAGTCATGTTAAGTTGCTGCTGATGAAAACCCAACATTTCCTGCTTCAAAGTAAAAGCTTTTAAATGATTAAATAATGGGAGACGTTTATTGTGAAGAATTTACAGGGAATGTAATGTGTTTATCCACTGTTTCAGTGGAACTTCATTAGCAGCACTGTTCTTCCATTAAAAGTGATCGACACAACAAGATCTGGAGATATTTGTAGCTCTTTGTTCAGCAGATCAGTTAGAAATAATGCAGGGAGGAAGAGTACAAGCAGAAAGAGTCACAGAAACGCCATAATGTTAGCAGAGCGGAGCAGTGAACTCAAACGAGCTGACACACACGCTGCTATGACCATATAAAGAAATCTGTCACAAGTTGATGTCAGCTCGGTTTGCTTTCTGCTCACAGGGATTACTTCTACATATGTTTACCTCATTATTTGAAACTTTGGCCACATTTAATATGAACATCCAACATCGTAACATTATAGATATGACAGAAAATAAGGAAAGCAAAATAGGTCCCCTTTAAAATGTCAGAATAAAGTGACATGCCCATCACAGAGCCCAAGATGACATATTAAAATTGTATTTATTGTCCAAAAACAGTAAGATGATATTCATACAAATATTTACTCAAATATGTGTGTGTGTGTGTGTGTGTGTGTGTGTGTGTGTGTGTGTGTGTGTGTGTGTGTAGGTATGCATACAAACCCGGATAAGACTGATGTGGCCTGTAATTCTGCCTCCAATATTGGTATGATTAGTAGTATTGATCCGTGCTACACAGTGGGAAAATTTTAGCCTGAAATGACTCTAATCCCAAATTATGATCAGATTGCAAAAGAGTGAATATATTTTAATACTTCTCATTTATGCAATACAGTGGTTTAGTTGTATTGAGCTGTGATGGTTTCATTGTGTCAGATGCAATCCAAATCCATTGTACTGGAATTTTTGGCAGAGGATGGTGAAATTAAAAATATATTACAATATTTATTTGTAATTATTTCTGCACAAAATGACTTAATTAGCAGCAGCTATAAAAACTGCAATAAAATGTTACAGTTTTTTGTTATTTTGCAGTCATATTCTAATATGTATGTTTCAGCAATACTAAAATTGTCTTTTTTTTTAGTAACATTTTCAGGCACACTAACTTGCAACAAAAACTTAAAGAAAACCAAATATGTAAGTAACACAAATGAACTTTCTTAACTCAAGGTGCCAACACCACAGTTTAGCACCTTGAACTGTACTCATGGAAGAACATCCATATGTTATATGCTGTTTAGATAACATCACATTTGCTTCCTCTGTTTTGGACTCTGGCTCTCTGTTCCCTCACAGGTCAGTACAGTCTTGACAGTTTGCTTTTCCTCAACCACAGGAATTTGTGTGTGTCCATTGAAATTCCATTGAGATTAATTTATTTTGCTGCCAAATATGACAAATATGTTTTATATGCTGGTGTGACCGGGCCTTTGTGCAGCAATTGGCACAATTAGTGTAGAAGTGTCAAAGTTTGTAGGACTTGAACTTGGTTATGGAGTAAGTGTTGAAACTCAAAAATATTCTTCACAAAACTACTTCTGTGTCTTTTCTTGTATACAACTGCGTACAACAACACCATAAATGATTTTGAGCAGACTGATCAAAGGGTGCACCGTTATCATGATTCATGTCATCAAGACAACAAAGACATGCAAAAGGCACAGAGTTCTTGGACAGACATCAGGGAGGCAGTGGGATGCAGCTGGCAGGAGGCTTTAATGGCAGGCATATCACCTTCAAGTGTGGCCATTGGGAGCAGTTAGAAACACTTTTGCCTTTAGACATGTTCAGGTGACATGCTGATTTAGTTTGTTTAAAGCATACTGAGACCTTTACACCAGGCAGCTAGCTGCTAGCGTGGCTAAAAATAAAGCAACTAAGCCCTAATACAAACAGACCATATCATACCTCTGAGTCTGACAACAGATGAGAAATGACAACAACATCTAAATTCTATTTGTGATCCAATGCTGTAATCAGGAACTGGGAGTTGTTTTCTCTCTCAGTCGTGGAGAGGCAGCATGCTCATTAGCTGGCAGCTCAACCTGTGGTACCATATTCAATCCTGACGGCAGGATATACCAATTAGTTTACCCAGCAGGAAACAGCCCTCCTGCTGTCAGAATGAACAGCAACTATAGGTTATCTTTATATGTTTCTGTTTGCCTAGTCTGTCTTTCTTTTCTCATGTCTCTATTTTTGTAACGATGTGCTCCCCTTGTCCGTCTGTTTCACACTGTGATTAAATGTATGCAGATAATTCAGTTAAAGTAAAATAAAGCAGATAAAACAATACTTAAACTATCGCAATTGTCAATAAATTACAATAGATTTAACTTGATTAACAGACCTGGATTTGGGGTGTCCTGTGGCCTACTGGACGCATATTATACAGCTGCAACATTATATCACATTATATCATTCTGGCATTTAAGCTTTATTGTATGTCACAGTCCTCTTCTCTGTCCTCATCTTTCCTGTCTGTATACTGTCAACTGTCCAATCAAGACTAAATATAATATATATATATATATATATATATATATATATATATATATATATATATATGTGTGTGTGTGTGTGTGTGTGTGTGTGTGTGTGTGTGTGTGTGTATATATATATATATATATATATATATATATACACACACATATATATATATATATATACATATATATATTTTTTTGGGGGGGGGGAACATTTCACTGTTTATTGAACTGTAATCATGGACTTTGGAAAAATCTGTTATTTTTCCTGCTTTCACAATAGAATTTGTTGCCAGTCATTTTTTATGTAATTTCATCTGATTTCATTTCACACCATTTATCCCATTTTATTTCATAATGCAATTTTTCATAGCAAAGTCTTTGTCTCTCACTCCAGTCATGTGATTTGCTGCTTCTTTGGTCTGACAAGAAATAGGATGAAATTAAATTTCATGATAATGAGTTTTTAAAAATTAATTAGATTATTTTAACATTCAATGGTTTTATTATATATTTTCCTGTATTTATCCATGAGATACTTTGATTGATTATTTCTTATCTATTTATTTTATTTTGAACACTTTAAGTCTCCATACTCAGCTACACATCATGTATATCTAGTGGCCCAAATATAAGATGATCAAGGACTACACAATTATGTGATCACGACATCAGAAATTTTTTTTGAATGGAGAGAGTACCACTGTAACAGTTGCTCATACAGAGAGTGTTGCATTATGGGTTGTTTGTAGCCTTAAAAGATAGGCTCACAACTTTTCAAGTATGTCTTAAAACAACAGTGTATGTCCATAAAGCTTGTTACCTTGCAAAGCAGCTGGATTCACAAGATCACAAGATCACGTGGGAATCCATCTTGTCGGGCTTCAAGTTATGCACTAGTGTCTGAACCACCGGTGGTTTGGACCAATCAGCATCCTATGAGGATTCTCATGTGATCTTGTGATCTTGTGATCTTGTGCATCCAGCTGCCCTGCAAGGTAAGACGGTCATAGACAGATGGTTCATCCAATCACCTGCCAAGTATTTTTTGAAAGTGCCTGTCCTTTTCCAAACACTTTCCAAGGACGACTTCTCAGATGGTTCTGTGTAACAAACCATCTGGCGCGTCAGGTTATAAAGCTTGTGTACTGATGAAACACTTAAATATACCAATGGGTCCATTGGGAGCAACATATTTTGGGGCAGATGGCAGAGGCTCATAGGTGCCTTCTTCATGGGTGCTGTCCTCACCATCCTTGTCTCCAGTTTCAACCGACACATCTAACACATATAACAGCATTGAATTGCTTTCTGTTACTCTCATACCCAAATTATAAAACTTTTCGCCTATCAGCTAATTCATTTATTTCTTTGTTTTGCAAGTAATGCAATGGTATAATAGCACAAGCATACAAAGGTTACAGTTCAATCAAAATTGTGAAACCTGCACTATGTAACTTTTTCATGGAAAAATATTGCTTCTTTAGTCTAGTCTAAGCTATTGCAGCTATTCTTTATCAACATTTATCAATATAATTTCATTGAAGTTAAATACTCAACATACATTTAAATGTTCACCAAATTTAAACTTGCTGATGCTCAAACTGATTGAAATTGTGCAACAATGTTCATAGTTTGGCCATGTGCCAGACTCAGATGAGATAACGTTAGATATCAGGCTGAAGTACCTCTTTAGCTAACACATACACATATTCACATTGACATCAGATATCCTTCCAGGCTATCTGTTAGATATGAGTTTGTAGCAGACCGTCCCAGGTTGTAGTCTTGGTTGTATACATTACACACTGTACCCTAATACAGTGGTTCTCAACCTTTTTGGGCCCAAAAGTCAAACCAGACTCACAGGGCACACAAACTTATGTTAATCAATTATGCAGATTGTCTCAAATATTATGATTCCTTCCTTGTATCACAAAATAGATGGAGTCATTCATAAGATTTTGCTAGCAGCTTGTTATACACGTCCTGACATTTGATGTGCAGCTAAATAATTATTCCCCCTCCTGTTATCAAAACTGACATGAGAACATGGATGTATTGTTTGGTTTAATTTATGTTCCATCAATAGCAAAACGATTCTCCCTTTAAAGGCAAAGCGGCACAGTGTATCAGTAGAAATAAACATGCTGGCCAAAAACCCGCCCTACAGCGAGGTGGAATCCAATGACGTGGCAGAAATTTTTGGGTGGCATCTGGGGTGGCAAATCAGATTGTAGGGGTGGCACTGGCCATTCCTGCCACCCCTTTAATACCGTTCATGATATCAAGTGGATATCTGTCACATGTCTGTTTAGCATCCAATTCCCTCTTTGTGTTTCCTCAGACAGTGTTTGAGTTGCAGTGGAAGTATAGTAACAAAAAGAGGGACTTTGGCACTAAAAAAACTGTAACGTTGAAAGATATCTACTTGATTTGACTCATTTGGATGACGGAAGCTTCATATTAGCTTCAGATAAACTTTTAAATACATTTTTGCACAGAAGGAGGACTGTGGATTTTGTCCCCCATCACTTACATTGTAAGTGCATTATGAAAGGATCTTCTAATGGTCAGTATGAACTGGAGGAATGATTACAACAAGAAAAACATGTTTCAGTGTTTATTTGGTCACCTGACTGCTGTTTTAAGACAGACTTGAAAAACTGTGCACCTGCCGTTTAATGTTGCTAGGTTAGTGAGTTTCTTCAGGTCGTGTTTGTGAGCTCAGTTTAACCTGTAGGAGTTTCTGAAAGCTCTTGTGACGTGTTTTTCTGTCACAAAGAAAATTAATTAACGACAAGTGAAAATGACATCTTTACTGCAGAAACACAGCGAGGACTGAATCATCTGTCAAACAGCCGAGAATTAGCGCTGTCATAGATGATGAGGAGCTCAAACAGACAAACAGACCGGAGGGAGTGTGAGTGTGTGACTGATAGACAAGATATATTAATGTAGGATTTACATTCTGCTTTAATGGAGGTATTTCACTTTTATGAGAGGAAGGCTTCAAGGATGAGGACTCTCTTCTTCAGGGAAACTTTCCCATACGGAAAGTGAAAGTGTGTTGCATCTTCAAAAAGCTTTTTCAAAAAATCGGTGTTGAAAAGTGGGATGGAGGTCATCTTACATTTAGGCTAATATGGTACATTTTAACGTTAAACATTAACATTTTGCAAACTGTTTTCAAATGTATTCTGTACGGTTTTAGACCTCTGAGTGTAATTTTCCTACCTAACCAGGCCTCCATTTATTTCCATTCATTTCTGTTTGATATGAAAATGAACAAGCAAACTCTTGAGACTTGCTACTTGTATAAACCATCAGAATGAATCTGCATGAATATTGGTCTGTGTTGCAATATTGTTGCATGGTTATTCAGTTTAAATGCAGATTGATTTTAACAGTCTGCACCGTGTCTATAACAATCATGAGAGTGTAAAAACGTATGCAGACTTGACATTTACTGTGGGAAATTACACAACTTCAATGAGTTTTAGGAGTTTGCTAACAGATGGAGACACTGTATGGAAATTAATAAAAAGCAATGGCTACTTGAGTGGTAAACACAACAACCCTGCAGCATAGTTTACAGAACAGTTAGCTGTGATTGAAGGTAAATTGTGTGTGTCAGCAAAGAGCTTGTTGATGTATGGGAACTCAACAGTGAACTATTAACTTTTAAAACTGGGCACTATTAGGCGCAATCACTGAACAAGAGATGTATCTTTAACACAGAGGAGCAGGGATAATGAGACACATGATTGCAGGTTCTGTTCTCATGAAATGATGCCTGAACTGACACAGTCTACCAACACATTGGTGTATTTCTCTAGTGTGCTGCTTGCCACATTCACTTCACTGAGTTGATTGTACTGCAGCAGTGCTCTGAACAAAGAGGTGACCTTCGATTAGAGAAAGAGCAAAGTTCTCTTCTGAGGAGTATCAATAATGATGGAGATCCTCCCACCTCTCCCACCCATCCCCCTCACTCCCTAGGATTGTGTGTGTGTGTGTGTGTGTGTGTGTGTGTGTGTGTGTGTGTGTGTGTGTGTGTGTGTGTGTGTGTGCGCGCGTACGCATATCATCCTTCTTCAGTTTCAATGGGAAGGTTCCACTTTCCCACTGGTCAGGGGCTGAGGCTCACAGATCCTTGGGGGGTCAAAGGTCATTTGGACCTATAGTGTGACATTGTGGCAGCTTAGAGAGGTCAAGAGAGGTCAGTGGCAGGAGGAGAGGACACTGGCATGACAAAAGAATTGTCGATATAAATAGAAAAGCACATTATGAAAGAGAAAAGGGTTGAAACAAAGAGTTTAGGACAAGAGTGAAGGAATCCAGAGACACGTCCCTTCAACGCCAATCACATCTTAGCTTCTTTGCACGACTGACTGAACACATTGGAGGATAAATGTTGACAAGTATTCAGTGTTTCCCTCAGTATCCTGTTGTTGTCGGGGGGGAAACCTGTGAAACAGCATTTAGAATATGGGACACAAAGAACATTATTGGTAGTATTACTACTGCTTTAGTCTGGATAGATGTGTGATTAGCAACTACAGACCTTCATCAAACCCTCTCCTCAGTTCTCCACCAGTTTACTAAGTAACTTTTTCTCAAATGTTTATTTTGACAATATTTAAGATGGATTTTGCTCCCACCACAGTACCTTAAGGTTCTGAATGATGTTTGCCTAGAAACTGATTCAGGCAAAATTTCAGTCCAAGTCCTGTATTTATCAAACTGCTAAAAGGACAATGTTGGACTTAAGAACAAAAACTATTCATCAAACTTGCTTTGACTTCAGAATGCTGTTAAGAGAGAGCTACAGAGGTGTGTTGAGTTGTTTCAGAGTAGATCCTGGATGACTGTTCTGTTCTGTCTGATTGGACTAAATATCATTGATCAATAATACATTATTGAAGCAGGATCATTAAGAAGAGTCATTTTAGCCTATTATTTGATTTAAACATTTGATAGGATGTTACACCACTTTTTCTTTTTTTATTTATATTTATCAGAAGTGCAAACAAAAAGAATAAATCTGCATTGGTTTGATTTACAATCAACTTCATTGTCAAATTCTCCTTATTATATAATTTTCTGTGACATACATCTGACAGCAGTGTTCAATCCTTACTTTTTTTTCAAGGAGTACATGTGCTCCTAAATGAAAAAAAGTAGGAGCCCACATATAACTTTAGGAGCACACTGAAAAATGTTCAAGTAACAGTTTCTTAAAGAAAACAATTCACTACATACGTATGTAAATCACAATTTATGTTGTTTTTAGGGGTGCTCGATTATGGCAAAAATGATAATCTTGTTCAATATTGGATCACAATTATTTCATTTTTGCCAGTTAAAAGTCTTTACATTCCTAAAAATAGACTTGATGAAAATTAGGAAATTAATTTGTTTTACACAAAAACTCATCAAGGGTTTTCAATTTACTAATTGAAATTCAAGTGAATGGGCACAAAACTTGCATGATTTTTATGACACAGGTGTGAGCAAGACAGACATGTCTCACCCTGCAGAAAATTCTCATCCTCACACCGTTGAGATTTGATGTTTCGCCATGACAGAGGAAGTTGCTATAACTTTTTTGTAAATGCTCCAGTCTGCACCAAACTTTACATGTTTGATAAGGCCCCAGCCTGAACACATGTACATGACAATATTCCATCAGTGATACAAACTGGCTGAATAGCACCCCCTAGGAAATTTCAGTAAAGCAGCCCCAGCAGCGGGCAAAATAGTGGACAAAGGAAGTGATGTTTATCTCCTTCTTGCACTGTCTGAAAACAGCCCGGGTCTGAAGACATCTACATGCCCATCAAGGAAGCCCTTCGATTGCGCCGCGGCCCGACGTGCATAAGGGCGCGAAGGCCCGTTCATTGCTGCTTACAGCTTTGATTAGGGCCTGAGTCCAAAGGACGAAGACCCTATTGTATTTCGCGAGTTTGTTTCTTTCTTTATTAATCCGCCACTTCAACTCTAAATTTGACCCCCTAAACATGCTCAAAAACTCACCAAATTTGGCACGCACATCAGGTCTGGTGAAAATGCTCATTTTCGATAGCGAAAAACAGAGCTAAAGCCGTTAAAACAAAATGTAAGTCACTCACAGAAAAAACGTTTCAAATTGCTATAATCGAAGCATAAAAACCACAGTTCCTAAAGCTATAACTGACTTCATGTTAGTCAATTTCACCACAAAAATAATCATGCCGCCAGCTACTGCCGCCACTTTGACATGATGCCATTTAATCCGTTTTGCTGCAACAGTTTAAGGAGCTAATGATACACATGGCGGTAAAATGATAACGAGCCACAACTACCTTAAAACTTTGTCGCTCATAATAAAACATTAAATTCACTTACAGTGCGTTCACTAAAAGTCCACCGAAGATCTAAAGAGTGCAATCCAAAACTGTTCAAATCGCTGCTTGAATCGCTTAGAGGCTCACAACCTAGCTTGTTCGCGCTATCGCTCTCTCACCAGTTGTCACAATGTCCGAAAACAAAGCAACAAGCGGCAAACGTCATCTGACCTGTATTTATACCTTCACCTGCGCACCTTACAAAATTCAAATGAACCAATCAGGAGTGCCGACAGGTCTGCGCAAAGCAGCTGAAAGAAAAACATACCGGATACCATTGCGGAAGTTGTCAAAATAAAAGTCTTTGTGTTTCAGTGCACAATGTTTTTAAAAGGAAATATAATTGTAATGAACTACTACATTTAAAGTTAATCAGTACTTTACAAATAAACTGAGTGTTAATGATTCAAGAAGTAATATGTTCAAACAAAAAAAGAGAGAAACCAATAATGACCTTGTTCGATAAAAAATATATTAACAATAACATAACAATGGATATTAATAAGTAATTACTGACTCGTTACTCTGTAACATTTAAATTGCACCATTTCATTAGTGACTTTTTACAGATGAATCTATATTATGGAAATAATCATAAAGCTATAAAGAAAACTGAATAAAATGTTTTATTTTTGAACAGAGGAGTGACTGTGTATCAATAAAACCCAAATATAGAGCGGGTACATAGTATAAATCTATTAAACTAAACCTATTAATAATAGTGGGGGGGGGGGGGGGGGGGCACAGGTTTCATCTGCAGACATGGTAGACAAAAATACAAAAACAATAAGTGTGACAATCCTATTTTTATGACGTCAATTCTTTGATAATGCATTCAACAACATATATATATATATATATATATATATATATATATATATATATATATATATACATGCAATGGCAGTCATAACATGGACAATAGCCAAACCACAACTGAACAAACAATTACTGTCTTTCATAAAACTGGCAGAAGCCCGCTCCACCTCCAGCTGTTCTCTGACTTCATTCAGTTGTTGCTGCGCAGCCCGACGGAGGCGGACCTGCCGCACCGACACACTTAAAGTGCGTCCATGGACCCTGACACTCTGCTGATAGAGCTGGTCTCTTGAGACAGCTCTGTCGTTGCAGGCATACTGTCAACAGATCATAACATACTGATTTGATATTCTGTGATCACATTCCAATAGTCTATTCTAATCTAAACACATTTTAATGCTAACCTTCCAATTTCCTTTTGAATGACCAATTACTTGTTAATATTAACAAAAATAAATCATAGCAAGGTAAAAAATCACACTTAAATAAAAATAGGATTGACAGGTTTTATGAATGTTCGGTTCAGTAGTTTACTACATGTTACGTACATGTAATTTGATTTATATGAGCATAACATTTTATTTTTCCATATTTTCATATCCATATTTTCCAAATTCCATATTTATTTTTCCAAGGTGTTTTGTCCAACTCTTTAAGAATCCCATAAATACTAACAACACAAAAACCACCACGTTTAATACTTACTGAAAGAAGCTGGCACTCCTGACGCCTTTCCACCTCCTGATCATCAATATTTAAGAATTTTGATGGTGATGCCTCAGCCATCTGAGCAACAACATAAAACAAGACACAATAAATAAACTACAAACAACATAAATAAATACTTAATTAATAACCACATACAATGGAAAGACAACAAGACGGGCTGCATGATATGAGAAAAATCTCATTTTAATTCAAAGAAAAAGTAGTTGGTCATAGAACTACAAAAGCCTGCAGATACTCTCACACTAAGCTAAAATTAAACAGGTGTACAAAATTTGATAAATAGTGTAAATAATGACAATCTCTACTGAATTTTGCTGTCATTTCAAGACGCCGTTTTGCTACTTCTCTTCTCTTTTCTGCTCTTTCTCAGCGCGGGAGACACTACCCATACCCCACCCCACAATGTGTGCAGAGCTGCAGAGCAGCAACACACAGCAATGAGAAGTTGAAGAATTGACTACCACTAAAGCTTTGCAAGTAAATATCCAAGAAGAGTACTTTATTAACATAATAAGCGAAAATAATGAACAGACTCAAAACTAATAAACATATTGCCATAAAAGGTTTGATTTGCGTCGTACAGAATAAAAAATAACAGTACACGTTTTTCTATCGTCACACGACATATTTCGTCATATCGCAGAGCCCGAACTCATATATTTCCTAACACAAACAACAAGTGAAAACACATCAGAAAAGATGCTTACCTTCTCCTTGCTTAATGGGATCTGGTTGACCGCCTATTTTTTTTCACATACACTCCATGTAGACCTGCTACTCTGCCTCTGATTGACTAACGTTAAATCAAAACTTGACATGTCCACCTATCCTCATCATCTTAACGAAGTATCAACGCTACGTAAACATGACCATGAAATACGGTACTGTTTTTCAGGGACAAGGGATGGGTCCACGGTCACGAAACTTGACGAAATCTAGAATAATTAATGATCAAAAGTTATTAAAAGATTTAGTTCACGTTGAAGCGTGTGGTCGTGGCGTGGCGTTGAGTTTTGTTTCACCATGACAGAGGATATTGCTATAACTTTAGTGTAAATGCTCCAGTCTGCCCCAAACTTTGCATGCTTGATAAGAGTCACTGCCTGAACACGTCTATATTACAATATTAAATCAGTAATGCAAAATGGCTCCATAGTGCCCCCAAGGAAATTTCAAGGAAGCAGCCCCAGCAGCAGGCAAAACAGTGGACAAAGGAAGTGATGTTTATCTCCTTCTTGCACTGTCTGAAAACAGCCCGGGTCTGAACACATCTACGTGTGAGTGACAGAAACCCTTCGACTGCGCCGCGCCGCGCCCCGACGTGCGCTGGGGTGCGAGGGCCCGATCATCACTGCTTGCAGCTTTAATTACATATGTTGTTGCAGAATGACACACCGCTGCATAAACTATATGGATTTATTAAAAGAATGTACAATATGGCAGATGTACAGTCAATCCATATCTCTGATTGTCTATTCATTCATTTGATCAATCATGTGATAACTTGAGAGTTGCTCTTAAAAGTTACTTTTACACGTTGCTGTAAGTAGGAGTAAGTCACCTGATACATGTGTTTTATTGCTCACACTCAAGAAGTGTTTTACTATTTGGTCAATATATAGTCTATTACAGTATATAACAAAACTGAATACACCCTTGATCAGTATCACTAAAATGTTAAGTAATTACAAATAATTTCCATTTAATACAATTTTATTTGTTTGTAGACAAGACCCAAGAAGAATTGAGCCAATTCACGTGAAAAACAGAATGTTTGACTAATAATGAAAAGTTCATATTTAAGAATGAACTGCAGGAACAGTCAGCACACCTTTCATTAGAGAGATGCCATTCTTTTATTTTTTAATATTTTATTTCTGATGACAGATTGGATCCTCCTGGGCATGGATACCAGTCTTGCACAAATCTGTGGAGAGATGTTCTGTCACTCTGCACAGATAATTCTTTTCAGCTGTTTTTTGCTGGAGGGGTTTTGTTGCTCTACCTTCCTCTACCTTTAAAATACTCTTAAGGTGTTCTATTGGATTCAGATCAGGGGACACACTTGGTCAGGTCATAGTTTTTTCTTCTTTAAAAACTCTTGTGGGATTTTTTGCAGTGTGTTTGAGATCATTGTAATGTTGGAAAATTCCTCTCCTGCCAGCCTTCTTGACATTGGAGCCCTTTTCACACATGCACTGCAACCCTGAAGTTATCTGAACATTACCTGGAGGAGCTGTATGTGTGAAAGAAAATGTCTGAATCAGTTGGACTGGACATTAAACAGACTTTACCCTGCCAGCTCCCTAGCACAAAGTCTGTCTAATGTCCGATTGAGCCCATGTGTGAATACAGCAGTGAACCTCCAGAGAATTCACAGTGAGCGGGCTACAACTGCTCACTGCCATAAGTGCAACAGTAAGGGAGATGGTACAAGCAATTTATCAAACCACTGTTGAACAAGCAGAACATAAACTTAAATACAGTGTCTTTGACTTCCAGCAGTCAACTCCCCTCTCATCCACAGCTGCTATTTTACACATTCAACTGGTGCTGGATAAACACAGCAGGCCAGCTAAGCTGTATTGTTTTGACCGGGGTGAAACGCTCCAATACATAAAACAGTACATAAAAACAAAGCAAGAAAAACCAGCATAGAACAATATGAGCAGCAAGCTCAGAAACTACACTTAAGATTAAAGTGTAGAAACATCAAGTGTGCGAGGGCTAAGGTGCTGAGGTACTTATGAATAGGCCTTTATTCACTGGGGACATTTTTCTTGTGTGACTAAGAAGAAGAAAGAGAAGTATCATGTATATCCATCATCATCATGTATTTATAATATCAATAATACACTTTTGATTTCTTCCCATGGAGCTGACATGTTTAGTTTGTGTTCACTACGCTAGACTGTCTTGTGTTTTTATCACAAGGGAAAAGTAAGTTGCTTTGTCAGTTTACAACAGACAACGCTCTCTGTGGACAAAGCAACCGCTGCTCTCCTCTCATGGTCGCAGGACTGAGAGTCAGCTTTTCCTCCTTCTCTTCCCCTCTCTTGTTACTACCACACACACACACACACACACAGACACACACACGTACATAACCACCCACCTTTCCTACACAAATGACAGTTAGATAGCGTGGGACACAGCACCACTCTGCCCCTCGTTATCTACCATGAGACATGTATTTGATAACTTGAATCGGGTGAGTGCAGAGACGGCGACCAACAGTTGGCGCCATCTTGTTATTGTTTAACCAGAACGCTGTGGTCACCTCCGCCAGTTGGTTCTCGTGTGACTTGACTTCCTCCCAAAGTCATGTCAGCCATCTTGAATCTTGTGCAATGTCATCCCGCCAGATCACGTCCGTCATCGTAAGGTCGCGTGATGTCAGCTGGCCAGATCACATCTGCCATCTTGTCACCCATAAACACGCACACACAGACACACACACACTTTTGCTTAGATGTGTTCTATGTGTGTCTATACACAGCTGCTGTTCTATGTGTGTCGTTTGATTAGTATTAGTTGGTAGTATAGTGTTAACTGAAACATTCATTGACTTTGTTGATTCTTGTGAAGATTAATAAACACTTTTATAGCTTTAAAGAGAAATCTATTTGTCATTATTGTGCATGTTTATTGTGATAAGAACATATTCAAATCGCTGCCGGTGTGAATAGTTTTCATGCGAAATTTTTGTAGGCAAGTATTTCACATTTTCATGTCGTGTGTAAAGGCCTTAATTCTGTGACCACCCCCTGCACTATGCAGTCACTGTGGTAGTCCTGGCCAGGTCCACACCAAACATGCTGGACCTCATCTGATCCAAACCAATTTATTTTGGTTTCATCTGACCAAAGAATGTGCTGCCAATATTCATCAGGGTTCTTTTCATGTTCGTTGGCAAAGTTTAATCTTGCAGTTTTGTGAGCAATGGTTTTCTTTTTGGACGTTGACTGTAGATGTTGACTTCATGCAATGCATGAGCAGTCACTGAAACACCAACCACAGATAATCCTTGTGCCATGTCAGAAGCACTTGCCTGTTTGTTTTTCAGTGCAAGGTTGCATAAATAGTGAATTGTGCGTACTGTCATTTTTCCTCTGCACCTTCTGGTATTGCTAGTATGGCTCCTGTACCTCCTAACCACTGCTGCATCTGTGTTTTGGCTTCTGTTCAGTAGCCTACTGATGGTCTTGTACCTTCTCTCATCTTTATGAAGTCTCACAGTCTGGTTTCTTACTTGTTCATCACCATATGGAGTCATGTTGCATCACACACAACCCAGGCTAAAAGTGAGGAAGTTGTGGGGTTCACAGGTTCTTTTATAACCTTGTCCAGGCAGTTAGTCTTAATTGGAAGTCACAGGTGTAATAATTTTTCTTTCTGTGGTCACAGGTTTACTCACTTTTGTTGCATTGAGGTTGCATTCCAGATTCTCTGAGCCTTAACAGGAAAGGTTTTGTCACCCCTACAATCTGTAGCCTGTCTAAGGCTTTCTGATCAACACGGCTGAAAAGTGCACTGCAATACTCAAAATGTGACAAACTGACAGTATGTATGAAAGTTTCAGTGTCTTTAAACCGAGTATTGTTTGAATGATGCTTTTTTTTGGATAAGTACAAAACAGAACTAGCTTGTTAATGTGGTGCTTACAACTATGAGAGACTGTCTAATAATGTGCACTATTATACCTGAATGATATCATGTCTCCCTCCCTCTATGACTTTGCACTCCACCACAGCCGTTCAACTACACAGCTGTAAACACTTTTGACTTCCAACGTGGTTGGACAACAGGTCATATGAATTTGTTCTGATCAAGCATAGACCAACCGCTAGGTCTCTGTTATTTAACTTCACATGCCTCAATTAGGCCAAATTATGCAATTAACATTAAAAAGTCACAAAGGGACTACATGCAAGTGCATTCAACAAATCAATGAGTGGATAAACTTCTTCCAGCTAAATAGACAAAACTGAAATAACTGTCTCTGGTTCAAAAGAAGAAAGGCTGAGCGACAGCACTCATCTAGATTTTCTATCAAGTCAGAAATCTTGTTATGAGATCATGAATTCAGAGTTTAAGTATAAAAGTCACATCCAATGAATAGTGAGGTCTGCATACTGTCATCTTAACAACATGGCAAGAAGGATCTGGGTCCATGCTTTCATTTCCAGCTGGTTAGACCTAGAAGACTGAAGACTTTCCCATACTTTAACTACCTTTAAATCCAGCTAAACCGGCCTTGCTTTGCATTACTTTGTGTAAATAACCATAAAATGCTAATACTACATATTCATGCATACTTTTGTATAATGATATCAAAATGTCTATTCTTCTATCTTTATTACTGCATATCAGACATAGAAGACACAAACTATTGTTTGATTGTAGAATATGAATTCAGTTTGATGAATTTATGGACATGGATTTAGGTGTGTTAGTGATTAGATGTGTATTAATGTTTGGGTAATGTCTCCCTGTGATACTACAAAGTTTGACAGTTGGATATGCTTCTCTTATCTCTTTACAATTATAAATATTGATTGTGATTGCAGCTGCTGAGGAAGAGATTTTAAGCTTCATGAATAATTGCAGGTAATTTCACCAGTTTCAACACTACAGCTGGAATACTAATCACATTTGCAGAGGCTTTCTCTGGACACTGGCTTGCTTTCTGTAGCTTGTTACAGACACAGAGGGGCAAATTTTGCATATCTGCATCAGATTAACTGTTATTGGACAGGTGTATTGTGGCATATGCCAACTAGACTCAAATCCCAAACTACACTCCACAAGTTTTTGTCCTCCCTAAGAGTCCGGACTATTTGTCACTAATGGAGTATATCTTTAAAGCTTCAATAATTAGTATTTTGTTTTATATTATTATCATTAAATCAAGTGGCTACATTATATGGCTTGTAGTCATGAGCGGGGCAACCACCCCAGTAGGAGCCCCACTGGGGACGTGGCGCGTGACCCAACTGCGCAGCACAGCAGGAATAGTAACTCTCTTAAGTTTATCTATCCATACTCAGTGCCTGAGTCTCTGAAGCCATGAGCATAATAGACCTTCTTGATTAAGTGAAAACAGCCTCTTTCAGCTGAACCCAGAACGTCTTCCCACAGGTGTGTTGGGCGCAACCCAAAGCTGCCCTGGACAAAAAACCCCCTTAGTGGCCCTGTGGGGGTTAAAAATCACACACCACAGTCTTTTCTCTGAAGCCATAAACATGACAGAACCTCCCTTTCCCACAAGTCCATGAGCAAGCGAAGTGGAAGCTGCTGATGGGATGAATCCACCAATTTTTCTGCCTCAGGGGTGGCTCAAGGCATATATTAATCACCGATCAACGGCAACCAATTACCCAAATAATGACATTGTGGTATTTGAATAATAGTTGGACATTTTCTCAGAATGGCACCATATGCAATGCTGACTGCAATGGACGGATGGGATGGAATCAGCAATTAAAAACAGCAGATGTTGTGTTTATTCTTTGAAAGACAATTTACTTTCAAAGAATTTAGAATTTACCAAATCCAGTTGACCCCACATTACTACATTACTACAAAGGCTGAAAGAAATTCGCAAGGAGACACAGGCAAACAAAAATATGTACACAACTTTTGGGACCTACCTTAACAAACATCTGCTACAGCTTCCTGAAGCTGATGCCAAGCGGCTAGTAAAAGAAATATAGCAACTGATGCTTTGTTATGAGTAATTGATAATGAAATGTACTGTTTGTATTCGGTGTCTAAGCCTTATTTGTCACAGACCCAGAGTAGTTAAAAACCTAATGTAGTTTGGTAGTTTTTGTTTTAAGCATACCCCAGATTTCAGCAAAATGTGAAATTTTTATTAATTTATTACTTATTGCTTTTGTTGCACATACATGCATGTAAAAAGTATGCTTTAATACTTTGTAACTTTGGACTACTGGAGCCTGCACTTTATTTTTTGTTTAAAGGAGCTCACATTCTAATGTTATGTATTGTTTACACAAGCTTTCACTGTTTTGTTATTTATTGTTTGCAGCAGCTCACGCTGTTATTTCTTGTCATTTGCCAGTTATTCCATTCAATAAAAGTTTCTTACTGGCTTCATTTTGTAAATATATTATTTGGTAATTGTGATGCCATTTCTTGTTATTTTCAGAATTTTTACAAACCAAACAATCAATTGATTAATGGAGAAAAAGAATCATTGGATGAATCCATAATGAAAAGAATCATTAGTTGCAGTCCTATACAAAACAGTTCAAGATGAGGTCCACCTTAAACAACTACAAGCAATAAAACTAAAAGGGCTACAAGTAATAAAACAACTACAAGTAATAAAAATCTAATGAGTCACAGGGGACATTTTTCTGCATTGAGTACTTTCATGTTTAATACTTCAAGTACATTTTCCTGATTTTACTTGCATAGTAAGATTTTCAATGCTGAACTTTTACTTAACAGAGCACTTTTACAGTGTGCTATTATTACTTTTACTTAAGTACTTCCTTCACCACTGCTTTTGGCTAGATTACAATACGCCATGACATTGTCATTTTACTTAATTGAAAAAACTGCTGAACTTGAAATGAATTCTGTGCTGTACTCTACTGAGCTGTTATGTTCAGGCTTTTGTGGTCTTTTTAATATAATGTGGCTTGTTGGATGACAGCATCCTACTAAGTAACCCTTCCCTCATCAGTCAGAAAATATTCTTTGAAGCGCTCTCAAACAGCCACGCCATCCCGTGTTGCTCTAGCAGCAGTGAAATGCTGAGTGTCTAGAAGGTTGGTATCTCCCTGAACCACCTGTCTTCATTCTCTGAGTACACCCTCGGTGTCCATCAGTAATGGAGTGATGTCCCTTTCAATTTCTGGCTCGAACTGATCTGCATAACACATGCCTTTGTGATGTCCTCTGCTGTTTAAACTGAACACTCCAAGGCCCTTCCAAAAACTCTCAACCTTGCTGCAAGTATACCAGAAGCATTCTCCACAACTCACCTTGCCCCAGAATGCTGGCAATTGAACATCTGCTGATCAGCTGTGAGGTGCAACCCTGACAATGTTGGTGTTCGGAATAAAACCTGCAGTATCAACTTTACTGCGACAAAGCAAACAATGATTGATGATTGATTGACACCGAAACCTGAATCATAACTAAGGGACTTATTTAAACCAGGACCTCTGCTGCTGATAGTTAATGCTAGGTACATTGCTACTAATAAGAGCATAAATAGCGAATAGTGAATTAAAAGAGTACAATAAAGAAAGCCACAATACACTATGCTACTTATAAAACTTTAAAACCTGCTAAAATTGTGAGGATAAATATGTTGGTTTCATTTGCCCTGGATGAGCTGGGATCCAATTTGGTTCCTTGAGAAGACCCCAGCATCACTGTCTCTGCCATAAGCTCCAACATTGACGCACTTGAATTTGTACCTGCCATCAAGATGAAACTAAAGAAATCTTTGGAGATATAAAAACTACTGCCACTGTTGGCTGGTGCTCCCACTCTGATGTTTCCCATCCATAGCCCTGACGCAGTTGGGATAATTCCACAGCTCCTAAAAATCTCTCGTGATTACCTTCCACTGTTCCCCCTCTGGAAAATCCATTCTTGAGTCCAATCCATATAGCATGGCACAACTCCCTGACAATGCAGCTCACAGTTGCAGAACCCAGCTTGTAACTTGCTGCCAAAGCTTGCTGGCTGATCGCTGAAGCGTGAAAGCGGATGGTGACAAGCTAGTTGCTCAGCCTCACTCACAGGCGCACTGTGCAAGTTCCCATGCTTGATGTGGGGGCCACCCGGCGAAGCAAGTTATCAAATGCCCCGGCATACATCCAAAAGTGTTGGAAATTACGTTGTTGTCAATTTCTCTCATCGGTAATATCGCGGAAAATAATTCTCCATCCACATGTCGCGATGTATTTAATGGCCTCATAGACCACCACCATCTACAACGCTGCCTCCACTTTTGCCTCTTTCTTAACAGGCACATTATAATGACCTCCACTGTCAGAACTGGACTTTGTTGTTGTCAGAAACTTTTGACTCTGAACAGCCCTCTAGTTGATGTATTGCTTAACATCCATGCCAACGTAAACTATACATGGAAGTATGTGGGCAGTGACAGTTACATCGTGTTAAATGGATGTATTTATTTTCGGACGTAAAGGGAGCATAAATGAGCCTTAAGTCTGAGATTGGATTCACCATCCTGGGAAGCAGTGAACTAAAGTGCTTCACTGAACCTGCTGCAGCGGTTTTCATCTGGCTTTCACCCTGGCGACCCGAGGATCACCGAGTCTGCTCCACCTTGCTCAGCGCTTTCCAGGAAGTTCGCCTCATCATCAGCCCTTCATCAACCCGGAAACAGTACAAAAACCATCTGCCATGCTTCTGTCTCAGAGTTGATGCAAAGCGCTATCCAAAATCTTTATTTAAAAATTTTATTGGCTTTACTTAGAGTTATTTGCCCCTTATTGCACTTTTGACTCATTTTCAATAATGTTATTCAATTCATTCATTCATTCTGCCAGCAATAACTTTAATTTAATTTACCCATTCAGTCATGCATTCAGTCATTCATTTTGAATATATATATATGCTTATTGTTCCCATTCATTCCTATCCTTTGGTAGTTCGATAAATATCTTGATTTATCGCTAAGTTGTTGTATCTGTGTATTCCTTTACAACAGAGATGGAGGTCAGTGTATACAGAATATACAACTTTCAGATATAAGACTGGTTCATTTAATTTTTCTCTTTAAAGTAAAGAGTGGTGACCCATACAATTTATAAGTGCTTAATATTAATTTCAAGAGGAGTGTTATTCCTACAAAGACTACACTCATGCCTCATTTTTGGTCTCTCTCTGACATGCCAGAGTCAGTCGGCAAAGTCCTGACGCTCTGCCCTGCCCCCGCACAGAGCAGCAGCTCGCTGATCCCTGGTTTATTCAAAGTTTATTAAAATTACATGTATTGCGTGTCCAAATTGCACCAAATTCGAAGCTGCACTCCCTTTGGTCCCCAGTCATACAACTGCCAAGTGTGGAGTCTATTGGATGAACGGTTCTCGAGATACGCAAAGGATATACAGACATACGTACATACAGAGATTCCTTCCTTTAGTAGAGAGATATGGAATACTAATGTGAAGCTATGATATAAACACCTCAAAAACATAAAAAATAATGTACCCACTCTTTAAAAAATGGCTATGTAGGTGATTTTTGGATGAAGTATACACACGCATATCACCAAAAAATAGACTCTATTCCTATTTCACAACCAGCACAAGACTCTCACATATGCGGTCACATGCTCGTGCCTGGTATAGCATGTACAACTGACAATAATTGGGGCTGTCCAGCTGCGCAGTAAATTACACGTACGTAGAGAATTCCCTAGTGTATTACTTGCAAATAATAATGAAAAAAAACCTTAAGTATGTATTAATTTAGTATAGGTTTTAAATAGGCATCTGACATACAGTATATATTAAGGTAAACGTGGGAACACTGATTTTGCACATTTCCTGGGAAACGTGAACATTCACAAACTCCACCGTGAATCTGCACATCAACCGCTTAAAATACAGGTTTTTCTGAACCCAGGCCCCATTTAAACATTGTCTGGCATGACTGCTTTAGTACTGTTGCTGCATCCTCTCACTAGGCTCCAATACAGTCCAGTTGCTCTTGTGCATATGAGTTGCCCAGTGACATGCATAAGGCCTATGGCCTATGAAACTCATAGGCAGTTTGCAACCATTTCTTCAGTATTGCATATGAAGACACATGATTATACTGTGAGTTTCCTGTTTTGGAAAAGGAAATGTATCATAGTTTTTGAAGGCTAAAACATTTGCCCCATTGGATTGTATTGGAGCCTGGTGAGAGGATGCAGCAATAAGGCTAAGTTTCTCAATACTAAAGCAAACAATGACATTATGTCTTGTACTAGTCAAGATCATGCCAGACTATGTTTGAATAGGGCCTGGGTTTTGTAGATTCCCCATCAGGTCAGTAAATGTGGGAGGAAAATGGCACGCAGCCACACAAGGATCTCACACAGGCCTTGAATTACCAGCCACACAGGTATCCATGTCATTGTGAGTGTGCATTTAGTTTTGATGAATAATTGAAAAAGATAGGATATCAACCACCAAATGTTGCTGTATTTCAGCAAGTGATCTTTATTTTTAGGTTAGGGTTAGGCGTAAGGTCCCCAGTGAGGTTAAGGTAAATGTTAGGTTTATAAACAACCACATGTAAAAAGATGTGCTTGCCTCCTTTGGTCAAATTAAGTCTGTCTTTTTAAAGGATACTCTAATGTAACTTTGTATTGTGGCCAGTGTGTGAATTATACCAAGTCATTTGAGTGGGGCCCTTTTTTGTTAAAGGCAACTGCTTGGGAACCAGTACTATAGATAGACTGTAGATTACTGCTTTCTTCGGGGGGCTCAAGAGGCTGAATTTCAGTGAGCTTCAGTCAGTTTGTACAGTCAGGAGCTCGACCCCATTGACTTTGCATTGGTTTGTGACTAACTAGCTGACTAACAGAATCAATTGTGCTGTGAAAGGACTCAACAACATCATACATCAGACCAATATCACATCATCTGCCCTGATGTGTGATTGCCACACCTATTTTTGGGGGAAAACGACTTGGGGAGTAAATAGGGGTTATGCGGCGTTTGCTTACAAACTACAAAACAAACAGATATAATTCATGCCGAAGATTATCACGTCCCAGAAATAGTCATTCCCTCTTAGTTTTAGGTCACCTAGAAATTAAAAAGCGTAATATTAAAATATTAAATATCCAGGTAGGGGAATGGATAAATACCATCGGGAAGACTGAAGGCGCATGCTTGAAAATTCATCAGATGTAGCTTTTCACAATATGAGTGAATGAATGATCATTGCATTTATATAGCACTTTTCTAGATACTCACAGCGCTTTACAATGTAGGGTGAAAATTGCCTCCTTCACCACCACTGTGTAGCACCCAACCTTGGGCTAAGTGGGCTCAATGGCTGCCATACACTGGCACCAGGCAGACAATACACTACACAGTGGCTGAAAGGCTCAGAAAACAAGGATTGATCTCAGCCAATTAGAGGGAGGGATGATTAGGTGGCCTAGATGTCAGAGACCTGATTGAGAATTTGACCAAGAATGTAAGGGATCCTTAAGGACCAAATTCAGTCAGGACCTCAGTTTAACATCTCATCCAAAGGACGGCACTCGCAACTGTACGGTGGCCCTATCACTGTGACATGGGCATTGTTACTGCCTAGTCCAGAGGACAGAGTGCTTCCTGCTGGACAACAACACCACTTTTGAACAACGGCCTGACCATGACTCGAGCCGGCAATCTTCCAATCAGCCTGGAACCCTACCTATGTAGCCACACTGCCCGATGGACAATAGTGCAAACGTTCAATGGCAGCCAGTGTTGGAAAGTAATTGCCTGATGTACTAACGAAACAAAGGTTTCAAACAATGTAAGCATTCTGTCAACAGTTTTTATACAGGCCAAATACAAAAGCAGTCAATAGGAATGGTGTCTGTGTTTTCCACCAAAAGTGGGCGTGGCCACAAAGAAAGCCAAAGTACCCAGATTTGCCGGTCTGACGTACTGGCAAGTAGGAAATAGGGCTTGGGTTAAAAAAAAAAAAACAGAACTGTCCCTTTAATTACAACTTGGAAATCCAAAAGCAATTTATTGGGATGCTTCCATAGGACTATTCCATAGAGTCTTGGGCTCTAAGGAAGGCATTCTCTGCTGAAATGTCAGCGTTTATATTTGTCCCTATTCCTTGACTAATTTTTTATTGTTATTTGTTTACCACTAACTATTTTAACCTTCAGAAACAGTGAAGACACAGGGCCCAGCATCTCTTTGGAGCACTTTCTACACATTATTGAGTTCATGCCACAACAAATACACAAAAGTTTTTTTAGCTTTTTAAATAAACAGTATACATGAACAAAATACCTTTGTGTTTGTGATGAGTGGATCAGGAACAATACTAGTTATATCTTTTGGTGCAATGCTGAATTTGTAAATGACATATTCAGACATACTATACTTTCTGTTGATTAGGTCCTGGACCTTTTTCCAAAGTTCCTAGTGGCTGACCTTTTTGTCCTTCTTTCCTCCTATAAGAAATTAAACATTACACCTTAAGGTAAAGATAACATCAACATACTGTAATTACAATATAGTGATTACCTTCAAAAAGCTGTGCAAAACCAATCATGCTGCTCTGCATGAAAGCATCGACATGTTTCATCATATAAATTCATCATAATTTTCGCCTATCCCGTACATTAAACCTAACCTTAACCATTCCCACCATCTACAAAGTAAAAATAAAAATAAATGTACAAACATCCTTCCTGTCTATGGGATGTAGACACTACCAAGTTTATTTCCTGTTGCAGTGTTTCCTAATATCAATAACTGACAGGAAATAAATGTGGGCCTAAGGTGTTCCCTAGAAGCACAATTCCACAAAAAACGTGTTGAACGTCCACAATTTAATAATAGTATTCTGATAATTTAAAAAAACTTCCACCTGAAAGGGTTTCAAGCAACTTATCCATTACTTTTCCATCTGGCCTGGTTTTTCAGTGTTCTGATCAACCTCTTTCTCCTTAGCAGCCTGCTCTCCTCACTGTCTCCACCTACTATCTCTGCTCTTTCCCTCTCTATATATTTCTCTTTCTCCTCTGCTGGCATGACTGCCCAAGCAGCTCCAGCTGCTTTAATGTCCCCTAAATAACAAAAACAAGCATCAAGCTTTCCATTATTTACTATGGTGTTGTTCTTTTCCCAAGAAAAGCATACACAATATTAGTAACATCATAACATCCAACTCCACTGAACTCAACTTTATCCATAACCTAAAGCACATTTCAAGACCCAATCAGTGTTCCAAATGTGAGGAAATAATTACATAGACATGTTTTTATTCTCTTGTTGGTTGACTCAGCTCTTGCTACAAGGACTAGCACATTGTAACCACTGGAGTAAAACAGTATTGCACGGCATCTGACTTCACAAGATCACGAGAGAATCCATCTTGCCAGGCTTTAAGTTATGCCATTGTGCCCAAACCACAGTGGTTCAGACCAGTCAGCGTCCTCTACAGGCAAAGATTCCCTGTCAAGTCTTTTTTTTAATTCCAAACAGTTTCAAAGGAAGAGGTTCTGTGTAACAGACCATCTGGCGGGTCAGGTTAGCAAAACAGCCCTGTATTCCGATATACAGTAAACCCATTTACAGAAGCTATTTTGACATGTCATAGCAGAATAAACACAGGTGTAATTAATAACATTAATTATGGTTCCATTCCATTTAGTTGTGCCAGTGAGCCAGCATGCACAATACCAGGTTTCTATGGGTTAAGTAAGTTTCAAAAAGCTTATCTTCAACTGACAATGATCTTAAAGAATGTACCTATGTTAATATACCCCACACTAATATGGTAAAAGAAATGGCTGATTGTTAATCCAAACCGCTAAACAAAAGTTAAAAGAAGCAACTAAAATGGTGAAAAAAATGAATTAAGAACCAAACAATCACAAAACATATTAAACAAAAAGGCTAGAGAGTTAATGTTAGTTTTAAGACAACTTAAAAATGTCCATGCAGGCTTTATACATAGGCTGCATATTGTATATGCAGTATATTTTCATCATTGATCCATTACCAATCTGGCACTTTTCATTACAATAAAGACTCTTCCCTCCTAAAATAATAAAACCCACAAAACCTATTTGGTTACAACAAGACAACTATCAAAATGTGCAATGGAGAATTATGTACATGTTCACACTATTCTACATGTTATTTTCATTGCTCCTGGTTGCTGTACAAATGCCACAGAGGGCATCACTCTGTCTTCTGTAGACAACTTATTGAGCTTTGTAAGGGTTGTCATGGCCATCTAGGTGTGGGTTTGTAGGCCTATTTTTGCAGTAGAGCTAAAGGTAAAGTCTACTTATGGCTATATGAAAGATATCCCCTAGGTTCCCACATACCAATGTAAAATACACAGAAAATCCTATTCCCCAATACACTATCTACATCCATTTTACTTTGTTACCTTTACAATTTGCACTGGGAGTCCAGCAGCCACTGCAGCAGATCCTACAAGGGGAGATCTTTTTAAAGTCATCCCCTTGTCATAAAATGATGACAGGATGGCAGTTTTGTCTTTTGGGATTTGAGGCCTCTGTGACCACACACAAATCAAATAGTTGGTAGTTCTTCACAAGTAAAGGGAACATTTGGCCAAATGAGGAATATGGGTATTTTGTAGTGTATAGTCCATTGGATGAACACTATAACAGAGCCACCAATTATTGCATAAAAGTTAGGTAAGGTGATTAACTCAAACTTTACTTTTCAGGTTAATGTCTTTTATAATAAACCTGCTTTTTTATTGCTTAGATAAAATTGAAATTAAATATGGTAATATGATTCTGCCTTTATGACCATATTTCAAATGGTGATGGCCAAGCCTTTAGTGAGGAGGTAGAGAGATTTGTTGAAAGAGGCATTTTCCCTTCTGACCCTTGACCATATACGTAACAACATTCATTCTGATCAGACAACCCACTGAGAAGTAGGTCTTCTTTATAATACATAACACACCACTTGCTGCTTACCACATGTTTATGTAGACGTGATAGAATAGTATTCTCATGAAAGTTAAGTCCTCCATTAAATATTTTATGTAAGTAAAAGAATCATGTCTGCTTGAAAGTACACATTCTATATCAGTGGTTTTAAAACTATGGGTCGATGTTGGTCACAAGATGAGGGTAGGTGGTAGAGATGCATTGATACCATGCTAATAGTCACCCTGTTAGTATACTTCCAGTCCAAAGTAAACTGTGGGAGACTGTAGTCAGTAAACAAATCTATAGGTATGACATTCCAGCTGTGGAAATAGTAATGGAATACATTTTAAAATCACAATCATGTGGCATCCCCCTTTAAGCACCCTTTGCACTGTGGGATAGATAAGGTTAGTGACGTAATTTCAGGGAGATAAACCCTCTTTTATTTGTTGATTATATTTACTTTACTGTATTATAAGTAGTAATAAGATAATTTAAAAAAACAATATAGTAACTATGTAAAACTAAAAGTGTATAGCTCAGAGTGGAGAGTGAGGGGCAGAAATGTAATGTTATGCAACTTCATGTTGCTTGTAAAATGTCTACACAAACTGCTCAGTGCATTAGTGTTGTTGTTGTTGTTGTTGATGATGATGATGATGATAATGATGATCAGAACTATGTGTTTAAATATTAAGTAAACAAGTCCAAGAATCTGACCAAACATTGACTGGAAACTTGATACTTGATGCCATGAAAAAGTATTGAGGTTTGATACTCAGCTACAGTGTTGACAATTGTATTCCTTGAAGCAGAACAGACCATAATTTACATATAAATAATGGATCAAATGACTCTATATGTAATGTGAAAGATGTTGCTTATAGTGATAAACCCACAGAGAATCAACTAGTCCACAACTTTATTTATTTTCCTTTTAGTTTAACACATCATAAATATTTTCTACATTGTGTATACTGTTAGCTTTAACACACACGTACACCAGTCACACCCACTGATTATATCTGTGAGATGCCTCATGATGTTTTGTGAGTGTATTACATACTTGCATTTCTAAATGTTAGGGTTACTTGTTCCAAAGTAATACTTCAGGGATTTAGTATTACACTTCTGTAAAAGTCCACATCACAACTTTGTAATGCAGGCTTTCTGTTGTATTTTTTTTTTTACCTTAATATTGATTGATATTTCAAAACAATTATGACTAGAACATAAAAACACCAAAAAATGCAATAGGTCAAATAGGGTAACAGAACAGATAGGGTCACCAGGGGCAATACATGAGTTCATGTATAATAGGCCTTTTTTAATAGCCAAATGTTGACATGTCACAGTAAGAAAAGCACAGGTGTAATTAATAACATTAATAAGGGCTGCACTCTATTTAGCTTTACTTGTTTAAGGCCATAACATTGTGTACGCTGGCTTACTTTTTGTGAACACTTTATTTGTTTTTAAAGTTTTAACGGTACATGGCAGAATGCAAACATGAGAGATAAAGTGTAAAATACAAAAATATATTAATAAAAGAAAAGGAAAAGAATCAAAGTCAAATAACAGACACATATCATAAGAAACAGAAATATACAACCAAAACAAGCAAACAAAAAAATAGTAAAAATGTTTTTTGTGAGGAAAGCATGTACTGTTATGGAATTAACATGTGCCAGTATAATTGTGTTAATTGTCCATTTGGGAATTTTAACATTAACATACTAAAAAACACAATTTCCACTGCAAAGGATCTTTAAAGAAAAAGAAAAAAAACAGCCAGTAAAGTAAGAGCTGTATGTTCGAACAGTCTAGAAATATAAGCAATAGCATGAGACCAGGTGGTTAAAGTCTCAAGTTTCACACCATTGACCTTTGCTGTTGATTTTTCTAAAAGACATATCGTAGAACAGTACAGCCCAGACTCTATTCAAAGCAATACTTGGTCAAACCTGCTTTTAAGAATGGTCTTTTTTGCAGCTGTTCAGGCAACAAGAATTATTCATTTCACTACATATGATAATGTAACGTTTGGGTTATAACCAAAAAGCCAAATTGCTGGGCAAAATAATAGATGTTTATCAACTGTGATGTTTCAACAACATGTACCCAGAGAGATTTCATGGTTACACAATCCTAAAATATATGCATAAAGGTTCCTAGTTCAGAATGGGAACACCTGTCACATACATCACTATCAGTAAGTTTAAAGTTTGAAATTTTAAAATTGGGCAGGGAGAGCCCTCCTAGTGTTTTGGGATGTGTTGGGGCGGAAAAACTAAAAGAGGGACGCTTCGCTTTCCAAAGAAAATTTCTGAAATACTGACACAGCAAGGGGGAGTGCTCTGCAAGTTACAAACTAAATACATTGTAGACAGTGTTTCAGATTTAAAGAAACAAACATGGTAACAAAACTATAGAGAGAGCATAGTACTCACTCTCTGCCATTGTAAGATGGGCCTATTTAAGGCCAATAACATGAACTCGGTAGAGATAGCTATACCGAAATAATGTAAACAACGTAAAAAGGAATTATAACCAAATTAGGTAGCTATTTATTTTTCTCTAATAACCAATTAAAATGCAAAAAAGTGCATGAAAATATATAGCAAAACTGAATAGATCCTTATGTGCCTTTAAAGTGTGATCATTGAAAGAGAAAAAAAAAAATCAAAATGACATTAAAGTCAATAGCCATATAACAGCCTGGGACCTATTAATGGAGCATTATTCAATGAAAGGTAGACATAGAGCAACATAGAGCATACCATAGTAAATCAAAAGAAGAATGGGCAAAACTGCGATCAAAAATAACTTATCAGGTCATTGTAATTTCTATTAAATGGCCGAGAGACAATGAAATAAAGAGGAGATAACAGAAGTGGATCAGCCACCAAACAGGGCTGATTTAGTGTGAATAAGGCAAAAGAGGGAGAGCAAAAACATATATCCAGGATGATCTAAATAGTGACAAAACCTAAGAAGAACATAGTTATAAAGATTTGAGTATATATATTCAAATTAGGTACTTCTGATAATCGTTAATACACCAGTTAAATGGGCATCTTTAAAGGAGTAATGATAAACAATTAGGGATAATGAAAGTGTATTTGTACAAGGAGTGTGAGCATGTGACCGTAGTCCATGTAAGCTACCACTATGATGAGTATCATTTCACAAACCCAGCAAAGAAACACTGGGATCAAAATAGTCTTACTTCTGGATTAGTGGCATTGTAGTGATCCCAAGTCCATAGTTCATAAATAACCAGGTCTATAGTCTAATAGACCAGTGGCAGAGATATACTGTGTGTGTGTGTGTGTGTGTGTGTGTGTGTGGTGTGTGTGTGTGTTTGTGTGCATGGAAATGGAACAGGGCTCACTCCACACAGGGATACTTTAGGCTGTTCACCGCAGTTCAGAGCATCCTTTGGGACTTCAAACAGGAACTGCTTGCTCTTATAAGACACCTTCAGCTTAGCTGGATAGATTAGGAAGTGTTGGATGCCCTTCTTTTGGACATCACTTGGGTGGAAGCCTTTCTTGACCTGGAGGTAGAGGCAGAGTAGTCCACAAATAGGAGTAGCTTGTGACCCTCATAAAAGAGGGAAAAGCCAGCAGCTCTGTATGCAACCATAATAGCTTTCCTGTCAGAATAAGAAAGTAGTGGTGTAGTAGTGGGGTTCTTGCCATGCGGTTTTGCAGGAGTATATATCTGATGTGCTCTTTCTATCCTGATATTCCCTTAAGATGAAAGACTGTAGAGCCAAACTGGTAAATGTGGCTGGAGGAATGCAGTGGGATCATCCCCCTCCACTCCCTCAGGTAAGAGAGTTCATCTCAAGTTGGATCTACAAGTGTAGTCTTCCAGTTTGGCCAGGCGATCTGTGAGGTTTTCACACATACACTGTTTGCATTACAATGAGTTACTGACCTCCTTATGGATACTGGAGAGAGAGTCATTAATTTCCGAGACTGCTGTAGAACAATTGATGGAATAGAAGAACCATCTTAAGAGCTTGATAGGACAGAGTTGGATGATCCAGATGTATACTGGAAAGAGCTTGTTGAAAGAATGCCATCAGCAGAGGATGTTTTCAGCTTCTTATCGTCCTGAAGTGGATGACGGAGCGGAAGGTTCCATCTTATCATTGTTTCTTTAAGCAAAGGTTGACATTTGATTTCGTGTTAGTGAAGAAAAATAATTGGAGGAACACTGTAGCCAGCACAGGTGGAAACACCTCACTGATATACCTGACTGATCAGAGCGATTGTAAATGGTATTAATTACACCTATGACAAATCAATAGCTCCTCTGTGAAAAAAAAACTCCATGAGAGCAGGTTCACTGTATATTGAAGGTTACTTTCACAATTTATATATATAAAGATAAACCTGTCATTATTAAAGGACAGGTGTTGGGGAGAAGTACTGCATATGTGTAAAAAGTAGTATAAAGCATTTTGTGTCTCCAGAGGGAGGTGTGTGAAATCTGTTATATTGTTTCAAGTGATGTCACTTGAGTCAGCGTCAGTTAGGGCTGAAGACTACAAGTTTGAAAATTTTAAAAAATCTGGAGGAAGTGAGGTTAGCAGACTCCCTGCTTGAAGCTAGCAGCTCCAGGCTACATTAGCCACTGTTAGCATAACACACCTCAAACTCTGATTGCAGTTGTTGGCGGTAGAGTTGCATTGTTAGTGATGTGGGAGCCATGTTTTGACAAATTGAAGAAAAAGAAGAATGCATGGGATAAAAAAAGACAGTATTTCTGGTTCTGCTACATTGATTTTAATGGTTAAAAAAAAGAAAAAACAAAACAAACAAACAAAAAAAACAGCCCATTATGAGTCCAGCAATGTTATAGGAGTAAAAGCCTCCTCAAACAAATACAAGGTTTTCAAGAATAAAATGAAATATAAAATTGGAATTTAAAAAGATAATTGGCCCTGTAGAAACATACGATCTGACACCTGTCAACTATCAGTTCCATACATCAGTTTCTACAACATTCATTCCTACATTTACATAGTAGAAAAGGAACAAATAAAGGTTAAAATACAATTTTACAAAAATCTTGCAAAAACTGTGTAAAACAGGGTGGATTTCTGTTGCATATTTGTAAACTGAGGAAGTCAAAACTCAGAGGACACATCGCAAAGAACATTTAAACACAAAGTTCTTCTGTAAACTACATGTGTTGCTGCAGGTACGGCATCCTCAGACCTCATAGTCTCTCAGCCCAAGCTGAACCAAATAAGATCATCAGGGGTTACTGTCTCAGTCACAGACTGAGTAATACTGGCTATGACTATTAAACTGATCCTGTTTTGTAAAATCAGTGAAGTGCCCCATTAAGAAAGAAAATGCCTTAACACTGAATACAAGTCAATAGTTAATGGCATGTTAAAATGGGCATTTTTGCATACATGATCACTAGACACTGTAGTTGGCCATAATTACAATATCAACAGGGGAAGTATGGTTGCATTTGGGTTCTCTCTGCTCCCACATTGTCTGCTTTTCCTGTCAGCAGAGAGACAGTAACAACAGCAGAAGCTTTTCATCTGCACCTGAAAATCTGCTCTACGCCCACACTCTGTGCAGATGCTTTTATAAATGTCCATGTGTCTGTATGTGCAGTGTGTGTGCGCGCGCTTGAGTGTGTCTGTATTTTCAGATTGACTGAACATGTGGGAGTCAGCAACCAGGAGCGAAGCTACATTTCCCTGCTGCATAATGAGCCTCTCATCCGGTCTGCAGACAAGAGGAAAAACAAAAAGGATGTCTCCCACCTCTGACACATTTACCTAGATAGAGGCGTTACACAATCACACTCATTACCATACTGAGATATCTTGGTTAAGGAACTGTGAGACACCAAATGACATCCTCAATCCAAAACAGCCATGAGTATGAATGGAATCAAATCTGGCCCAGCATCAGCAACAGCCATTGAACACTGCTGGCATTTTCCCTGCGCCCTGAGAACTCATCTCAACCTTTCTCTGAATAGAGTCTGAGGAATGTCAAAGCGAGGTAAGTCATTCTACTTTCAGCCGTCTCTTCAGTGCCCTGAATCTTAATGACCACTTCTGAGGTTAGAGTGCTGCATATGAGTGGGATGGTATAGCGCAGATTATCGCTCTTTGTGGCCATCTCTGAAAAAATAATTAATCTTACAAGCCTCAGCCTGGAAGCACTTCTATAACACACTGGGTAAGAGGCGTATATGCACATACAGTAACTTACTAGTACTGTACATCACATATATTCGATATCTCTTCTGACTCATCTACTGCCTTTTTAAACGTTTGAACAATGACAGATGTGTTCATGATAATTCTTCTGTGGTGATAAAACAATTACTACTACTATTTTAATTAAGCTTTACCAATAAGGTTCTCTAACCTGCCAGTTTTGCATTAGGTGGGTTGGCCTTTATCTGATGAAAAAATAATACTGTATATGTGACTATTCATAACCTGAATCCTAATGTCCAGACATCCCCACACCTGCAGACATATTGGGTGCTTTCCATTCTGCTTATTCTGCTTCCTCCCATCTTCACTCCTCTGTCCTTGCTGTCTATAAGAATACATTAATATTTTTAGACTGTTGGATTCAAATATATACATTCAATGATCCAATTTAAGTAATTCAATTAACCCCTTTAATTGAAATAGGCTTATATTAGAGACAGACTTTTATTTTTCATTTTCTACATTATAAAAATATTTGATAATTTTTTGGTGAGAAGCCTGATCTACTCCTCTTTTCATTTGCTGTTGATGCTGTTTGCTGTTAATGTAAACTCAATGCAGTTGTTTTGATAAATTCAGTGTAATGTTCATTTCCACAGTACTCATTTGATCAGAACAACAGCGTAATGTACTCACCACTCTGCTGAAATCACTGTTTTTGTTCACTAATATTTCCAATAGCTTGCAGTTTGCTGTTAAGTTGCTGTTAATGAAACTCAATACTTCCTGCACAGATATTTCATATTCCTTCCAGTAACCAAAAGGCAAGCAGCAGCAACCACAGCTTGAGGCTGAAGCCAATGAAGAAGCAACTTAAAATTCCACTGATGGCCTCTAGATGCTCCAACTGATTCCATTAAAAAAGGCTCAACTTCTCTCTAGAAGCACTAAGTCAATCATTTTTTTCAACAAGTCATTATGGTCTTAATCTCTAAATTCAGACCCCCTAATAAGTGTGCTGGTGGTCATTTTGGAAATTATTGCTCCATTAATAAGATTTGAAGACTTACAGTAGCTTTGATGTCTTGATTGACAGCTGTGATTGACAGTTGGCTCACCTACTGCTCTCCCCGGCTCCAGGACTCGCACTGAGTTGGACCAATGTTGCAATATTTCACTAGTTTAATGTTACTTAATTACGATACCTGCCCTGTTAGAACAATTCAGCTAAAGTATTTGACGTTAGCCGAAGTATGCAGCACTTGCTTTTCTCAGGAGGCTAGTGTTAGCTCCGGTCCGAGGTAGCAGGGCATGTTTCCAGAGCGTGAAAGGCAACACCCCGTGCTCCTTATTTGAAGGTAATGGTTCCAAATGGAAAAGATGGCAACAACCATGAGCTGCAACTCTGGACTTCAATCCAGCTCCAATGATCCCAACAGGTGATGTCACACCTTGCTAAATCCATCTTTATTAGGGTGACCATATTTTCAAACCCCTAAAACGGAACCTCAAGTGTACAGCACTTATGCATGCACCATAGGTGTTTCATTAGGATGGGGGACAATTATTTCAGTGCTTAGCACTGAGTGCACCTTTCAACACCATGGACAGAGCCTCAGCTGACGAAAAATTATGTTTTTTCTCCTAAAATCCACTATGGTATTTGTCAGTGTGCACAAGCACAGGCTGGCGGCTAAATGGCCGACTGTGACACATTCTCTGCCAGCTTTTTTTTTCTTTTTAAACACATCTCTTTGTGGCCTTATAATAATTTTATAGGCTATAGCATAAAAATAACTTTTTTACTTTCAATAACTTATATCTTCAAAACACTATGCTATCACAATTGCACCTCGTTAACATAAACCAAGAAAGAGCCTTTAAAGAAAGTCACCTTTACGAAAATTGCCACGTACTTTGTGCTTTGCAGTCTTTCCTCTTAGTTAAGAGTTTCTTTTCTGGAGCTCTCAGCTATCAGGGAAACGATCACTTATGTTTGGTCATCTTAATATAATCTTTTATATCAGCATTTCCACCATGTGTGACTGAAAATGTATTCTTGCAGTGTGTGCAGAACGCAGCATTTTTGTTGCCGGGTACTTTATGTAGGAAAGAGTAAGTCTCCTGAAACTGTTTACAGAAGACTGACTCTCTTCAGCATGATAGCTAACCATTAGCATACTACCGTTAGCAAGCGTCATAGGCTAGCAACAGCCTTGACAACGACACATTGATTGATTGACACACATACAGACAAATCAGTGTTAAATTCAGACGCGTGGTGCATTGTTTATGTTTTTATATTGAGTTAGGTAATAATGACTAAGACAGAATGTCTATGTAAGCGCTGAAAACAAGTATAATATTATAATTGATTATTATCATTATTAATTTTATTATTTTTATTGTGGTGAAAACCAGGACAATTTGGTAGTGAATGTTGAAAACTGGGACATTTTATTGTTAGTTAGTTAGTATACTGGACTCAGAACACCCAGTTTGAAACCGGGATAATCTTTATATACAATCTGTAGACAAAGTGCATCATGTCTTCTGTTCCTGTTAGGCTTTTAATTTGAAACATCTACAAGAAGTGTTGAGTTTTATTGACAGTAGCTAAACAACGCTGGAATAGAAGAGATTGAAATTAATTAGTGAATGAAAACATATTTCTATTAAAACGAGAAACTAAACTATTTCAAAGAATCAGGCAATCTCAACATTTTGCTTCAGTAACATCAAACCATTAAAACCATTGCTAAAAATACAGAGTGAGCAGAGTGTCATATGTGTTTGCAGGAGAAACGATCAGTGGGGAAAAATTCTCCTATTTATAATGGGAGTGCATGTTTTTCCTGTCTTCACTCATACAGCATTAGAAAACTCACATTACTGCTCTCATCTGTTGGTTATGCATATGTGGGTATGTATGAAGTCTGAAAATACCTTTGGCTCTATCTAATGATGAACCAATGCATCTCTCATTCCTGCACATTATGATTGTAAGATTCACAAAATGATCTGGAGCCTACCTTTTAAAAATATAGCTACTTTTGTTCCTTACACCTCTAGTTTTATGTGAACCCCTTGTCTGTTATTGGCTTCTTTTACATGACCATTAACTGTATGTAACTATATGCATATCAGGTCACAGTATGGGGCTTTAATAACACCATCATTTACTACATCATTTAATTAGTAGCACAACCCAGCAGCCTTTTCAGTACAAAATATTAGATTGCAAAGGTAACATGTTCATCATTTGCAATCTTTTGTAGGATTATGTTTTTTTAGCCTGAATTATGGACCCCACTGCCAGACTAGAACACTGATATTTGACGATTCTGCAAATCCCTGGATTACATTCAGTGACTTCTTTTTACATCCAATGGCATTTTGAAAATTTTTGCTTTTTATACCATCTGTGGATGGCAAATACAGTATGGTTAAAGTTGGGAGGAGATTGTGGTTATGACAAATAAACAATAGTCATGGTATGGTTAGGGTTAGGCAACTAAACAAATCTTGGTTATGGTTAATAAAGAGGCAAATGTTAATTGCAGATCTGTGACAGGATGTGAAATCCGGTTTCCTGCATGAAAGTCAGACATCATTTAATAATGCTGTATAGTTACTACCAGCAGATACTGTATTGTACTACAAGATATGATATTTTGGCATATAAAAAGAGCTGAACTGAACTGAACATTTCACTCACAGGTTTAGTATCAACATTTTCACAACTTGCCAAATACATTAATTAACAACATTTTCTCATTATGTTGACATAAAATGTAACTCAGGCAGAAATATGTTTCCTTCCAAATGTATTTGCTGTTGCAATTAAGTTGTATATAAATGTAACCTCTAGGAGAAAGGGTTGCCTTGGGATAATTGACTGGAATTAAAGGGGTGTAAAGATTAACAGATTCAGTATGTATTGTAGAACTGAAACAACAGTCAGAGATGCAGCTATATAGACACACAGTTAAAAACCAACCTACAAACAGCAACTAACCAATCTTTCCAAGTAACTCTCTCCAAGTGTCTGTGCTGTTGCTCTTTGCTAGCTAGCTACAATCTACAACCACATACTTTGAACAATCTGCTCCCTGAATAAGTTCCCACATTGAAAGTAATACTAGACTCCACTATACTTATATTATACTTACAATTTGGAAAACACACAGAGGTTTCATAAAATAAAAAGACATCAGTCTGTTGAGTAATGCTAGTATTAGCAGCTACTTCTAAAGTACACTGCCCCTAACTCCTCCCAGTTGAAGGCAATTACAGCCCTGAGCTATTTCATTATGAAGCACTTATGAAAATACCAAATTCAGATGGATGACACTGTCCTGTGAAAAGAAGTAAACTAAATCCAGCTGGCAGCATTTAATGGAAAATTTCCTTTTCCTTAGCAACTAAGTTACTCCGCGTATCACTGTCTGTGTTTACTGTAGTTGGTGTGGCACTAGGAATAAGTTTCTGTGGAATTTTAAAACTAATTAAAAAGAATCTGAGCTGAAGTAATACTAAATTTCAGTTTACATAATCAAATCACATTAAACTGGATTTCAGTCAGCCTGTCATAATGGTACAAATGTATCTGTATCATATGGATTTTGTACGATGTTCATAGATATGTATTGCATCGAGGTATACTTACATGAGGTATGTATTGATGTATTTTTCATCATTGTGACCAGCTGAGTCATGAACCTCTTTATCTGCAGTCTCATTTCCCTTCACACCCTTCTTCAGGTTCCCAGAGCTACTGGAGAAGTACTGAAGCATTTTGTTCAGGACCACCCACATGCTCCAACAATTTCCCCTAAATTAGACACAGAGGTACACTTTAATTGGTATATATATTAAGCATTTAGCAACAGCCTGTACAAGTTGCAGCAGAGCAGCCCTGCATTGAAATAGCTTTAGAGTGAGAGGAGGGGTTTTATAATTAGTGCTTGGAGATGCAGATTATGGCCTATGGTGATTTGATCTGACCTATTTTGGAGGAAGTAGGGCAGCAAAATGTCTTTTTACAGAGATAGGTGCCCTGCTGCGGCGCTGTCTGTCTGATGGAAAGTGCTAGGTGGACACACACTCCAGCAATGACATTGTTTTCCAGGATTAGATTGGTTGAGGTGAAATCTCCCCCCTAAAACACTGTTCACATTATTTACATGACCAAACTGTATTCATTTCATATTTTCTCTAAGCAAGTCCAAGAATCTGTTCACAACCTTATGTCTAACTTTAATCTAGTGTTTTAGTTGCCAGCTTTAATCATACCTTAACCATAGTTTATTTACCTTCACAATCTGTCCCCAGGGCTGTAGCTACCTTTTAAGACATTTTTAGTGCATTTATATGCACATTAGCATCCCGGCTTTGAGTCCTATCCTCGTTTTGATTATATTTGGGATATGGCGTTTACATGGAACATGAGAAACCTGATTATTCCTATCCCTGTTTACATGATTCTAACAGTAAAAAGGTTTTCAATCATCGGTGTGCAGTTGTATCTTGATTTCTTATCTCAGCCACTGTATTCTGTACAAGTAAAGAATGTTCAGAAACCTGGATCAAGTGTTTACATGTGACAGTATCCTGGTTTCTATTAGAGTACTCCAGGTAGCATATCTAGGTTTCTGAAGCCAGGATAGGGTGTTTACATTTGCAAAACATAACCCTTGTACTCCAAAAACCCGATCATAATCAGGATACTAGTGTGCATGTAAACATAACCACAATCATCCTGTAACCTTAACTTTAGTTCTTATTGTAACCATGACAATGACGTCTCTAAACCTTAAGAAAGTAGTAATTTTAACCCAAACTCCAATGTTTCCCTAAGCATCACAAAGTACTTATTTTACCTCAAACCATGATCCTTCCCTAAACATAACCAAACCTTAACCATAGCACTGTCACATCAGAAAACATATTTATTTTCAACAGTGCTATCTGACAGTTTTTGAAGGCAAGGACAAATGATGTCCTGCTGATAGGGGCATCAGATCAGAAAACACTTCTACATGTCATTCAAGTGCACGGACCAACATCATTGGAGTATAATTTTAGGTCGACAAGAAATAAGAAATAAGAAAAGAATTCAGCATTTCCCCACAAGGACTTATTCCTGGCAGCATGGAGAACGCTTTGAAAATAAATTGAAATACCTTAGATCCTCACATTGGGATCTTCACATTTTACAGACTTTGTTTTGGGCGCCTGGTCAAAATATTTTAGGGGAGACTTGGGCACATGACCTCAGTATTTCTTATAGTTTATCCTGGCTAAAATTGTATCTTTCCAGCTGCCATGCACACATGTTGTAAAAAGACCATTTTAAAAACACTGACACGCTGTCATTTAATGTGGTCTGATATTTTGCACAATTGTCTAACATCAACTAATTGTTTGGGTTGAGATACACCACTTTAACATTTGAGACACCCAAATGAGCTTCATCACAAAATACATAGCCAAGAGCCAAAATGTGCTTATATCACTGTGACATCACAGCAATTTTGGTCTCCAAAAGAGTAATTCTTCGTTGTTATTAACATTGCTAATATGTCTCATGGTTTTTGAGGGAAAAAACTAATCTGAACTGAACCTAGACAACCTAGCTCCTCATGTTAAAAATACACCTCCTGATTTTGTTACAGAACCAATCCAAAATCCTAAAATGTTCTTCCAGCTCACAGTTGATGTTATGTGAAGTGTGAACTGTGTTGGTTTCAACAGTGAGCTGGAAGGAAATGTGGGGATTTGGGAGTGGTATTGGACACAAAATCAGGGATTGCATCAGGGAGTGTATCTACACAAAACTGTCAAATAGATTCTGAATTCTGCTTCAAGTGGTCAGAGCAGAGGAGTAAGTGAACAGATATGATATGATATGATATGATATGGATATCTATCTATCCATGTTCCCTGTTAAATATTTGATAGTGTTGAGGCAGGCCAGCAGAGCCCTGAGAAACACAAAGCTGGCAGGCCTCCAGGCTACCAAAGTGAGAAAAACTGACAGAGAGAGGGAGGGGGAAATAGAGAGACGGAGGGATATAGAAGTCAGACAGATGGGTGGTAGAGCTCAACGGGCAACCAAGGACGGAGTCAAACCAAACAGGAGTGATTGTTTCAGATGGGATGTGAGGGAAAAGAACAAGAACAAACAGAAACACACAATAATTCCATGGACATTATGGATGTCCAGGCCAAGAGGGCACTTTACAACACATCAAGAGCCATGCTCTCCTGCTTCATATGGAAATGTAAAACACTGTGCTCTGATGGTGGACATTTACCACAGTTATTCTTAACTTTTTGCCCTCAGCGCAGCCATCCATAAATCTAGCCACTATGATTTAGAAGCAGAATACAGATACAGGAAACAGAGTTTTGTGAATGATACATGATAATCACAACTCACAGCCTGGTGTGTGGAAGTTCAGTTGAAATTGTTTTGTAAAATTGCCGTTTCCAGGGTCAAGAATGTACAGTATTTAAAGTATTTTTTGGACATTTTATGCCTTTATCAGACAGTTGACAAGAAATGACGGAGGAGAGAGATATGTGGAACGACTGTTAACACAACCCAAGATACATTTAAGTTCAACTTAAACATCAACATGTATTAAAAGTCCCACAAGGGTTCAGAAAAATTGTTTGAATATCAGTTCCATGACAACTGATCAAACATCACTAGCTGAAGACAATTGAAAGCTCCAAAACATGCTAGTAAGTTGGGCTTTAATTTGATACTGTGTTGTGTAAATGGAAATATGGTTTGAAAAATAAGGGTTTTAGAGGGCTGATACAATATTCTTGACTGATGCTGCTAAAAGCCAATGTCACAGTATGTTCCAGTATTTTTAGTATACCTTAATATGAACAGTAGATGCTCTTTAAAAGTATGGCTTCTTCCTTTTATCATCTTCTCAATTTGACCATTTTCCATGCTAGGAAATTGAGGATTCAGTGTTTCCTTCACTATTTTATTCTTGTCCTGCTGTTACAGGCTAGTGAGTAAAAGCCACCCACACCACTCTGGAAGGACTTCTGTATTCACACATGAGAACAGTGACTCACTGAGAAGGGCCGCCTGATATTCAGACTGAACTGCAGGATTCTGGGTGACAATGCTTTCTCGTTAGATATTTTTGGTGTCTCCACACGATTGGGATTTGATTTTCAGTATCTGACTTCTGGTCACTGACTTTATTTTCAGCTGACACTGAAGCTTTGCTGGCAAATGGAACAGTGATATATTTGTTGAGTACATGAAATGGCATCTCACTTAAATGTCCGGACATCAGAACGCACACATTTCAAGTGGACTCAGTGACAAAGGGTAGCAAATTACGAACCAGTCTCTGCCTGGTATTACATGCAGTCTGTATCTGGATATCTTAATCTTAGTATCAGTAGTATCAATATTTCAGATATCAATATGTCCACCTCCAGCAGTAGATCTTACTGCAATCAACCTGACCACATCTGGAGGTGGTCACTTATACTGTGGTCAGATTTCAGCCAGGACATATAAATGACATCTGTACAGTTTACCACATTCTTTTTTCATACATACTTTATTTTTAGCATTATTTTTTTATTATTATTTACAAGAGACAACAGGACAACAGACAGGTCATCATAGGTAAAATAAAATATGTAACATGATGTAAAAGACAGCAAATGAAATCAAAATGTGTTACATTGCAATATCCAGGTCTGTCTGTCTTTTATGTCCATGATTGTCTTTTAGAGTGATAGAGGGCCTTCACTTTGACCCACACAAAGCTAAAGTGCTTTCAAGGAAGGAAGGCTCTTCCACTCAGTTTTAAACTAAAGTCCATTCTGTCAACTCTAGCAAAGAAAGAAATAAAACAAAGATAAATACAAAGTAAAGAAATCTCTTCGGATTATAATGCTCAGTTTTTCCAGTATTTTTTAGATTTTTCAGAGGCATGTCTCACAGAAAGAGTCAGTTGTTCCATGACGTAAATGTCCTGAACTATTTCTATCCATCAGAGTATTATTGGTGGCTCTTTGTTAAGCCATTTCCTGGTTATTGCTATTTTGCTGCTAGTAGTATTTGTAATAAATACCTGTCACGCATTTTGAGCCCAGTTGGAGTGTTTCCCAAGTATATAACACCAAACTCAAAATCAAACTCTGAACTGATTATTGATCTTATCTTATGTTACTACATTTGACCAGTAGGAAGAAAGTTTAGAACACTCCCAAAAAAATGAAAATGACCAGCAGACGTATTATCACACATTCTCCAACACTGACCCTGTTCAGGTTTGTTACTTTGAAACATTTTTATTTTCGGAGATATGAAAAACCTTAAAGGACAATTCCAGGAGAATTCTCTCCACAGACCTGAGCCTGAGGTGGTAGACTGTATATGTGTATGTCTACATATGTTTAACCAATCATTGTCTGTTAGCTTTATGTTAGCTTCTTTCTCCCATCTTGTTGTCTACTTGTTTACAGGACTACAGAGTCTCCCCACCTCCAAGACCACAGATAAAACATTTCTTAAGTACTGGTATTAATGTCTCTCTGAAGGTCTTGTATCATTCTGCTGGGTAGCCATCAGCACCTGAAATTTATTTGTTTTTAATCTTGATACAACTTTGCTTATTTCTTCTTCTGTTGTCTTCTGGGTTATTGTTTTATTCTGCTCTGTTCCTACCAATGATAAATCTAAAGATGTTAAAAAAATTTGATGTCTGCTGTCCCAGCTGCCTTGGGTCGAATATATAACTTCGTATGGTACAATTCAAAGGATTTTTGCAATTTGTGATGCATCTTATGAGTCTGGGGGTCTTTCACTTTATGCATAGATCTCTCAGCCTGTTGTTTGTGTATTCTCCATGCAAGTAATTTTTGAGATTTAGGACCATTCTCATAAAAAAATTGTTTAATTAATTTAGCTCTCTTCTCTATCTGACTTTCATATATGGTATATTATTTAGTTTGTTTTGTATCCAAAATTTGATTTAAGGCATTGATGTCATTATATTCCATATGTTTACTCTCTGAACATTTTAACTTTTCAATCAAATCCTTAATTTGTTTCTCTTTTTCTTTTTTCTTCTGAGCTGACGTGATGAGTTTACCTCTAATAACAGCTTTTGCAGCATCCCACAGCATGCTGGGAGACATCGCTCCATTATTATTATGAGTCATATAATCTTTAAATTCAATTTTTATATACTTTTGACATTGAGGGTCATTCAAAAGGCTAGTATTGAGTCTCCACAAAGTATCTCTGCGTTTGTTGTCTAAATGTAATGTTAAATATATCCCTGCATGGTCAGAAATGCCCTATGTCACAGTTTATGTGTCTCTCCAAATTAAATATAAAAAAGTAATCAATTCTCGAATACACAAAGAGAGAGTGGGAGAAGAAGTGAAACACTTATCAGCTGGGTCCCCTTTCAAAAGAAGAATAATAAGAATTTTTAAACCCCATTTTTCGCAACTTCTCGTGTTCAGTATAGAGCTGAGTTTCTTGCAAAAAGTTATATCTTGTTTTCCTTGTTTCATTTTAGCTCTTGCCTTGCTTCTTTGATAGGTTTCTGTAAACCTGTTCACATTAAAGCTTATGTAAATACTTAGTAGGGGTGTAACGGTATACAAAATTCATAGTTCGGTATGTACCTCGGTTTTGGGGTCATGGTTCGGTACAGCAGAAAAAAAAGAAAGGTAGAAAGTAACAATGTGACATCCAGTAGTGGCTCATTGGCCAAAACTATTACTGAAACAGTTTAGTTGTGCTGCAGTGGAAAAAGAAAACTTTTATTTTTTCTATGTCCGAGTGAGCTGCCTTTATTTCGGCAGTAATGTTAGCTTGAATAGCCTCCATAGCCTCGTGCTCAGCTTGGTTGCAAGCACCGTCGCCGGTACCCTCAGTCGATGGTTTATCATTTATTCTCTCATTTTGTTGCAGTTTTCTTCCAGTGTTTCTTTTGTTTCCCCCTTTCATGCTACACCTTTCTCAACTTGAATAACCAATTCTTATTTTGGGAGTAGCAAGAACATCTGGTAACCCCAAAGTTATGCTGCTTCTTGCCTATCCTCTTGCCAGAAGTCCTTGGCCATATTCTTAAGAAAAAACTTCACATGACATGCTGAAAGGTCACCTAACTCCACCTCTTCCTGTTATCTCAAGCTGTCTATCAAAAAGCCAAGATGAGCTCTTCTCTGCAAAGGAAAAATAATTAGAGTTCTTACAGCAGGATCGCTGCATCTCAGGGGCCACAACAAGATGCAGGAAGAACATTAGCCTACTTAACAAGGCTGCTGAAAAGTAATCTATAGATGGATCTTTGGTTGTGTGTGTCTGTAACAGGACCCTCCCCTGGCACATTGTAGTGCCCCCTAAGAGCTACTCAAGCTACTGTTGCTCACTACTACAGAGCAGCTGATCAGTCAGTCACCTGTTCACTGGAGGAAGATTTAGATGGTTAACTGCCGACATTAATCCTGAATCTGGAAAGATGGTTGACTGAAAGTAATGTTAACATTTCATCCACATCCACAGCACTTGATAATGTTCCATTAGCTTATCTTTTTATAAACGTCGGCATGCTGCCTGCATGTTTTCCTAGTTTCTTTAGTTGTTTTATTGTAGATGAATTTAGTCCATAAATCTGTAACGTCAGATAACATTACTGACAAAGACAGTATCGAATGCAAGATGCTTCTTATTTACAGTAGTGCAACAGGTCAAACAGTTAAATCAACTTATGAACAAGAGTGCTTAATGCTGCTGCAGGTGCTTTGTTTTACAGATCAGCACCTTTAGTATCTAATTCCACAGATACATGCAGTTCATTAAATAAGACTGCAATAAAACAGTATTAGTAGGAGTATTTGTCCATTCAGTCATTTCACATTATCTTTTAGTTTATCTCTTTTTGTCATAGTTTTCAATGGTTACTTTTTATTTAGTTTTAGTCTTGTTTTCATCATGAAAAAGGTCATCAAATATTTTTCATCATAGTTTTTGTTGACTAAATTAACACTACGTGTAAATATAAAGGCCCCATGATCAGAAAAATCACAGGATTATACCAGATGTAAAAATAGGGTCTAGATGACTGCTGACAAAAACATCAGGCTTACTGGATGAGGATTTTAATGTCCAAGATACAGCCAGAGTGCTTCCCACAAGTGGCTGTGAGCAGTGGGATAACAGAGTCATTAAATGCATTCAGAAAGTAGGTAGGCGATTCAGGAGCATGTTAAGTCAAGGCAAAAACTTAACCATCCGAGGTGGAGTGCACTGAGGGGACATTTCAATTTTAAACCCAATGTTGGTATGATACATTGGTTTATTCATTTGCAATACTTGGATGATCAAAACTAACATTTAATGTAACATGTAAAAAGTCATATTATCAATTGGCTTTTAAAAAGTTCCACAAGACAGTGAACAGCCTCCCAGAGACTGAGCAAGTTGGAGCTGGGCAGGGAACGATCTTTGGGTGTTTCTGCTCTCGTCTTCTAGAAAAGTTTTTGGAACAGATGGTTGGCTGGGTCTGCAGGGTCCAGGGCAATCCTTCCTGCCCTTTTCCTGAGCCTGGTGTGCTGTAGTGCTTAAATGGAGGGCATCTGGCACACTGGGGCTTATCCTTTATTTGATTCCATGTTCTCTTGATGAACATACACCTGTTATATCACTCCTCCTCTACATACAGGTCAACTCTTTGCTTTTCTCCTTATTTATTTTGTTCTCACATTGTCATTTCCTGGTCTTAATAGTAAAAGGGCTCTCAAACTTAATTGTGGTTTATTATATTTTGCTGTAATGTAGGAATTGATGTTTTTTTATTATAATATTATAAGGCACATTAGAAAAAAGCTCTTCATTATGTATTCAGATGTCCAAATTTCCAATGGAGCAGTAATGTGTTTGCTGGTGCCTGGTTTGTGTTTGTTTGGCCCTGCGCTATCCATGGGCTCTGGGGAAAAGGAGGCAGCAGAGCAGGCAAGCTGCTCGCTCTACCAAGCAGATGGAACTGGTGGTAAGAGTGTGTGTATGTGTGTGTGTGTGTGTGTGTCTGTGTGTGTGGTGGTGGTGATGCGGGGGGGGAGGGGAGGGGGGGGGGGGGGGGGGGGTTGATGGAGGGAATGCAGGAAAGAAAGACAGTGAAAGGTGAATGGGATGGGGGGGTCATGGGAAGGTATCAGCTTTTCATTTGATTAGCCTTCTTCTGCAGGTGAGCTGAGAGTAGGTAGCATATGAGACTAGCAAGGTAAGGTATTGAATTTAGTTGAATGTCAGTGGATGGACTGGTCTGGTTGGAACTGGATTAAACTTGACTGAACTATATGTCACTGGAATCACACAGCACTGAATGGACTAGACTGTTGTGGGCTGAACTGGATTCACCGGAGTCCTGTTTCCTAAAAGCATATGAAGGATAAGAAGGCATTCACACTGAAAACAGCCCTAACCAGTGAGAAGTCCAGTCTGAGTCTGAGATCCAGGAAAACTGCACAGTAGTTTATAATACTCAGAGAAAGGATTTTATACCATTTCCACTGTGGCAGTTATTGTTTCTTTTCACCGCAACAATTGAGAATAAAACAGTAGAAATGCATTGTTCTCCTTACAAAGTAGTCTACCAGGATTGTGCACTTGCACGTAAATGATTGACCACGACTTTCCAGATGAAGTGTTGCACCAAAAGTTGAGCTTGGTTCAGCTTGGAATTAAAAAAAAGACAGTATCTCTGGTTCTGCTGCATTTTGATACCTTTGTTTCACGGTCCATTTGTGAGTCTGACAGTGTAATAGTGCAATGAGAGTGTAATGCTAAATGACAATATAAAGTTATCTTGAAATGTCCTGAATTGACCTGAAATAGTAAAATCCATGCAAGTGCATATTTTCTGGCACATTACTGCATTGTGAGAGAACTAATTTACCTTGTCATTGCAAAGATGGAACACACATTGATTGTTGCCAAGGTTTCTGTCAATATTATAAACCACTGTGCAGTGTTTTGTTGTCTAATAAATTCATGGATATTTTTCTCCTTTTTTTCACCTGTAGCTCTATCTCACCAATGCAGACCCTTGAATTTCTAACGCAGTATTACATTTTTTGCTCTGAACGCCCACATCTGAACTATACTTAGCCTTTTAGACTGAAGACCTGTGTTCATTTACTATTTCCAAACATTTAGTTGACCAAATAGAAAATCTTTTACACCAAACCTGATGACCCATGACAAACCAATGTCAAACTGTTCAAACAGGATGCTGACACAGTGTCACATTGATATTTACACAATGATCAGCCTGGAAATTTTATCATGTAGTGAATTAATAGGTAATCTAGTTAACTTTGAACTTAAAGGATAAGGCTGGTTGTTTTATCTTTTTTATCATCAACAAATCCCATGAAGTAACCAAAACCAACAAAAACCTGCCTAGCAAGTACTGTCTGTATAGCCACAGGCTATACAACAAACAACTCCACCATCATCAAAAAACATAAAAGACCCATACTGTTACATTGAGGTGACATGTTCCTCTATGAAAATATATAAAAGAACTCAAAACTGCACCCTCAAGAATGCTCAGTGACATCCGCCCCAAACAGAGCTGCTCTCCACAGAGCTGTCTCCATTTAAACATTGAAGTTCTTTTTTGAGCTTTGGGACTGGTATATGCAACAAAATAATCTAAGCTCAAGGCTCCACTTACTAGCTTTCAACCACATGTCAAGGTCTTCATTCAGTGATTGGTCCTGGCTCAAGTGTCATCATGTGACCTAAGCGTGAATCTTTGGTCACATGACCACTGGTGTTCATGGTGGGATGTGGTAACCTCTGTCTCTGTTTAAAGATGCTGTCTGGTGTCACATGTCAATGTCCTTGATTTTTCTCCAACCAGCCACAGATTTTAACTGTATCTAAAAGTCAGTAGAATAAAACACACATAAGTATTTAAGAGAAGAACTTCAGAGTACTTATAAAACCTCACCTGATCCTGAAACCTCCTCAGGAAAATCTTTTGGAATTCACAATTAGATAACATAGATTGGTGTGAAGCATGGTTATCTTTTTTTTTGTAATTTTGTAGTTCAAATAAAATGAGATAAATCAGTTTATAGATTTTGCATAATAAACAGTCCTGTAAAAAGACAATTTCAAGATTTGGTGATGTCGACAATACAGTTAAATTTTGTAATACTGAGACAGAATCAGTTATGCATTTATGTCATGATTTCCCATCATCGAGTATGGTGTGGACACATGCAGGAGTTCATTTACAATACACTTGGGTCTTCTGCTGCAACTGTGGGGAAATACATTACAGCTAAAATTGAATGTAACATGAACTCTTTATGTTTTTGGTTTTTTTTCCTACTTTTAATACGTAGATTTCACATACACAGAGACAAATTTCTCCCCTATTGTTTTTTTGTCCTGATTTTAAGACATGCATAGATTTCTTATGACTAAACATAAACATAACATAACTATTATATGAAAAGCTTTTTGGTGAGTTCCCTGAGCTATCATAATTTTAGTTTCTTTTCCTTTTTGATTAATATCTTACTATCACTATCAAATATTTGTTTTGTATATATTGTTATTACCATTATTTACAATAATGCAACATCTATCTTCAGTAGCTGCTGAAAGATATATGTTTGTTGATCTTGTCCAGTTTAAAGATCCCTTCCAGACATGTTTTAAGATGTATATAGAATACTCCAATTTGAACAAAAATTTGCGGATGAATGTGAAAACTGCCTTCTAGTGTCAAACTCTGCACATACATCATTCTGCACACTGAAGCTCAAACATTCAACTGTAGGAACAAGAAGAGAAACACATTTTTGAGTGGAGGGGACTTTAAGGAGAAGAGGAAGACAATGAATTATTGGAGTAAAACATTTCAGCAGGAAGTAGAGAAACAAACTTGAAGAAAGTGTGATATAAAAAGAAAGAAAGGGATTTCAAAAGGAATGGCCTTTTGCTTTTTTTGCTATGAAAACAATGTTGTGCATCTTCTGCAAGAAATCATCTGATTAAGATGTGTTCATTTTTGCACTAGTAGACTTTGAATGTTTGTGTTTATTAGCATTTAGCATGCATGCATGGTTTTTGAAATCAGCATCAACAGTGAATACAAAAGTTCATTTCTGAAACACTAACCAACATCTGCTTTGAATTCACATCTGTATTTACCATGGGGTTTTGGGGGGAGTTTTTTGTGGTTAAAGACAGAAATTGGGGGGTGTTTTGTATCTTCCTGAACCTATACAGACATGTCTTCTACATTCTGATTTCATAAAGCAAAAATTCAAAAAAATGTTGATCACACAAATCTGCACTGCAGGTGAAAGGAAAGGTGGAGACAAAAAAGAGAAGATGGAGTTGGAATGTGGCACTGATGATGGTGGGGAGGCAGAGATGTGTGTGGGAGACAGGGGACTGGAAGGAATTATAGATCTCTTTGCCAACGTGAGCAGCATAGAAAGTATTCTCCCCCCCAGGGCGGCTGTTTGAATTCACTTCACGGATAAGGATAACAAGGAGGATTCCACTGTACACATAAAAATAATAGTCAGTGCCATAATAAAACAACTTGACTTTGACACCAGCACACTGTATGGAGGAGGAATACGAGACATCATCTAATCTAATGGTTTAAACACTAACTGAATTCTTGTAATAATAGCATCTCACACATAATGCTGTATGTGTACAGCTCTTCAGTAGCAGTAGTGATGTGAACGGGGTGATTGTTACAAGTACACTGAGATTCAGCTTGATTTAAAGTAACAAATCACAAAACTGTCATGGAAATGCAGATATGTGCTTTTCTTAGTGCTAGAGGCATGGCTCTTTGCATAGCAATGTCGGTCGTTCCACCAGTCTGCCACTTTCAGATAGAAATATGTCTGCAACTATTGAATGGATTGTAATGAAACTTTGCACAGTAATTCACGGAAATGAATGTCAACTACCAGCAGGTAGAAATTTTAGGTTCAGAGTGAAATGAGTAGACTACAATGGGATGGACTGGCAGGAAATTTGCTCCAGACATTTATTTTCCTCACAGGATGAATCATCTAATGCCATCACATCTTTAGTTTGTCCAATACTGTTGTTTATGAGCATTTTACCATTGTCAAAATAAGAACGTTAGCATGCTGACATTAGCAGTCGTGTCAAAGCATCACTGTGTCTTTTTTCCATTTTCAATCATTTTATAATCTATATAAACACACCAGGAAATTGTTTTACTTTCTTCCGCTGACCTTTCCTCTAGCACCTCCATGAGGTTGACATTTGTGGTTTGGAGTGAAATATCTTGACAATGTGCATTTTTCACTCATTCAGTACAAAACTCTGTTAGATATATTGGTACAGAAATGCATGGTTCCCAGACAATGGGCCTCATGCAAGAACAACTTGAACGGACAGATTTGTTTTTAAGATGCACATACAAGTGATTTAAAGTTGGAGTACAGGACTTTTGTCTCCGCCTTCTGGCAGTGAAAGTAATTACAAAAACACTGTTGACACGTGCTTACATCATAATCTCCACCGTAGCCTACTCCGTCACTACTGTTGCGGCTGTAAAACAGTGGACATTTTTTTAGCTTCACAACCTCCACGAAATGACTCCAATCACATTTCAAAAGTCTAGATGAACCGCATGATTGAATTATTTTATCCCCATTCAAGTTAGCCAGAGGGCTAAACCATAAGTTAGCCATTGGCCAACTAAGCAACTTTCATAAGAATGAACAGGGTCCCGCCTCCGACGCTGTATCCAGTTCCCTTTATACATCCAGGCGCCAGTTTTCATTCAAATGAATAGAGACTTTTAGTCTGGTTTCCCCAAAAATCTGTAATGACTGCAAAGTATCCCATCCATACTAGAAACCTGAAAAACTATAAAGTATGAATGAGGCACTGGGTGAGCACTACAAACGTTTACTGGTACAAATGATTTATAGAGCTGAATAAATGGTGAAACCTTGACTGGCAGTAGAGGAAGACGTTCAGATAATGTATCAGTGAGGACTTGTAGGCAATGCAGTCGTGTTAAAATTTCAGTCCAAGGTAAGCAACCATAAAATACTATTCACTGATTTAAAATGTCCCCAAGAACACAATAACCAAAATAAAAAAGCAAAACAAAACAGTAGGGCCCAACCGATACTGGATTTTTGGGGCCGATGCCGATACCGATATGAGGGAATAAAAAAATTCCAATATTGATATGTAACCCGATAATCTTATATATACAGAATATATACATAAACACACATTTTTTGCAATGATCCCTCAAATGTGGTTATCAAACACTAGTGACAAAGATATCAAAGATATAAGGCACATATCGGACAACATATACACCAATACCAATATATTTATGATAGGCTAATATCAGCCAATAATATCGGTCAGGCTCTACAAAACAGCACAGTTTAAAAAGAGAATATCCCTAAAATACCTTTTCACATAGCTTGCAAAACCCTCATCTGGAAAACAAATCAAGCATAAAACTTCTGCTTTGTTAGAACATCCTTAAAATACACTGTCATTTGAGCTGCAAGTTGCTGAGAGCTAAAGCACCAAAAAGCTCATTCCACACTGACACAAAGTGAGAGTTTATGTAGGAAGACGGGAAGGAGAAGAGAAAACAGATGATCACCTGTCACCCTCAATATTCAGAAACTCATTTCACAACTCCACAATTTAACATCACCACGCAATCACAGCTCATTTCAACACATGCTGCATTCACTCTCTGAGGGAGGTGAGACAGCATGACACACAGTGTTCACTCATCATTTGGGTCAATCACAACCCCGCTGGAGGACCTTGGAGATGTAGAAATTTTGTAATATTTTCCTCCTGTTTCCTCCTTCATTCAGGATTGCATCAAAATACCTAGAGGCTGTTCCTTTGCAGAAACAGAAACATACTGTATTTTGATAACCTGAGGTAGTAGGATGCAGCATGTCTCTGTAAGAGCAACCCCACAGGTGACTGTTATATTCTCCAGAGTGACCAGACAGATTGCGCATGTACTGCTTCTCTCACACACATACACAGTACATACACAGTCTGAAGAAGAAAGAAATATTGCTGCAGAGTTCTACAGTTTGGATGACATCCTCAGGCTGCAGCAGCCCATTAATAGAATAAGGTAACCTTTTGGACTGAATAAGCTGCCGAGTGGTTTGGAGAGATGAAATGAAATGTGGCGAGTGCAGAGTTGGAGTGAGGATCAGACCTCCCAGCATTTATCTATCAGTCTACTGGAGTGTGACCATCTGCAGTAACCCCTTATCTCCTCTCTTGTCTAAAAGCTAACTGCTGGAAAGCACAGAAAACTGAGACACACACACACACACACACACACACACACACACTAGAGCGGTCAGTTTTTATTCAAAGTTTGCACTACTCTGCATATGTGGGAAAATTTTGAATATTCAACCAAGATTCACACAGTGTTGGGCAAGTTACTTGAAAAATCCAATAATTTACACATGATATATTACTCGTTAAAAAGCAATCATGTCACTTAACTAATTACACAACAGCAAAAGTAGTTAATTAGTTAGTTAATGTTGTAACTCAGCCCAGCTGTGTCAAGTTGTCCATTAACAGCTAGCTTAAAGTTAGCCACAGTGACGGCATGAAGTTCCGTCCTCTCAGTGAAGATGCTTTGTTCTCACAGCCTCCAACTCTGAAGTAAACCAGCTGATTCCTGAATGTAGCCTAACCAGTGGCTCACATTAGCAAGCCAGCTAAGAACACACTGCATGAAAATAAGACAAGTTTGGAGTTCAGGGATTGAAGTTCTCCATCACTATGACGGATTTCTGTTAATAGAGGCCAATTCTGTCAATAGCATGAGCTTCAGATAGCTAAACCACACAGCCACCAAACAACCCCTAAGTGGACCAAACTGAAAGCAAACCTCCATCAGACTATTGCTAAGACTTAAACCAAGTCCACCCCTAAACTGTCAAAGTACCAGAGTGTTATTGAGATTAGTAACCATAATGTGATTGCTAAATTTCAAATTGCAATCCCTTACACTGTTTGTTACTGAAAAAATTAATCACATTACTGTAACTTGTTAAATGTGATGTGTTACTGCCTAACACTGGATTCACAGTACGTGTTACAAAACTCTCAACTCAAAAGGTCCACTTTCCTGTATTTCCAGTGGTGGAGGAAGTACCCAGAGCCTTTACTACAGGAAACTAGTAATACCACAGTGTAAAATACTAATCATTTTAAAAATGTTGGCATTTAACATTCAAACCTTTGGTCATTGAATACAATGCAAGATTTCACACTATTGTCCAGTATCAATATCTGTCTGATGACTGCATTGCTCCATGCTGAGATGTAGAATCATGATTCCATTTTTAACTTTTCTTTCAAAGTTATACAGTGTGACACCTGGTGGTGTAGAGTAAGAAACTAAACAGAGAAAGGGGGTAAAGGTTTTTCCAACATGTGAGTCCCTCTTGATTGATGCGAGTCAGACATGCATTCTGCATCATATTTCTCATTGAATCTAAGGGTTTTATTAACGGAAATTAACCCATAAAACATGGACATAGAATCATAACCAATGACCATGAATTTATGTAAGACTATGTCTTATACTGTAAATGCACACACACACACAGACAATGCTACAGTTTGGAGAAGCATGTGATCCTTTGGGAATAAAGTCTGAGTGCTCACTGTCTGCCCAAAAAACACAGACAGTAATGAATTACCAAACAGCAGCTGTAACATTCCCTTCAAAGACACACTCTGGGCTGTTTGTCTTCTTAGGAACCAGTCACAGATGAATAAAACCATTTGAAGTGAAGAGATATTATACATTCACATGCTGGAATGTATTTCTTTCAGTCCCTGCTGTACCTAACTGGCTGATGTCATAGGGGTGTTTATAGAAAAATGCATCTCAGAGCTGTAGTCTGCTGCAGACCCAGACACTGTGTTTGTCTTGGAGCTGACTCACACACCACAGTTCACACGGGGTAAAACACCACTTACTTAGAAAATGTTATTTATTATACATGACTGATTACTTGGTTGATAACGTTACCTCTGATGTAATCACTGACCTGACAGCATGCTGTAGTCTTACTTGTGATTAACTAAAAATAATGAGAATGTTAGTAAAACTATTTATAAGGTAAAGATGCAGGAATTATGTTAGAGTTTTTCTTCGCTGAATGGAATAACAACACATTGAGTGGATGAAATTGTAACGTAAAAGGGGTTGCTTAGAGTGAATAAAGAATCATCACCTTAATCTGCACTTCCCCTTAGTTCTACTGAACTTTTCAGCCTCTTTCAGCCCATGGTTTTGGTTTCATGGCCCACAACTTCACTGTTTTAGCTCTCACCGCTCTCATTAGCAGCAGAAAATCTCTGGTAAACCCAGACAGATTTAGCAACTAGCCGGTGAATGTAGTGGAATGTTTAGCAGCTAAAGAACGAGATATTTTGGAGTTGGTGGAGACAAACCCAGAGGTAAAAAGAGAGTGAATACTGAACTTATATCCAACAGATGGTCAGAAACACACTTATGTTGTTTGAGCAACATAGACTGTAATAATGTGTAAGACCAGGGGTTAAAGTGGGCCAAAATGACCCCACAGATGAAATCCTCCCTCCGGCCAAAATGTGGGTTACAATGGCAGAGTGGCGCTGTTCGTATTTTCCCACCTGCCAAATCCCACTTTAACCCCTGTATAAGACTTTGACTTTTGCTAAACAGCATCTACTGTCTACAAGTTGCAATTCAATTAATTTAAATTTGAATAAAAACTGCACACACAGACATGATCATTAGGTGACCTGACTGAAGACCTGAATGAACATGTCTCCTAGAGAGGTTCGCTATGTTTACCTCTTGTTTATTGTATTGTAACTTCTTGTAGCACAAGTAGAGATGAGACATAAAGTTAGCAAACGGACTCAATAATGTCAGTTAGCTAACATTAGCCACCATAAGCTTTTCATTTGTAGGAGAAAGATTGTGACACTATATCCCCTATGAAATAACTGTTGTCACACTTCTTCTGGCATCTTTCTGACTGCAGGATTGCTAAACTGTCTTTGTCAAGAAGATACCATCAATGCAAATGAGCTCCATTTTTATCACAGATTCATATTAGCATCACCTCTAGTAGTTAATGTGTATAACTACTAGCTAAAATTTGTTTTACCCAAGGTATCTGCTCTAATATTTGGTAATCACCCCACGATTAGGTGTTTGTTATACAGTACTTCCCTCCCTGCATATGTGTCTAATATTTTCAGAAGCTTCTATTCCCAGCCTTTCACAGATATTATCCAGAGCAGCGCCAGACAGGAGGTCTGAACTTATTGATGTGAAACATTAACAGTCCAACGTTAAACCCCTTGAAATTGCTTTGAATTTGGTGGACTTGTGGTCCTAAGCGAGGGTAGAGCAGCTGTCCCTCAGCTTTGGCTTGGTGAGCTCTTTGGAGGAATGGCACAGAGAGATTGGTATCTGACTTTGGGAATAAGATCAGGTCACGGTCTGATGGGAGGTTTCATGGTCTACAGGCTGAGCTGTAACAGGATCGCACAGCTGCTGAAGAAACACAGCAGCAGGTAACACAGACAGCATCACACAGACTCATGCACATACACAGACTACGGATACACATACTCATGAGGCTGAAAGTACTGAATGCTGTAAGAGTATCCACTCACTTCAAGTTCAAATCATTAAGATTAGTCCTGGTTGATTCAATGACACCTGTGATTACCGGTGGTAATGGTGTATAATACAAAACATTAAACTATTATAAAAAAAAGTATACCAGCATAGAGAGAGGAGAGAAGGGCTCATGTCTCTGTTAATAAAAATATAATCTGAGCATGTCCACATTCACTGTCCTGTACTCAGGTCGCCATAACAAGGACAGTGCAGGGTTTACTGAATCTACCATGACTTTACAGGCACAGTAAAAAAACATCCTGGCTTAGTAGAAGGATGAACAGTCTGACTGGCCCACTGCCACCAAAATCAGGAAAGACTGACTGTCATTCACCCAACTGCATCAACCCTCCACCATCTGTTCACGTAGGCTGTTTCTAGCAGGGCCGCTGGCACTCCATTCATATGCATGTCTCCAGTAGATAATGAGCACACTGCTAAATGAGGCACTGTCTTGTGATGAAATGTTTTTGTTAGAATCTATTTTCATTGATACGATTTGAACTTGGGAAAGAATTATCTAGAAATGGTAAGCTTGTATCGATAAAACTATAGAGCCCTATCCATACGGGATTTTTGAGGCTGATACAAATATTTAACAGTTAAGAAATGTATTCATTGTAAATTTAAAAATATGGTCACAATAGAATGGCTAATATACATTATTTTACCTAAACACACTACATAAACAGCTTTTTGGAAATGTTCTGGGATTTGGATTTGGTTATTGTGTTGTGACACATTTATGTACTAAGGCAGCATTTTATAGTTGAATACCAACAGTTTGTTTCATTAAAATAATAAATAGTAACTAGTAAAATACAACAAATTCATTTCATTTCATTTCAAAACAATTTCAAAAAAGGCTGACTTTCTTTCTTCGATATCACTAGTAGTAGTAATAGTAATGTAAAAAAGAAAAAAGAAAAAAAAAAAAAGTACCCTAATGTATCTTAACACCAGGATGAAAATCAGTATTTCATTGCACTCTTGGATTGAAGGTTACAAGCCTGTTTCACCTCTGACCACAGCCAGAATTTCTGATGGCTGTAGTGTTGGGTGTGCTTAAAAGTGTACTTTGTTGCACCTGTAACCACACAACAGTGATGTCACAGTGCACTGACATATCCTAGGGTACACCTCTACATTACATTATCGCAGCAAGGTGAGAAGTCAAACCACTGGAAGTCAGCAAAAATCAGATTTATTGTTGTTAAGTTACTCTCTAAAGAAGAAAATAAAAGTTTATTTTCAAGGTTATTTCTATGTGGTTTGTGGTGATTAGACTGAGTTCTGTATGACTCTGAGAGGAAGGGCTGTGGTTTTGGTGAAAGGTACGGCAGTTGGCTTCAACGGGTTAAAGAGCAACTTGCAGGTTAGAGACCCCAGTGAATCAATGTGTAGGAAAATGATGTAGGAACTAGATTTTCATAAAAACAACAACAACAACAACAACTTATATATACACTACAATGACTTCTGGAGTTGTTTTTGTGAGATAATTTTACTTCCGTATCTAAAAAAAATTATTATCAGTGGTAATTATTAATTACTAAAATGAATAAAATCATTCATATGAATGAATAATAATGGGGCAACATCTGGAAACCGAGGCAAGATGGCGGACGTGATCTGGTGTTAAGGCATCATGCAAGATTTAAGATGGCGGACGTGATATAATGAGATGACGTCACGCAATCTAAACGATGGTGGACGTGATCTTGGGAGATGAAGTCACGTCACATGAGAACCAAATGGCAGATGTGACTGCAGTGCCTCGGTTGGACCAATAGCAAGATGGCAGCACCTGGGGATTGTCATCTCTGCGCTCACCCGGTTCAATGTATCAAACACACAAGTCTGATGGTAGATAACAAGAGGTCGTGAGAGCTCATGTACGGACCATAGTTTGTACGCATGTTGTCTGGTTTGTTAACTGACAAAGCAACTTACTTTTCACTTTCGCCGTCTCAAATGGTTACAAAATAGGATGCTAACAATGTTAGCTAACTAACCATGTTCTTCCATCACAGAGACAGCAGTGAAGTCCGTCTCTTCACCTGCATGAAAACTAGCTGCTGCTTTTCCTGCTAGGAAAGTGGACTTCAGGACCTGACAGGCTGGAAATTGTGCAGCCTGCACAAACACAATTATTCAAGATGATGAAAAATGATAAAAAGCAAAACAAAACTAGCAAAAAAAATACAAATTCACTAAATAACGACAGCTCAGACTCAGTACTCAGTACCACACAGTGTATTGCAGCTGGGAGGGGTGAACAACACCCTTCTGTGATGTAACATGACACGTTGAAAAAAAAGCTCGTTTTAAGGACGCTGCTCAAAATACCGTCTTAATTTCTGCTTTTATGTCTCTTTAAACTAATAAAATTATACATTAATCTTTCACAGGATAATTTTCATGACACATAAACGGTAAATCCAGTAAAAAATTCAATCTGCAAGTTGCTCTTTAAAAGTTATTCAAAAAACATTAAATGCAATGCAATACAACAGCTCTGCTAGATTTTCTGATAGATTTTTGTAGCTGCCTGCTCCGACCTACTTCACAGGTGAAGTGAAATTCATCTCAAACAAGTCTAAAGCATAATGTCCCACTGTGAATTGATTAAGGAGGTGTCTAATTAAGGAGATTACAGAATGATTAAATTGACCAAAAAAAAATTCTCATAATGACAGCTGTGCGAAAAATGCACTTGAATGAAAATGACATTCCAAAAGTTATGCGCCATGACATAAGAAAATGGATATTTGTTGTCTTGTCTGCACTGCCTGTCCCTGGACAAAAAGTGAACTACAACTCTGCATTACTCTGAAAAACAATGCAATGTCAAAATATTTTATTCAAACTTTGGCTTATTTCCAGATGAATGTATAAAAGAATAACATAATGCGTGAGCAGTAACATGTAGAGGGGGGCTGCTGCTTTGATTAGGTCCAAGGAGAGATTAATTGATAAATGAAGCATGCCGCTCCATGGCTTCTCCATCATGAGTCAGTCCCATCAAAGTATCTTTATTGTCTGATAGGATACAGCAGAGACTAATACATAAACTAAAGCATATACACAAATCCTTTGTCTACAAATAGGCTTAACATTTGTGTGTGAAGAAATTATGCTTTGCATCACTTAAAAATAAGTATTTCAAAGATTTGATTTTGCCTTTTTTCGTCTGGCACAGGTCTGCAAGATAAGAGCGCAGGATTCAGACAAGAGGCTACAGCAGCAACTTATGATTTCCTCAGCAACTCTCTGAGAGTGTGAGTGCAGTGTGTGGCTGAATTTTTAGCTTTATTCATTTGTACTGACAAAGTTAGGACTGGGCAATACACAATATACATATATACATATATATATTCTGTCTGCTTTACTGGATGGCAATGCTTCAGGTGCTGAATTAAGTTTGTGGTATTTCCAGTGATTGCGGAAGTTTTTGCTTTGTCAGGCAGTACATCAAAGTTTCTCATTTTCATGTTGTGAGCATTTCTTAATGAGATAAGTATATATGTTTTTTCTATTGCCTGCCTAAATGTTTCCCTTGGAGAAAAACATATTGAAAGTACCTTAATCATTTTTTAATCTCTGCATGTACAACTTCATATAAGCTTAGGGTCACTTCATTTCATGGCTCAGTTTCCCATATTTTCCAAGCTCAAAGGTCAGGAAACTACTTAATATATATTCAACCAAGTGGTTAAACCTTTTCATCTTAAAGTAAGGGCAGATAGGGCATACTGCTACATTTAGGGCTAGACTTTGGTCTATTAAGGATCAGATGAAGTTGTTTTAGCCCTTAAAGGTGTCCTGTACACTACAGTAGGACTTGTCAGATCTGGGTGTCTCTACCGGTGACAATTTACAGCAGGGCAGACTACTAGCTGGTTGAATCCAGGCTTTCCCTTTGCTGAATTTAACTTGAGGTGGGAAAAATGGAAATTTGAGTGAGATCTGTAGGCTCTCTTTTGTTGGAACACTGTTCAAAAGGTTAAGCAGTAAAGCTTCAACATTGACAGGCAGTATTTTGCTGCACTCTTGTCAGTGTGCAGAGTGCAAGAGACATGAACCTTCCAGCCCTAATGAGGTCTCTGCATTTGCATATGTGTGTGTCTGTGTGTGTGTGTGTGTGTGTGTGTGTGTGTGTGTGTGTGTATTCAGGGGCTGCAAATGTACCTAAAGGTGTTTTATTTATGACTTCATTGATGCAAATCCTTGTAGTCATGAAACAAAGTAATAAAATGAAATTAGGAGGGTCACATATATATCACAAGCATATGTTTTTTGGCCTTCTTCAGTTGGATTAGTAACATAATTTCCATAATCAAAATAAATGCTTAAATGCATCACTTAAATCCTTCTTGTTTGCAGCTCCTGTAACTTTAATGTATTTATTTCTATAGGCTTTTTACAATAGATTGTTTAGAGAGGTGGGATTTTTTTTGTCTTTGATTACTTATCAGGTGTAAACCAAGGATAACATTCACCAAAATTAGAGCTGAATTTTCATAAAAAATATTAATGTGAAGATATGTACATTTTGTTTCAGGGATTTTCCCACCTTGCACAAACAGACTAAAACTGACACTCCGTATGCATGCAGTAGTATAGGTATGTGGGTGCCTGCATGCACTTGCTGTGTGTGTGTATGAATGCATGAAGAATGACAGGCAGTATTTACCTCTGACGTCTCACATCCTCCTCACCACAATGCTTTTCCCGAACACGGTTGAGGCAGAAGATTGATAGTCTCTCCTCTTCACTGCTCTCACAAAAAGACCTTTGAAAGGCGATCTGCTGGGTCAGGGCACAGTGGAGCGGGGCAGAGGGTCCACCACCTCTGGTGACCTTTGACCCTGCTCCCCCAGCCCTCTGAACTGCTACTTCTTTGTGCTTGACTGGAGGCTGATTAAACAGGGCAGTGCTGGCCGTGAGAGAAGAGAACCTTCCTTGTGGCACTGAGTCGGTGCTAACCACTTTGGAAACTTGCCAAAGAATCAAGTCAGTGTATACTTGTATCTACACACACACAAACACTAACACATACAAGTAAAATGTATTGTTTCAATTTTCAAGCCCCTGCACTAAGCAAAAATGAAATCAAAGTTGCCTTGTTAACAATTTATAGGACAGATATCAGTTTAAGTTCTCTACTTTAAGTGAATAATGAATATGATAACTGTTATTATTTTGTATGAATTAGAAAAAAGTGAATTGTGTGTAAGTTAGAGATGGATTTGGGATTTATTTAGTGTTGTTGAAAGAATGCTTAAAAGTGCAGTTTCCTGGAGTTTCACTGGAACAGTAATTAGTCTAACTGAGGTTGTTTTTACGTCGATATAATTAATTGCTGGCAGTGTATCAGTTACATTAGCATAGAGTTTCCTGAAAACTGTTTGTTTCCTCCCAGGGGTTTGGTTCTTCCTTGGAAGGAGACAATCTCTTTTTGCCAGCTCACATACAGTGGAAGATTTATTTCCTTCTTTCCTGACTTCTTTATATTCTTCCCTCCTTTTTATTGTCTTATTTCCTTCATCCCTTTTTTGTTCCCTTCCTTTCCTCCTAATTTCCTTGTTTTCTTCCTTCCTTATTTCCTACCTTATTTCCTTCCTCCCATATTTCCTTATTCCCTTCCTTTCTTCTTTCCACGTAATTTAAAAGTTGTTTTATTTACATGTTGTGTCTTGCTAATGTTAGCCACTGGTAAGACTACATTCAGGAATCAGCTGGTTTAGTTCAGAGTTGGAGGCTGTGTGAACAAAGCAGCTTCACTGAGAGGACAGGACTTCATGCAGTCACTGCGGCTAATGTTAAGCTAGCTGCTGATGCTCATTAAATATATCCAAACTGTCAGCTGCTGTTGTCAAACCAAAATGTCTCCTTTTCTTCTTCTACATGCGTTAAACTCAGAGGATGCATCATTGTGAGCGTGAAGGCGTTCAAGTTGTTAAAAGGACAACTTTGACAGAGCTGATGGCTGAGGAGCAAAAAGAAAGTAACAAGTAATTTAACTAATTACTGCAGTTGAGTAAAGTAACATAATTACTGTTTAATGAGTAACACATCATGTGTAAATGATTACATTTTTCAAGTAACTGGCCCAACACTGTCTCCCAGAATTTCTGCTCATTTAGTACTAAACTGTTTTCCTGACTGTTGCTCCAGACTGTATATAACGCTGGATGTAGCAAGGTGTGATGTCTCATGTTGGTTTGCATTGGAGCCGGTTTGAAGCCCAGAGTTGCAGCTTATGGTCGGCACCATCTTTTCTATTTGGAAATGGGACATTCAGGAGTGCAGGGTGTTGCCTTTCACGCTCTGGAAACACGCCCCGGCTACCTTGGACCAAAACTAACACTAGCTTACTGGGAACACTGAGCGGTGAAGACTCGGGCTAATGTTAGCTACTTTAGCTAGATATCATAATCAAGTAACATTAAACTTAGTGAAATATTGCGGCGATAGTCCAACTCTGTGCGAGTCCTGGAGCCGGGGAGAGCAGCAGGTGAGCCACCTGTCAATCACAGCTGTCAATCAACAGCCACACAGCAGACAGCAAAGCTGCTGTAAGTCTTCAAATCTTATTAACAGAGCAATAATTTCCAAAACGACCACCTGAATTTAGAGATTGAGACCAGTATTTCGTGAGAGAAGTGGAAGCTTTTTGAATGTAAGTCAGTTGGAGCATCTAGTGGAACTTTAAGGAACTTTTGCATTGCCTTCAGCTTCAAGCTGTGGTAGTTCCTGCTTGGTTCACAAGCAATGTTTTTTTAATGAATAAAGCTTTACATTAATATATTGCTCTGAAGTCAAGGTGAATGGCGGCTAAACAAGGCACAGTGCATTGACACCAGAGAGACTTTCACATCCTGAGTCTGATGTGTGTTCAGATTCAGGCAACAAAAGCACTACTGCAAGATGGGATGTTTTGGTGGAGAAAAAAAAGAACTACATTGTCACTGCACACTTGTCAAATATGTTAATTAACATTTTCTCATTATCTTGAGAGAAAACATAATTCGTCCGGCATTATGTTTCTTGCAAAACATATTTGTTGTTGCAATTTAGTTGTATATGAACATAATTTCTAGGAGACAGGGTTAGCCAACAACCCCTGTAAGTAGTCACTGCATGTTGCTCTTGCACCACTTAACAAAGAAGAATCTTTCAGTCTGCAATTTTACTCTCTGCCAGCCTTGCACACTCATTCCACACCTCTACCAGCCTGTACCTGGAGTTGTTCATCACAAGAGACAAATGTGTATGAGTGGTTTAGGTCAGGGATGACAGCCCTGGGACCATACCACTCAGTGTAATTAGATGAAATGACCAGTGTGGTGTCAGAGATGTTGTCTTCCTCTCTGCACTGCTACATCTCCTCTCTTCTCACGAACTGGAATTCAGGTCAGTTTCCTAACAGAGTCTGGCAGTGGGCTGGGTGAGTCACCACTGACACAGACACAGAGAGCCAGTTCATTCAGCATTCATGGATGTTTATGCACTTGCATATCCATAAAGGGAAACATAATATCTGTGTGAAAAAAGACAGGATGCAGAATCTGTGTTTAAAGCTGCAGTAGGCAAGAAGTGAATAGAAAAGACCAAATGTCTTCTCAGTCTAAAGCACAACTCAGGACTGCAACTGAGCAGAGCGTCCTGTCTTAACTAGGAGACTGTCACATGTAGTACAGAAATCCTTAACATGCCTATAATTAAGTATCAAAGGTAAAAGGGCTCACTGTACAAAAAAGTTCCCTTTTACAGTGTTAAATTATTGTTACGATAATGTTTAGTTAATGTTTGTGCTGCAAAATGCTGAATTACAAAACCTTCAGTGTTTTAGCTTTAGTTTTATTTTGTTTAAATTAGATTTTTTTTTTCATAAGGAAGATAGAATCAAAGAGAAACTCAAAATGTGTTCTCTGAATGGCAGGCCTTACTACATCTGCATGTCAACATCTATACTCTGCATGTTAACAGTCAAACTACAGTGTCTGGGATGACTTCACTTTTTTCTCAACGTTGTTGATAGGAAATCCATAAAAACAAACATGAGAGCGATGGTTAGGAACAAGAACAGAACTGAACTGAAGAACTACAGAGCAGCGTTACAAACATTATAGAGTCAGAATGCAGATTAGGTTAATTGGCTGTTGCTGTCACTGTGAGCGGTTGTCTGTATGTGTTAGCCCTGTGACAGACTGACAACCTGTCGGGGATAAATGTGGGGCAGCTTAGCCAGAGTGGCTAGGACACAAAAAGATCATTTAGTTTTACTGTGCAATGAAAAGTGAACACGTCTCCTAAAAATGAAAAAAAGAAAAACTACAATAGCGAACTTAATCAAAACTGGCTTAACAGACATAACTCAGGAAACAGTGTGTTCATGATCACATGCACACAGCTTCACAGCCATCCTTCTCTTTCTACTCCCTCTCAAACCAACTACTCTTCAATCTACTGCAGTCAACTTAGGCAGAAGAATATTTCTCACAAGGTGTCTTTTCTCTTACTTTGTATGTACGTGTATTGTATGTGACATCACAACGTTATCTTACAAACATTATTCATACTGTAGATACTCAAATACTATAGGATCCATACTCTCATGAACTGAAGAATTGAAATCATTTGTACAAATCATGGCACACAGATAGTCCCACTTCTCGTTCAGTCATTTCAGCTAAGAGAATTTTAAGATGACTGCACTGTCACATATGAGTTTCAGTATTTATTAACTCAACAATGATATTGTAGTCATATTCATTATAGTAGAGGTGGAAAACAATGACTGGACCTAAACATAGTTAGCCTGCCAGTTATAATTAACCAGTCTAAACCTAAGAGCCACCTCTCTTTCAGATGATTGTATTGGAGTTGTGGTCCTCCACTAAGCATCACCTCAGTAACTAATAGGGTTGGAAACTGAAAACCAGTTCCCAATTAGAACCACAGTGGGTCTTTGGAGACTATGAAGTCCATTAGGCTATTTCTTGCAGCTGTTACAGTAACATTTATAAAATGATAATCCTTTAATAAAACAATTTTGACACTTGAACTTGACCACAGCATTTGCAGGAACATAGCCTAGACCTTGTCTCATCTCTACTGTCTCATTAGCACTGACAGTGAAAGTCCATTTATGGTTTTATTGTTGTTTGCACAAATGGCTGCTATTTTAATTTTAGATAATTTATTTGGTCTGTGGGTGAAGCAGCATAAATCACTATGAGGGGGATACATTTTTGTCCCCACCAGAGATAAACATAATTCGTTAGAAGCAGAGATATAGAGTCGGGGGGGGGGGGGGGGATTTCCCACCATCTCCCTGGAAAATTGCACCCTGCCAGTTCCTAAACACGATAACCCTTTATTTTTGCGAACAAAGGTTACATATCTGCAAGGATGTATCTGCCAGGACCTGTCTACATCATGCATCAACACAAGAGTGTGTTGATTTGTTCAGATAAGAGCATGCATGGCTAATGTCACAACAGTAGTTAAAGATGGGCCACCGTAAACACTCAAAAGTGTGGCTTCACTATATTAAAGAAAATGAAAAGGCAAAGTGCAATGCATGTGAGAAGCTAATTAGCTGTAAGTCAGGTTGTACATCAAATTTGACCAAACATTAAGGGCAGCACGGTATCGATTTGAAAGAATGTCCAGTGTTGTGTGTGGTCTGTTTCATCAGACAGCAGTGGCACCTCGCTAGCACCTCCAGTAGAACCAGGGATACCTAGCTGTGACACACTGTGTATGTATGTACATTCATCAAGCTGTCTCTCTTTATTTTCCGACTTTTTCTTGTTGTTGAAACATACAGGAACTCCTCAGCTGCACTCAAACTGAAAACAGCCCTGTCTAAAACAATACAAGAGACTGTGTTGGTGGGGGTGAGCTGTTTAAAGTGCCGGTGAGACAATGAAATACAATCCAGCAAGTCCAGTTTGAGTAACAGATTATTGCATTTAAAGACTGATCTGAAAAACACTGCACAGTGGTTTTAATATTCACAGACTGGATTTTACAACTCTGGAAAGTTATCACACTGCAACCCTGTTTACTAGTATGTACATGTGGAACTTATCTGTTTCCACAAACCTCTGAAAAAAGTATGTATGGAACTACATGTGGAACATGAAGAAAGCATGGACAGGCCTTTACAGTGACAGCACACTATGTCATTGAGGGAAGGACGAGACAGAACGTTCAGTAATGTTCAGTAAAAAGACTTTGAGTTTACTTGTTTTAATGAAACAATAAAAAAATAACAATGAAAGTCTAAGTAAACACTTCAAAGAATAAAGATATTTTTCTTATTTAAGCATTTGACCTCTTTTTTTTAACCATATTGGAATTGAAACTGGGAATCAGATATATCGGAATCAATAAAATTAAAACAATATCCAATCTTAGTAACTAATGTATGTTTCTACTCACTACATGTAAAACAGTACTAACCACAGATCATGTTGGTCTCTAACAGTACCGTAGAGAAAAGACGACTCCCCACCACTGATCCTCCAATGTGATGGCACCTTAACCAGGGCTGCCTGACCTGCTATTGTTATTTGGGGACATGCTGTCATTGGTTGCCATAATAAAGAGGCTCTCAGTCTTTAACAGACTAATTGCCTGATATCAGACAGTGGACCCAGGTCTGGACCCAGGCAAACAGACTAACACAAACAGGAAACATCCATTTACATGGCAGCTACCTCCAGCTAATCCATGACTCCTTCCTTTTTTATACTCCATCTGGATATGATTTAGCTGTAGCGGGGGGAGACATGCCGCCCCTACTGCACTGAGCCAAGAAATACTTTTCCTATTCGCTTTACTTCCTTGGGCAAATATTAAGGGCCTTTAAGTTTTGAGGCGGAAAAAAGGAGGGCGAGTGAGCTGAGCAATGAAGAATGGGCCTAAGAAAGAGAGTGTGGAAGGGTAGAAAAGAAGGAAAACATAGAAAGTGCTTCAGAAAGCTGTCTTTCATCATTATCTGTAAATGTAGAATGTCAAGCAAGTGACCTTGGTTGAACTTTTGAACATTCAACATTAGACAGTTTTTGAAATATTGAATGAACTAAGATTGTTTCTGTGGAAAAACTGTTTATGACTGTAAGCTGGATACTGATAAGTTTTCTGGGAGAAAGGTGAGGAGAGCAGAGGACAAGAACAAAAAAACTGAGAGGAGAAAATAGGGGGAAAAGAGAAGAAATCTGGAAGAAAAGTAAAGGAAAGCATCTGGTTGTGATTTGTATGGAGAGGTATCTCCTCTGCTTCTCTCCCACAGTATTGTGCTTTTCTCTGACAGACTGACAGAGCTGCAGGAGGTGAGCACTGCCAGGAAAAATAAAAGTACAGGCAGCGTGTTTGAGAGTAGAGGCTGAGAAGGAGGAGGAGGAGGGGAGGGGGTTGGGGTTGGGGGTGATGGTGGTGGTGGGTTACCATGAACAAAGGCAGTCAGTCAGGCCAGCTGCAGAGGGCTAGAGTAACATATAGGGTGAACAGGCCCTAAAATAAACACAGGAATCAGAGATGGATGTCTGGCTGGCTCGCACTGAGACCTACATCTGGAGGTCTAACTAGTTTCTACCATTAGACATCATTATTGCTACTCCTCCTTTTTGCTCCGCACGCTGAAAGCGCCATAGTCAGGGACAAACAACAACATCAAATTGAGTCTCCCTGTCTCTCCAGCTGTTATATTCTGATGATATTTTTGCTTGTTAGTGACATGTTTTAACCCTGCTCATTAGCCAGAGAAAAGCCCTGGCATATGAGAGTAAATGCAGTGGCTGCTTGATTTAAGAGGAGTTTCCTACCCAGGCCAATTTGGATTTTTCCGTTTTTCCATGTGACCTCACTGCTATTGTATTGAGATACCAACATTATTCATTGTATCATTAGAGGCAGATACACTTACCATATCAGGATCAGAATCAGATTTATTGCAAAGTAGGTTTGCACATACAAGGAATTCGCCTTGGTGTTGTGGTGCATACCGGTCAAAATATACACAAAATTAAGTAGTCCTAAATAATATAAGAAAGAAAGAATTTACAATAAGAGATATGTAAAACAGAGTGACACTAGCTGCTACAGGTTTGAATTTTAAATTGAAGAGAATGAAATGAAATGTACAAAATATTGACCAGGAATACTCAGATGTACATAGTGTAAACAGTATATGCGTTATAAAATTTCGAATTCGAACAAGGGTGCAAAGTTTTTGTGCATCCTGAAGGACTCGAATGTGTTCCTAAAATGAAAATTGACACACAAAATCCAAAATGGCTGACTTACTGTCTGGCGAAAATTTTCAAAAAATATGTATAATGTCCATAATGATGAGACATCCAAGCAACTTTATCCCAACATGGTCCTGTGTTTGGGGGCCCACTGCATTACATTAAGCTGTGTTAATGTAATTCACCATGTTAAATCACAGATGTGCAAATATAAGATTATGAGATTTTACGTTAATATAACGTATAATGTCTGGACATTCTGGACATTGTTGATGAGGCTGGCTGCAGATGGGAACAAACTGTCAGCCTCTTGCCGGAGGGTAGCACTTCTGTAGTTTATGTCTGGGGTGGGAGGGGTTTGCCATGGTCTTACTCTGTTCTGGACGGACGGCAGGTTGCAGCCAATCACCTTCTCAGCACAGTGGATGATACGCTGTAGTCTGCCCTTGACCTTGGCAGTAGCAGCAGTGTACCAGGATAGTAATGAAAGAGGTGAGGATGGACTCAGTGATGACGGTGTAGAAGTGCACCATCATTGACTTTGGCATCCTCTGCTGAGCCTTCTTGGTGAAGTTGCTGATGTTCTGCTCCCACTTGAGGTCCTGGGTGATGATGGTTCCCAGGAAGCGGAAGGACTGCACAGTGTCGACTGGGGAGTCACACAGGGTGATGGGGTGGGTGGAACTGGGCTGTTTCTGAAACCCACAACCATCTCCACTTGGCTTAAGAGCATTGAGCTCCAAGTTGTTTTTTCTGCAATGAGTTCAATTCAATTCAATTTTATTTATATAGCACCAAATGACAACAAGTCATCTCAGGGCACTTTTCACATAGAGCAGGTCTAGACCGTACTCTTTAATTTACAGAGACCCAACAATTCCCCCATGAGCAAGCACTTGGCAACAGCAGCAAGGAAAAACCCCCCTTAAACTGGAAGAAACCTCAAGCAGAACCGGGCTCTAGGTGGGCGCCTTCTGCCTTGATTGGTTTGGTTGAGATATAAACGTGATATACAGGTAACTGATGTGATGTACACCTCTGAGTTAGCAAAGGCTTATGACCTTTACCCACTATTGTTAACTAACTTGTAAAGATGTGACATTATCACATTTTTGTTCTGCAATTATTGTGGCCAAAATAGTCCCCATATCATCACAATAATGCATCAAACTTTACTGAAATACTACTTTGGAGTTGAAATATAGTAAAATTACTTAAAACCATGTTTGCCTTGGATTTATCAAACTGAATAAATTGAGCAGTGAACTGTTTGAAGAATTCACAAAACATCATAAGTGTGAGTAGGTTGGTTGTTTAAAGTTTAGGACAGTTACAGTACAGACTGTAAATTACATTACATCGCAGCATAGTGTCTGTTAATTGTGTACATCTGTTCATGTTTTCACACAAGTGTTGCCAGACAAACAAGGATCCTGACTGGCTCTAGGTCCTGCTGTGGTCACTCCGTGTTTGACTGGTGGAGGTGCTCCCTTGTGGCTAATAAGAATAAAACTACTAATGAAGGCAGGAGCGCTGGGCTGTGTTGATAGTGCCCTATGATAAGGCAGACACAGTGGTCTTTCCATTACTATCATTAATTAGAAATTGTCAGCAGTGTTTTTATCAGTATGTTTCACCACAGTATAAAGTATGTATGTTCACCATCTTAGTTTAACATGTTAGCATGCTAACATTTGCTAATTAGCACTAAACACAAGTACAAGTACAGCTTAAGCTGATGGGTCTTTAGTTTTGCAGGTATTTGGTCATAAACCAAAGTGTTGGACAAATTAAAATGTTGACCTTAGGATGGCATCAGATGGAAAGTGGATTACCAAGTTATTACAATTTATCATAAGGGTAGCATGAATGTTTGCACATAATTCCATGTCAACCCATCCAATAGTTGTTCATTGTGGTCCACAGTGTTGGACTGACATGCCAAGAGCCAAGGCATTGGAAAGATTGAAAAATGCCCAAATCTGGATAAAGATCAGTTTTATTGAGCATGTATCTAGCAGTCAGTTGATAACCTCTTCCACCATTTTATAGCTACCTCCAGTGCTGGGGGCAATGTGATGGATGGGTGGTCAGATGTACACCATATAACTCCAACATTCTGCTTCGTTATAACTCTCAGCCTTTGTTTCCTGTCACTCAAAGTCATTACTGTCTTAGAATCAAATAAAGGGTAAAATGACCATTTAAAAAATAAAATAACTTAAAAATGCCTTTTAAGAAACTATAGTAAAAAAAACAACTTTCCAGTGGTTCACTGGTACTAGCTTTCAATCTGGGTCCAATTTGCTAATATGAATTGGCATCATAGCTTCCAAAACTGCTTATTTCTGGATATTTTCTTATTCCAAGGATTACTGTAGGCTTACCAATTTATCATTCATCTAGAAATTCATATATTTTGTATATCAAAATATTCCTCAATAATTCAGTGGGTGTAGAGCCAAGCTTTTTGTAAGTACACCATATAGATACACCATATTAACTACTGAGCTTTAGAGGTGTTGGTAGGTAGAAGCAAGCTTCCAGTCTTTATGCTAAGATAAATTAACCACACCATGACTCCAGCTCCTTACTTAACACACATACATGAGATTGAGATCCATTTTCTTATCTCACTCTCAGTAAGGGGGTGAATAAGCAGATATGTTATGATAATATGGTGTGATGGGAAAGTTAAATTCTTAACTTTAAGTTGGTGAAATGAAGATATACTAACTAAAAGGTGCATTACCACATACACAATCATCTGTCATGCATTGTTGTGAGCTGCACGCATGTACACTATGATGACCTCCATACACTGACACTATCCCTGTTTTTCCACTTCCTCCCTCCCACCCAACCTCCATCCTTCCCCTCATCTGTCTCACCACCCAGCCATTTAATGGTGAAAGGATGTATTTAGTAGACAAGGTCCTCGCAGGCACACAGATTAGTTTTTCTTCTACCTCATGTTATCTTTTTTATGGCTACGGTGTAATGAAGGAAATAGGCTTTCTCTCCTGCTGACATGCACAGTGGCTTCCAGAATTTACAGCTTACAATACTGAGGACATATTTTGACTGTTGGGGAAAGTGGAGGTCTTGCAGTTTCAGCCTGGAGCTCTTCTGCTCAAGCTGACATTTCAGTTGTTTCACGAAGCTCGTTCACCTCATATTCATTACATTTTGAAACGAAATGTAGCCTGAATCATATCATCATCGTCCAAAACCTGTGGTGATTTAAAACACACATTTAAACATCCGCGCACACACACACACACACACACGTTAGCTTTCGCTCACAGCACCACACATTTTATAGCATCTGACAGCTGCGTGCTTGTCGATTAAGGAGACGTTCAGGATTTTAGAGTCAAAAAACCCATCAAACGTACAGGAAATAACGGTGGAAAGTCCTCCTGAGGGCTCAAAGAGAGAGAGAAGGCCTTGTGTTTTTTAAATGTAGCACAGACTTAGATCATAATAGTGGATTTATCCTGTTAGCTCCATGTGGGCAATTCAAAGCTGAACTGGAACATAAATAGAATAAAAATATGGCTATCATATTTTAATCTCTCCTCAGCCAGCTTGTTGTGTAAATATGAATGAATGTAAATGGGGGAAATTGCTGTGTTTGAAGTTGAAGTGATTTATTGTTCCTCTCTTTAATTACTCAAAAAGAGTAAAGATGCTAAATGAAAAAGTGAATGTGTGCTTCTCCTTTCACTCTGGGTGCTTGGCATTTTGCAGAAAGCTTGGAAAAATACTGCTATGAATATTAATGCAAAAAGAGGGGTCAAAAGCAATATAACAAGAACAAGAATAATGAACAAAAATATAAGCTCCTGTCAACTAAGAGGAAAAGTCCAATATTTTGAGTCGTTTTTGATTAAGCATGTGTAAATTATACCAGAATTTTACTTGAGAATTCTCTAATAATATTTTACAGTAGTGATAGTTGTCAATCTGTAAGCTGTGACGGATCTTTACAGTGGACAGTTTGGGGAATCGTTTTATGATTTGGCTTTTTTAAAACTATTTTACCCTTGTGAAGCACTTTGTGACCTTGCTCTGTGAAAGGTGCTATACTAAATAAACTTTACGCACTTACTTAATTACTTACATGTATTGCTTCCAAATACCAATTTTACACCAACAGTGAAAAAAGGCACAGTTTGTGTGAGGTGGTGTGTAGAATGAAGAGTGGCACATAATTCTACACAGCAATACATCTGCATGTAAACAACAGTACATCAATAACAGTTTCAAAACTTGATTTCTAATTTTCTAACTTTGAACTTTTACCCAAGGCCTTGTAGGATCACAGAGTAGAGTTTTATAAATTCTCACAGAAAATCAACTTCTCCTTCATTCTTCATTAAATAACCCAACCAATAATGGATTTTTGAGGCCAACACTGATATTAAATTCTAAGATATTAATAAAAAAATAAAATGTTCTTTTACATAAAACAGACAACATATTTTTGATAAGGATCCTGTAAATTTGCTCTTTTAAAGAGTTGTGACCATAGAAAAACTTGCCAGTGCTCTCTGATGGGGGAAAAAAAGTTATACAGACACTTTTTCTAAACTACCCCATATGTTTGGCATTTTTTGTACTTACATATACGCCAATGCCAATATATTTACAAAAAGCTAATACTGTCCAATATACTGGGCTACCAGATTTATCTGTCTAGCCTATTCTCTACTGTGAAATTGGTGCCATCATAACTTCCATAACTTCCTATCATTGCCAGACTGCAACTGGATGTACAAAAAGAAAAAAAAAATTGGCGTAAAAACAGCACAGCTGCTCTCACCCTTGGAAATAATGGCCTTGCTTTGCATCATGTCATACTAGTGCGTTTGGTATGAAACACTCTGACTACTTCTCTAGTTTTTCTTGCCCTTCATCAGGGCAACATCCCTATCCCCATTTTTCCGTATCTCAAAAATGTACTTTTTGAGATACATTTGTTGGTCCACTCTGCAGTTATTCAGTCTAATATAAAAGCTGATGACTGTAATTACAGTCAGAGAGTTTGTGAGAAAGTTTTGTATGTCATGGAGCATGAGCAATCTTCTCTGCTCTCTTAAAGATTGTATTTTCTTTGCATCTCAGAGCAAAGCACATTTCTGTGTTTTGGCTTCACTTTGTTGTAAGGAGTGTTCACAGGGAAAAATAAAGGCACCTTGGGACAAAAGGAAGGGGAAAATTAGGTGTGTCTGTATTCATAAGAGCTTGTGAGCCCTACTCTATGTGTGACCCACAGTGACTCTGTGTGCGTTTTCTAAATCCTGGCCAGTGGAGTCAAGCAAAAGCCTTCCAGCACATTAGCTGGTAAGAGAAAAATATATCAAGACTACAGACCATAAATGAAGCTTTGCATTAACAAACAAAGGAACAAAGACCAATCAGGGTTGCCACTTCCAGCAGGGTGGTCCGTTTAAGATGTCAGCTACTCATCTATCCCTGGGGTTGTACCTGCCACATGTGGCTGCTGGCTGGTTATGCTGATTGTCGTCTGTTATCATTTAACAGTAGAGTCAGTGATTCTGCAGAAAGATTGTTCAGTATACTAAATGGGAAACAAACATAGTGGCTGTGACCGAGCCACACAACATTACTCCAGCAGGGGGCATTCGTGCTAGCGTACAGGCCAGGGAGAAGTTATCAGAGCAGCTGTCTGTGTGAGGACGTGACAGTCTCCCATCTCCAGCACCTGTTGAATGGTGGGGGAGGGCTGGTGAACTGGAGAGAGAGAGGCTGTCAATTCACATAGAATTGGCCACGTGTTTTCTTCATGGAACAGACACACTTCCATTTTATTAAATTTATCAATTCACACTGAACCTGAGACAGTCTCACGGAGACCCCCCACGTTTTTTTTTTTGTGAATCGTAATCTGAGTAGGCTGTTTAAATCACACAAATATCCCACTGTTTATGTGTTTGAAGTTATTAACCGAATCAGTGAATCAATAAATACAAACACTGTTGATTTCTTCAGCTGACATGCAAACCATTTTGGTTCAGTAAATTTCTGCTGTCAGTCAGCCTGGCGAAGGAAGTTTGTCTGGCTGCTGTCATCTCAGCTGACAGACGGCTGCTTCTGTGGACAGAGATGCTGAACGCAGGTCGAGTGAGAGGCGGGGAGTGTGGATGGTCTGTCGTGCTCACGTGAGACAATTTTTTTTTTCCACTCCTTATAAAGTGTCAGAGGCACAGAAGTGACTCTACAGTGACACATCACCCTGGATTCCACCATATTTCTCTTTTGGTCGTTGCCTTGGCAATGTGCGTCCATGACTTTGGGGGGCAGAGCTTCTGAAGGAGCATGAGGGAACGAGTGTATTTGTTTGGGTGTTAATGAATTGTTAATATAATTGAACTTAACAGTTCATATTAACAATCTTTCTCCAGAATGACTGACTCTACCTTTAAGAGTTCCACTAAGATCAGGAATGCTCCTAATGCAGATTTTACAAAGATTTAATAAGGAAGATCTTTTCTATTGCATTTCACTTTTATACAGTACCAGTCAAAAGTTTGGACACACTTTCTCATTCAAATGAATGGGATGGTGTGTCCAAACATCTGACTGGTACTGTACTTCTACTTATTAATTTCTCTTCCTACTCCCATTTTCATTTTAGAAATCTTTCCATAATTTCCACCTTCTCACACTGTCAAAGCTTTATCATATCTAATGAGTCAACTTCATGTGTTCTACCAATTAATAGGTTGTTGGATGCTGCTTGTTTCATATCTTTGTGGTTTTGTCATTCCATCTTTCAGACCCCGTACTGAACAGCCCTCTAACTCCCCCTTCACCATCATGATGGTCTGATTGTTGTGGGAAGATTCCTCAGAGGGTAGTCCATCATCCACCTACTGGCTCTTCACCACCTCCAGCATCTCTAGGGGTCGTCCTGTCTGATGCTGTCTTGCATTTTAGGATGCTGCATGGTGGATTGATGCCTTCAAGTTGGGAGTGAGTTGCTGCTCCAAGTGAAGGACTTGAAGTATCTTGGGGTCTTGTTCTTGAGTGAGGGTAAGATGGACTGGGAGACAAACAGCATTGGCAGTGATGCAGCACTGCTGTGATAAAGAGGGAACCAAACTGGAAGCAAAGCTCTCAATCTTCCTATTGACCTCTATTCCAACCCTCATCTATGGTCATGAGATTGGAGTAATGAGCAAAAGAATGAGATCAAGGGTACAAGCGTCCAAAATGAGTTTCCTTCACAGGGTGTCTGGGCTTACCCTTAGAGATAGGGTAAATAGCTCAGACTTTTGGAAAGAGCCCTGAGAAGAATCAATGCTTCTCTCACTTGAGGAGGTGTAGGTAATTTGATAAGGATGACTCCTGGATGCTTCCAACTGGAGGTTTTTCAGACATGTCCAGCTAGGAGAATCCTCCATGGTATACAGTGGAGGGATTATAGATTATATATTCTATATAGTCTGGGAAAGGCTCAGGATCCCCCACGAGCAGCTGGGGAACGTGGCTGAAGAGAAAGATGTTAGGACTACATTAGGTAACATCCTACCACGAGCAGAATTGGGCACCATTCACATTTGAACCAATACCGGTACCTACAATTCAGTACCAGTACCCAACGGTACCTTTTTTCAGTTCTTTACTCTCTCTGTCATAACAAAGTAGTACGTACTTTGTTATGACAGAGAGACCATACGTAAACATATGGATATCCATATGTTTATGTCACCTGTCTCCTGTCACCTGCCCACCATGGTGCTGTTAAGACAGAAACACCACAGCTACACCTTATTTTTATACAGTCTATGGGCTACACGCAGCATGGCATGGCTATACTAACAATGCTAGCAATGCAACCAGCTGCTAGCCGCCATGCAGGCTAGTAAAATGGATCCGTTGCATCTCTTTGTATCTGCAGGTTGGTGCTCCTGTCAGGAGCCTCTGTGTGAGATGCTTCGGTCAGTAAATGTGTGCTTTAAAACTTATTTCGGGGCTGCGCTAACTCTCAGTTTCACAAGGTACCGAATAGGTACTTGGTAGTACTGACGTAATTTGGTATACCTAGTTCAGTACCCAACCCTAACCACCTGGACCTGGACCCGGATGAGCAACAGAAAATGGATGGATGGATGGCTACATGCCATGCTATGTCTAGTTTAAGCAGTAAAAGATTACTCATCTGTCATCTCAGTCCTCGAAATCAGATTGATCTCTCCCTAATGAAATAAAAATCAATCAGTTTTGTGGTGCCTGACCTTCTTCCCCACACTGTAAGTACGTAAAATTAAGTTGTGTTTTGAGCTAGAGATTCACCAGAGGCACAGGAGTTTATTATTATACTTACCTTTTAAAAATCCTGCTATAAAGCCAAGAACACAATCACCATCAGCCCAAAGTCAACTTTAGTTTGTAAATTTGCTGACCTAAAGAACACTTTACCAGAAAAATTAAATTACATTCACTGAATCCTCTCAAGAGTATCCAGACCTCTGTTGGTCCACATTAGGATGGCAGATGCAAAAACTTTATATTTTTAAATGTGGGAAGGTTTATTAGGTGAATGCATCAATACTAAGCTACTTTTGAATACATTTTAATTACCATCAAATTCGTGCAAATTTGATGCAATTGCTGGGTAGACCCAATGATGCCATGACAATGAGGCCTCCTACTGCTAGACTGCAAATCCAAAACAACACTCCTGAAACAAGCTCCTTTCCACTCTCAAAATTGGACTGCATAAGCAATCAAATTGGATTAAGGGTGCCTCCTCTGGCTTTGCTTGATGAACAAAGTTCAAGAAAAGGTGAAACCAATTTGCCACCAAACCCCAAAAGACTGACTGAACTCATTTAACAGCGAGGTAAGCTACATCCCCACCTACAACTCCTAAAAGATGTGGCACAGAGGTGAGCAAGATCTTCATATCCATCATAAATAAACTATCTGAACTCGATTTAGAATTGCTTTTATTGATTACATTACACAACAGCCTGGAATTCTCACAAAAGAAAATAGAACACTGCAACACTCATCAGCAACCTCACCACTCAGCTCATCCAAAAACAAAGCAATGAAAGAGCTCATTCTTGACCTAAAGGCATGAGGGACAATCTTGCAGTGAAAAATCAGTCACACAACTCAAAATACAATCAGAGGCAGCAAATAGCATCACATTTCACAGAGTACAACAACAAGCACCCAGGGCCAATAGTCAAATTTGAACATTAAAAACAGAAACAACAAGTGCAACGCCAAGAAAAACAGTTCAAAGGAACAGACTATGGATTAAGTCACCACTATTCACAGGACATCTTGGAAAGTCTCAAAAAACTGTTAACATCAGAATATAGCTCCAGAAAAAAAACTAATTTGTGAGCATGAATTATTTTGAGATCAAGATTTAGTCATTTATCTGCACAAGTAATCTAGGAATAAAATGTAGCAAATCAGAAGCACAGATTAAATAATTGGAGAGCTCAAATTAGTAATTTGTCTACACAAATTAATTCACAATTCCCTGGTACATTCCCTATCCTTAACCAATTACTTCCTGTTGCCTAAAGTTAACTCATGGGGCGGCTGTGGCTAAAGAGGTAGAATGGGTCATCCAGTAATCAGAAGATCTGTGGTTTGATCAAAAGCTCCTCCAGTCCGTGTGTCTAAGTGTCCTTGGGCAAGACAGTGAACTCCAAATTGCTCCCGATTGCTGTGCCATCAGTGTATCAGTGTGTGTGTGTGTGTGTGTGTGTGTGTGAATGGGTGAGTGAGCATTAGAAACATTGTAAAGCTCTCTATCACTCCTGATGACAGTGTGTGCGTATTACATAGACATGCATAGAGTTTTGCCACTTCCAGGCACAACAGTGGCTCTGTAGCGACTGCAGCTCTGTCAGGTAGACTTCACCTGAGACTACACCGATCATAGACAGGAAGGTCATTTATCACAGCCCTGCCGCTCAGCCGGGCCATTAATCACATGGATATTATTCTTATCTGTTTGAAGACACAAAAGACGACTTCATCTCCATTATTAATTCTCCAAGAAGGAAGAGTTCTCTTTCCTCCCTCTGGCTGTTTCAGGGTCAATGGAGGACACCTCTGCAGGTACAGACTACTCTGAGAACAACAAAGCACTGTCAAGTTGGGGATTTGCCAGCCTCATTAACCACCAGACAAGCCTGCAGCTCATGTAGGGGCATCAATACTGCTATCTGTCACAGACTACATATGCTCTAGGACTTCTCCTCTTGCTGCTTTTGGTTACAGTGAACTGTAAACTGAATAGACAGCACTAACACCGGGGCATTTACAACAAAGAACACTAATAGAGTCATTCAAATAGTATCATGTGTAGAATTTGTATTTCAATTGAAAATATTAGAAAAAGCTGCAAGAGTGGTAAAAGTCTACCTCTTTCCAACTTCATGGAACTTTGTGATTTCACCTACTCTGATGAGACTTATTTTTACAACTAAATGTAAGGGAGATGGTGGGTTCTTATTTTTTTTAAAACATTTATTCATTTGGCAGATGCTTTTGTCCAAAGTGACATGCAAATGAGATACAGCCCAAGCCAAGTGCCTCAGCACTCAGTTCCACGTTCCACCTGACATGAGTGCCACAAGGTTTGGTGCATAAAGTAACACATAAGTGCATAGAAAATGAGAGAATTTGAGAGAAATATATAGAGAAGGATGGAAAGAAAGAGAGATATTATATAAGAGCATATTAGGTGAATAAGTACACTTGGAGGAGGGAGGTCTTCAAGTGATTTTTGAATACTGACAGATTCTCCTGATTGAATCTAACAGAGCACACATGAGAGTACTGATTTTATGCTCATACTATGTAACTATGTGTGTTACATGACCGAATGACAGATGCAACATGCTTGGTGAAAGTGACTTGGTCATCAATCATGACAGCCAGATTCTAGCAGACTTTGCTGGAGAGAATGAGGAGGATGTTGTGCTGAACAAGACTGGCTGTGACCATCTGGAGTTCAGTCTTAGAGAGATTGAAAATGTTTGAAAAAAAATTTTCAAATGTGAAAATTATGGCTTTGGAGTAAGTGTTAATCTTTTCACTTTTTAAAAAAAAAAAAAAAATAGAATTGCACTTACATTATGTGTGAATACTTGCATCCCTACAATATACAACTTACAAGTGTGATGTGAAAACTTGAAGCCTCAGATTCAAGATTCAAGATTCTAATGAGGGAGAAGAAGTGGATGTCATTTTAAGATTTTTTAACAAGGCAATTGAACTTTGTTGCAGAAAAATCCTATCAGACACAAATTATTATTCAAAGCAGAGCATGTTTATATAGATTAAAACATGTAGGAGATCTGTAATAGACTGGCTAATACAAAACTGTTTTTCTATTTAATGGGTGCTTAAAGTTCTTGCAGTTGTATGTACCATTGCACATTGCCTTTTGACAATATTTCCAATTTCTGCAGAGACTTTAATTAAAGTCTTTTATTCCATGCCTTTTCAGAGAGCTAATCTTCTCTTTTAGCTGTTTAACATGTTGAGGTATTGAGTATTGTCTTTTGTTTCTAAACTATTCATTCATATCATTTGAGTTTTTATACAAGTTTTTGCTGAAGTCAACAAAAAATGAGCAGAAAGTTTGTTTTAAATTATTCAGATTAAATTAACATGGCCCACAAACACATTCGCAGTTGTTCTTGTAATGAGTTGGATGTTGAAACGTTTAGTAAAGAGTAGATTTGTGCAGCATACCTTAGTTCATTCTTAAAGTAGAATAAGCATCCATCCTAAAGCACTTCATTACCTTAAAATAACTTATTGAATAACCTTAAATTACAGTCCAATTTTTTGTTTTAAAGTCAATTGAAAGGGAAATCAAAGATTTCGTTTGAAACACATTATACATGTTAGAAAATAATTGATGAAAACATGTGAAAAGACTATGAACCATGTAGTACTGAATTGTGAAGTTAGTCTGTTAAACTGTTTTTCACCATTTCTGTGTTCAGGATTTGTTGGGAGAGCCTAAAACGGCTGCACCATGACGTAGAGGGGTGACCGGCTCCAATCCACCGAGAGGATATATGTATGTCTTGCTACTCATGCAGCACTGCTGCATTAGCCGTGCTAGTGTAGCAGCCCTCTCTGCCTATCTGTCCAGTCTCACCCGTGCTGCCTCGGGCTGTGTACAGACATACAGACGTACTCCTGCGGTTACTGCATCAAAGAAGTGACTAACATTGACACTGAACTTCACTGAAAAAAATGACAGTTTAACATAACAATGATTGGTGATGGATGCTTGTTCACTACTCATGTAAGTTACATTTTTACTGAAAGAAGTCCACATTTACCTACAAAATAGGTGCCGCATTAAACAGTGGCTACTAGTGTTACTTTATTTTTAAAATATCATCCATGTTGCCTGTCTTACACCAACAAACAAGACTTATTTTAAATTGTATGTTTTTTAAGGGAGTTCAGCATGAACGTTGTTAAGTTCAGAGTCTCAGAGGCTGTTCAGTTCAGCACCTTCAGTGGACAGTTTTTTTTTCATGATTTTGAAACCTAATTTTATATACTTGGCGATTTTTTTGATCAGTTAAATTTGGCTGAGTGGTTAATAACACATTTTTCCGTGGTGTGAAAAACTCCAAACATATATTTATTATTGCTTTACACAGACTTTAAGGAAACCTTTTCTTACTGTTGTATGGGAAATGGACAAACAATGTTACACATATATTTTACTATTGTGAGGCAACTAACTTGTCACATGGCCTGACCAGAATGCAAAGCATTGCCCTGTTTGGTCTTGCAACAGACTATAGAAAGGTGATCCATATCTACTGATGTTCTCTACTAGCGGCTCCTCATTCTTAGAGTGGAGTGTAAGAGTGGACCACCCATCCCAACCCCTGCAGGACTCCACTGTTTATGTTTCTGGGTGAGGGTGGGTGGCAGGTCAGGCTGGGTTCTCCTTCCAAAGTTAAAGACAGGGCACTGTTCCTGATGATTGGCCAACAGACAAAACTCCATTTTGTGTGTGTCTGTGTGTGTATGTCTGTGTCTGTGTCTGTGTGTGTGTGTGTGTGTGTGTGTGTGTGTGTGTGTGTGTCTGTGTCTGTGTGTGCCCATGTTTTAATTTGCTGTGTCAGGACTAAAGGATGCAAGGCACAAAGACTGGTTTGTGTTAATGTGGATGGTGTGGGGTGACACATACTTCCATAAAGTTAGCCTGAGGCAGACTGGCCTGATGAATAGTCCATTCTGTAGCCAACATGCAGACAGGGTTGGCATGTACTAGAACCAAACTTAAAGTTATAGTTATAATTTATGACCACTAGGGGGCTGAAAGTCCAAGTGACAGAAACATGGCCCTGATATACTGTTAACCTCACCAACTTATTATGGCTAAAAAACTGCCAGTGTTGGGGAAGTTACTTGAAAAATGTAATAAGTTACACACTATGTATTGTTATACATATAGTAATTAGTCAATGTCTCATTGCATTGCGTTGTCTCAGTGCTTGTACTCTGTGGAATGACAATAAAATTAACTCTAATCTAATGGTTAGTTTACTTTCATTAGTCAACTATCAGCTCAATCGAAGGTGCCCTTTATTAACAGCTGCAAAGACTCCCCGTTCACATGTTCAATCCTCTGTGTTTAACATGTGTAGAAGAAGAAAAGGAGATGTTGTGGTTTAACAAGCAGCAGCCGACCGTTTGGACATATTTACTGACCATCGACAGCTAGCTTAACGTTAGCTGCTCTCAGTGAAGCTGCTTTGTTCTAACAGCCTCCAACTCTGAACTAAACCAGCTGATCCCTGATTGTAGCCTTATCAGTGGCTAACATTAGCTAAGAAGACACAGCATGTAAATAAGACAACATTGGCGTTGTATTTCTCCTCTTTTGGTGGCGGCTAACTGCATCTCCACACCTCCAGCCACTGCACCAAGCTAGCTTGTAGTGGACCAGTCCAAAACAATATCAACCCTCCATCAAACCACTGGTAAGACAGTAAACAAGTCCACTAGAGGTCTATCTTGGACCTGCTCGGAAACGGACCTGTGGAAAGCCTACCTGAACCTGACGTTAATTATCGTTAATTTTCAAAAAAGAGAGACTCGCTCTGAGGAAGACCCGAGCAGCCAGAACCAGATGGACCGGAACATAACAGACCTGATCCAAAATGCAGTCGACCCAAACAGGGAACACAAATCCTGAAAGCAACCTAAAGCACTATCAATTAATTCAATAAGCAGCCGCAGTGGGAAAGAGCAGCAACATTATAATAATAATGTCCTAATAACAAATGTAAAGTTGAATGGAAAGTCATAGAAATGAAAGTAATTGCTTCCAAAATTCATTTAACAGCATACAGTCAATCTTGTAGACTACTGATTTTCCTAAAATAAATTTGGCTTCAGTTATCTTGTCAGACCTTTTTTTGACTAGGTGCATAAAACAGGGGCAATCAAGTGATGTGCCAGCTGGTTTTGCCTCTCCTTCTCTTTTAACTTGTTCCTCACATTGACAAAGAACACCTCCGTTTTTCTCTTCACTTCACAGTTTAAGTTCTCCCTCTCCTCAAAACACACCATTTTCCCCCGCAGTGATTGTGATGTATCACATGATCAGAGCTGATACAGTAGGGTCCATTTGGAACCACTTGGGTATTAGACATATTCAAATACAGACCTGAGACCCGCAGCAGTAAAAGGAGACCCGACCCAATTAGACTGAGTAGCATTTGGACCGGGTCCGACTCAGATCTCTGTTCCTCAGAACCAAGTGGACCTGTGAAGACCTCTAAAGTCCACCCCTAAATTATCAAAGTAATGGAGTGTTACTTAGATTAGTAATGTAATTTCTGAATTTCAAATTGTAATCCCTCACACTAATGAAAAAAAGTACTCACATTACAGTAATGCGTGACTGCCCAACACTGAAAACTACTACCTCTTGTTTGGTCTCCACCAAGGCAAAATATGTGGTTCTTTAACTGCTCATCATTATAATATCTTCATCAGCCATTATCCCTGTTCAGCCATATGGACTCCAACAATAGACACATGACAGGATGTCTTTCATTGTGAAGTGAACCTTAAAAAACATCCTGATGTGAATGTCCTCTAATGTCCTCTACAGAAACACTTGTTTTCTACTCCACTCATGTAAATTATGTGCTCAATGCTAAAGACTTCAGCAAGCTTTAGCCTCGTGAAAGGCAAGAGAGAGCCTTCAATTATGAGTGTTTGAGGGGGTAAGTGTACCTTAACCTTTGGTGTTAGGCTAGCATGCACTCACCTTTTTTACTCAAAATGGCTGCCTACAATGATTTTTGAGGTATTGGTGAGATCCATGATACTCAACTATTCAGTGAATATGCAGCCATAGAATGAAAACAATGAGCAAAGGTTGTGTACAGTAACAGAATTGGCTGTTCTCAGTGGGGTTCAGTACTATAATCATGTCATACATTAATTTGAGTCCGTGTTAGTATCAGAAATAACATTTAATATACATTTGTTAAATTTTCTAGCTTTTATTTAGCAAATTAAGCTGAATGTAAGTTGATTCACTAAATTTTTTGATTGAAAAACAATCTTCTTGAGTTGAAAGAGTAATTCAACTGTATAATCACCAGTTCCCCATTAATGAAATGTCAGTAACTTTTGAATGATGAAATACACTCAGATGAGGTACTTTGTGGAGCCTGCTGTTCATCCAGTCAAAGTGACAGAGACAGAATGTCTGTGATGCTGATGTTTAATCAATGCCGAGTAATTAAGACATCCAGCTGTTATTGTGGCTTTACATCTTTAACAGGCTTCTAGTTTCCAATTAAGCTAATTCATGTCTGCTAAAACAAAACACTGGCAAACAAAGCAGACAGTTCAGGCTAGCAGGATACACACCCTATCAGTACTATACTGGAACATTTTTTGTTCAAAGTCTAACACTTTAATTGGAGTCTGCTTTGAGTCCTGTCCTGTTATTTTGTACCTCCTAATGCAAGTATTTGTCACTTTGACATTCCCGATACAGCAGCAGCTGATTCACTTATTTTGTTGGCACAGTGAATGTGAAGTAGAAAAAACTAGTTTCTAAATATTTTCCAAACTCAACTAAAACTTGAATGATAAAATGTGGGCCAAACTTTAGGAAAAGAAGCTACCCATACCTAATATTTAATATCTGTGAATTTGACTGAATTTGCAAAGAAAAACATTTTTCTTGCATAATTTTATTGTTGTCATGATCGATGTACATAAGGGAAGCTGAGCCAGTGTGGATGGTTATTGGCCACAGAACATTTGCTATCATGTTGCGAGGAAACAATATGATTTGCCAAGGAAAAGTTGTAGATGGCCATCAGAGGTCATCAGTGTGTTCCATTACTGTTGTAACTAGCTACCCAAAATGATTGTTGTCCGGTCCACAAGGACACAGTCAATATAACACTCCAAAATGCAAATAAGGTTGGGGACTCCTGGGATAAACACTTCCTGTGAGCCACCTAGTTCTAATTCAGATTCAGAGATATCTGGGATTTACACAAATATTTCTACAGTATTTTTCTGCAAAAAGAACTACAAAATTGTCAACAAACTGGTGGCAAAATGGCTGCCAGAACCGGCAGTTACATCATTCAACATTTAAGAATCAGCGAATGAAAGAGGAGCTATACATTTTATTACTCGGGGTGTTCAACACGCCAAGTCTGTATGATGCATTGTTGAGATTTGGGAAGTGTGTGTGTTGGCTACATTATCCACAAATAAGTGTACATGTATCTGCAACTCCCAAATCAAAACTGCATGTACAGTCACTTTATTACATATCAATTGATCCTGCTCCCACTTTAGCGTTTATTGCCAAAGAAGTTATTTTCCTTTTTCCCACCCTGGACTCTACACACCCCTCCACCCCTGACATATAAATACAGCAGTCAGCTGAGCAGTGTGGACACCATGTCCACCAGAGTGAGTATCAAGGATTGAGAGCATACAACTGAGAGCAGCAGTAGTAAAGATACTATAGTGGTACAAAGTCTGCCTGTGCTACTTGTAAGCTTGTAGTTTACAGTGTTGATCAGTATGGCAAATTTACCACTTTACTACCACTTATTCACATCCTATGTTCTGTCATTCTCCACTGCCTGTGCTACCTCTGCTGAAGGCTTTCAAAACTAACATTAAGCTAGCGGTTCAAACTGCTCTTAACCACGATCTTGGCCATCAGTGAAAGCAGAGACTCGAGGGCACTGGCACTGCTTTGATTCAGTCAGTCAAAAGGATGCTTTGGGTTGAGCCGGTGACGCAAGCAATTACCAGCTGGTATAGATGTTAAAACAAGTTACATATTATGTAACTACAGTTCTGAATTTTTTCTAATCATTAGATGTTATATCTTGGCTTGAAAACATCTGAAACGCACCAGTTAGACAGCGGTAGAAATAGAAGAACACTGGAGAAACGATCTGACAGAGCCATGGCAGGGTACCATGAGGGTAGGGAGTTAACACAAGTTCTTAAGTTGCTCTTTAAAGGTAAAGTCACATTACACTTTTAAACATAAGAGCATGATATCACATTTCTGTTGCAGGTAATAAACAGATTTTGATCAGAGCAATTATAAACTGGAAACAGTGTATGAGAGTGACGATACAGTTTGTAGTCTGGTAGTGTGATAATGCACTAAAAATAGCAATGAAACACACTAGAATAATAACTTCTGCATTTCTAAACACCTTTTTGTGTGGCTGATTTTATGTGTAGAACTTAGTTCAGAAGACAAAGTTCTTTGTTTGCAGTGTAATGTAAGAAGTTATGTTCTTGTCTATGTTTGACAAATGTGTTACCACTGCAACTCTATTTTGGTGTCTTGGAAGTCTGTGTGGGCTGGGCACTCATGTATGTGCATGACAATAACTAACTACAGTAATATTGGTTGGACAGGAGTGTAATGTGTACATACCTGAAGATGTGGCCTCTATAGACACTGGTACTGGCTTGTGTTGGTGCTGCAGCATCTGAGTGAAGCTCCACTGACTTACTAACTGATCAACACAATGGCCTCATCAAAAGTAACTAGATTTTGACTAGTTTACTATCACTTTCCTTTTCCTTGTGATGCCAGATTCACCAAAAGAGTTAACCAGTTTATCTCTCAATGCTGGACACTGCGACCACTGAATTTTAGAATTTGAGAAATGTCACTCTGTCCAGCCTTTTAAATCTTAGTGATGTGCTCTTAGATCTTATCATAATTATGCTTAATTATAAAACTATCCTGCTTTGCCCTGCATCTTTCTCTTCCTCTTTTTAACTTTTCTTGTGAAAACTGCTTTTTTTGCTTGTCATGTTAGCTAATATCAGCAATGAGAGGAACCCACAAAAAAATATCATACCATGACTGACAGCTGTCAAAATACAGTTAGGTCATTGCTGGTGCAGACAGTTGACAACTGTAACTGTCAGCTACTTGGCTGTGTCTTCAGCACTCAGACCCTTCACTGAACAGTGACTCTGACATTCTACCTTCGCTATCTTAAGCAGGCTGAGGCTCCCATGGGTGCTATCGCCCATCTTTCCCATTCTAAGTGGGTCAGTGGGTCCAGTACACTCACCAGTAAAGAGCCGTTACTGCAGCAAATGTAGGAAAGATAATGAGCAGCAATTAGCAGAGCTGTCTTATCAGCTCCCAGCTAATAGATCTGCACTCTAACCCACCCTGACAGAGGGGACCCTGAGGTGCTGCAGTGTTTACCTATACTGCTTCCTCCTTCCCCCAAGTAGCACAGTAGCATGTGACCAGTTGTGCATGTCTTAAGTGCTGCACTGTACAATGCAGCATCACGTGTTGTGCAGCCAGACAGAGCAGGAGGGTTAAACTGAGGTCACATTGAACACAGCTGAGTGCATTGTCGTTGTCATGGTTTGAATGTAAATCTGTGAGAAAAGTTGTACACATCGCTTTGGCAATATTTCTATAAAGATTCATGTCCTGAATGTTTGAACCACACCTGTCTGGCAGTGTGCCTCTGCTCTGGGATGCGTGTTTCATTCCTGCTCTGTAGAGCTGCTGCTGCTGCTGATGTGTGTGTGTCTGTTCCATTCATGATGAGCATCAGTATCAGATTTCTGCTTAATCTAGCTGCCAGAGAGCAATCAGAGGAGCCAGACATGATATGAATAATAATACTGCTCAGAGTTAGACTCAAATGATCTTGTGAGTGGTTGGTATGTTTGCATATTCTATTTTACTGTACTATGCGTGTATTTATTTTTAGAATGATTTACATGTGTTTTTTGTATCCTTATTAGATTTCTGATAAGCTGTCATGACAATAAATGAACAGAATTGAAATGGGAGTGAAAACAGACCCCGCCCTAGAAAAGTCTACAGCACAGGACCACTGCAGTAACACACACACACACACACACGAACACACGTACACATAAGAGGAGAGAGAGCAGTGAGAGTGGGAGAGGGTCCCCACCCCTGTCTGTCTACATTGCAGCAGTGCTGCAGTCAGACAAAGAGGAGCAAAGGTTTCATAACAGGGCCGCAGCTGGTGTTACAGCAGCCCCTAGTGGTCCAACACTGAACAGCAGCACCGTGCCTCATAACACCACTGCAATAACTGTGTTGGGATTTTATATCACTATCTGGATGTGATGTTTAATTTTTAATGTTTAAATTAGATCTGATCAAAGATCAGTGGTTACAAATGTAAGGATACATGATATTAGATGAGGGGACCTTTTAAAAAAGCTTCAGGTTTAATGAATTGATGCTCCTGGATGAGTAAATATTTCCAAAGAGATTTGATGTTCATCAGAAGCAAAACTCAAAACTAAAGAATACCATGAAAGATGTGCCTGGTAGGTAGTGGACTGTGAACTCACATGCACATGCAGTATTTAGGGGCACAGACCATGTATAAGAAATATAAATTACACCTCAATATACACTACGTTATGATGTGAGGCAAATAAAGTAGAATTTTGAGATGTGCCACTTTACAATATATTTGTGCCTGGGTGGAAAACTGCTGTTCAGTCTGCTTATCCATCAGCTTTCCAACTAAACCACATATGGTGCCTCACACAGATGCACAGATTTTTTTTGCCTCCTCTTTTTTTTTTCTTTGCTTGTTTGATCAGTAAACAGGTCTGACACTACACAATAAGTACCTGCATTCATTTGGAAGAGGCGGTATGGATATTCGTGCTCTACTAGAAGAAATATTACTGTGCTGCATCAGCTCTACTAACCATAACAACCCCTACATTATTCACTAGGTTCAACTAATATTCAACCTGTTCATGGAATGAAATTACACTATTGGAGAAACAAGGGAGCAGAGCTGATTGGCTGTTAAATGTTGATGACAACAACAGTACAGTCAGCTGTGGTCAGCATCTCAGCCGAAAAGATGGTTTTTGATTGTTTACACATCTGCTGAACTTCAACTCATGTGTCATGAGTTTAATGCCAGTAACATGAACAAATGGAAAATATCCTCCAAATCCTGGAAATGATGGTATTCAGGGTTGAATTCATTCATCTTTTACCACCCACTCTTCAGTCCATGGGACACTAGCACTATGGAGAACTTTCACACACTTGTTAAGCATCTCTTTGGTGCATCTCGTTTTTAAAAGAACCAAGTCTTTTCTTATATTTAGGGGAGGTCCATCGTTACATCACGTTTTATTTCTATTATCTGTTTTTTATGCTGTTGTTTATTTATTTAACCAGGAAATCCTCATTTAGGTTAAACATCTTTTTACAACCTGTATGTGTCTGTGAGGAAAAAAATCAAAATCTATCAAATCTGTATCTAATGATACAAGTTACATAACTTTTCATAGCAGTCTGGCAGTCCAACAATGGAATAAATTGTTGAATTTTATCCAAATGTTTTGATTTAGGCAGACTACATTTTAAAAGGGGGAAGGAGTTAAATGGTTAAACTGTGTTGTAAAAAAAGTACATTTAAAACACATCACACTTGCATGAACTTGTGGGACTCACAAGAGACAGATTTGAAAAAAAAAAAAAAAAAAAAAAAGTAAGAAATAGAGGCTGACATAATCTGACTTTTAGTGCCTAGTATGAATCATTTACAAACAATTCTGTATCCTACACTTCCCATGATGCAACCAATGGCATCTTTCCATGAACCCCCTCTCTTTCACAACTTCACACCCTTCACCCCAAGGCTTTGGCTGAATCCAAATATCCACCCTGTGGACTTGAGGACTTAGCCCTCGTGTACTTCAGTCATGCATACCGTGACGTGTTCTCTGTCATCACGTCAAGTCTGCGAGGGCGCTGAGCAGCAAGGGGATAAAATGTGCTCTGAGACGGGACTCAGAGCTAAAGTGCTTCCATGGAGATGAACTGAAATTGCTGACCCTGTCGCTTAACTCACTGTGTTTTTCTGAACGGTTAATTGTTTTGATAATGGCAACTATAATATATGCAGGTGTTCTGATTTATACAGTTCAGTGAGATTTCCCCTTTACATGAACTGCTTAACACTGCTATATTCACATTGAATCATCAACTGAGGACCTCCACATTGTGAACAGACAAAAAACAACCTTTGCCTTTCTAGTTTAGCAGATTGTAACAAATAAATCCACATTATTAAGCCTATTGTCCTATGAATATAAACATTATACCTCACTACATCAATTAACAAAAATGAAAAAAGCAAATGTCATCAAAAGTGAATGTTTTACATACCGATGATAATTATTAATTTTTTTTGTTACTGATAATACTAATAATACGTATTATTTTCTTTTAGGCTACATTGTCACCTCCATATTGCTGTGGATTATGGGTAATTTTCTGAGCAAAGTCTAGTGATGTCTGCACCTCAAGTGGACTCTCTAGAAGTCTGCAGAAAGTCTGCTTGAGGCCACTTGTGGATTTGGTGAATTGTGAATTTGGACAGCCACCAGCACTTGTAGACTTCGTGGGAATGAAAAAGTCTGCAAGTCTGCAAGTGTGGTGAAGTCTGGACATGTGAATTCAGCCTGTTATAAACTTCTAAAGTCTCCAAGTCCAAGCCTAACCCTGATGATATAGTAGTATAGTGATGTCATCAGTGTTTTCTCAGAAAAAAGTGTGTCCAGCAAACTTAACTTCATACATAAAATTGGCGGATTTTCCTTTTAATAAATGTTGTATGTGCATTATCCTAGTGTGTCGATTTATTATTTATGTTTAAGTTGATGCTTCTCAGTCTAGCACCTGCTGATCAACTTTTTTTGAATATACATTAACATACATGACACCCTGTTCAAATCCTGCTAACAATCAATGGATGTATCATGAACCATGTACTGCTGTTATTAACTAAATGTATTTTGCTCTAGATAACGTGGAAAACACAAACATACACACACACACACACACACACAGAACAAAGAGAAATCAGTAGGAACTATAAGTAACTGGTTCAAATTCAACAGTGGAGGCTTCAGAATTAAACACATGGGAATCTTTGCGTGTACTTGTGTTTGTCTGTTCAAGTGTGTGTGCTGAAGACTTGACATCATTTGGCCAGGTGGACGAGAGAAGAATAACACTCATGTGCTTTATTAAGCAGACATGGGTGACAGGGTGTGGAGGGAAGGTCAAGCGTCTGACTGAGGGCTTACGGGAGTGGGAGGAGAGGGTCACAGGGGTGGTGTTGGTGGGGTGAGGGAAGGGTAACCCTGTCTGTGGGGGGACTAATGGGAGAGAAGGGTCACTGCTGCAGGGTCACTGGGGAGCTGGAGTGTTGTTGCTGTAAAGTGTTTGGAGACACAGAAACATACTTGTGGGGTGATTGAAACACTGTGCTGCCTAACTGAACACTGACACAAGTTGTGGCAACTGTCATGCAGAAACAAGTTTATAAAGTATAGGTCTGACATTCTGTTGTAGTCTGTCATAATACAATACCTACTCCTCTAGGTATGTCAGGAGTCATTGATCGCTCTAATCATTTATGTCCATACTGGCTATGAAGTGATTGATTCCGGAAAATACTTTGCTTCTGGCCGAAAAAATTCCCTGGATATTCCACATGGTTCCATGTTTTTTTTCCCATAGAGTATACTCACTAGAGGCTTTCACCAGCTGAGCTGGATTTGAGTATTTACCGTTTTACAGCTGCTCCTTTTCGAATTAATGTTTATGAGAAGAATGCTTTTGGGCCACTACGCGTCACATGATGAACCTGGACAGAATTTCAATTTGACTGCTGCTGCCAACGATGTTTCATCAGAGCAGCGCTGTGCTGTGACAGAAATAAACAGGGAATGTTTCGACATGAAGCTAGATACTAAAAAACATGTTTCTAAAGCAAAGTGCTCTGTGACTAATATGAGAGGTGGTCATGTGACAGTCACAGAGATATTAGAGGAGAGAATATTACAGCCTACAACAGGTGATGTTACACTGTCAGCTGCAACACAAAATGATACTGAACAGAAACCTGCAGAAACATCCTGATCCAGCTGTTTACCATTACTACTGACATAAACATCATCACTCCCAATAAACCTCCGTAATATACTTAATATATGTTACTACATAAATTTAAATGTATGTTAGACTTCAAATTCATTCAGATTAAGACATTATGATTTCATGAATGTTTTATGCCCTTAAAGAAAGTCAGAATATCTGTTCATAACTGGTACGACAGGTCTGGACCCCGGGAATTTCATACCTCAGAGAAAATTCAAGGTGGCTACAAAAAAAATTGGTGAATGTAACAATCTTAAAATCACTCAAACGTGCCACTTAAAACCAGATGCATTCGTATGACTGCTTCTTGCATTGATTTCACTTTGCAGTTTCATACTGATAATTTTAATGAGTGAAACCCTTGATTGAAACAGTTTTACTGAGGACAAATACTTATAACTCTAATGTTAATGAGCAAAAATCTCTTCCACAGATCACTAGGGGACCATGGGCCAGTTGAGCAAGTGATGTAGAGCATCACACTTATGATTATCATTTTTAGTTCAGTCAGAGACACTTACGTCAAGGAACTGACCATTTATAGGTTAGTTTGATTTGGTGGAAAAGGCTCTGCTCTTGGAGGTGCCAATTCCCCAAAACAGAATGATTGCTCCTTGCTCGTTATGTTTTGGTAGGGAGAGCATTAAAACCCCCAAAACATCAGAGGAACTGCAATCTACAATCCTCAATCTATGCAACAAGCATGTTTCAGTTTCACTTGAATGCAAACAAAGTTCTTCTCATGTGAGATGTAAGTCAATAATGCTGATGAATATATGGCAACACACTAATAGTATCTTGGTTGGACCACATTAAATTAAAACATACTGTATGTAAGGGAATGTTTCGCTCAATCACATTCAGGTTCATTGCCATTTCATTTAGATAAATCCAAATAGTGTTTCTCCTCAGCTTTGGTGAACAAAAACAAATCAGCAACATGACTTCAGTGCTGTGCTCCATTTTTCCAGGTGAAACTCAATTAGGAAACAGGAGAAAGATAGGAGTGATCACAAAACTGAATCAGTGTTTTCATGCCACACTTTCATAATAACCTATAGCGCACATATTAGAATAAGGCCTTAGTGAACACACTGTTCACTGTTCACAGCTTCAGTATTCTGAATATCAGAGATGAAGAACATTGAGTTATGTTGGCCACTTAAGAAAGATGAGTGAAGATTTTTATTTATATTCCAAACAGTGCCGGTCTTTATTCCCAAATCATTTTTCAAGGATCTAAACAAGTGTATATCGACTTTTATTTGAAGTAAAGATGTACCTTGAATAAGGAATGAGTATTTGGTAAGGGAGAACGAGGAGGAAGAATTGGCTTTGCCTAATATGTACTACTACTGGGCAGCCAACCTCCATAAATTGACATTCTTAGTCTCAGATCTGTCGGATGAAGAAGCTCCAACTTGGTCTCTTATGGAGCAACACTCATGCAATCCAGTATCATTACACTCTTAAGTTTGTACCCCAATACCCTTTGAGCAAATGTTACTTTACAAATAACCCAGTTATCCATGGAACACTCAGGAGGCAGGAAGGCTGGACGCAAGGGCTGGAGTCAGGTGAAGGCAAAACTGTAGGCACAGAGAAAACAGGTATTAGCAATGCTGTTAGCAACTGAACCATAGTAAGACTTGTAGGCTAGAAGCGCAACTGACTGTGGTTAACAGAGTCTACAATCCGGCAGTGAGTTGGAGGTTCAACCAGATATTTATGCAGGACTCCGTATGAGATGCACGGCTGTGTCCAAGGAGTCCATCTCACCCACTCTCAATGCCTTTTCAACGCACTCTCTTTGTGACCCAGCTGCATTGGTTCACCCTTCATCTGGTTCGGGCCTCCAAGCCATAGAGGACACTCACTCAATGAGACACCCCTTCCCTGGAGGACATGGAGCCTCCTCCTGGTCTGGTGCAGCAGTCCATGCCGTGAGCTGGAGTTTCAAGCCTGGGTCCAGCTCCCCCTCGCCACCGCAATCTCCCTCAGCATTCCAGAGGGCCCATAGGGCCTCCAAATCCTCCAGTCAACCCTTAACCTTACCCTTTGGTGACTCAATAATCAAAAATATCAGGGTGAAATCAGCAACAATGTACTGATATCCTGGTTCCACTGTCTGTGACAATGATGACAAAGCTCTTAAGGTTTTATCTAGTTTGCCAAGCGTTGATAAGATTATTGTCGATATTGGTACCAATGACATCCGTATTCAGCAGTCGGAGGTACTTAAGTCCAACCTTGTACATCTACTTAACACTCAAAACACTCAAAAATCCAGGAGTCGCATTTACGTATCCGGTCCAATTCCCACTTACAGCTGCAGTTACATACATTTCAGCAGGCCACTATTGCTGCACACTTGGCTCTCCTCAGCCTGAGAATTCCATAAAGTCTCCTACACTGACAATTTTAACCTCTTTAACCTCGCAGGCAACTGTTCAGAGGTGATGGTCTACATCCAAATATTCTGGGGGTGTGTTGTCCGCAAAGATTTTATACAGTACTGTCCACCCATGTGTAGCTCCATCGGGCGGCCAAAACACAGGCATTCCCTCTCCTCTGATTTTTTAGATCTTATAGACTCTTTTAACCTTAATCAATCTGTTAAAGGGGCCACACATTCTAAAGGTCACACCTTAGATTTGGTTCTCTCTCTTGGTCTCTCTCTCTCTCTCTCGTGTCTTAATTTGGTGGATATGGTGGTACTGTTGTTTTAAAAGTTCCAATAAAGCTTTTTATTCCTAGTCTCCACCCTACAACACATTCCCACATTCTCAATGCTGGTTCTGTAGCTAAATTCTGTAATGCTTTTAAATATCTTCCTTTAATTCCACTTTATGTCATGGACTAATGAATTTTGGACTCTTTGGGCCCTATTTTAACGATCTAAAGCGCACGGTCTGAAGCGCATGGCGCAAATGCATTGAGGGTGTGTCCAAATCCACTTTTGCTATTTAAAGGGTGGACAAAATGGTCGATGCACCAGGCGCATGGTTCAAAGGGGTTGTCCATAGTCTCTTAATTAATCATGGGTGTGTTTTCGGCATAACATGCAACAAACCAATCAAGTGTCATCTCCCATTCCCTTTAAGAACCAGATGCGCTTGCACCTTGGCGGATTGCTATTATGACGGCGCATTTGCCAAGTAGTAAGAGGGAACGATTCTCTGCAGAGGCAATGGATCTGCTTGCGCGCAAAGTGAAATCACACAATCCATATCGAGCACACTGGCCTCTGCTGCTCCCAAACCCTCCTGTGGCCCCAAACCACCAGTTTAAGATCCTGGTCATCAATATGTTGCAAATGTATTTTCGTTTGGTTTTTGAACAGGTTTATTTTTTAATTACAGCTTTGGTTTCTTTTAAATCGTTTTGTTCAGTCATGGAGTAACAGCTAAAATCAGCAGGGTTTTAATTGCTGAAAGTATGGAAACCTGATCACTGTACTCTCAAAAATGTTAAAGAATATTTGTTAAATATTGTTCAGAAATTAAATAATTAATTTTAATCATATAAAGGATCATCAACACAGACTTGATCAGCTCTCCATGGTTCTGATCCGGCTGCTGGCATCAGCTAGAAGCTGTGCAGATTTTTTCCTTCGTTAGTTTAATCATTGTATTGATGCAACAGGAAAGTCGATCTGTGTCTGATCCGTTGCTGTCCATCTGTTTAAATACCTGTGTATTGCCACGATTTGGTCAAATAATAAGACAATTTTATCCATCATGACTGCAATTAGTTAATTCTGAAAAATATTATGACTAAGCATTATGACATGTATTTTTTAAATTGTGTCAATATACACAATAATAATTGTTCACACTGTAATCCTTATATTTGTAATCTTTTGCATGTCTGTGCACTGCTGTGCGTCTTGTTAGAAGCAGGGTTTCTGTTGTGCACCCGTCTATGTAGACGTATATTACTATCTTGATAATGTGCCCTTAAAATAACAGTCAAACACTGCGTCACTGACTTCAGACCAGGTTTTTGTTGGTCAATTACGCAACCACTTTCCGCTGCCTCAAGATAGCAATGCGCCAACAATGCGCCTGACCACACCCCATTTTAAAACCAACACACCCATGGGTGCTCTGATGGATGCAAGTGCATTTGCTATTTAAACAATGTGGGCGCTGGACGGGAAAATGACAATTGCATCGGTCTTAAACTAGCAAAGACACTTGTGTCGTGCTTGGCGCCGGGTGTAAGATAGGGCTCAGTGTTTTTTTTGTTCACTTGGTTACACTGTTGTCCAGTCCTTTTGGTCTTATGGTTTTGCTCGTTTATGATTTGGGTTGTAGGTTTAAAGGACTGGCTTGCATTATTAGTTAGCTTATGAGGTTGTGCATTTGGGTTTATATTCATGTGTATTCTTGGATGGGTTAATGTATGCTGGTATTGTTTTCTGGGTTTTGGTTTTCAGTTTGCTCTGTTTCCCCTCTGTGTTCCTGCACTCCTCTCCAGCCTGTTTTTCCCTCCACACCTGCCCTACATCATGTTCGTTAGCCCTGCCCTGCTCTCAGTGCTTTTCCCCTGTTACCTTCCCACCTGCACTGTATCAGTCTTGTCAGCCTTGCCCTGCTTCCTGGATGTGATATTAGCTTGATGCACTTTCAGGCAAACATTTACACAGCTTTTTACAGATAGTGTTAACATAAGGCAACTCAGGAGTTTAAAGTACAGTAAACAAAAAAACACTTCCTCTTGTTGGGTTTACAACATTGAGAATTTACACACAAAAAAGCCACAATTTACACTTGCAAATCAGTAATCTTCTGGTCACACAACTTGACCTGGATGTCTATTGGCAACTTTGTTAGGTCAAAAAATTGAACCTCCCATAGGGTTTTTTCAGTGGTGAAAACCTGGTCATCCTTTGGTGTGTCCAAAAGCACCTTGTGGAAGCCATCACTCTCCTCCAGGACACCTAAAACAGTCACACACTGCCACTTGACACTCTCTTCCTCCTGAAAAGAGAGGGCAAACATGTCTGGACAGGTTTTACACATAGCCTTGTTTGATTAGTGTTACACAGGAGAGCTAGAGGACATCCATTGCTATACTGGATTTGACTTCCAGGTCATCATGTATCACTTACTTGAATTTTGGCATAGTAAGTGGACTGCAGTTTGTAGCCGTAGTCTGAGTGTGTCCCTTTTTATGTGGGTGAGGCAAACCACCTCACCCACTTTAATGTCCAGTAGGGCAGCCTCCTTCCACAAGCTAACCACCACACGTGTGTCATCCTATACAGCAAAAGAAATAGCTTTCAGGTACAAGATACAACTAAAAACCATGTTATACCCCGTTATTTTGATTTTTTTTTCTCCTCAAATTTATAGACTCAAATGAACTTGTTTGGAACATGATGACTGCAACACCCTTAACAGACATGACCACACATTAAGTGTTGGTTGTGTCCAGTAGGTCGGCTCCTGCCAGACCTCGCATTCAGAAATACAAATAGAAAGCGCATCAAGCCAATATCACATCCAGTAGTGCCAATGGAGCAAGCAAGGACTGCACATGAATGAACTGAGAAAATGATAATGGCTTAATAAAAGTAAATACATTCTTTAAAAAAGGGGGAGGGGAATAAATAGCTAAATATATATATATATATATATATATATATATATATATATATATATATATATATATATATATATATAAAAATACACCCACACTCCTAATACATCTAGGCACATTTCTGCATAAACAAAGCAAAACATCCTTAGCTGTGCTCACTCTCTCTCTTTCTATTTTTTTTACATTTATATATATATGCACATACGTGAGAACTAACATTGTTATCAAGGAAAATTTGATGTGTCAAATGTGGCAGAGTCGGCTCCATGTAGTCATAGGAAATTGGGTTTGCACAATCTAGGGTGATGACTCAGTTGATGCATAAAATTTGGTAATGATTGATTAAAGTAGGCGTGGCTTATTACAACAAATCTAAACTTCTAGACATTTCACATTTCAAAAAATAAATCACTCATATGTCCTACAGAGCTGAAAATTTTTTCAGCACATCCGCTGTGTGACAACAGTTTGCCTCACTCCAACCTATGGTTCCATTCAGAAGTCTGTAATTCTATATTTTTCAAAATTATTAACATCTATATCTCCATAAATCTTCATTCAATTGTTACCAAAATTGACACAAACATTCTTTGGATACTAGAGATCCGGTGTTTCAAATGGTGTTCAGATCAGTTGAATTTGTACTGAATGCAAACCATTTTCTATTTCATCTGATTTTTAAACAAATTTCACCAAAATATTTGACAATACTTTCCAGAAAAGCAGGTTGAAGTTTTTTTGTGCTTTCTCCTTTTTCCAGAATTGTATCCCAAAAAGTGACATTGCTGTGAGTGAAGTTTTGTGATGTCCCTCTCTCTGCCTTCTGCTTGTGAGGGTGGTTTGGCTTCCTGGCTGAGGGGCCAGTGAGCAGGGTTGCAGAGGGCACCTGGGTAGTTTTCCACCAGCTGGATGGGTTAGGATTTTGTGTTTTTGTTTGCATGCATCACGCACACTTCATTCATCCAAGTTATTCACTCTCATTGACTTCAATGCAGTAATTTAGTAATTTAAAGTTAATGTGTATTGTCAACTGCTGGTATCTTGATGGTCTAGTGGTCTAAACACAGGCCTTGTAACTGTAAAGTCACCTGTTTGAATGGAGCTTGGCATTAAGATGTGTGCATCCTCCTGTTTCTGTTGAACTCTTGTGCTTTAGAAGCTGTACATGTATGTCAAATTATGTACTTATAATTTTCAATATCTTGCTATAATTTGTACTCTGAGCATTTAAGTTTTTAAATAGACATAAATACCCCAGTTTTGCACGTGATGTCATTGCCTCAAGTTGTGAGGTGTGTGGAAACCATGGGTACATCTCAAGTCTCTTATTCGATCTTTCCACACTCCTCAATCCTCACTTGAACCGGAAGACGTTCCAGTTCACCATCATTAAGGTCGTCTCAAAGCTCTTATTTCTGCTCTGAGGAGTGAGGATTGAGGATTGAGGAGTGAGGAGGGATCTCTGAGGAGCTATGAGCGAGGATACATGAGAGCTGCCTTTACAGAAGTCTTTTACAGGCTGACACGGTATTGGATATCAGTTATTGATTGGACGCTGCAGCTGATCAGACTGATCTGATACATCACTGCAGTTTCATACTGGAGTGAATACAGATAACAGAATAAACTCCCTGGTTTTATTTTTGATTTGTTTTCTGATTCATCATCTTGTGTTAATAGTCGGTCTGATCAACAAAAGAACCATAAAAAACTTTCTTCTTTCATTAGAAATGAACTGTTATTATGGATCAAATTAAAGTCAGGGAGAGTCTGTCTGCCAGCAAGAAACAGTTTAAACACATTTATATTTGACATTTTATATTTATTGTCATGTGAGGCTGAAAATTCCTGAGCGTCGGGTTTGATGTGAGTTACATCATTTCCTTTTTCCCTGAAACATTAAGCCCAATAAATAATTTCCAGTGTTCAAAAGACACCCTGATCATATTCCGAGTTATTAAATAATAAATTCACTATCAGGATATCAATAAATAATATAAACGCATTCTGCCTGTAGAAATGGCTCACGTGCCTTGGAGCAGGACACAGTACACACTATAAATACAGAATGCAGGTTCTTATTCATGTGCAGGTGCTTGTCAAACAGGTAACAGGCTGCAGAGAGAGAGCAGCTGCTGGTAATGATAACTGAGAGCCTTTATTAGTGTCAGCACAGCACACGTGTGCAGACACAAACTCCATCAGAAGTTTCTACAGCTGTTAAAGCAGACTGACAGCTGATCCAGCTGTGATCAGCTGTCGCCGTCATCGGAAACGGACGTAGCTTCACGTGACGCTTTAGAGGAAAAGACGTCTCATCTCTAAAAACATATTTCCTGGTTTCTTCTCTCCTTACATGGTTTCCTTGTGTCTCTCTATGCATCCTCAGTGGGAGTGACAAAGTGAGGGAAACACGGATGTAGTTAAGAGACCTGAGATTGGCAGGTGGGTTGCAAAGTCCACTGACAACTAAGACACATGACACTCATTGACCTCAAGATGATGCTGTAAAAATCCATTTTACATTTTCATAATTATCTCATACATCTTGGCCTAGAGTCAAATTCTTTCGTCATTTTAATCTCTCAAGTCATCTGCATCTGGTCTATATATACATATATATATACTTAAGTGATATTTATCTCCTACATGCAATGTTCAATACTCATGAAAATGTATATCCGTGTCTGCTGCTCTCTGGTAAATATATCGCTGCATGGTGTTGCTCCGTAATAACAGTTTGCATAACAGTGGAAAAATGTAATAAAAGAGTTAAACAATGAAAAGAAGGACGAGTAAAAAGTACAGCAGGGCTGGTACAGGCCTGTGTTTCTGTGGATAGAGCTGAAAACAAACACTTTCCGTCCCTTTCATCTCATCCTGCTCAATCTGCATACTATACACTGTATAAAGACAAACAACACACACATCTGCAGGGAAATGATAATATTCAGTGTTAGCTTTGAGGTCTTTAATGAGATTACGTGGCATTAATCATTGAGCCAATACCTCACTCATCACTCTAATTTAGGAAGCCGTCATTCTGAAAGGATGAACCTTCTGCTCAAACAGATATATTTTGGCTGTGGGGCTTTAACTTTAAGCTTGTCATGCTGGAACAGTGGGGCCTTGGCGGCTGCCATAAACTCTTTCAGGGCCTTAATCCATATTACAGTTGGCTGGTGTTCTCCTTCCCACCCCGCATCTTCTTCTGCTCCATGATCAGACTGCATGACAGACACAAACACACAGAGGAGGTGAAGAGACCTCCTGCATCCCTGCGTGTGTCTATCTGTTGAGTGGCAGGAGAGAGAGGACAGGTAACCTTCTTTTACTAATAAAGCAGCCACTTTCTTCTCTCATCCTGATATACTGTATATTCATCATTCTGTTGTCAAGAAGTAATTCTAGAGTTGATCTAAAACAGAAAAAGAAGATCGAGCAAATCATTCACAAATCATCAGAACACCTATTTGAAGATTAGATTAGATTATTATTAGATATTATATAAGATTATAATATCATGGATCTCTTCCATGTTTCTACAAAGAAAATATTAACCTCATCAGTTTTTTAAAAAAAATTTGAAAGTTTTTTTTTAGTTTTTTTTTAACAAAATAATGCATTATATCTGTATGCTATAGAACTGTCAATTATGAAGTAAATATTTACAGTTGTTCTCATTTACTTAAACACATTTTCTGGGTTCTACAAAACAACATCAGTTTATACTGAGCAGCACAATGCTACATCTGTCCTGCAGAGGCCCTCACTCTGTCTAATCTAAACTAAACTTCTAAACTCTGCCTGAAGAGTAAATCAATTCATCAAACAGTGTTTGTTTATACCTAAAAGGAATGTGTCAGTGTGATGGGACACTAAAACTGTGTTTCTTTGTGTGATTTTTCATCGAGGCATACAGTATATACAGTCAGGATTATCTACAGCTGACTGAATAAAGACACCAGTTTCAACAGTTCAGTCAGTCATGGTCAGCGTTCACCATTCACAGTATGTACTGTAGTTTATATGTAACAGTGATATAATTTAACATAGAAAATAAGAAAGAAATGCATCATTATATATCATGTTGCTGTATAACGTGTGGACCACACCATGTAAACTCCATGTAAATCAGATGATGTTTATCACATAACTGATTGCGGACTCACAGGGGGCATTTTGCCACGCCCATGTGCAAGCTGTCAAAAATGAGAACAAATGAAAAAATTATTATTATTAATAATATTATTATTATTATTAACAATAGTAATAATAATAATAATCTTGTCTTGTTTTAATATATCATCAGTTATTGTCATAGGGCTTTACATAATGTTAGCTGTGTTCTTGGCTGATGCTATGTTTGCAGAGTGCTACCTTCACCTGCATCACGCTGTAATGAAATGAACTCAGAAACAGCAATTATTTCAACACATACATCCAAAGAATTTATGTTAAGTAATTAACATGAAATATAACACAACTATAATAGATACAGGGACTGGTTGTTTCAGTCAGTAGAGCTATCAAATGACTATCAAAAATAATGTAAACCTACATTAGACTAACAGTAGAAGGGGTTAAACTTATGTCAACCTTTTGAGAGAGAGAGAGAGAGAGAGAGAGAGCGTGGCGGTGGTCGAACAAGGAAAGGGAATGGTAGTGAGAACAAAACCTCTGAATGAGAGAAATAAAACCTTATATTCTGATTATTTCACAGCAGTCACGATTTAAAGTATAAATAAATAACCATCACACAGTCAACAGATGATTTACTGTGGACACAGACGCTCTTAGTTTCACTTTCAGTTTCCTCAGCATTTCTCCTTTTCATTCATTCATTACATCCAACTAATGCAGCAGTTAATACAAAGAACAAAATGACAAACCTGTGTTGGTTCTGTGGTGTGGGAATTTCAAATCTGATGCCTGCAGTGCACCATGGGAGCATCAATTATCATCAATTAGAGCTAGGGTTAGCCAATCAGAGGCAGAGTAGGGGTGGGTCATCATGGAGTTCCAGTTAAAAAAAACAGGAGTCAGTCTGTGGGTCAGACCAGGTCTACCTTTGCACTGGGAAGGTAAGCATCTTTTTTGAATGTGTTTTTAGTTGTTGTTGGTGTTAAGAAGGGTATGGCTTAGGGCTGTGAGATATGACCATATCTATCCTGTGTCAATAGAAAAATGTCTACCATTTCATATTATCCTCTGTCTTTTATTTCATTATGACGCAAATCACACTTTTTACGGCAATATGTCTCAACATTTGGAGTCTGTCCATCTTTTACCCGGATTACATGAATAAATGACTCTTCTTGGCTTTTTACTAGCAAAGCCAGATGTTGGCAGCCCGCGCTGAGAAAGAGCAGAAAAGAGGAGAGAAGTAGTGAGACAGCAAGCATAAATGACAGCAAAACGCAGTAGAGACTGTCTTTATTTATGTTATTAACCACATTTATGTGCAGTCGTTTAATTTCAGCTCAGTGTGAGAGAGTGTGCTGTGTTTTGCTGTTATTTATGGTTGCTCTCCTCTCCTCTCCTCTTTGTGGTTCACTGTGAGTGGGGCTGAGCCCTCCGTGTGCTGCAGACGCAGGAGAGACGGTGAACCAGGTGAAGTACTCCAGTTGATGACAACTACACCCATCACGTTAAGTGCAAGAAATGCTTCGGAAGTAGAGAGTGATTTAATTTAATCTGTGCAAAGGATGGACAGACAACAGGTGGGGGTGAACCAACTATGTATTCATTGAATGAATTAAAATGTGCTATATAGGTATCATTATCGGGATATGAAATGACCTATATCAGGATATAAGATTTTGGTCATATCTTGCAGTCCTAGTATGGTTTTGTGTTTTCGCTGTATGTTGCTTACTTAATTATTACTGTGAATGTTGTTTGTAGTTTATTTATTGTGTCCTGTTTTGTGTTGTGGTTCAGATGGCTTACAGTTCTCCTAGCAAGTCTGCTGATGTGAATGACCCAGAGGTGGACAACATGAGGCAGTTATGCCAACTGCTAACTGAGTATTGAATGTGGTGGGTTTTGTGCTGTTAGTATGTGATTCTTGAGAAGTGGGAGAAAACGGTGAAAAAATCAAACTTTATGCTCAGACAAATTGAATTACATGTATGTACCAAACATGTAATAACCTACTGAACTATGCTTTCATACAACCTCTCAATGTTACTTTTTTTCAATCAAAACTTGCTTTTTACCCGTCCATGATTGATTTAACATCAAGAAGTCACTTGTTATTGTTATGTGCGCAGATTTAAATATGAACAGGTTTTGTGTTGCTTGATGGTCTTACCATGAACCTCCTGATAAGGCAGGTGAGGCTCCGGCGGGCCACAGAGGAAAAAGTTAACAATTGTCCAGCTTCTGCTGCATGAAACCAAAGAGAAGCTGGATGTTGCTGAAGCATCTGCCTGCCTGATCGATGATGGTAAGACTGCTATGGTGTGGTTGTGTAATTATATCACAGAGTTTATGTGATTTGTGTGTTTTTTTGCTGGTCTGTAGCAAAGTGGGGGCCAGCGAGTGTGAGTGAGTGATGTAATTATGCTATTGGTTGATTGGAGTTTACACATCAGCTGTTACTCTTTTAAAATGAATAGGATATTAAATAAAAGCAGTCCCCAATTATTTGACTGAAATGTAGCTTAATCAAGTCATGTGATACGCTACTTCAGTACACTTTAAGAATAAATATTACTGGGACCAGTACAGAAAACTGTAGATGAACTTCTTTTATTTATAGACAGAAATAACTCCCTGGAACAATTTGGTCACAATTTAGCACATTGAGTGTGTGAACTGAGAGGGTGACATTGATAGTGTCAATATATTTTTGTTCTTGATTGCATTATCAAAGAATTAGCATGACAAAAAAAGGAATGTCAAACTTAATGTGTGCATATTTGTCACATGTCTGTAGATGAAGACACTGTTGATCCCACCTCACCTTCCAAGTGTTCCTCACAACCTCCTGGACCCCAAAAAGAAACCCCTTATGCAAATGATTAGTTTTTTGTTTGTTTTTTGTAAAATGTGTTCATGTTTTTTATATTTTCAGTTCAACATGTTCTTAAGTTATGATTAAATAAAAATTGTGTTATTGATTTATTTGTTGGTTGTCTGTTGGGCTTTCATTTTGAGTTTGTAGGAGGAAACAGACAAGTACAGAAATTTATGCAGAAATTTACATTTCTAGGACAGATTTTTTCCTGACCCCTTCTCCCCACTGACCTACCTATTAACATGTTACAAAAACACTGCCTGTCTGTAATGTATTAATAACCTAAATCATTTTCTTTGTGACATATTAGTACACCAGAGGGAATACATATACATCACTTCAGGAATGATTTTATTCACACAAGTATCATACCCACAAAAAATGGACTTTGCGAGTTAAATATGCTACGCTGCATTAACTCACTACTGTTTACAACTTCTTCAGCTTAGTGAGGATACACCGGCTCTAAAAACCAACTAACTAACCCTAACTGATTGTATTACATTATTTTATGTTATTATATTTATTTAACATTTTAAAATGTTGCACTTTGGGCTCTGTGTTGATGTTTAAACTATCACTGTTGTGTTTAATTTCATTGACTAATGTGTATATGTCTCATTAATAAGTTAATGTATGTAATGTATTGTCAACATTAAAAAGTCAGTAATTGAATGCATAGTTTTGAAGTTATTATAATTGCCATTTATATATTACACTAATAGATCTCTTTAATTGGTTAATGGTAATATAACCATTATATGTCAAGTTTATTTTTCTTTAGTATTTTTAGTCTAATCACTGCCTTTGAGTTATTTTGAAATGACTTTAAAATCCAGTAAATCACTTGTGCTTTTAATGACGTATATGGCATATGTATTTGCATCAGAATATCATGTTTTGAGTAAAAAATGAAGAATCCCAGACCCAAATTATGTTCAACAATGATTTTGGTTTAATCACTAAAAGAACACTAACACAACCTGCAGTTGTTTGTTATGTGCGCTTTTCTGAGACAAAAAGTCCAGAATTATTTTACCAAAGTATAATGCAGCTGTTCCTGCCATATCATGTAGATGAGCAGCTAAAACCTCCACATTGTGAAACATTTGAACAGTTTTACAAGATTGGTCATGTGAGGTTTAGTGATGGATCAAGACATTCAGTCAAGTCAGTTGTCAATTTAAACAGAAGTAAATCTGAAATTGAAGTAGATAAATTAGATAATATCCAGAGTAGGATTGATACAGATGGTGTAATAGAAGATGTCTGGTGTGAACTGTGCCCAGAGCAAGAGTTGGAAGAACATGAGGGAAATATTCCAGATTTAGCAGTAAGTAGTCAACATGTTGCACATTTGGAAAAGAAAAATAACATCATGTGTAAAAGTGACGGTTTGGCTTTAATTAGATCTTTGAATGAGACACAGCTGGCTATTGTCAGATTTGACAGTGGTGCTTAGACAAAGTAACAGGGAAAAACCCAATCCATGTATTTATTACAGGTGGTGCAGGGACAGTATAAAGCCATTTAATAAAAGCCATTCAGTATGAGGCAATGAGGTTACGTCAACAGCGTGTCGTCATCCTGACAACATTTGTGTTTTGTTAATGGCTCCTACAGGGGTTGCTGCATACAATTAGCATGCAGCAACTACTCACAACATATTTAACATCGGAAAAGATGTTCGCTTACCGTACACACCTTTGGGTGAAGAAAAGGTAAATTCTTTGCGTGCTACATATAGTGATCTTCAGATGTTGATTATTGATGAAATATCCATGGTTGATCACAGACTGTTGTCTTATATTCATGGTAAATTAAGACAGATCAAACAAAGTGGTGAAATGTAAGTGTAGTTAATGTTGGAGATTTTTTCCAGTTGCCTCCAGTAAAAGGGAAACCTCTGTATGAAGACGATATAGGTGTCAACTTGTGGTCTAGACTGTTTAAGGTTGTGGAATTAAAAGAAATGGTTCGGCAAAAAGATAATGTCTTTGCTGAGTTGTTAAACAGGGTAGGAACTCGTTCAAAAGGGACCCCAAAGTTAGACAGTGACATTGACATATTGAAACATTGTGAAACAGGTGAAGTCAGCTCAGATTTACACACATTTCCTACAAATAGAAGTAAACGAGCATAATGTTTCACAGCTATTTAAGACATGTCCTGAATATGTCCAGATAGATGCTCAGGATTTTGTAAATAATAAAAAAATGAGGAAACTTGAATTGAAACCTGGACATCATGCCAAAACTTATAACAAGTTTGGATGAACAGCTGTTGTTGGGTAAGAATGCCTGTGTAATGTTGTGCAAAAACGCGGATGTTATGGATGGTCTGGTTAATGGGGTTTGTGGTATCATAACACACAATTAGTTCCAAGAATAATAAGTTTCCTCAAAAAGTGTATGTTAAGTTTGATGATGATCATGTTGGCGCACAGAGGAGGCAAGTGGTTCAATAGATTTAATGGGTTCTACAGGTATTGAACCAGAGAAGGAGAAGGTTACCAGTAAAGGTGGATCACAATGACAGTTTCCACTTAAACTCACTTGGGCTTGTACAGTACATAAAGTACAAAGCTGGACATGTTATACGTACCTACCATGGATATATAAAGAGAACTGGATACAGCGTCGGAGGCGGGGCCCTATTCATTCCTATGAAAATTGCTCAGGCACATAAAGCAAAAAAAAAAAAATCAACTTCCCAGTATGAAAGTACCCAGATCTCCCGCATTGTGCGGCCCATAGAGCATGCACACTTGTGACTTTCACTGGCCGAGTTGGCTACTTCCGGTTTAGCCCTCCGGCTAACTTGAATGGGGATAAAACAATTCAATCATGCGTCTCTTCAAAGCTTTTGAAATGTGATCGGACTGAATGGAATTGATTCTGATAGTGAGACAAGTCATTTCGTGGGAGTTGTGACGCTCAGAAAAATGTATCAGCTGATTTACAGACGCCTCTTTCACAATGTAAGTCTATGGGAAAAAGTCTTTTTGGGCCAGTGTGCATCACGTGACGTTGTAATTACATGGTTTGGCCGCTATGTCAAATTGGCTTCAAAGCCTGGCACTCTTCCTGTATCCAGTTCTCTTTATACATCTATGGTGCCTACCAAATTTCATTTGTCTACATGAAACTGAAAGGAGGGGCTTCAAATTTGAAATTTTCCAGGGGGCGCCATCAAGCCATTTTGCCAAGTTTTTGAGCATGTTTACCCCCTCAAAAATGTGTTTAATAATAATAATAATTCCATCAATTCCAACAGGGCCTTCTTTTCCAAGTTTGGTGCTCAGGGCCTAATAATAATTCCTTCAGCTTCAATAGGGCCTCAGCTGGCAGACTTGTTAACAAATGGCACATCCTGAACTGATACTGCTGCCAGAAACGAACGTCACACTTCTTGCAATGGAAGACTTCTAGCTGCTGCTGCTAGCTTTTGTGGGCTTGCTTTAGCTGGCAGAAAGAGGCAGAGCTGGTTCTTTCAACTTACTGGACCAATTTTCTTCTTATGATTGTGGTCATGCTGAACAGGTTATATTTACACCTGCCAAGATCTGATCACAATAAGAGCCTGACCACCTCCAAACGTAGTCTGACCAATCCATTCGCATTCTGATCACAATGCATTCTGAGTGCATTTACACCTACGTTAACATGTGTTTTCCCCTATCAAGATAACTAGATATCTAGATATAGATCGCATGTTAACGCTGTAGTTGGTAGGAATGAGAAGAGAATGAGACGGAGTACAACGTTCAGGTCCCTCCCCCGCGCTCCAGCCCTGCCTCCAAAGCCATCAGAGATCATTATTAATTATTAAATTAATAAAGTTATTAATATCAATTAATAATAACAGGGCACCACCTAGAAACCAGAGACCAATAACCAGACAATGAGTCTCATAAAAGAGTTCACCTAGAATGCTAATATCTGATGGATGTCAACATTCACAGGTGAACAAAGGTTTGAGTTTGAGCTCTGACTTTCTCAATCAGCCACTTTTCACAATAAATGAGCACAATAATCACAGAAGACTTATCTTTAAAGATAAAAGGGTAGGGATAAGTAGCAAGAGAGGGAAGAAAGAGGAGGGAAAGCGACCGGGGGGGGGTCCACGTTGTATGATTTTCGATTGACAAACAAATTTATTTTCACTCAGGGTGGCACAAACACAAGACAATTGGTAAACACAACTAAATAGGCAGTAAACTTTAACTACTCTTCAGAGTACGAGAGGAGAAAGAACTCGGTGGTCCATCAATTCACACAACAAAAATATGAGCAATAAAGCTCAAAAAAATAAAACCTAAAAACACAGTATAACACTGTCTCTGCCCAGACTTAAGCCTCTTGCTTGGACGCTTCAGAAAGCGAGTAGGGTGTGTTTCAGTTGGTCTTTCGGGTCCGGCTCGGTTCCTCATCTTGGATGCTGATGGGGCCGTCCTGTCACCCCTGGGAAACACAGGATGCGTGAGCAGTGCGTGTGCGTGTCACAGAACCTCTTGCTTTTCATTTCGGCACCCATGTTACCAGGTTAGAGCAGCCACACAGCCTGTGTGAGATGCGCGTGGCTGCGGCTGCTGCGTCGCGCACACGGACCTTCAGCAATATAATCAATAAAAAAAACAAAAAGAACAAACCTGTCCTTTTTGAGGAGTGTATGTGGCTGACATAGAAGTATCCCCAACCAGACCCCACCATGACTGAAATTTATAATTAAATAATATGAAACATGCTATTATTGATGGCTATTATCAAAGCCAAATTCTATGTAGAAAGAGAGCTGGCTGCAGAAGCACCGGAGCAGTTCAGCAACGCACACGCACTGCTGAGGTTCACGCAGGCTGTGTGTATACATTATCAAGCCTTTTACAGGTTAGTAACAATTAGGAAGGCAGTATCTAGCTGTGATAGCTTGACCACAACTGACTGCAGTCTAAATGTAAACTGCTAACAATAATGATAATTTGTATTAAGTGATAGAACCATTTACTTAAACAATTTTAAGTTCTTACTCTGTCCCCTGCTGACTTGTGTCTCCAATAGTTCCTGGGTGGTTGGAGCTGGCATGCCAGACAGCACTCCATGTTGACGTGGCCGGACGTCATCTGGCCTCACGGTTGTTAGTCTAGGCAGCCCACTGTCACTGCATGGCGATTACGATGCAGAAGTCTGCATCATGATGCCTTTTTGAACTGAGAAATGTCCATACCTCTACCACCAAATAGTCTTGTTAACATTTATTATGCTTATAACATACTCTGTGGAGCCGTTAGTCATCTTGCAAAAATACTATATTTATATAAATACTTATTGAATTGAGTATCATCGTCGATAAGTAACTTACCTTGTTTCCAAAACCTGAACAGCAGTTACCTCAGCTTCACTGAAAACAAGACCCTCCCCAGCAAAGTCATCATCTCTGCATAAAATCAAATAATGGAGGTCAAACTAAAAAATGTCCTGGTTACAAATTTATCACACATTGTAGTACACAAGGACTAAATCATCTACTTTATATACTTTGTATGTTTCCAACTTGCCTCAAATTTTTAGTTGTGCTTATGTTTGTAGAAGTAATCACTGATCATGATCAGAGTCAGACCAAACATCTAATTACGTGTCATAAATACAGCTGAGGCTGTTACACCACAATCAATTTGGCAACATACACAATCATTTTCTTACCTACCTGAGAGTGACTCGCCAACAATACCAGAAAGGGCAGGTATCGGATGTGTGGTTATCCAACATTTGGTTGGTGTTGATGTTGTAGCCAAAGAACCTGCCTAATATCTGCAAGAAAACAGTATAGTACATAATTTGTCAGTCTGTTCTGAAATTATAAATCATTTAACTGAGGTAATATCCACCTAACATATGTCAGGGTTGTTATCAGCACATAAACATTTGAAGAAGCTGCACCCAGCACAAGTTCCACAGAGCGGCTGTGACTTTCACTGGATAATTTGGCTTTTCACATTGTGAAAGTGGCCACAGCTGCTGAGGCTAGACATTACTGTTGTGAAATGTCAACATTGCTAGCAAACAAATACGCAAAAATAAATCTTTTCAACATGAAAAGTAATCTACAGCAAAATGTATTCAGTAATAGAACGAGCACATAGTTATTTCAGTGCTTCGATATTTGAGTGCTAAATAAGCAGTAAACCAGCTAAATGAGAACATTTAGCTATGACAGCACAGGCACACTTAAATATGAGGATGAACACCAAAGCAATACATCTGCTTGGGCACTACATAAAAACGTTTTCAGCAACTTTCCAATAAAACAAAGCTAACCAGTAGTCTTAGCGCCGGAAACAAGCTAACGTTAGCCTGACTGCAACATCATAGTAATATGATGTTGAGCCTCAACCATGGGGTCAGACAAAGGCTGGTCTACATGTAAACTCTGAAGCCTTTCTCCTTTGCTCCCTGAAACAAGGGAGCAGCACCAAAATGCTGCTCAGACTCCATTTCCAACGTTGCAGCCATGACGTCACTGCTCTTGTAAGTATCGGCTGCAGACAGACGTCACTGCTTTCCAGTGTAACCGAGCTAGGAAAAGGTCCGCTTTCTCTGCCAGCCAGATTATTAACGGAGATGAATTGTGCATGTACACTTATCTCCTTTTTTGGAGCTTCTCCCCTCGCTGGACAAGACAAGACTTCGAAACGTGTTCACACGAACACTACTATTGGATCCGCGAGAGACCACTGTTTGCAACCCAGCGCTCTCACTGACTTTTCATCATGGAGATGCAACTTCTACGCCCCACTGTCTACCAACTGAGTCGACCACCCTGAGGACCCATGCTGGATTTTACTGACAGACTGAAACACACACCGGTTTCATTCCAAGAGCAATAAAAATAAGAGGTTGTCTGGGCAGAGCCTGTATTTAATTTGTGTGTTTTATAAGTTTAGTGCTTGTGGGTTTTTGGGGTTTTTTTTGTTGTGTGATTTAACGGACCGCCGAGTCCCTTTTCCTGCTACACTCTGAGGAGTATTTGAAGTTGCTGCCTGTTTAGTTGTGTTCACCACACTAGACTGAAATACATTTTTAAGTTTTCAATATGTCTGTAAAGAGAAAAGTCTCAGTTTTATGGTGATACTGACATTATCTTTCTACACCAATTACTCTATGAGATATGCTCTTCCAAAGTCTTCAAAACGTTATTTTTGAGAAAAAGGGCATTAAAGATAATAATTCATATTCAAGCATTTTTCACATGGATTAAAACAAATTTATTAAGACTCAAGTCAAAATGAACTCAATATTTTTGGGTCTTATGTGATACCCCACAGTTGGGTATGTAGCCTAAACAGACGTTCACATATATGTGCAAGTGACCATGTGCAAGTACAGGCCTAGAAGCCCATGTAGACAAGAATCCAAAACATATGGAATATAACTGATAGAATATTAACAAATACACTGCACATATGATGTAATATATAATAGTGTATTTAAATATAATCATTTGAAGAACATAAAATGAAAAACATTAAATGTGGAGCCCCTAAGTCCTTATCCAAATAATAAAAAAACTATACGAAAATGGATAGAATATGAAGAAATATTATGTACATATAATGCTATATAATATATAGTATTTTCAGATATAACAGGAAGACTAATGTGGGATAATTAGATATAGTTAAATATAGCCACTTGCACAAAATTGAGCCAATTATGTTCATATAATGTAATATCATCTAGGTTCATGTAATTTAATGTTATAATACAGAATATGATTAATATATATATATATATATATATATATATATATATATATATATATATATATATATATAATGTGTGTGTGTATGTATATATTACTTAACATTTAAACACAGTCACATGCACTGAAACATGCACACTACGTTCCCACATCACGTAATCAGTCATGGACGAGCCACAGCTAATTTCGGACAAACTAGGTCTTTTGTGTTCTAGGTGCAGAACTCCCTGATGCTGTCATACAGATACCACTGACGCATCTCACGAAGGCTAGGTGGTTTCTGTGTAACGCAACCTATCTTGAACAGCCCAAAAAACCAGTCCACGGCAAACTTGGTGTGGCCAGCAATTAAAAAATTGAGAGACACACTGTCATGAAGACCCACCATGCATCACGAAGCCAGGTACCACAGCATGAACTTGTTCTTGTTCTGTCCAGAACAGCTGTCACAGTGCAGTTGGACGTGTTTCTCACCGAACCTGTACTGGGAGAAGAAATGCTGTAGATAGGAGATGACTGCATTGAAGCCCTTGCTGATACAGTGAGCCTCATTGATCAAGTAGTTGACCTGCTGAGGCACACTCTCACAGCAGACTCCAAATACACCACACAAACAACAATTTACCCTAAATGTTCATTGAAACATTATAGTTGTAATAAAACATACCTGCTGTGCATAATCAAAGCTGTAGTGCATGGTGAGGTCTTGGCTACAGGGTGGATTTGGCCCAAGCTTGACACCCAGCATACCAACTGTTGCCCTGCAGCATATAACCATGTCCTGGTGTGCCTGACACTCCTTGCCAACAATGCAGAGGTGTTGCTCCTGCTTCCTCAACTTTGCAGACTTCACACAGTCCGGTAGATTGGAGCTGTGGCAGATGGCATTATTATTTTTTTGGCAGAAACAGCACAAGTCTGTTATTGGTTTCCCAATGACAATGTTGGGGGTCTGCTGCCTCCACAGCTTTCGAAATGTGCTGTTGCCAGCAGCACGGTGGCCTACACCAATGTTTAAGAGGGAGAGGAATACTTGAATTGAGTACTTGTATTCTTGAATTGATTTTACAAAATTGCAAATTCTAATGAGCAAAAAATACAATTCATATCATAGTCTGACTTTTGTATCTCCACCACACTGATGTCATGGTCTCCATTGTGGGTAGCACCTGGATATCTGATTGTTTGAAACCAGGGATGCGCCCAGGGAGTGGCATGGCATGGACATCAGCAAAGTTGGTGATGAACTGCTTAATTCGTTGGATGTCTTGAACAGTCAGCAGCCTCCTGCCCAAAACACACCCACCAAACCTTTTCATCCTTGGTGCCAATTCGTGTTGCTTATAAAATTTTATAAGGTTGGTGAGCTTGTTTTGAGATATTCTGGAATAAATAACCATTATGCCAATTAGATTAGGAGATATATCATATGCATAGCATTTACAGGTGAAAGTGCTTAATGTAGAATGTATTTTAAAAGTTAACTCATGCATGCAGAAACTTGAAGGTTTTCCGGCATATTTGCTGTCCATCAAGAGAGTAGGCAGTCCTCTGAAGCTTGCACTCTTTCTGCTGGCTTCTCTTGGAGAATACCGTATCCTTGGACAGAGTCATATGGGAACTGATCTTCCCAAGGAGAAAGAGATGTTTTTCATCTAAAAAATGACATGGCATAAAATGAAAAATCAAGTCATCACAAAGACTTTAAGCTGTCTAAATCATGTTGAATCATTGTTAAAAGAGGCATGATCGTTTCCATATTAATACAGCCCCATATTCAGAAATATAATCAATATCACCATGTGATATCAGATGATTTTGCAACCTATACTCTTACTATATGTTGGGCTATTTGTTTTACTATATTTAAAATGATATCCTCACCTTTTGTGTCTCTCACAGCAACCCTGTCTCTTAGAAATTACGTTTGTATTATTAAATTGTTTTCATATTTATGTTGTGGTGACAATGTAACACAACTGTTCTGCTAAATTACACAAATAACATTATTAGTCACTGATAACACTAGCTAGACTACTTTCTTAGCCTATTCTAGTGATTTTTAATAGCCTTTACAAACAAATAAACACAAAAGGATCGTGTAACTAAACTAAACACTTACCATTAGTCATTTCTTTAATTTGGTCGCGTCTTCTCACGATCTCCTCCGGTGTGAAGAGCTTGTAGTGCCACTGTTGTAGAGTTTGCAGCTACATCTTCAGCTCTTTATCACTGTCCTTGTTTAAATAACTATAATCTGATACATTGTATGCCATCATCAGGTCAGGCATGACTGGAATATCTTCTTTCTTGTCTTCCTCCATCTCACTTTCACCATCATGATCGGCGCTAATGTTAGCCGGCGGGATGTCCGAGTCCGACTTGGAGGTTGCGCTGCTGTCAGACTCCGCTCCACTATCACTAGCCGGCGCGGTGAAATAATCCAAAATTAGCTCGGTCCAGTTATTGTCAGATGTAACTTTCTGACCTAACGTTATGTTGAAGAACTTCAAAACTATACTAATCGTTTGAATTTTAAATTAATGTTGACATTGTATGAAAGCTGAGACTTTATTTATTCAGAAACATACAAAAACCCAAAACAGTTGAAAATCATGTTTTTCATGTAAAAATGTGTTTCTTCAAGAACAGGTGGTTGCGACTTCGGACTCATTTTGATGGAACGCGTCACATATGTGACATCGAGTTTTACCACTTCTGATGAATGTGCAAAGTTTCATGAATTTTCGAGCATTCCTAGCACCTCAAAAATGCCAAAAGTAATGAAGGAGCTCTATAGAACTGCTGTGTCATGCCCAAGCCCATCTGTGATATCAAAAGTACTCATTCGAACAAGCGTGCAAAGCTTTGTGAGTTTCTGCGCATCCTAAAGGCCTGTAATATGTGTTTGTGAAATGAAAATTGAAAATACAAGTCGGATGAGAGAAGTAATGATGCATAACAATAAAACAAAACAAAAAACAAACAAACATTTCATTCAAATAAAAGAACAGGAAGATACATTTCACCGTTATTACTATTTATTAACCGTGTTGGAGACAGAGTGCAGACCAATGATGATTCGAAACATCCACTCTTCTCCTTATCTGTCCTTCTCTCTTTAAATTGATACTTTCTGTGCTCTCTAGTCAAAGTTTTTTTAGTGTATTTTATTTATGTAATCTCGTTATTTCTTTATATGGGCTAAGATATCTTCTGTATTACATCATATATATTATATTTTGTTCTGTCTCAATCTTAGAGTTGTGTTTTCTGTGTTCCATGTATTACAAAAACAATAAATAAAAATTTGTGTTCACAAAAGAAAACCTGAAGATGAATCAATAAGTCACAAATGCAACATGTTAAGATGTGTATCTTACCTCAGACCTGTCCTCCTCCTTCCATTTTCTGTGTTCTCTCGTTCCTTCAGAGAGCTGTGGAAAGATGAGAGAGTTCACAGCGAGTTCACTGGCACTCGCCTCCGTCTCCCTCAACTCTCTTTCATCATGTCTTCACAGTGAGGCGGCTGCAGTAAATGCAATCTGTTTGAACATGCCTGTCTGCATAATGAGAGCTTTTATGCTGACTGCTCTGGCTGTTCATTATAAATATGCAATCACAAAAATCTATGAGTGGTTGATTAACACATCCAAATACACCCAGTCTCTCTATTTATCAGTCAGCTGGTTCTCTGCCATATCTTAGTCTTTCCTAATTCTTGACAATAGATAAAAAAAAGGACATTGTGATAACTTATTTCTCCATGAAATGTAATGTACTTAAACATGTAAACATGTCTGCAGGCTGAGACGATGTATAGAGTGTATAGGAATGGAAGAGAGTCATACTAAGCTCTCTCCTGTCATCTAGTGGTGCTGTTGGAATATAACATTTGCAAAGGGCATCAGTCTTCATGGGTCTGAATCAATAACTACAACTAAGCAACAAACCTATATTTATTTATTATATATTACCTGAAAAGCTGAAAGGTAAACAATTGAGTAAAAACACAGCCACCTTGCTATCTTTTCAATAATTAAGAAGCATCATGAATGTAATGTTTTGGCAGGTCTTAATAATTCTACATTTATATATTTATTTACTATAGCAACATATAAAATATAAAGGCATAAAAGGACCCTGAAAAATAACATTCCGATACATACAGCACATCTTCATATTTCACGTCTGCAGTAACAAACCCACATAAGGTTATCATTCTCTCAAAAACATCACATATTACTCCAATTATTGTTTCCCTCCACTGGCTCTCAACAACGCATTACGTAGGCAGTGTCAGGGACCAAGCAAGTCAAGCATAACGGACAATTTAAAGCTAGGGTAGGCAACGTCTGGAAATCAAGCTAGCTGTAGCATGAGACTCCTACCCTCCCTGTTTCTGCTCCATATCTCCGTCCTGCTCTTCACCTGCGTCCTAGAAATATAACAATTAATAGAAATATATAATTAATGTACATTTATTTCTGATCATGCTACTCTTTTTAACTGAGCTGAGACTGGGATATTTTTTTGAGTACTATTTTCTACTTGCACTTTGCTTCCTTCATGTGTCCTCTTCAGAAAGAGGAAGTGCGTCAGAGCCTGTGGGTTTGTGTGTGTCTTGAGAGTTTGTTTGGGATGTGTTATTCGTGATTGCCATTCCGTTAAGTCTTCCAACTACAAACTCATGCTGTAGCTGAAGAAAATCTCCAGCTCTTCTGTGTAGTTTTGATGCTAGGTTGACAGATTTTGTTATACGGAACCAATTCTCATCAATTCTCAACCCGGGTTTTGCCAAGATTTTTCAGCATAAGTCCTGTCCACAGTGGAACAGTACCAGCATAACGCAGAATTACTTGAGCATTTGATTGTCCTACTCCCTCTGTCTCATCCTTCCATGCTTCCTCCCATGCCTGCCTGATGACCCCTTCCATATGAGCAAAGAAAGGGGATGCTGTTGCCTGTCTCCAAAATCATCATGGTTTTGGTCTTCATTTTTCAATTCTATCTCGTCTGTCTTCGTTGGATGTAAAGCATCCTGTAGTGCAGAGGTGTTCCTGACAACGCTTTGTGTCAGTTCTTGACGAAAATATGTACACCATACACCTGGATGGTGTATTACCATCAGCTCCACTGTCTGCTACCCTTGGCACACCTCAAAGCAGAGCTTCAGGTAGTCTGGAATGCTGATCATGTCGAATACCTGAACTACTGCATGAATCACCCAACTGAAATCTGTTTATACTCTCTGTGGCTTCAAGTGTTTCTGAAACAGCTTGTAAAAATCACGACGCAAGAAAGTCAGCCAGTGCAGGACTGATGTTAACGTTACAGCCCCAGGAACTACTGACTGGCTACATGGGTGAGGTTTGGCAACTACACTGCCAGTGGCATCCAAATATAGCAAACAACTAATTTTTTTCTGTAGGTCTTCTGGGACTCAGAATATGAATGAACAATAAAAGAAGAAATTGCAACATATTGTATACTCCTGTGCTCAATTTTTCCACATCCTGCTTTTGTTAAATTTCAATGCACTCCATGAACACATCCCTATCCAAGCGACTGTCAAGATTTTTCTTAACGGATGTCTTCCAAAGAACTCTGAGACTGAGTTGACACTGAAGATTTCATGCTATGATTTCATCTTCATCTGGCAATTTGTTTCATGTGGACAGGCATGGGAGTGTATTCTCCAAGTTGTCTTTTCAGTTTCTAGTGCTCTGGTTACTGACAGTGTCCTGAGTGTTGTTCATCACAACTATGTGAGGTCTTTCCTTGAACTGTGACATGAACATTTCTTTTACCTTTGGTAATATCCGGATCAGCTGCCATTAAAAGTGAATAGTTTGTGCAGCCTGTGAATTTACACACAGCTTTACCCCACTAATAATGCCCTTCAGCCTGTTGACTCTGAATTTTACTTTGTTACTCTTGAACACAGAATTTGTTCACAGTACTTATTTCACAGCTGATTATGTCAGCCCTGCCTTTCTTAAAGACTGTATCCTTACCTCTCATCTGGTTGGATTTCTAGATGGCATTTCTTTTCCAAAGGATAACCTCCTCTTTACCATGTCCAGAGTCTGTCACCTTGGCATTTGTACTGCAGGAAGGACAGGGGCATGTGGATATGGTAGCAATGTCTTCCACACTCTGGTCGCCAATGCAAACCGGATGAAACCAGTTCTTGCAGAGACTACACTGGGCATATGGCTCATTTGAGTTATTTGGCTGTTTACAGACACAAAATAAGGTGTCATCAACACACTCAGCCCTTTTATCTCCATGTACTTCAGCCATCATAATCACTTTCATTGCACTTGTTGCATCTTTATCCTCTGTATCATGAACAACTTCCTCTCCACAATGCAATCTGTCCCTTCATAGTATTTTCTTTATCCTGCACCATTTGGAATTTATTTAACATCAACATTGTCTGCGTTATGGCTTCTGCTGCTATTCGCTCTTGTGATGTGACTATCAACACTTTCTGCACTGTTTTTCTTTAGTGCTGGGATCCACTGGTCTCATCTTTACCCTTTTCTTGATGTGTCTCCGTTTTCTCAGACCTTGTCCGGTGCCCTCTTCCTCTTGCAGCTTTGAAGCGACATGTACACCTATCAAGTATGTCATGGCATGCCCAGCCAACAAGTGTGCTATGACTGTGCAGTTTTCGCGCAATTAGTCGTTAAGCAACTTTTTTCTTGTATCCGTGTCACATGGCAGAATATTCTTGATTTGATGTTTGTTTTGCAGGTATATTTATTAGTTGCTGTGCTTGAATTATTTTAGATTATTTGGCTTTCACTGTATTTTGGGATTGTTTTGAACTCTCTTTGGATTGTATAGTTTTGTCGTGTGTTGTAGTTTGTTTGTTTTTTCTGCCATAGTGTATCGCCTACTGGACTAAAAGTGCAATCGATTCTTTCACCATCATAATCCAGAAGGTCCGGTTTGACTTCAGATCCATATTCTTTTTATAGCTGCTGTGTAGTATAATTATTGTTGTTATTTATTATTACATTAATTGACAGCAAACCTGTATAAAGCCACATGCCCACACAGGAGCCAACCAGTGTCCCAGCACCTACCTGATGATCTCCCTCAAAGATTAAATGCTGCTTTCATGTTGACTAAACTTTGTGGTGACACTTTATAATAACAATCAGTAGTAAGTCATTTATAAGACATTATTTAATGACGTACTACCATGAACAAAACATTAATATATGTTAACATCACAAATATGTTGTAAGTCATCTATAAATGATGACTTATAGGCATGAAATAGGCTAGATAATTAATCATTTGTTGATATATTATGAATCACTTGTGAGCCATTGAAAGCAATTATTAGAAATTATGTTATTATATTATATGACCCGCCCTACTTGACAGAACCAGTATGAACTTGATGTGCTGGTAGTGTTGATTCTTAGTTGGGGCCAGTTGTGCATGGAGAATAATAAACATATAACATTAAAGGCTATTTGTGTGGTAATTACATTGAACTTGGCAAAGTCTGTCTGTGCTGCACCTTTCTTACCTTGAGTCTAGCACTCTGAATGCTGTCAATTACATTCTGAGGCAGCACCACTGTGCTTGAATTATACCACTCACTGAGCAGGCCCATAGAGCCAGGCCTTCCGGATGTGGGTGAAATATTGTCCCCCCCCCCCACCGCCACAGCATGTCCCTGCATAGCAGGAGCTGCCACGGCTGTCCTCACAGCAGTAGATAAATCTCTGCCAGCCACTGCATTGCTGGCCAGTGCAAAGCTATAATGAGGGGCTAGAACCAGTGTGTGGCGGTGCTCCCTCACTCTGGACAGAGTGAGAGCTATCTGAGCAAAAGGAGGAAATGTGTACAGGAGGACAGGTGGCCAGTTGTGCACCTAACCCCCCGCATTGAGAAGAACAGCAGACACTGTGTGTTTTCTCTTGATGCAAACAGATCCACCTTGGCCCGGCCATAACGCAGCCACACTTGCGCCACAGTTGCTGGGTGCAGAGTCCATTTTCCATATAGTGGCATACCCCTGGACAGCAGATCCACCCCTAGGTTAAGAAATATGTGCTATGTGTTCAATATTCAAACATTACTCAAAGGTTATGATGCTGTTGACTTATAAAGCTAACCTATATTACAGTTGTGATTAACACATGCCTATCGTCAGCAGACAACCACCAGGGAGCACATTACTGTGCACTTGTCTGTCAGTGCAGCTGGTGCAAGTGTCCTTCCCTTCATCGTTTATCCCTGCTGCCTTCCCAGTGTGGCGTATGATTGGATGGTCCAAGAAACAGTCTGTATGGTCCAATTCCAATTTAGTACTCCAACTCATGTGACTCAAGTTTGACTCTATTAGAAAATGCAATATTTCAATATAGTTTTGGCATTAAAATGCATTTCTTGCGAGAGATGTGTGTTTTATTTTCTTCGTTCAATGAATGTATATGATGTTTAGTTTTGTTTATAATTTTTTCAGGTTTTCTATGGTTGCTATGGTGGTTGCTATGGATGCTGCTATCACTGAAACCACGTAGTTGCATGTTGTTTGAATCATTGTCTTTACGTTGAGTAGTTATCTGAGCTGTAATTTTATTTGCTCTATTTTATGTAACTGTTTGATGATATTTATTTATTGGATTAAGCCAATGTACTTAAATGTAAAATATTAACCTAAACACACACATAGGCCTACTGTATGCATTTTGTAGTTTTTATTTTGAATGTAGCCTAGTTATGAAGTTTTCTTTACTGATACATAATTCTTTTACTTTGCAGTATATTCTCCCAGCCACTTCACCAAAACAGTCAATCCTTTTTAAAAGTGAACTCAGAGGCTCTTTGAAGAGCCGTCCTTCTCTGTTCTCTTCTGTTTTGTTCATACTTTTCCCAACTTTGTCATTCTACTTGTCTCTGTGTAGGAGACCCAGTGCCCCCTTTTTCTTCTGCTGCGTGCCTCTGAAAGCCCAAAAGAAGGTCTGGACTTAATCAGTGATAACCTTTAACCTTGGAACTTCTCTCCCCTCTCACTCCATGCTCTCTCTCACACACACACACACACACACACACACACACACACACACACACACACACACTTATCCCCCCCTTTTCTCTTCACTCTGGCGTGACTTCAGATAAGAATATTTACCAGTTGCCAGTCGTAAGTCAAAACAATGCTTTGCTGGAGTATTCTGTGTGTCTTAAGCCAAACTTTGATTCAGTGTTTATTCATTATATAATCATTTTGCAACCCACATTATTGGTCACTAAGTAATGCCAGACAAAATGGTTCGACTCTGATCTTTTTACGATAAAATTCAGCAAACTTAATCATGGACAAAGTGTTTTGTTGTTGTTTTTTTTTTAAATTTCCAAACATAACCGCTGTGAAACAATCAGAAAATAACTTTTTATTGATATGATTCACCTGCATTCTCGCCGACAGCACTCCCTTTCTCCATTTTCACAGCGGTTACGTTGTAGAGCTCAAATAAACACGCCCACAACCCCACACACACCTCAGCTCCATCCTGTGGTTGAACGCAGCACCGCCTGATTTGGTCTGAATACGCTATCAGCAGTAGCAGGTGCTAACAGGCTAAGCTAACTGTGTCAGTGGCTTTGCGCTAGCAGCAGTCCAGATGAAGGAACTACTAACCAGCCTGAGAAAACTACAACTGTGGGTCCCGAAAAGAAGTAAAACTACAACTGTGGGTCCTTGTAACACTTATCATTTAAATTTAACATATAAAAAATGAAGTTCAAGTGACCATCTAGCCTTCTCACACGGGCGTAACCATAAAAACGTGTATGATGAGGGTGACATCGTTTTCTCAGGCGGGCACTGTGCCATGCAGCTACTACAATACTGTATGCAGCTACTATAGTAAAAATCACAGGTGCTGGTGTATAAATGAACCGTCTTTTTTATTTCAAAAGTCATAAAGAAAGCAAGGGAAGTACTTTTTATAAAGAAGCAAACAAGTTTGCAAGGAGGCAGGGATCATTTCATTGGTTAACACCAAACCTGGCCTTCTATTGGTTTTTGCACAAAAAATCCAAGAGCAGAGAAGAAATCTGAGAGCAGATGTTCCACGAGCACACAGAAGCAACGTGAGTGCGAGGAGAGGAGCTGAAGTTTGAGCGCAGGAAATCTGTGCAAGCAACATTATATTTGACTGCAAGCACACAGTTTGAGCAGAAACAGAGCAAATCTAAGTGCAAGCAGAGGCTATTTGAGTGTGAGGGCAGGGTTTTGAGGGACAAATTACAAAATTTGAGCATGAAATCAATAAATTATGCTCTCAATTTGATATACCACGCTCTTGAATAAAGATAGGGGAAAAGCTCCATAGCTGTTGAGCTGAATTTCGTGGGCGGAACCTATGCTGAAAGATCTAAGACACGTCTCTATTGGCCAGTCTCGAACAGAGTGACAGCTTAGCAACATACACAGCAAGTAAACGAGGGAGGGAGTTTTGAAGTCCATGGGGAAGACAGAGTGGGAGCGGAGACGATAGATAATCAATACACTAGTATGTTTGCACACAACCTCTGTCTTAGTAATAGTAAGAATGTTTGAACTGGTGCATGTAGATTTCTTTTGTTTAACGATCTGTGATGTTGGAATGGATTAAGAAATACATATTTTGTCAGCCTGTTGCTGCTAGCTTAGCTAAATTAGCTACTGAGTCACTCACTCGTCATGGAGACTGCTCACTGGTCCAAAGACACATTATTCCGAAACCCCAATATATGGAGAATGTCCCATTGGACCGAATACCCATAGTCTGACAACCTGTTGCTCCGAAAAAAACACTCTTTTGGAGCTCAGTGACTATTATGAGATAATTTCTCATAATAATGACTTAGCATCTCAAAATGATGAGAAACTAAGTATAATATTTGCATAGAACTATTCCTCATATGCACCAAAGCAACAGAAGCAAGTGGGTAAGACAAAGCTTAGCAGACCCAAATGGTTGTCATCATTGAAGACTACTTCAGACGTGGATTCACAAATCGTGAAATATTAGTGGTTTTAGAGGAATCACATAATATCAAACTAAGCCTCTGGACCCTAGAGAGAAAGCTACCAAAGAACCAGCTTTGGCGAAGACGAAATAAGACTGATGAAGCTGAAGTGGCATCCTTCATTGAGCAACAGCTACAAACGTCCGGCAAACAGCACGGTTACAGATGGATGCATCAGAAATGTACAATTTATAAGAAAAAAACAAAAAATGTTGGTAAATACAGATTCATTAAATTTGGTTTCATATTCTTAATAAATAAGACCCTTAACAATTCTTTAACTGACAGAAAATATGTAATTATGAGAAATAGTAGTAGTGTCTCAAAATAATGAGAAACCTTCTCAATATTTTGACTTCGGCCTACCATCAAGAAGTCACATGCACTAGCTAGCTTTCTGTCATTGATAGGCAAGTGATTTTGGAGTAATGTTACAGGTGTGGAGCAAGCTAGTGCTCTCGACAACAAACCCAGATGTGAGCTTCTTGAAGGTATGTGCATCAACTTGTAGAAATGACAAGATGTAGTAAAATAACGTTAAATGGACACACAATATTATCCAGATTAACGCTGAGGATAGCATGCAACATGTGAGTGACCTCTGCCAGTAAATTTGATTTGGCTCATGTTAGCTTTACTGGGTTTCACTAACTGAATTCAATTTCTGTATTTCCCTTATACTTGTACAGGCCTGGTGGGCCAATGAAAACCCCCGCCAGGCCAAAAGAAAATATTTTTTAATGCCAAAAATTACGCTAAATAGCCATTCATTCGGAATTCAATAGCGTTTGGGAGACTCTGTGCAGCACTACTCCGAAACCTGAGTTAACCTCTGTGTCGTTGCCTGGGAAACTCCTAGCGTAGCTTCTTAAAGGAAGTGAGTGTAGGGAAGTGTGTAATATGTGTACGTAGTGGGCGAGTGAGTGGTTGAGTGAGAGAGCGAACAACAGAGAAGTGACAGTGAATGTAAGCTGGACAGAGGACAAGGTTAGCCGTAAGTTATCAGTTTGGTAGTGAATGTACAGTACAGGCTACAGCGTGTCAGTTAATAAATGCTGCAGCTTCTCGAGACCAAGAAAAGTCACCTCTGTTGTTTCTCCAACTGCTGGGAAAGTGAAGGGGGTTAGCTCCAAAGTTAGCATCAATCGGTTAGATGGGTTAGCCTAACCTAAAGACGCTAAACAGAGAAATAGAGAACGGAGAAATGTGTGAATGTGTGGCTGCTGAGTCTTCCGCCTTTTGCTCACACACTGTTATTTATTTAAAACAAAGTATACAACTCTTGTAGGGGTGTGGACAGCAGCACCCACCCCCATCGCCATAGATTGCCAGATGGCTAGCAACCTGTAGGCCCGTTTGTGTTGTCGCAATTATTTATTTTTTTCTGTTGTGTGCGAGCCGGTCCGGCAAAAATAGACATTGCACATAAAGATAGTGAAGTGGGGAAAAGATCCGGTATCGTGCCAAAAAGTGTTGGCCATAACTGATTCTCCTCCACTACAGCGCGTGCAGCCTGTTGAAACTGTGTTGCCTACTTTATTTATGCTTTTATCTGGACCAAACTGTCATAACAAAATGCAAATAACCATAACTTTATGTCCGTGGTAACACCAAAGGGATGTCTTTGTGAAACTTTAACGTTTCTCCATTCCCTGGATCTGGGACTTCTAGTTTCTATCCTCAGCAGCTGGCTGTTTAATTGATGATTACATTCAGTGTGTTTATGTACCACTTCCTGGCCTTTCACTTCCTTCTCTGCTCTCCATGCAGTGGTCCATGGTGGTTAAGGTGATTGTGATGAGCTCCATTGTTTTGCCATAAGCAAGTAAAGCACTCAGTGGATCCTGAACACATCACCGACGCACCACAGATGCTCCGGTTAGCACAGAGCAGTGCAGAGCCTTCTCATCTTCCTCCTCACTGGGAGGACGCTTGCTGATCGGGACCTGTGGCTGAACTCTGGACATTAAGATAAGTGCAGGAACACTGCTGCTTCGCCCACCCTCGGTGTGCAGTGGTGGTTTTGCTTGGGACTGCTCTGTCGCCCTGCTACATAGACTATAGCTGCGGTGCATGCTGCTTTCTGCTTCGCTTGCTATTGTGACTGTTTTCTCCAAGTTACTGCTCGACCCCCCAGTCTTTGTCCCCGAGCTGGCCGGCTCCAGCAGCAGTTGCCCAGTCGGGACTGTGTGTGTGGATGAGTGGGTGTTTGTGAGGACTGGGATGGTGGATGAATGGTCATACACACTAACTGGCTGTGCGTGGACGAGCGTGAGTGCGTGTGAGGGGGGTTGTATGGGATCAGGTGATTTTATGTTTTCTTTGAGTGTATTGTATTGTTTGGAATTAATTGGTTGGTCATTTATCATTTAGTTTTCATGTCAATGGAATGATTATGTCAGTGTAAAAAAAAAGAAACAAAATTTGTGGGGGCAACTTTTGCCCCCACTGTCTAAAAAATTGAGGCATTTACTAAATTTTGGGGGCAAAAATAGTAATTAGTGCATAAAGTTGCTGTTTTTAATCATTTAACGCTAATTTTCAATTAATTTTAAGATATTGTCACTGATATATCCAACCTGTGTGCCTGTATTTCAGATGGAATGTACAATAAACAGTTCAGGGCATATTTGTTCATGCTACAATGGTAAGCATAACTGATGCTTTTTCTCAAAGCATATACTCTACTCCTCCAGCCCATCAATAATCATTTGACGAAGTCTTAGATAAAGGTTGGTAATTTCATACACATCATCAGACATTTCCAGGTTGTGCTCAGCCATCAGTTCCATACATAAGTGAAACACATCCTCATCACAAGGATAGTCCTTAAAACAACAGTCCTTTCCACATATTTCTATCTTCATTTGATCTGCTGGATGCAAGAAATTCTGAGCCCCATAAAGGCTGGGAACTGCATACATCATGGTAGGGCGACCACTGGGAGCCCGAGGGTTGTTGGTTTTTCTTATGCAATGGTCATTCCAGGCAGTTACAACTTCATCAAAGTCCTCCTACAGAATGTACAGAAAGAGAGTGAAAAAGTTTGTTAGAAAATAGTCCGTGTTTTATGCCGTTATCTCTCCTCTAAACCCCTTTCACACATGCACCGCAACCCTGAAGCTATCTGGACATTACCCGAAGGAGCTGTGTGTGTGAACGAAAATGTCCGAATCAGTCGGACCAGTCATTAAATGGACTTTACCCTGCCAGCTCCCTAGATCGAGCCCATGTGTGAATACAGCACTGAATTCTCCAGAGAATTCACAGTGAGCGAGCGGGCTACAACTGCTCGCTGCTGTAAGTGCAACAAAATCCGGCAGTAAGTGAGATAGTACGCGCAATTTATCAAACTGTTGGACAAGCAGATCATCAACTCAAATATGACGTCTTTGACTTCCATCGTGTCTGACACGGACAATCTCCCATTGTATGTTACACGTCTGTTCATATATAGTTCATATTTGAAAATGACTACAGTTATATCTGTGTTGATAACGTTACGACCCCTCCCTTTCTGCCCGCAGTGGTTTACCTGGCCACTTCATGCAGGTGCTGGCAGTCAGGGAGGGTCGTTAGGTTAATGCAGGGACACCTGGATAGGCCTCCACCAAGGCTATAAATACCACCCTCATCCATTGTCTCTCTGTCTCTCCTAGGATCTACATCTCTCCCAGTTTTTGTTTGCTTTGGTATTTTTCTTTTGCATACAACAGAAGCATATACACAGCTCACTCATCCACACACTACATACACAACTGATGCAGTTACTCTCCACACCTCACGCCTTTTCTATATAAATATGTTTGTTTTAGTTTTAAATAAAACAAATACTTGGCACCTGAACCTGACTGTTTATCACATTCATTGAGCCAGTCTGTGACAATAAACAAAAGGTTTTTAGGATACTGTACCTGTATGGCATTTTGGAAGCAAAACTGGATCAGTGATTTTTCTATGAAGCTGTCAACAAAATGGCCGTCTGCTTTCAGCTGGTCCAAATGGTCCATCCAAAACTGGGCACATTCACTTTGCAAGATACACCGCCAGCGTTCAATCCTCTGATTGCCAACGCTTGGACCTGAAGTGACACACTCCGTACCGCACTCATCCTCACTGTTGTGCAGAAACCTTTGCATCACTGCAACATGAGTCTTCTCAGTCAAATGATCCAACCGGACTTTTCGTGGATGTCCATTGTTTTCAGTCACAGCATCTATAAAATAACCTGCGATAATATGAGGGTTACTATTAGTTTTGTATGCTTCTAGCCATGTCGTTTTTCTTGAGAAGCCATCCATGCAGCCACTGATACATATGCCATAAGGCTTTAATTTGTCATACCCATCTATGTGCCACACATACTTTGGCCCACGACTGACATACATACGCCATCTGAAATGGTTGCTTGCACGCAGGTCTACGCCATATACATCCATCAGTCTCATCAACTGAAGCACAGTTTCTCTGTTGGTAATTATCCCCGCCATCCATCATTTCTGGTGCATCCATCTGTAACCGTGCTGTTTGCCGGACGTTTGTAGCTGTTGCTCAATGAAGGATGCCACTTCAGCTTCATCGGTCTTATTTCATCTCCGCCAAAGCTGGTTCTTTTGTAGCTTTCTCTAGACCTTACATTATTCCGAAACCCCAATAGATCGAAAACGTCCCATTGGACCGTAAGCCCATAGTTTGATGACCTGTTGTCCGGAAAACAAAAGCCTACTGCTCTGGAGGCCTGTTGCTCTGAAAAAAAACACTCTTTTGGAGTTCAGTGACTGCCGGCCGGGCTACCATTCAGACTCTGTTAACATATCACTCAATTTGACAGATAACATAAATCATAACAAATGACTTTGTATTTGTAGTTACGTTAATCAAACATATTGTTGAATTTAACAGAGCCAAGCCTACTGGTAAACATAAAAGATAATTTATGATTTCTTACCACTTATAAACAGACACTAACTCATTTGGAAAATAGAGAACGTCAGTTGAATAGGCGGTCCTTCAATGTGGCCCAGACCACCTCCGAATGTGGTCTGAGTGATCGGATCTCAATGCGTCTTGGGTGCTTTCAGACCTGTACTTAAGAGCTTTTCACTTGTGATCGGATCACCCAAGACGGATGTTAATGCCAGGTGTAAACAGAGCCTACATTTTAAAGACAAATATTGTACTTTTGACTCCATTACATCTCTATGAAGGTTCCCGTTATTTGTTACTATGAAGCATAGTTTTGAAGTCAGCGGATGAATTTTCTTTTCTTTTCTGAAATGTGATAGGCCATATGTTGTGTTCGTCACAGGAGAAAAACCAATCACAGTAAACCACTCCTATGCTGTCAGTCACATTTAAGTGTTTGCTGCATTTTTGAACAGTTCAGTTTTAACCAGGCAGTGGTAATGATGGCTACAGCAGATAAATGACGATTCCTCCCTGCCAGAGCACCCATGGCCATATCTCAAGTCCATGTTTGAGATTTTTGAAATGAACAAAGATTCATAGTTTTAAATGTTTGCTCTGTTTACTGCACACAAACTAACTTACAGAAATACATCTTTTAATCTTGTCAACTAAACACATTGATGAAAACAAGTCATTAGTTACAGGGTTTCTCCCAGTGTATTGCAAGCCAGGTGGTCTGCCAGGCCTAATTTGACCCTCTACCAGGCTTAAGCATTTGGGGAGTTTTTTTAAAATGTATTTTTAATGTTTTTGTTAAACTACATTTACAGTGGGAGGGATATAATGGTTGAGAAGCTACCTACTGTAGTTTGCAAATGAGGGACGCAGTTGTGTTGAGAGTTCTTTCAGTGTTATGGAAGTTAGTGACATTTGCTAGAGACACTTGAGTGAAAATATGGGCTTTCATGTCAATGCCAAAACCATTAGCAGGGAATCGAACCCCATTCCAGTAAACCAGGAGTACCATTACCAGTGCCTTTTGCTTTTTGACACTACATGGTAAAGCAAAACCTGCACTAGCAACAGCATATGAGTGGCAGCATTTCATATTATGTTATAATTATACTAATTTTGCTTACCAAATCTAGATAATTATGTAATTAGTGCAGTTTTGAATAAATGCTCTGTGTTTCCCCTCTATCCTTTCAATAGCAGCGTAGTGCTGTTACTAAATGATGAAAGCCATTGCTGAAATTTCACTTTGTACATAATCACGACAGGTGTAAACCATGTGCACTTTCTCCAATTCCAGCAGCTGACTGGACTTAATGGTGCTGCAGTATTGAGTTAAATAAATTACTGTTGTTGCTCTACAAACAATATTTTCTTATATTTAAAATATAAATGAATTTTAATCCTATTCTGAATTTGGATCATTTCAGGACATAGCACTTAATTATATAATGATAATGGTCCAAAATTATGTGAAAATGCGTTGTCTTTAGTCAAATAACAAAATTTTCATGTGGTGAAAAACCCCCTGTGTCATGCCCTCCACTTCTACCTCCTCCTAGTGTGTGGGGGTATGTGTGTCTCTCTCCCTTGTCTATGCCCAAATTACAGCAGTGGAGACAGGTGTGTGGGAGTCAGGCGACCAGCTGCCATCCATCAGGAGCTCTGCTTAAATACTGAATGCAACCTCCTACTCACCGCCAGATTGTAGACTGTTTCTCGCAGTCAGTTGCGCTTCTAGCCTCCTAACTCTGATTCGATTCAGTTTTGACAGCGTTCCTAATCTTTGTTTCTGTATTCCTACAATTTGCCTTCGCTTGACTCCAGCCCTAAATGTTTGCGAGTTTTACTTTTAAATGCTGTTGTAATCCTCATGATCACTGAAATATGTTGGCAACACTTTCTTCCACATCATGTCTTGTTTTAACGTTTAATGTGCCTTTTTCAGTAATGGGTTGTGAGACAACTTGAACATACCCTCTGTCAATCATAAAATTACAAATTGTTGAGACTTTCAAAATGTCGTCATTAAAATCTCCTATTACAGCAATTGTATCACTTTTTGGATCTAGCAAATCAAGTAGTCTGTTTGGATGTGCTGTTCTTCTACTATCTGTTCTCTTTCACACTCTAAACGTTCTACTTCTTTTTCTGGACACAGTTCGTACCAGGCATCTACTATATAGAGTTTTGGATACTATCCAATTCATCCATTTCAAACATTTTTCTATTTCTGTCAACAACTGACTTGACCAAATGCGTCGAGCCATCGCTAAACCTCACATGAACATTCTTGTAAAACAGTTCAAAATAATTAAAACTTGACGTTTTTAGCTCCTTATCATCATGATGTGGCAGGAACAATTGCAAACTAGTTTGATAAAATAATTCTGGATTCTTTGTCACTGAACAGCGCACATAACGAACTAGGGCCTAAACATGCACGAAAACTCATGAAAATTTGCACAGATGTCAGGACTGGCGAAAATTTCGATATTTTATAAAGCGGGACAAAATGGCTCGACAGCGCCACCTAGAAAGTCAAGAAAATTGAGCCCCTCGATACAGATTGTCGTAGGAGAACGAAATTCGGTATGCATATGTATCATGACCAGACGCACCAAAAAGTCTCAAGGACACATAGCCTAACTCCAACAGGAAGTCGGCCATTTTGTATCAAAGTTGAAATTTTGCACCGATTTTGTCATTTCCAGCCCGCATACTTTAACGAACTCCTCCTAGAGATTTGACCCCAGGACTTTCAAATTCGGTCCGTATCATCTACAGGCATAGGAGATTAAAAGTTGCTAAAACAATTCTCATTAGTCTTTCCTACGGGGCGTGGCTGGGCGGCGAATTTCGATCCTTCGCCATGAAAAATGAAACGGCTATAACTCCGGCATACATGATCCTAAGAGAGCCAAACCTTTTGTGCTTCATAAGAGTCCCACCCTGAACGGGTCCATGTGACAATACAGGATATGAGTCATAGCGCCACCTCCTGGCAACAGGAAGTTACATGTTTTACGCTCTGACGCCCTGTGGGCAGCACGGTGATCGAATCCAGCTGAAATTTACTGAGAATAGCCTCAAGACCTTGGAGATCTTATATTATGAAGTTGGTGACCCTTCGTTGAAAGGTGTTGCCATGGCGACGCGGCGAATTTCGATGTGACGCCATGAAATTTCAATGCCTTATAACTTGACTCCACGTGGTCTGATCTTTTCCAAATTTCATATGCTTGTTAAGAGTCCCAATCTGAACACATGTTCAGTCTCATATTTAGCGAAAGTCATAGCGCCACCTACTGGCAACAGGAAGTATCATGCGTCGTACTTTGTCTAATTACTCCTAGGAAATTTGGCTGATGCACCTGAAATTAAGTCAGCTAATAAACAAGACCTTGGTGATGCTACATTTGGCAGCTCATGACCCAAAACTGAATGCTGTTACCATGGCGACACATCCTTCGCCATGAAATATGATACTGTTTTTCAGGGAGAAGGGATTGCTCTACAGTCATGAAACTTGACACACATGTCTAGAGTGATGTCAGCTAAAATCCTATGTGGTCGCTTTGAATGGGCGTGGCAAAATGGCTCAACAGCGCCCCCTTTAAAATTTCAAAATTGCAGCCCCGCCTTCCAGATTAACGTAGAAAGATGAAATTCACAGGGCACATGTATAATGTCAACACGCACAAAAAAGCCTCATGAAGCCTTATTGTAAGTCGAACAGGAAGTCGGCCATCTTGAAAAAAATGGTACATTTTCGCCTTTTCTTGGCCATTTCGCATACCTTGTATTTTAAAGAACTCCTCCTACAGAATCCATCGTAAGGACTTAAAAATCAGTGTGTGTCATCTAGACTAGTGTATTATCATGATGGTTTGGCCGTGGCGTGGCGTTGACTTTTGATGTTTCGCCATGACAGAGGAAATTGATATAACTTGAGTGTACACGGTTGGATCTACCTCAAACTTCACAGGTTTGATATCAATCCAGGCCTGAGCATGTCTACTTTAAAATATTCATTCAGTGATGCAAACTGGCTCGATAGCGCCCCCTACAGCATTTCAACGCAGCAGTCCCAGCTGAAGGCAAAATAGTGCACAAAGGAAGTGATGTTTCTCTCCTTGATTTGTCTGAAAACAGCCTGAGTCCGGAAACATCTACAAGTCACTGACAAAAGACCTTCGACTGGGCAACACTTCGACATGCGCTGGAGGACATGCTTTTATGTAAATGTCAAATTGATCAGCAGGGCACCGCAGGGAATCGAACCCCATCCCAGTATAAACCAGGAGTAGCCATTACCGGTGCCTTTTGCTTTTTGACACTACATAGAAGGAAAAGCAAAACCTGCATTACCCACAGCATATGGCAGCATTTCATATTATGTCAAAATGACAATTATATTGTAGTTGTTCACCAAATGTCATTTGTGCATTATCAAATATTATCAATACATGTTAGACTTATAAATGCTGTTGTAATGCAGGAAAAAGGAACCCTTGTCATTTATTTTTACAACACCTAATACACAAAATGGTTAAAAATACCAGTTTCATTTCATATTTCATGCTTGGCCATAAATAAGCTTAAATAACATACAACTCATAAAGTTAAAAATCACCAAATAATGCTCACTAAAAACATACATCTACAACAGTTTGACAGTATTACTGTCCTATGTCAGAAGATATACATTTAAAAGAACAAACAACCGCCTCATGATCACTAAAATATGTTGGCAACACTACTGATTCAATTTCATAATGTGATGTTTTCACATACACATGGTCAATTAATGTGCCCTTCTCTGTTGTGGGCTGTGTAACATATTGAATGTACCCTTTGTCTGTTAGAAATTTGCAGATTGTTGATGATTTCAAGATGTCCTCATTAAAATCTCCCATGATTGCAATTGTGTTACTTTTTGGATCTAGCCAATCAACTAATTTGCCTAGATGTTCTTTAAATAAAGACATGGGATAAGATGGTGGTCGATAAATGACAGCTATTAATATGTTACATGTAACATAGTTATAAATAAAACATTCCAAATTCACATTTGTTGCTTTGATAATATTATATTCCAAATTGTCTGCACTATAAAAGCCGACTCCACCATGCTGTTGTCCTTGAAGTTCAATCAGTGCTGGATTGTTGCTATTGTAAGATAAACTTCGTGGACAACCATGAAAAGTAAAACCATCAATCTTTACAGCTTCAAATGAGGAAGCAGCAGGTAGCCATGTTTCTGTAACAGCAATACAGTTAAGCTGCAATTGCTGTGTACATAATGCCAAATCAGATACATGGTGTGTCAAATTTTGCACATTCATCAAAAATACAGTAAAACTACTTGTACTAAATTTGTGTCTAGTTATATTTTGGTTCAAGAATTGAGGCATACTCTGAATTGTATCCTGAATACCATCCTTACAATATATGGCTTTATCTTCAAAATCTTGAATCACCAAACCTGACAAACTTCTAACACGACTTAGGGCTACATATGCCTGGCCTGCAGAAAATACTTTCTTAAGAGAAACAACAGCACTATCTACAGTAATACCTTGTACTTTATGTACCGTACAAGCCCAAGCAAGTTTCAGCGGAAACTGTCGTCGCATACCACCTTTTGTTAGTAACTTTTTCTTCCTCTGGTTCAATACCGGTGGAACCAAAGAAAACTAAGCTACTCGTCGATTGTTTCCTCCTCTGCGCGCCAACATGCTCATCATCAAACTTAACATACACTTTGAGAGGAAACTTACCCTTATCTGCACCAACTATATGAGTTACAGTACCGCAAACCCCATTAACAAGACCATCTGTAACATCCACGTTTTTACACAGCATTACACGCGCATTTTCACCCAACAACAGCTGTTCAGTCAAACGTGTGTTATATGTTTTCGCATGATGTCCATTTTTCAATTCTAGTTTGCCTGTTTTCTTATTATTCACAAAATCCTGAGCATCTATCTCGACATATTCAGGACAAATGTTAAGCAGCTGTGCCAAATTATGCTCATTTACTTGTTTATTTGTAGGAAATATGTGTAAAGCTGAGCTGACTTCACCAGTTTCACAATGTTTCAATATTTGTATGTCACTGCTTAACATTGGGGTTCCTTTTGATCGAGTTCTCACCCTGTTCAATAGCTCTGCGAACACGTTATCTTTTTGCCTAACGATTTGTTTTAATTCAACGACCTTAAACAGATTAGACCACAAGCTGACACCTACATCATCTACATATAGGGGTTTCCCTTTTACTGGAGGCAACTGGAAAAAATCTCTAACAGCAACTACACTCACCAAATGGTGAGAAATCACCGGTTTGCTTAATCTGTCTTAACCTACCGTGAATGTATGACAACAACCTATGATCAACCATTGATATTTCGTCGACTATCAAAATCTGAAGATCACTATATTTAGCGCGCAAAGAATTAACTTTTTCCTCACCCAAAGGTGTGTAGGGTAAACTAACATCTTTTCCGATACTAAACGTGAGGTGAATAGTAGATGCATGCAAATTATATGCAGCAATCCCTGTAGGAGCCGTTAATAACACACTAATATTGTCTGGATGACGACACACCGTTGACAATAGCCTCATTGCCTCATATTGAATCGCTTTTATTAAATGACTTTTTCCTGTCCCTGCACCACCTGTGATGAATACATGGAAGGGATCTGGATTTTTCCCTAATACTTTCTCTAAACACCATTGTCGAATTTGATAAAAAACAGCAAGCTGTGTCTCATTCAAAGATCTAATTAAAGCCAAACCTTCACTTCTACACATGATGTTTTTTCTTTTTTCCAAATGTGCAACATGTTGACTAGTTACTGCTAAATCTGGAATATTTTCCTCATGTTCTTCCACTATCTGTTGTTTGTCTTTTTGTTCTTGGTCACACTGTACACGTTCCAACTCTTGCTCTGGGCACAACTCACACCACGCATCCTCTAATACACCATCTCTATCAATTGTATTCTGGATTTCATCCAATTCATCTGCTTTAATTTCAAAATGACTTCTATTCAAATCAAAAACTGACTTAACAGGATGTCTTGACCCATCACTAAACCTCACATGACCATTTTCGTAAAACTGTGCAAATGTCTCACAGTTTGGAGGTTTTAGCTGCACATCTGCACGATACGGCAAGAACAACTGCATTATACTTTGGTAAAACAATTCTGGATTTTTTGTCTCAGAAAAGCGCGCGTAACGAACAACTGCAGGATCTGTTCGTGTTCTTTTCGTGATAAAACCACAATCATTCTTTAATTTAATGCTGGCCTGAGATTTTTCATATTACTCAAAACACGATATTCAGATGCAAATGTTGCCATACACATGTCATTGAATACACTATCATTTGGCCTATTTTTATAACGGTCAACAAAACTAGTCATCCAAACATCTTCTGAGGTACAAGCGCGCGATCTTGCCTTTTGTTTCAACACACTCAAAGGCAAACTCATTCTAACTATATTGTCCCCTGTCGGTACAAATACAACTTTCCTCGAACATTCCTTTAAATGCATATTTGTCAATCTGTATACAGCTTCTTGAGCACACACATCTCTGTTATGCAAATACACACTGCCTAGATTTTTCAATGCCTCCTTTGCACTAACATTTCCCTCCTTAGATGCTTCTCTCTGTGCATTCCCTAACAACAATCCCATCTCTCTTTCTGCCTTAGACATATAAGAGATAATATAAACAACGCACGCATACGCATCAACAACAAATTGCAAGTCTAAATTTGATAGTGGTTTGCTATACTGATTTATCCAGACTTCATTAACTTGCCTCTTTAACACAATATGTGTATTTCTAGCTAAACACGTATATGCAGCCTCAAAAGTGACCTGATCAATCCCTACACTTTGGAATAAATGTACCACACTATCAAAACTATTCTTCTCATTGGAAAGAGCATTCTTGATTTTTGTCATTATCTCTGCTGCATGTTTTTTCTTCATGTCATTTGAAGTTTTCTGACTATGATTAACACACGTTGAAGATTTATCTGTCTCACAACTGCATGCTTTTTTGCACTCTTCATCATCTTTACGGCGACATATAAACGTTCGAGCGGATGCTGGCCTCGGAAAATTGAAACGACAAACCGTGTTTTTCTTTTTACAAGTTTTTGAATGTCGTTTTGAATGCTGCTGCACAGAAGTGACAGTTTCCAATAAAGTCTCATCTTGGGATGGCAACTCACATGTTATATATTTATCAATAAATTCAACTACTTCTTCATCTGTGTTTTTATCAATCAATGGAGCATTCTCTATCCAAAACAAACAATGCACATGGGGTGAACCGCGCTGCTGAAATTCCACTCGATAAAAGTAATCCTTAATTTTACCAATCGGATGTGATGGCGACATAAGTACCTCTCTCAAAAAAACATGCCAGCGGAAATCAAACATCCTGGCCGCAGTGACAGGATTGCAGCGTAAAAGATCACACCTGTCTGCCCACTCTAAACCTGCAGCAGTCTGTGCTCTACCTTCCTGCTTCAAAATACTATCCAGAAGATTTGTCCAGCGCATATCAGCAGAAGAAAAGGAACAAAACCAGGTAGGAACACCGAGCTGACGAACACAAGCAAGCAGATCACGCTGTGCTCCTTGCCAAAAAGCTGGGGTACCTCGAATCGGTTTAAGGAAACGATACCCATCATCAAACTCCAACAACTTTTACAAAGATTCATCATTTTTTAACATATCGTTTACCTTATTATCAGGTACGTTTTGAGACATACAGCCTTTCCCTTTTCGTAATGCTATGGATACATTAGAAACAACCTGCTCAATCTCAGACATGTACTGCGCAAAAAAGATATATTCCACATTGTGTGCAAACCTACCATCCGCATGTAGAATTCTGTTACTAAAATATCGCGACAACGTCAAACGATTTGCTCTACTTTCATGATAAGTATTAAGTCCCTGCGGAAACAACACCGGAAAGCATTTGGCTTCGTTTGCATGATCCGAAAGCAATTTTACAGGACTATTTCCTTCTGCTGGAGCAAGGTTCAATATATCATCAAAATATTGATCCAGCATTTCCTGACCAATATCCACAGGCATGAGACACGTATCCTGAAACATACAATGTTGTTGTCTATCGTGCAAAAGCTCATCTTCACAATCAACTTTACCACTTTCAACATCACCATCAGTGTCTTTCCCTAAATCACCCTCTTCCCTACAAAACTCATTTAACCAAGCTTCATTAAACTCTACATCTTTATAATGCACATTTGTCCTTTTTAAATACTGCAATGCCTGCCTTACATGCATAGTATCAACAAACTGATACTCATAATGCCCTTTATACGTTAACTTGCGTTTCAATTTTACACGCAACAAAGATCCTTCCATATTACAACGAGGCAGAACATTACTAGTCTGCACAATATTTGCTGGAACACATGTTACCGGTCCATGTACACCATTCTGTCCTCCCTTAAGTAACGCTAACATTTTCATAAATGGTATATGTAAAGAAATCAAATGCTGCTCTAAACTATTCAAACATGCCAACTCTGGTGGAATGGGATCAACTTTCAAACTGTTTATTGCACATTCAGGTGGCATTATACCTTTATTAATCTTACCATGACAAGTGTAACAAATCCACAGACAACCTCTAGCTGTATCCAACAACTGACATGGCTTTTCACAGTCCTTATTACATTTGTGTAAATACACTTCAGTGATACATTTATCTGCAAATGATGCTACTGCTTCATTCTTGTTATAAAAATCCCTCTTACAATTCAAAACCTGATGTCTAAACAACAATCTATGACAGACGCAACACACAAACTCTGGCCCATCCTTTACTTTAGCCAAAAACTGCTCCATAACAAAATCAAACTGCTCCGCCTTTTCTTTCAATTGTTGCCTCTTCACTTTGTTGGCTGCTAAAACACGCTTCTTATGGTCAGCATTTCCATAATATCTCGCTTTAGTCATGGCTTTTACACTTTGTCTATGCAACATATCTCTCCTATATTTGCTTACACTCATTTCCTTAACTTTCTCCCTATGCAACAAATTTTTCTGATATTTCCCGATACTCATTATCTTAACTTTCTCCCTATGCAACAAATTTTTCTGATATTTCCTGATACTCATTATCTTAACTTTCTCCCTATGCAACAAATTTTTCTGATATTTCCTGATACTCATTATCTTAACTTTCTCCCTATGCAACAAATTTTTCTGATATTTCCCGATACTCATTATCTTAACTTTCTCCCTATGCAACACATTTTTCTGATATTTCACTTTAATCTTTTCCTTACGTTTCTCCCTATGCTGCACACTTTCCTGATATTTCTTTTTCATTTGTAGATACTTTTTCTTTATAAAATACTTAGAAATAGCATTATTTGTTGCTGTACTCTGTTCCTGGACTTTCTGATCGCTCTTACTTGTGTTCTCTGTCACAGCGCTAACCCATGAACATTCCTCTGCACTCTGCCGTCTCAAATTGTACACTTTGGACTCAGACCTGTTCAACTTGCAGCTACCATAACAACTATGGAGTTCAGGCTGATGAACACAAACAACACTTTCATAATGGTTACCATTACAATTTTCTAAGTAGATCCCCTGTTTTGAAAAACACCTATATTTGCAACTATATTCTAGCCATCGATCATCATGATAAGTAAAGATATTAACTCCTAAACAATCTGCTGCTGCCTGTATTTCAACCTCAGTTGCCCAACTGCCAACATATCGCATTTTTGAACTTTTAATGTATTCTACCACTGAAGAATATTCACTTCTCAAGATACTTTTATAGTCCGCAGCATTACTCTCTAATTGTTTCACAACAGCAAGTCTAATTTTCCTATGGTTCTTTTGTGTTCCACTAACAGCTTGGGAAATCGCTCTAAAGAAACAGTTACCGTCAGCCACTATTTTCTCATTCTTACACGGCGTTCCCAACAGACCAACTTCTGTAGGCATTGGTGCATCATATTTCTCAAACTCTACATTAAACTGTGTACATAAAGCCTGCGCAACATCTTTACAAATGGGATCAAACCACAGCTTTTTCGAAGTTACATCACTGACAAACACAACATCTGAATTCACTACAGCCACATTATTCCTTTTCATTTTCTTAGCAGCACAAGTTTGCCCTGTAATCTTACGCTTCGTACCTCGGTCAACTTTACTTCCTGAAGGAATACCACATACCAGCGATGAACCGAAAGCCATGGATGCAGTTTCACAAGTCGTGACAGTGTCAGTACACTTTGTTGTTCTCAACTCAGACTTACTGCCCCCGCAAATGACACGAACACCAGCAATCTCATATGGTCTGTCATTTTGAGTGAGAGATGTAGACAAATTGCATATGAAACTGTACACCTCTTTAAGACAACTAAAATATACAACAACACTATTACCGTTAGGATCTGGCATTCCAGCAGCACTGCGCGCATGGGAATCAACAACCGCATAGCGTCCGTTTTGACAAATGACTGCACACGTGGTACCACACAATGTTAGCAAACATGTATCATATTTCTCAAACATGTTTTTCAAGCTATTTTGTAGAGACATGAATATGCCAGCCTGAATAAACTCTCCATCAACCACACTGACATCACCCGATACATAGTCACCATAACGAAACTCAAAGTTATGTCCATCTATAACCGAGTGCTTTGGTAAATCAGGAACACACAAGAATTTAGATGATCCACTAATCTTCTTGTTGTCTCTCAAAGACGTGTACAACTGATCACCTAAAACTACGACCCTGTCTAGATCTTTTACCTGCCATGCAAAAACACTGTCAACCGCATGTTTTGCCAGACTTACCAAACCAACAGCCATACATTGGAATCCCCCATATTTAAAGCGATTACTACCCTGATGATACGAACCTGTTACACTATGTTGAACATGGCTAGAAGTACCAGCTACTACAGAAGACCATAATACGCTGGAGCTAGGGCTAGCCTTGCTCTTCACCTTACCAGATCCTGATGAGTGCTGATGATGAAGACTCTCCTTGTCCGGCATCTGTAATAAAGATAAATGGAGATTTTGATCAGTGCGCTCCCATCATCATCCTCATCAGAAATAGACAAAACAAAACACTCTCGATCACAGACTGTATTACACCTTTAGTTAGTCTTCATCTAGTTAGGTGTATTTATTGAGTTCAACAAAAAAGGCTGGTTACTATTTCCATGTTTACACTTGATTTCATCTAGACTATATTACGTTTCCAAAGTGCAACTACTACTACTACTACTACAAATAATAACAAAACTGTTTTCAATCATGCATATACTACACTAACAATAGCATAGCTGATGACTAGATTCAAAAACATTCAGACTAAGAGCACAAACCTCCTCTGTTCCAACCAATTGAATGGGACTGGTAGGTGCATCATGGGAAAACACCTCCACAACACAAGGGGTTCCCTCCTCCTATAAAAACAAAATACCACATGAAAAAACACAATGTATAAACTGCATAGACATGGGGCTTTAATGCTACAAAAAATATCAATTTGTAATTATCATTTATACTACATGAACAGTGACAATAAAGTAGCTTCACTAACTCCATTACAAGAAAACAGAACGAAACAGAAAATTTTCATTCAGAGCACCTACCTCCTCGCCTGCAGCCACTGTCTTGACACTGGTAGGTGAATCCTGGGAAAACACCTCCACAACACAAGGGGTTGCCTCCTCCTACAACACAAAAAACAAAATACCCCATGAAAAAACACAATGTATAAACTGCATAGACATGGGGCTTTAATGCTACAAAAAATATCAATTTGTAATTATCATTTATACTACATGAACAGTGACAATAAAGTAGCTTCACTGACTCCATTACAAGAAACCAGAACGAAACAGAAAATTTTTAGTGAGAGCACCTACCTCCTCGCCTGCAACCACTGTCTTGACAATGGTAGGTGAATCCTGGGAAAACACCTCCACAAAACAGGGGGTTGCCTCCTCCTACAACACAAAAAGCAAAAACAAAATAAAATTAAACAAAATGAATGAACCACATTACTAAAATACTTCCTTGCAAGTCTGCTGTGACACAAAATATCTTCTGGCTTCTAGTGCAAGAACAAAACATCCTTTATAAACATTAGGTCTGTATTATACAATTTGCTTCGACTTTACAGATATACAATGCGTATAACTAATCCATGTTTTTTTATATGCAACCTTATAGGCTACCAATTTAAACTAGACTTGCATGATTGTAAATAATGCTGAAGTGTAAAATACATTCACACAAACCTCCACCGGCAGAACGTCTTTCACAGGACAGCCAGGTGAGGCCTCACAAGACACGAGCTGGGTGCCAGGTTTAGCCACAACCTAGGAAGGAAACACAATTGAAAGAACTGTATAAATGTACTTTATCATTGTTTCACAATTACTCCCTGAATATTACAAACAGGTAAATATGTCATTACTATCTTCTCAAACTATACAAAAGAAAAATGTAAATATAACATTTAAAAAAAGAAAAGTTACCAACCTGCTGCTGTCCACGTTTCCTTTTTGAGGCAACAGCTTTCTGCCGGCGGACCACATTTGGCTTCTAATGTAAGACAAAAACATTTTAAATACAAATACAAATTTGGGGCATAAGTAAATTCATACAATATAACAGTCCCATTCTGTGTCTAGACAAAACACTTATAAAAAGGCCTCACAAATACAATTTGAATGCAAATTACCAGTTTGCCTTGTGGAACAGCCGTGCACACAGGGCTAGGGAGATGCGATGGGACAGCTTTGTCCATCGCATCCAACACGGCACTGCTGAAACGGACGGGATTCAGCGGGATGAAACACTTGACTGATGTTTCATCTGCCTGTGGAAAACAAAAGAACAAGACCATTGTTGCAAATGTATCTTGAAAATAAGCCAAAACATGCACACAGGTACAGCAACAAATGGATATCACTTTGTCCGCACAGTGTTACACTAGTCAGGAAAAATCTTCCACTCCAAAAACTAAAACACACATACAATATGCAATGTCTCACCTTCCTGCCCTTGCTGACAACTGTCCAGTCAAAAGGGTTTGACGGACGCGGCACAGGTGCTTCTCCCTTCACCACCACCTTTGGTACAAAGGTTCTCCCAGGGGGTGAAGTCCTGAGAGGAACCTGGGGCGTAGGTGGTGGTGTCTCCAATAGCTGATAAGCAGACATCCAGATCAGCTGAGAGAGGATCGCCATACCGCCAGCATCACTCAGGTGGACCTGCAAAATATAAGCAATAAATAACATTTTACAAAACAGAAGTTTTCATGTCTGTATGAATCTACAATGAATTGCACTTTAAAAATCAACTAAACTTGAGTATAGTAAGTTTTTCATTGGCAATCTTATCAGATATTGTTCTACTTACGCCATCTCTGCTCCACAAGTCCAGGCGATCCAAGGGGAAGTGCTCAGCGGTGGGAAAGTATCTGATACCTAAAAAAAAAAAAAAAAAACAACAACACTGAAACAAAAAACTCACACACACACACACATCATGAAACAGTGAAATATCTACATATATTAATTTGTCACTTTATATCATATTAACTGAATGAATTCTTTGATTCCTATAATCAGATAGGCCAAAAAGAAATCATCTGTTATACATATCAAAACTAACACTAAAACTTTCTTTTCAACTTACCCATGCTGGCTGCCACACGATGGAACTCTTGCCGCATGAGTTCCTGAATACCCAGGTCTGCATTCAGGCGAGGTGTGAAATCCTGGACAAAGACCTATACAAAACAAAAGTATTTCCATAATGATGAAAATTATTGTATACAATTTTCACCAGGTAACCCAATCAAATAATGCGTAGTACCAAAGACTATTTACTACTATAAAGCATACCGTTGTCCAAAGACTGCACGCGCTGCGCAGGAACTGTCGAAAGTCAGCTCCCGCCTCATCAACCGTCCTGCTGGCGGTCAGGTTGTTGCTGGGGGCCATCACACAGACTGCGTCGGGTGTCCGAGGTACAGCAGCATGCAACATCTCGGTCCTCAACTCAGACGCACAGGCCCCCGGGGTCGACATGAAGCCAAAGGAGAGGCGTCCCTCTGGCATCTTCACAAATCCATCTACCATGGCCCGTAGATGGGAGGCTCCAATGACAAGAACGAACTGGAACAACAAACAATTTAATCAATTACAATCAATAACAACTCTTTACATCAAAGGTTTTTTATTAAACTCTGAACCAATAATACCTTCTTGTCAGGATCCTCAGGTGGAATGACCAATTTGTGACTGCGCCCAGTCAAAGCAGAAATTGGCCACTTCTTCACCTTATGACGAAAACCTGTGCCCTCACCTGTTTATAAAAACACAACAACCCCACAAAAAGTTCAATTAAAAATTTGGAACAAACAAATGCATGGAAACATACATTACAATCATACTACAACTATGTAATGCATATACATATAAGAAAAAGCTGTACTGAAAAAACTGTTGAATACATACGGGCACAGGTGCCAGTGGAAGGCCGCTGAGGTCCGGAAACCACAAGACGGCGCTCCGCCATGCTCTGCCTGGCTGCCTGAGAACGGCGAAAGGACTTGTTGCGAGGCATCTGAAAATATGCAGACACAACTGGTTAATTTACATTATGACGCTGTGCTATATGACATTACTAAACACTTCTAACACACAATAGAGGTACTATTACATTTTTTCATACATCTAACATATCATTTACAATGGCGGGAAAATATTTCAAATTATTGTTTTCTGTAATAGACAGACCACGCGCGCCAACCCACACACACACACACACACACACACACACACACACACTTTATCAATGAAAGAAACTTGGCCACAAGGGATATATAATTTCTGACAAAATAACATGGTTAATATAAGGGACTCCGACGATGTGTACAAGTTTACAGACCATAGACTAAGAAAAAGTGGCTATATTTGGTTGATAGGATGGCGTTAATCATAGCTAGTTTAGCAGAGTGCTTTGACAATCTATGTTTAACAATACAAATAATAATGCTAAAGCTAAATTTCGATGGTGGGAGTGCAGCTATCCGTTAACACAAAACGTACGTTACTCATAGGACAACGTTTGAAATTACCATACTCGAAACATAAAAAAACACTGTTCCTAAAGCTATAATTGACTTCACACAGGAGCTAATGATACACATGAGGATAAAATGATAATGAGCCACAATAGGTTGTAATGAAATAGTTGTAATGAACTGCTACATTTAAAATTAATCAGTACTTTACAAATAAACTGAGTATTAATGCTTCAAGAGGTAATATGTTGAAACAAAAAAGACAGAAACCAATACTGACCTGGTTAGATAAAAAATATTGAAAATAACATAAAAATGGATATTAATAAGTAATTACTCACGTTACTCTAACAACTAAATTGCTCCATTTCATGAATTTTTACAGATTAATCTATGTTGTGAAAATAATCATAAAGCTATAAATAAAACAATATAATGTTTTATTTTTGAACAGAGAAGTGACTGTGTACCAATAAAACCCAAATATGGAGCTGGTACATAGTATAACTTTATTAAAATTTACCTATTAATAATATTGTGGGTGGAGGGGGTTCTTCTGCATTGACAACAGAATAACACACACTTCAAGGGGCACCTGTTAAATAATATTGTGACTAATACACCTGATAACAGTCAATCAACAACCACAAGAACATTTGAAAAAACTTTATTTGAACAAAACCAACAAAAAAATTTTTTTTAAAAATTATGAGGTGGAGGGTTCCTCTTCCTCTTCCTCTTCCTCTGGAGGAATGGCAGCATCTGCAGACATGGTAGACAAAAATATTAAAACAGTCATTGTGACAATAACACTTTATGACATAAATTCTTTTGAACTATATATATATATATATATATATATATATATATATATATATATATATATATATATATATATATATATAATGCATATGAATATAAAACATGCAATGGTACTCAATAACATCTACAATAGCCTCTCCACAACTGAACAAACAATTACCATCTTTAATAAAACAGGCACACGCCCGCTCCACCTCCAACTGCTCCTGCAGTTCCTTTATTTGCTGCTGCGCATGGAGCAGCTGCAGTTGAAGCTGATGCTTCTGCTGCTGCTCCATGCGCAGCTTCATCTCGGCCGCCCGGCGAAGACGAATCTCTTTTGCGATCTTGTGGCAGACTCGGCCATGTACCCCGACGCTCTGCTCATATAGCTGGCGTCGGGGCACTGCCTCGTCGTTGCATGAATACTGTGAACAGATAAACACATGCTGATTTGAATCCAATTACTTGATAACATTAAAAAAAAATAAACAATAGCAAGGTAAAAATCACACCTTGATTTAAAAAAAAAAAAAGTATTTGCCGGTTTTATAAAGTATTATGTACATGGAATTTGATTTGTATGAGCATAACATTGTATTTTTCCATATTATCATGTCGATATTATTTTCCAAATACCATATTTATTTTTCCGAGGTGTTTTGTCCAACTCATAAAGAATCTCATAAATACTCTCTACACAAAAACTACCACATTAATCACATTAATCACTTCCTGCCGGAGCTGCTCCATCTCAGCATCATCAGTTTTCGTGAATTTCGAGGGTGATGCCTCAGCCATCTGCGCAACAACATAAAACCCGACACAATAATTAAACTACAAACAACAAAGATAAATACTTAATTAATAACCACATACTATGGAAAGAAAACAAAACAAAAATATCACATCATATCATATATCATATAGATATAGCACATTTTTAATTCAGAGAAAAAGTAATTAATTGTGCAACTACAAGCCTGTATATGCTTTTACACTTAAATTACACTTAAATAAATCGTAATTTCATAAGGCGTATAAACAATTACTATCTCTGCTGAATTTTGCTATCATTTCAAGTCGCCTTCTCGCTACTTCGCTACTCTTTAGTACTTTCTGAACGCGGCAGACGCTGCCCATCCCCCACCCCACCATTTGTGCAGAGCTGCAGAGCAGCGAAACACAGCAATGACAAGTTGAGAATTAACTATGACCAAAGCTTTGCAAATAAAAATCCAAGAACAGTACTTTATTACAAAGTAACTGAAAAGCAATGAAGAGACTCAAAACTAATAAAGATATTGTCATAAAAGGTTTAATTTACGTATTACGAAATAAAAAATATAGCATAATATGTGTAATAGTAAACATGTTCTATCGTCACAAGACATATTTCGTCATGTAACATATCCCGAACTCATATTTCCTATTAAAAATGACAAGTGAAAACACAGTAGAAGAGATGCTGACCTTCAGCTTGCTTAAGTGGATCTGGTTGCCCGGCTATTTTTTTTTTACACATACTCCAGGTAGCCCCGCCCCTACTCTGCCTCTGATTGACTAAGGTTAAATCGGAACATAACATGTCGACCAATCCTCATCCTCTTAATAAAGCATGGACGCTACATGAGAATGACACATGATCAAAAGCCGTTGCCATGGCAACACATCAATAGCAGCAATCAATTCCTTGTTTCAGCGACAAGGAATGGCCAACAGTCACGAAACTTGACACATGTCTGAAGAGACACAAAATTACATTTTGTATGAGTCATTGACATGTATGACACAAAATAACTCAAAAGTGCCCCATAAAAAATGTCTAAATTGAAGCCCAGCCTTAAAGATTAACATAGAAAATGAAATTCACAGGGCATATGTAATTTATTCACACGCACAAAAAGCATCCAACAAGAAGTCCACCATTTTGAAAAACTTTTTCACTGCCATTTGTCATGCCTTGTATTTTAACAAACTCCTCGTACGGAATTTGTCGTAAGGACTTCAAAATCAGTGTGCGTCTTCAACAGGAAGTTACATGTTTTTACGCTCTGACGCCCTGTGATTAGGACGGTGATCGAATCCAGCTGAAATTTACTCAGGAAACTCTCAAGACCTTGGAGATCGTATATTATGAAGTTGGTGACACTTCGTCGAAAGGTGTTGCCATGGCGACGCAGCGAATTCCGATGTGTCGCCATGACATTTCAACGCCTTATAACTTCACTCCACGTGGTCTGATCTTTTCCAAATTTCATATGCTTGTTAAGAGTCTCGGTCTGAACACATGTTCAGTCTCATATTTAGCGAAAGTCATAGCGCCACCTACTGGCAACATGAAGTAACACATGTCGTACTTTGTCTAATTACTCCTAGGAAATTTGGCTGATGCACCTGAAATTAAGTCAGCTAATAAACGAGACTTTGGTGATGCTACATTTGGCAGCTCATGACCCAAAACTGAATGCTGTTACCATGGCGACACATCCTTCGCCATGAAATACAATACTGTTTTACAGGGAGAATGGATTGCTCTACAGTCACGAAACTTGACACACATGTCTGGAGAGACACCAGCTAAAAACCTATGTAGTTCCTCTTAATGGGCGTAACAAAATGGCTCAACAGCGCCCCCTTTAAAATTTCAAAATTGAAGCCCCGCCTTCCAGATTAACGTAGAGAGATGAAATTCACAGGGCACATGTATAATGTCAAGACGCACAAAAAAGTCTGACGCCTTATTGTAAGTTGAACAGGAAGTCGGCCATCTTGAAAAACTGGTCAATTTTCGCCTTTTTTTGGCCATTTCGCATACCTTGTATTTTAACGCACTCCTCCTACAGATTTCATCGTAAGGACTTCAAAATCAGTGTGTGTCATCTACAGTAGTGTATGATCATGATGGTTTGGCCGTGGCGTGGCGTTGAGTTTTGATGTTTCGCCATGACAGAGGAAATTGATATAACTTGAGTGTACATGGTTGGATCTGCCTCAAACTTTACACAACAAGTCACTGACAAAAGCCCTTCGACTGAGCGTCACTTCGACATGCGCTGGGGTGCGAGGGCCCGATCATCGCTGCTTGCAGCTTTAATTTTTTTTAAAATTTTCGCATGATATTTCATCACTAAAGTCACTTCTGATCAATTCTGAGGCGAGAAGTCAACTGTATATATTTCAAATATCGACAGTTTATGAAATTTGATGGCAAATCAAAAATTTGCTCAAACGTTTTCGGAGTTGAGAAGCTGCACAGACTGGCTTGCCAGCCAGCCAATCTGCTCACTGACCCGTCTTGTTTCATTTTCCTCCTTCCCCTGAGTCTAGACACAAAATGATATAATGGCAGGAGAAAGCCAGGCCCACAACTGTAAGTTGGCACCACTGTTACATTACATTCATTTTTGAGAAAAAGTACTGGTAAACAGTACTACTACCGCTGTTATTATTTCATTACATTCAGAGTAATGTTGTAACAATTTTTACTTAAATCAAGGGACATCTGAGGAAACCAGATTGCTAATCAAATGGCGAGCAGCAAACGAAAGCCTTTTCACAGGTCGGAGGAATTCCTCCAAAAACGGATGGGAGTGAGGATGCCTTTTGTGTCTTTGCAAGCCATCGGTGGTGGTTGATTGGTGTGTTTAGTTGTGTCAAAGTTGCCAGCCTCTTAGAAAATTTTGATGCATCAAAAAAGAAAGAAACAACTGGATACTATAAAGTTCAGAAAGCAAATATTATAAAACTAGTAATCAAAGAAGTTGTGTAAATTGTAATCTGGTTAATTTACATGACTTAAAGTGGGCTGTAGCGCAGTATCAAACGGTGTAAAGTACTAGTGACAGGCAAAAGAAATAGCACGTGACAATTATGATGTAGTTATCAACTTAACACCATTACTAATACTACTACTAACATTAACAATAATAACTTATTTACTTATTACACCAAAGTGCAATACTGCCTTTATACTGAATTTCTGCATTGTCATACCATAACTACATCATAATCAAGTCTCCCTCAGCTTGTGTGTTATTCACAGTAATATGATGTTTAAGTTGTCTCTATTTTTTTTTTTTTTTTTGCTTTGTCCAGAGTCTTTGTGAACAAGTCAGGCTTGGCTATCACAGCCAAACAGGCCATGAAGAAATGAAATAATCTAAAGGAGAAATACAAGGTAATCTACCACTGTATCTGCTTTTCAATATGCAACTATTTTGACTAGTGGGGAAAACTTATTATACAGATGCAGTGGATGCAAGAACAAATAACTTGTTTAACAGTAAGTGTGCTAAAATTGTAAATTAAACAACATATTCTAACTTTTGTTATTTTGTAAGTGTGGAATTCATCAGCTCAAAAAAGTCAAGCTGGAAACAAATATTGTTATTGCACAGTACCTTTGGCATCAGTAGTACCTCATTTTTGCAAGACATCTTAAAATAACTGTTGTATAATGACTTGACATGAAATGAATTTAAGCAGCATAGTGTTGCAATAAACATATTAGATAATTTGTGAAGCCTTTAAACTGCGGGAACATTTTGGGACTGTAAATATGTTCAACATAAGTTTTCAAAGCGTTCATTCATTAATACGTTACTTTTAGGAACTTAAGGATCCTCCGACAGGGAAAGGGGTGGAGGCAGGTGGAGTTACTGCTGCCACCTGGCAGTGGTATAATCAGATGGATGCTGCACTCCAGGGGCAGCACTCAACCAGTCCGCCCCTGAAATGGTCCTGTCAAGGGTGTTGAGCAGGGATATTTTCAGAGACTTACAGGAGGTGATGGTGGGATCATCAGAATCTGTATGACCCACAGTTGAGAGCACAACACTTTTTGTTTGCATTTATTGATTCATTGATTTTAATTACCTGTTCAGCGGGGAAAGTTCACAGTTGTCATAGCAAAAACTCTCCCCCTCAGCATACTCTGAGAGGCACTCTGTGCATTGGACGGGTCTGCTTCAGAACTCAGAGTGGTGTGATGAGCAGCTGATGCTACTTATCCTCCTTGAGGTTGGACAGGCCAAGCCAGAGATGCCTGTGTCCGCCCTGCTCTGCATACATGGAGCGGCTGCTGTTAATGGTGAACGCCTGCAGCATACAAAGAGGAGCTGCCGCTGTGGTCTGGACCTCAACGGTTTCCCCCGCCATCAATTCAGTCCACTGGTGGGTCAGTCGGTCCAGTGTTGGCAGGTGTTTACTGGTCACGGGATGAGTCCACCCGCAGCCTGTGGGATGACCATATGGGACATGAAATCCTCCAGGCCAACATGTCCCACTGTAAATTCCAATTTATCAACTCCAAGTTGTGCTTTGATGACCGGCTTTCACAGGCTGCATGCCAGAGAGACAACAAACTTGCTGCCCTTTCACCGCTGTGGGAGAAGTGGGTGGAACAACTTCCTCTTCTCTTCAACTCGGGCCAGGATATTTGTGTGAATGAACAGCTGGTGCAGTTCAAAGGTCACTTCAAATTCCAACAATACACGCCAAACAAACCGGGGAAGTACGGGATCAAGATTTGATGTCTGCACATCATATGCCTGAAATATGCAGGTTTACAGCGGGAAAAAAAGACGGATGTCCGGTGGAGTTGAACCAGGGGAGGAGAGTTGTTTTGCTGACAGACAGTGACATGTGATAACTTCTTTACATCTTATGCACTGGTGGAAGAGCTCCACACACTTAGTGAATATATGTGCTTGTCTGAGATATATTGAATGCTTTTATTATTCAGTATTTTTTGCATTTATACAAAAATGAATGATATTTGGGTGTGATGAGGAAGAATATTTGTATTCATTCATTTTTTTTTTCTTTTGCAGGTTGTCAGCACCTACAGCTGCAAGAGAAGGACCTGTATGTGGCCACTGGCCCTGTTCTCCTGGACGTCTCTGCATTCAACTCATTCATGTTGTGGATGGCTGTGGATCCCTTCTGGCACCAGGGCGACTTACAAATGCCAACTTTTCTTGCAGGAGCTGGGAAGAATGCTGGTGCAACATCGGCAGCAGCTCCCCTGCACACCAAGCTCCGCTGCCATGGTGACAGAAGCAAGGAGAGGACAGCGGGGACCCAGACAGCTCCCCAACCCCCCAAAATGAGGAGATGGTGCGTGTTTTGCACCAACCATAGGAAGAAGATTGCCAACACCTGTTGCAAGTGTGGCAAGTATATTTGCCAAGCTCACACATCTCACTACTGCAGCTCCTCCTGTATTTATGCTGTATTTCTAGAACAAAATGAGGTAATATGCTCTTAGAAAGTAAAAGCTTTGAAGGGTAATAGGACACTTTAGGTGCACTACAGGTTAACAGGTCAGATTCTTTACTTTAATCTTGTACTGCATAAAAAATAATAATGCACAAATATCAATGTTGTTGCTAAACATTGACATATCCCAGACTGTAATGTTTTTGAAAAAAATCCCCTCTTGCCTTTAGTATGTTGAAAATATTTAAATTTTTGTGTTTTTTCTCTTACAAAATTTAGTGGTATCGTCACAAAAACTGGCATTTAAAGAGTTAAAATGAGTGAATATTTGGTAGTTATGATCAGGACTGAAGTTGGTTACAAATAATGAACTCAGTCAAAGTGGAAAAAAAAAATTCCTCTCCACAGGCTATTTGGACTCTTACCTCTTTTTCCCCTCTCTACATTGTGCATCCCTAGCATTTGCAATACTGCCGACTTAACTTTGTAAAGTGTTCAATGCAAGATTACATGCCAAAAAACTGATTGCCACTAACCTCTTTAAGTGAAGAAGACTGTAGGGTATTATACCTACTTTTATTAATCAGTTCACCTCGTAATAACCAGGGCACCACCTCCTTTTATGTTCACTTGTGCCAGGAGGAGACACAGAAAGAGTATCAATTAAAATGACACCAACTCTTTCATCACAGCAGCAGATGAAGAGCAGGAGAGGTTTGTTTATCCTGCTCAGTGGTAGCGCTGTCCTCAGAGGAACCACTGATGACTCAGCGGGCTGTCTGCTGCGTCCAGTACAGTGAGTGAGTCGGCTTTGCAGCTGAGACATCAGCTGTTTAGTTACAGCTCCCCAGCGGATGTTTTCTGCTCGTGGGCGTTGCAGGTGCTGTGAGGCTGAGTTGATACGGTTGTCTCTGGGAATAGCAAGTGGAAGATGTCTTTGTCCGTGGAAGAGTGGGTCATTTACGTTGAAGCCTCCTTGACTGACTAACTTTCTTACTAAAATAACTCAAAAAATAACTTGGCCAGCTGAACGAAACTACCAAAACCATTCACAACTTCTGCCTCACCATCAACAACTCTGTCTCACTCCCCACACATCTGCAACCTCGGAGTCATTTTCGACAGCAACCTTTGAACACCACGTCAATCTAATCACCAAAACTGCCTTTTTCCACCTAAGAACATCTCGTCTCCGCCTATCACTCTCCTTCTCTGCTGCTGAAACTTTGATCCATGCTTTCATAACATCCAGAACTGACTACTGCAACAGCATTCTTCATTTTTCAAGTCTGTGTGCAACCTCTGAGAGGTCACAGGTGTCAGGCTAAAGTCATTAGCTCATCACGCTGTCCTTCCGAAGCAGACTGGCCAATATAGATGCACTACTTACACCACATCCTGCCCACTGGATTTGTGATTAATGCACAACCAAAACATTTTGAATCACAAAAGTTTGATTTGCAACCAAAAAACAAAAACTGCACAAAGAACAAAGCTTGTAAGAGTCCATTCAAAACTTTGTAAACTCCAAGCAAAGGGGAAATGTTTTGTGATGGTTTTTGGTTTGAAATAATGAGGTTGGAAATGCTTTCAATGAATTTGTATTTGATCTCAAAACAGGTTTTTGCTTGCAATTAAATATTTGATTGCAACTAAATATTGTTTGCAACGCCAAAGATTTTCTCTCAAATATTTTATGTTTGAAGACAAACTAACATCAGAGTGAAGGATAGCTGATAGTTAAAAAGGTGGGATTTCTATGAGATCAAACTCAGAAAAGAAATGACGTGAATTTTGATTAGCAAACATTTACTTTTGGCCATGTTTTTCCTCCACCTGAGAAAAACTGCTATTACTCAATATATTACATAATTTATTTTTAGTATACTGTATAATTAATGTATCTAGGAGGCAATAAACAGGTTCATAGGAAATGAAAAGGAGCTGAAGAAATAAGATAAAGATGTAAAATACACAAAATATACACAAGGCACCACATTTGATGGAAAGAGAAAGCAAAGTGAAGCTGGAGATGAGAATGGTGTTGATATGGATGAATAGATTAGTTGCAGCGTGTAGGTCTTTTACAGTTTATTGATGATCAAGTTACAATACTTTATTTAAAACTCCATGTCCACTGTTAGTTTGCATTACAGTAATCAGATATTGTGTTCATTACTAATAGCCTACTTGCTTCATTTTTTTCCCCCAATAATCAGTTATAAGTATAAAAAATAGGTACAGCTATATTTAATACATGCTTTAAAAAGGAAAAAGAAAAAAATAGGCGACAGAGACGTGGTTCAAAATAGGTATTTTTATTAATCAAAAAAGGAAACTGACAGTAGTGATTAAAATATAAATATAAGTGGTAAAAGTATTCTTTTATTACAAAACTATTTTAAAATATAATTAAAATCTTTAACCATTAAGTATAAGTGTACTACTAATATTTCAAAGAAAGACAAAAGTGGAATGGGCTGAGGCTGGTGAATGGGATGGCCGGCTACACTGAGGTGTGTCCAGGCGTGCTACCATATACTCACCACACATGCAGTCACAGCAACCTAAACACACTCGCAGCAAACAGGTGAACCACTCCTGCATCCCAGTGCCTTTAACCACAGCAAACAGTGAAGTGACCATCACCCAGGGTAACCAGATCCTGCTATGTAAGAGTGCAGGTTAAGCTCTGTAATGCCTTGTATTAGATATGGGAGAGATATTCTCTCCAACACACCCAGCCAAACTCTTCCTTTTTCTGAATTAAATGTTACACGCTATGATTGAATTTCAAAAAAACAAAATATCAGTCTAATCTGTCTTGTTTGTCCAAAGTATGCAAGCTAAGCCACTAAACAGTATAATGTTTGTATGTATGTAAAAAGAGTCTGATTCTCCAGTTTTTCTTTTATACTTATAATATTACAGTAGCTAGTCCCATATATGACCTCAGCACACCATGACTCAGTCACACAGTCTTGTCAGCACAGACCTTATGTTGGAGATACAAACATTATTTTTATACCTGATATCCGGCACACACACACACACAGGAGCATACTTTGGGACAATTGGTTATTGACAGTGATATTGATTTTTCCCGAATTTTGTGAAGAATTTGGGTCGGATCTGTGGTTGTTTATTGATACAGCCAAATCTCTGACTCTTGTATTGGTTTTCCGATATGTAAAGATGTGTAAAATAGTGGACAAACAGTATTATTTAGGTTTAAATGATGAGAATTGAGATCCCAACATCTCCCAGGATTTCTCATATAAATCTGCTCTGTTACAGAATGAAATGTCCAATCAAATGCCACTTTTAATATGCTTATGGCTGAGTCTATAATAGGCAATAGTGCACGTCACTGAGTGTAGGCTACGATTTAGCAGAAACTTTAGTACTGATGCTCTGTTTGTTGTCCAAAACTGTGTGTAGGATCTTTTCCTCCAAATATATGAAATACCTGTAGCCATCATACTGCTGCAGGACTGATATGCACATCTCCCAACTGAGAGAAGTGCTGTGCCATTTATGTACAGTTTATAATGTAGCAACTTTCCTCAAGATGAGTCCCGAGCTCCATGTGATCTCTCAGGACATTTTTATTTATAATATAGCAAATGATTAGCAGTGTTTTTTTATGCTCCACCTTTTTAAGGGAGTTGTTGTTCACTACCACATAAAATAATTAATATTTAGGAAAACATTATATTAAACACTTAATGGTGAATTATCCGCATTTGTATGGTTAAAGTTCATTTTCATTTGTGGCAAGAAATTCCTGGAAAAGAGTAATAATTTTTAAATGATGGGAAATCCTTCAGATTCAGACATCTAGAGGATGTCTTCAGGGAAGGCAGAATTAAAGTTTGTTATTTTTATTTCTGGAAGCACTGTACATATCACTGTTCAGACATCTATTACAATTGTTTCACATCAGAAATTTTACTCTTTGTAGTGGATCTGCAGTATGATGCAGGTTAGTAATGAGTATTTCAACAGAGATGGGGTTCACAAAACTTTACCATGTGAAGACATGATGATGTTCTTGATGTTTATTTCAATTCAAGATTTGTCTTATATATAGACATAGCAGCATAAATCAAAAACTATCAATACGTTGATGATGATGTTGAATCTTTGAATCTTGGCTGAGCTGACTTTGGTGATCTCAGTCACCAGTGAGAAGCTCTACTCAAAGTGTCAAATCAAGTCAATTTTATTTATATAGCGCCAAATCACGACAAAAGTCATCTCAGGGCACTTTTCACATAGAGCAGGTCTAAACCGTACTCTTTAATTTACCCAACAATTCCCCCATGAGCAAGCACTTGGCGACAGCGGTGAGGAAAAACTCCCCTTTAGCGGGAAGAAACCTCAAGCAGAACCCGGCTCTAGGTGGGCGGCCATCTGCTTTGACCGGTTGGGTTGGGAGAGAGAGAGGGAGGGGAAGAGGAGAGAGAGAGACAGAAGCATAAAAACAACAACAATAATAATAATATGACTAATAATAATAGTGGTAGCAGTGGGCAGAAATGACTAATTATAATAGCAGCGATGAGGCGTCACGCTGAACAGCAGTCCGTCCGCAGCTGAAGATCTCCTGCAAGACCAGAAAGCACAAAATACAGGTAAGATACCAACTTACAGAACTCAGCACAAGCACCTCGTTCCTGATAGCATCACTGTCCTGCCAACAATGATGGTAAAGAACATCCTCAAGTCTAATATTGTGATTATACAACATTTACCAACAAAATAAAAGTTATAAACAAAATGTATTCATATTGTGAGGCAGTTCGTTCTAAAAATAAAAAACTTTGTGATGGAGTCCATTGTCATTTGCTGGTCACCTACTAACATGACAACATGCAGCTATACATGTCATCACCAGTCAGATTAGGCAGAGGCCCAGAGAAAACTACTGAGTCCGACATTGTCTTTGTATGCACACACCGACTCAACATTTTTAATTTTAGTGACCTCCAATTGGCGCAATCGGGAGTCTTAACCACTGATTAAAGATTTTAACATATATACGCTTCTATGTCGCCTGCTCTGGTCCCAGGAATACATTTGACTATGGCCGCCGGTGTTGCTAACTTCACGTTTCTCACTATGGCGCTGCCAATAATCAGAGTTAGTTTGTCAGCGAGTGTGCCGTTAAATAGGGAGAACCTGTTAGAAACATGAACTGGTTTGTGGTGAACTGTGCTTAGGGCTATGCTTTCTTCAGACAGTCACCCAGCCAGCCTATCTTCCCGGCTGCTCAGGAAATACCAGGGCAGTAGGAGCTACACTAGGTCAGCCCGCACCGGCTAACTACAGTAGCTAACAATTGTTTTTCCATGGTGCGGAGCAATGCTTCCAATTCACTGAGCCTCGCCACCAACATGGCACGTAAACAACATTTATTACATATACCATTATCACTAAAGGAGGCAGAGGAATAGTTAAACATATGATACACCAAGCAAGAAAGAGCGGGAGAGCAAAAAGGTGAGAGAGAAGCCATTGCTAATGCTAAGCTAAGTTAGCTGCTACACAAATTGCTGAGCTAAAGTAACTAGCAACTGTGGGATTAGTGAGAAAAAGCGCTAAACGAAGGAGAGAGCTAAGCTTCTGCATGAGCAGAACTAGTGTAAATTAAAATTTACAGTTGATAATTACAGGGTTGCCAACTTTGTTGATCTGTTTTTTCTAATATCAAAACTACAACGTTAATTTGAATGTTCACAAGTTAAAAGGCAATAACAAGGGTTTACACACACACGCACACACACACACTCACACACACACTCATTAGGCATATACATCAGTGTTCTTCACTATTTTTTTATGAGTGTCGCACTGGCAGGACAGACAGCTGCACTAGCCATGAAGTAAATCTGCCTACTAATTTGTCATCTCACGACATAGAATATGTAATACAGCCAATACAATCTGAATTAAAAATAGGCTTACCTTAGAGCTAGGGTGTATGTATTTTAGAAGCATTTTTGTTATATTGGTTAATAGAGTAGTTGTGAAGTGTTAATATCTTTTATAGAAGGTTCCAATCTTGTTCTTTGACTTTTGTTAGTGGGATGTCCTTTAGTTTACATTTGGATAACAGATTGTGCTGTTAAAATATTTACCAGAACAGTAATTCATCTAGATAAAGGTGTAATTTCCTCACCAGTTTTCCTGCTTTGAATTTGTTCATGTCTCTCTATCAGATGACGCTGAGGTGGCCTCTGTGTTTCTCTTTTCTCCTCAAACTTTTTCTTTCAATCTTGAATCAGTTCTTTACTTTCTCCTTGTTTTTCTTTCAACACTATTACGTCCTGCAATTCTTCCTCACTTCTGTCTCCTCTCTCCTGATTCCTTCACTCACTGTGAAAATATAAAAAGCCTTCCTTTAAAAATCTGAGTGAACATAAAGCAGAACTTTAACTTGTATGGTGTTAATTACAGAAATTGTTCGACAAAACACACAGTAGAGATGCATCAGTAGTCAAGCTATCCAAACTATCAAGCTAACGTTACATTAACATTACTGTGAAGTAGGCTAAAGCAGCAACACAAGATAAACTGGACGGTTAAAACACTAATGTCAATTTAAAAAACTTGAGCTCCACTTTTTGCTGAAGAGTTTTGGCTAGCTACTTACTTTGTGGTCCTTTGTCTGACATTATTATTTGATGCTGCACATGTCAGTTAGTGTCATATATGATCCTCTGAACTCCTAGAAGAAGACTCCTGGATGATACAACAGAAACTACGGTAGGAATGTCTGAGCCAAAAGCGTGAGAGCTGGCAACCCTGTAATTATCCACAGTAATGAAGAATATAGAAAAATCAAATGAGTTGAGATCAGTAACACAGCTGGCAACTGAAAATGAGACAGTGCACTTACCGCGACATGTCAGCACATTCACTTTGAAGATTTTTTCATTGATTTACTATCCACAGCCTAATTTACTGCACATGCACCTGGATGACAACATAGAGGAGAAACTGGCTGACCGTAAAGTTGACAGGGGTCAACCTTTTAAAGTAAAAACCTGTCCTGTGTCTCTGTGTGGTAGTGGAGCTACAGTCACTGTTTGAGTCAGTGATAATAGTCAGCGATGGCAAACTATTTTTAACGCCTCAGTAGTTTGCCAGCCCTCCCATCTTCATCTGCATCCTCTTCTCTGGACCTCTTCCTTGATCCTCCAGGCAGTGGGTCTTCCTCTTCCACTGCATCCTCAGAAAGATCACCACTGCCACTACTGTCAGAGTAATCATGGCGAGACCAGCAATCATAGCTGCTGTCAGCAAACTCATCACACCGTCTGGATTTTCGGCTGCCTCGCTCATCCTCTTCCTCATCATCCTCTCTGGACCTCTTCGTTGATCCATTTGGCAGTGAGTCTTCCTCGCTGACATGCTGGTTGACTTCCATGTCAGCACCAGGATCTTGGACTAGATTAATTCCAGTGCAGTCCACATCATCATCGCCTTCGGAGTCGCTGTCAGCAAACTCGTCCCACCAACGGAATCGTTTGCTGCTTCTCTCTTCGATGTCTTCGTCCTCCTCTCTTGACCTCCTCCTGGATCCTCCAGGCAGGGGGTCTTCCTCTGGCATGTCCTGGTTGTCTTCCATGCCAGCGTCTTCAACTGCAACATTGTTGTCACCGTTGCCAACATTGTCCTCAACACTGTTGTTGCCGATGTTGTCATGGTTGTCAGCCGCATGTTGGTGCTGCAACACGTTCAGCCCCGCACCAAAGCCTCCATCCAGGATTCCAAGATCCTCCAGAAATTCCAGCCAAGCTAAGATTCCACCCCGAACGTGATTGGCTGGTGAAAAATCTCCGCTTGGGATAAATTGGGGGAGAAACTGTAGGCCTGCAAGATCATTTAGACAATTACATTAGCATTCATACAATTAAATTGAATAACTTTAGAAAAAAAACGAACGTCTGTTAAACGGTGGACCAAGTACTTACGATTACCACGGTTGTGGAATCCATCTCCTCTTTGGTCCATTTTGACTAAAAGAATCAGACAACAAAATAACATGTTTTCATATAATATTATGTGTATATTAAAAATGGTAGATTTGCTGTCAGTTTACTTTGATCAGTGTATGTACATGAGGCTTATATCTATACAAACCAAGTCACCAATACTAAGATTAGTTTTGAAGGAGAAATTCATGAAAATACAGATTTTCCATCACTGAAAGGAAGAGTTTTGGGATTCACGTATTTTTCTTGGTGAAAGTTAGATAAGAAGATTGTTATCACTCTCTTATCTGTCTGTTAAATATGAAACTTCAACTTCTGAGGACCTCTCATCACTGCAAGGTTGCCGGGCAACCAGCAGAGTCTCAAGGAAAGTTACTGCTCACGGCCAAGAAATGGAAATAAAACCCCAAATTGTTGTTTCAGATGTTATAATTTAAACCAATGATATATAGCATGTTATATAATATGTGAGTTTTAGAGGTGCTGGTTTGCAGATTTTATTACCTTTGGGTGGAGCCAGGCCAGCTGTTTTTACCCTGTTTCTGATTGTTCTGCTATGCTAAGCTAACTGCGTCCTAACTTTAGCTTCGTATTGATCAATAAGATATGTCAGTGATATTCATCTTCTCATCTGAATCTTGGAATGATAGTCAATAAATGCATTTCCAAAAATGTCAAACTATTTTTAAGAGGACATTACTTACCCTAATCACTACATCCTGACCCTAACCCTTATCTTAACCTTAAACTAATGTTAACCCTAAAGGTTAATGGTTTACATTGTGGTGCACATTAATTTGTCCCAAAAACAGCAGGTGAGTACAACAGATTTATGTCCCAACAACATGAATAAGTTATTATTATGCCAGTGCTTTTGTTCTCAAGTCCACACCAGCTGATTAATGTAACTCTTACATAGTGATGAATATTGGTCCTATCAGCCCTGAGTGAGCCATCAAACCCACACTCATTAACAGCAGAAAATGTCATGTGTGGCTCTGAGAAAAGTTTACAGAACAAAACAAAAATGTTAATTTCACATTATGCCAGTGATTAAATTGGTCCACACCAGCAGAGTCCTGTTAATACTTAATGATAGACTACATAATTAAGGAGTGTTACTGTGTACAGGTTTATAGACTCACCTTAATTCCAAGGAACTGGTCTGTAAAATTGCAAATTACAGAGCAGTTATTAATTGGCAGTTGCCTGTGGCAAAAGTAGAAATATATCCGATATGTTTTTTGTCTTCAAGGATAAACTGCAGGTGCTACAATGTGTCTTCAGTGTTGATCTGTGTTGATCTGGGCTTACTGAGTGCAGAGTTAGTTCTGAGAAAATTCTTCATTCTATTGTGATGTCAGAACATTGACACCCAGGGTTCTAGGATTCCATTCTCCCAATTGTTTCTCACATAGACGTGTCACAGGAGTTGCACTGTTGGGAACAGCTACTGATATCACAAGCACAACAAAAAAATAAGTACAAGCCAATTTACAATGTGTACGAATGTGAAAAGATTTACATTTGACAGCCTTCTTATATGGTTCTCTTGACTTAAATGTGATTCTTAATATGACAGCTTGTCCTCCAGTGCAAAGGAAAGGTTCACAAGTCCAAGTTAGAGGATAAGTAATGCTGCATATTATTGTCAACAAGTCCTATGAAAAAACCCAAACCAACAATGTTTGTTATACCAACAAGTATTGTGTGTGTATCAAAGTCTGATAACTCTTATTTCTCTGTGTCATGGAGCTCCATTGTTTTCCAAAAACTATTAAAAACACATCAATGAGCCACACTGCTGCACTGGGTGACATGTTCCTTCATTACCATGAACACACACACACACTGTAGTTTATTTTGACTCAATCTCACACACACCATCCTGCCAGAAATACTCACCAGAACACCTAATGTGAATTAATCCACCACCAAAAATAGTTCCCAACAAATAAACTGTTTTCTTCTGTTTGAGTAACATTTGATAAAAACTACAGTGACTTTTGGATATTACTGATTATGTTTCACGTCCTCAGTAGGAACCAATCAATAAAAGTGTCATCAGTAAAATCCATGAATATGCTTTGCAGCTCTCAGGGAAAGGTAACCCCACTGTTTTTTCTGTTTATTCTCACTATACACAGTACTTTGATGGACAAATTAACCTGCACCCAGACTGCTTTTGCACTGAAAGTCAGTGCAAAACGCTTTTTTCTACTTTCAGCCCAAGCTGACGTCAGTTCGTGATGGATTTCTTTAAATGGACATCTGCTATGTGCACAGCGCGCAAGTTCACTGCCCCGCTCTGGGAATAGTTACGCCAAGCCACAACGCCGTTACACAGCACAGCAAAGTAAAATAAGTAGTTTACCTGTTGGAGGTGTGCTGGTTGTCTGCAGCTCTTCATAAAACATCTCACTGTGGCTGTTTCTGCTTGCACTAGTCCTCTCTGCATTATTATATGTAACTGATCCGCTGAACAAATAGCTCCAAATGTTGCTGTTTCGACCAGTTCTTAGCGCCGCTAACGAAGCTCCGCTAATTCAGTGAGAAACACTTTACTTCCTTTAAATTCTTCACAATAAAAGTCTCCCATTAGTTAGTCATTGAAAAGCTTTTAATTTGAAGCAGTAAAGCAGGACATGTTTGGTTTGCATTGATGGTAAAGTTACACAACTCTGATACATAAAGCTGACCAATCAGAATAGAGTGGGCTCATCGGTGTGGGGCCTTAAAGTGACAGGAGCTAAAACGGAGTGTAAGAGAAACTGTGTATATTGAGGGGCTGCTTTAAGGGCTAGTATGAGATAAATAAGTCCAAATTTAGAGCTGAAATGAGCATAATAGGTCCTCTTTAAAATTATGATCATGAGCACTGAGATGTCTGGCCATTGGTGATTTAAATTACATTTTGTTTTACCAAAATAATGTAAATTACATGGACATTTAACCTCTTTCTGCACCAGCAATTTTTGGCCTAGTTCTGCCTGATTTTACATACCTCTGCTGTAGGTCATGCTTAATAAACCTCTCATGCAAACATCACAGAACCATGGTTAATGGCTTCAATTAAAGAAAACACTTGAACCATTAAATAAATAAACATAAAATTACAAAATTTATCAATGACATCATAGGACAGTGAATACACAATTTAAAAAATCAAAAATGCACTTGATTTTTTAAAATTTTTTTATACTGAACCACACCTGCCAACACTCACGTCATCAGCATCATCCATCTGCGCTGCTATAGTGGTAAACAATGAAGCTAAGCAAGAAGCGAGCCCTTGCAGTAGTGGTATCTATGTGTATGGGGGAAAAAAATCCGAAGAAGAGGAGGAGGAGGAAAACATGGACTCGGTTGTGGCTAGGGAAAAGAGGCCAACTTGGGATGCCAATTTTGCAGAGAGAGCTTGAGGTAACATTAAGTATTTTTTAGCATACATAACATACATTTGTGCTTTGTAGCATCTACTGATAGGATCTGTCTTTTTCCATCAACACACACTACATGTACAAACAAAAAGAATATTTGTGATGACTATTGCAGTGTTTTAAGCTCAGTTTTAGGAAGGTCAGCTGGCACTTCACACATACAGCCACTGCTTATAGGCAGAGATTAACAACTCCTAGTATATTGTTAACCCACTAGCCTTAGCACTTGGAGATCAGGTATCTGAAGGTCTGAAGCCAGGGGAAGATTTTGAGGCAAGAAGCAAATCTCTCAGGCCCAGTAACGCTGGTCGCCAGGTTCCTTTATGTATAAAAAACAGTAAGAGAAAAACTTTTGTAGGTGATAAAAACTCTAAAACATACAAATTAATTTGGCCAAGTGCTTCCAACTGTGAAAACTGCATAATTCACAGGCCACTGCTGGCAACGCTGCCTTCGATTTCTGTGTTGGGTCACCCAAAATGAGCGGGACAATGTCATTTCCTGTGGCCATCTTTGTCATGTGGCAGCTAAGCAAGTGAACCCAGGTGTGAACATGGTTGGAGTGAAATGGTGTTTTATTTTCAGAATGGCAGGGTAAAGTTAGCCAGGTGAGACAGAGGGAGTAGTTCAGAGCAGAGCCAGGCGGAGATCCTGAAGATGAAGTATGGAGGACAGCAAGACAAACTTAAAGAATGTATTCTTCTGGATTATCTTTACTTTTTATATAGGAAGTTTGGACAACATACTTAGTTGTCAGTGATGTAAGTGTCATCTTTGTGTCACCTTGGACTCTGAAATTGTCATTAGCATGATATCTACATTTTTATAATTGAAAATCTGAAAATTAAAAGCATGTTTTCCATCATATTTTTCAGTAATTCAAATGTGTTTTAAAACAGTTTCATCTTTCTTAAGTATTTATATTGAAATAACTGCAAAGGTAGTTTTGAACAAGTTAATAATACCCTTATTATCTAATTATAATATACCCTAATATATGCCAACAATACATGGTTTAGTATGTAGTGTGTGTTATTACTAAGTTTGGACCACTTCATATACAGTACAGAAGTCTTGGAATGTTGTATTCAAAATGTCAAATTTGTAAGGCATGTTCAGATGTATTTCAGCAGAAAACTCATTAGTGAGACATGCTTTAAAGGCAAAACATGGACTTTTTGAAACAAACTTGTTACCTTAATATTTTTTTAATATGTTGGGCAAAATATGTCACACCACAAAAAAGTTGAATATTTTAACATTGTTTCAATATGAATCATTTAGTTGTATACTGACTTTTGACAGGTTGAATCAGTATTGATTCTGTAAAATTGTAGTGAATCAGCTAAAATTCAGCTGCTGACTGATTTTTAGATGATGGTTGAATCAATATTGATTCAGTGTCAGTTATGGTTAAAAAAGCTGACATCAATTCACAATTATTAATCAGTGATGTCAGCGCAGATTCAATACTTCTGCCTGATGACATTTAAATGTTTCAACTGGATTTTGCTATCTGGTATGTGACTTAGACATGTCATAACGGCAAAACAAATGAACTGGTGTAGTGACTCTATGAAATGCATACTGTGAGTCTACACAATACATATGGTCAAGTTTTTATATCAGGATATATCAAATTTCGATATAATTCGATATTTTTTCACTCATCACAGAAAGAATGAATTCCTCTTTAAGCTCTGGTTCAGTCCTCCAAACACTCCAACTGGCTGCTGTCACCCCATCTTCAAAAAACCCAGACTCAACCCTGATATCCTCAGCATTACCGGCGCATCCGGCCCATCTTGACCAAGTCGTCTGAAATGTGTTGTCACCTCCCAACTCAAAGCCCACCTCATCTCCAACAATCTGTTTGAATCGCCTCAATACAGTTTCCGCTCACAGCACAGCACAGAAACAGCCCTCCTCAAAGTCATCAACGACCTTCTCCAATTCTTGTCACCTCAGCATTCTCATCCTCCTCAACCTCACTACAGCTTTCGACACAATCAGCCACACCATTCCTCTCTACCGACTTGAACCTCCCTCAACATCACTGGTACTGCCCTCTCCTGGCTAAAATCATATCTTACAAACAGACAACAGTTCATCAGCATCAACAACTGCACCTCCTCCACCGCTCCTCTGTCCCAAGGCGCCCCCCAGGGCTTGGTGCTAGATCCTGTCCTGTTCATCCTCTACATGCTCCCCCTTGGTAACATCATCCGTTGTCATGGTCTCCACTGCAACATTAATGACGTCCCGTTCTACATCTCCACTAAATCCATCACCATTGCGACTCACTCCACGTGGACTAACTGCCTCACTGAAATTAAATCATGGATGCAAGCCAACTTCCTCAAACTAAACTGTGATAAATCAGACATGATAATCATTGGTTCAAATCCCTCACCAAAACTATTCACAACTTCTGCCTCACCATCAACAACTTTGCTCTGTCTCCCTCCCCACACATCCACAACCTTTCATAACATCCAGAACTGACTACTGCAACAGCATTCTTTATGGCACATCATCCAAAGTCCTAAATAAATTCTAGTACATCCAAAACTCTGCTGCTTGCCTGTCCACCCACTCCCGCTCCTGTGACCACATCACCCCCACGCTACAGAACCTCCACTGGCTCCCTCTCCCACAACAGATCCAATTCAAAGTCCGTCTCTTCACTCACAAAGCCCTACATAATCAGGCCCCCTTCTTCCTCACCAATCTGCTCCAATGCCACACTCCATCCTGCAGCTCCTGTTCCTAATGCCAACCTTCTGTCTCCACCATTCAGGACCAAACACTGGACCTGGAGCAACAGAGCTTTCTTCATAGCTGCCCCCTCCCTCTGGAACCCTCTCCCCAAACACATCCGAGACTGCACTGATCTGTCCATGTTCAAATCACTCATCAAAACTCACCTTTTTAGAACTAATTAATGTTGTGCGCTACTGTTGAAGACATTCACTCAAGTCCTTGTTAGAAGTTTGCTGTAGTGGTGGTGGTTTATTAGTATTCCAGAATACAGTGAGTTTACTGACACAGAGCGGGTCTGAGACAGTAGACTGACCCAGAGCAGAGATCAGAGGGACAGTTATACAGTGGGCTGAAGGGTGGTGATCAGACTGTAATGGGCTCCCAGACTGATCAAGGATCGAGGGGCACAAACAGGAAGGGGTTCTGCATTCAGACAGGATCAAAAAAGGCAGGAAAGACACACAGTTGGCAGGGGAAATGTTTTGTGATGGTTTTTGGTTTGAAATAATTAGGTTGGAAATGCTTTCAATTAATTTGTATTTGACGTCCAAAACTTTTGTTTTCCATCAGTTTTCCATCAGTTCACTCTTTTGGACTAAACTGATTTTTTATTTGATCTCAAAACAGGTTTTTGCTTGCAATTAAATATTTGATTGCAACTAAATATTGTTTGCAACGCCAAAGATTTTCTCTCAAATATTTTATATTTGAAGACAAACTAACATCAGAGTGAAGGATAGCTGATAGTTAAAAAGGTGGGATTTCTATGAGATCAAACTTAGAAAAGAAATGACGTGAATTTTGATTAGCAAACATTTACTTTTGGCCGTTTTTCCTCCACCTGAGAAAAACTGCTATTACTCAATATATTACATAATTTATTTTTAGTATACTGTATAATTAATGTATTTAGGAGGCAATAAACAGGTTCATAGGAAATGAAAAGGAGCTGAAGAAATAAGATAAAGATGTAAAATACACAAAATATACACAAGGCACCACATTTGATGGAAAGAGAAAGCAAAGTGAAGCTGGAGATGAGAATGGTGTTGATATGGATGAATAGATTAGTTGCAGCGTGTAGGTCTTTTACAGTTTATTGATGATCAAGTTACAATACTTTATTTAAAACTCCATGTCCACTGTTAGTTTGCATTACAGTAATCAGATATTGTGTTCATTACTAATAGCCTACTTGCTTCATTTTTTTCCCAATAATCAGTTATAAGTATAAAAAAAAGGTACAAGCTATATTTAATACATGCTTTAAAAAAGACAAAGTAAAAAAAATAGGCGACAGAGACGTGGTTCAAAATAGGTATTTTTATTAATCAAAAAAGGAAACTGACAGTAGTGATTAAAATATAAATATAAGTGGTAAAAGTATTCTTTTATTACAAAACTATTTTAAAATATAATTAAAATCTTTAACCATTAAGTATAAGTGTACTACTAATATTTCAAAGAAAGACAAAAGTGGAATGGGCTGAGGCTGGTGAATGGGATGGCCGGCTACACTGAGGTGTGTCCAGGCGTGCTACCATATACTCACCACACATGCAGTCACAGCAACCTAAACACACTCGCAGCAAACAGGTGAACCACTCCTGCATCCTAGTGCCTTTAACCACAGCAAACAGTGAAGTGACCATCACCCAGGGTAACCACATCCTACTATGTAAGAGTGCAGGTTAAGCTCTGTAATGTATTAGATATGGGAGAGATATTCTCTCCAACACACCCAGCCAAACTCTTCCTTTTTCTGAATTAAATGTTACACGCTATGATTGAATTTCAAAAAAACAAAATATCAGTCTAATCTGTCTTGTTTGTCCAAAGTATGCAAGCTAAGCCACTAAACAGTATAATGTTTGTATGTATGTAAAAAGAGTCTGATTCTCCAGTTTTTCTTTTATACTTATAATATTACAGTAGCTAGTCCCATATATGACCTCAGCACACCATGACTCAGTCACACAGTCTTGTCAGCACAGACCTTATATTGGAGATACAAACATTATTTTTATACCTGATATCCGGCACACACACACACACAGGAGCATACTTTGGGACAGTTGGTTATTGACAGTGATATTGATTTTTCCCGAATTTTGTGAAGAATTTGGGTCGGATCTGTGGTTGTTTATTGATACAGCCAAATCTCTGACTCTTGTATTGGTTTTCCGATATGTAAAGATGTGTAAAATAGTGGACAAACAGTATTATTTAGGTTTAAATGATGAGAATTGAGATCCCAACATCTCCCAGGATTTCTCATATAAATCTGCTCTGTTACAGAATGAAATGTCCAATCAAATGCCACTTTTAATATGCTTATGGCTGAGTCTATAATAGGCAATAGTGCACGTCACTGAGTGTAGGCTACGATTTAGCAGAAACTTTAGTACTGATGCTCTGTTTGTTGTCCAAAACTGTGTGTAGGATCTTTTCCTCCAAATATATGAAATACCTGTAGCCATCATACTGCTGCAGGACTGATATGCACATCTCCCAACTGAGAGAAGTGCTGTGCCATTTATGTACAGTTTATAATGTAGCAACTTTCCTCAAGATGAGTCCCGAGCTCCATGTGATCTCTCAGGACATTTTTATTTATAATATAGCAAATGATTAGCAGTGTTTTTTTATGCTCCACCTTTTTAAGGGAGTTGTTGTTCACTACCACATAAAATAATTAATATTTAGGAAAACATTATATTAAACACTTAATGGTGAATTATCCGCATTTGTATGGTTAAAGTTCATTTTCATTTGTGGCAAGAAATTCCTGGAAAAGAGTAATAATTTTTAAATGATGGGAAATCCTTCAGATTCAGACATCTAGAGGATGTCTTCAGGGAAGGCAGAATTAAAGTTTGTTATTTTTATTTCTGGAAGCACTGTACATATCACTGTTCAGACATCTATTACAATTGTTTCACATCAGAAATTTTACTCTTTGTAGTGGATCTGCAGTATGATGCAGGTTAGTAATGAGTATTTCAACAGAGATGGGGTTCACAAAACTTTACCATGTGAAGACATGATGATGTTCTTGATGTTTATTTCAATTCAAGATTTGTCTTATATGTAGACATAGCAGCATAAATCAAAAACTATCAATACGTTGATGATGATGTTGAATCTTTGAATCTTGGCTGAGCTGACTTTGGTGATCTCAGTCACCAGTGAGAAGCTCCACTCAAAGTGTCAAATCAAGTCAATTTTATTTATAAAGCGCCAAATCACGACAAAAGTCATCTCAGGGCACTTTTCACATAGAGCAGGTCTAAACCGTACTCTTTAATTTACAGAGACCCAACAATTCCCCCATGAGCAAGCACTTGGCGACAGCGGTGAGGAAAAACTCCCCTTTAGCTGGAAGAAACCTCAAGCAGAACCCGGCTCTAGGTGGGCGGCCATCTGCTTTGACCGGTTGGGTTGGGAGAGAGAGAGGGAGGGGAAGAGGAGAGAGAGAGACAGAAGCATAACAACAACAATAATAATAATAGTAATATGACTAATAATAATATTGGTAGCAGTGGGCAGAAATGACTAATTATAATAGCAGCGATGAGGCGTCACGCTGAACAGCAGTCCGTCCGCAGCTGAAGATCTCCTGCAAGACCAGAAAGCACAAAATACAGGTAAGATACCAACTTACAGAACTCAGCACAAGCACCTCGTTCCTGATAGCATCACTGTCCTGCCAACAATGATGGTAAAGAACATCCTCAAGTCTAATATTGTGATTATACAACATTTACCAACAAAATAAAAGTTATAAACAAAATGTAATGTAATGTGATGGAGTCCATTGTCATTTGCTGGTCACCTACTAACATGACAACATGCGGCTATACATGTCATCACCAGTCAGATTAGGCAGAGGCCCAGAGAAAACTACTGAGTCCGACATTGTCTTTGTATGCACACACCGACTCAACATTTTTAATTTTAGTGACCTCCAATTGGCGCAATCGGGAGTCTTAACCACTGATTAAAGATTTTAACATATATACGCTTCTATGTCGCCTGCTCTGGTCCCAGGAATACATTTGACTATGGCCGCCGGTGTTGCTAACTTCACGTTTCTCACTATGGCGCTGCCAATAATCAGAGTTAGTTTGTCAGCGAGTGTGCCGTTAAGTAGGGAGAACCTGTTAGAAACATGAACTGGTTTGTGGTGAACTGTGCTTAGGGCTATGCTTTCTTCAGACAGTCACCCAGCCAGCCTATCTTCCCGGCTGCTCAGGAAATACCAGGGGAGTAGGAGCTACACTAGGTCAGCCTGCACCGGCTAACTACAGTAGCTAACAATTGTTTTTCCATGGTGCGGAGCAATGCTTCCAATTCACTGAGCCTCGCCACCAACATGGCACGTAAACAACATTTATTACATATACCATTATCACTAAAGGAGGCAGAGGAATAGTTAAACATATGATACACCAAGCAAGAAAGAGCGGGAGAGCAAAAAGGTGAGAGAGAAGCCATTGCTAATGCTAAGCTAAGTTAGCTGCTACGCAAATTGCTGAGCTAAAGTAACTAGCAACTGTGGGATTAGTGAGAAAAAGCGCTAAACGAAGGAGAGAGCTAAGCTTCTGCATGAGCAGAACTAGTGTAAATTAAAATTTACAGTTGATAATTACAGGGTTGCCAACTTTGTTGATCTGTTTTTTCTAATATCAAAACTACAACGTTAATTTGAATGTTCACAAGTTAAAAGGCAATAACAAGGGTTTACACACACACGCACACACACACACTCACACACACACTCATTCAGCATATACATCAGTGTTCTTCACTATTTTGTGTCGCACTGGCAGGACAGACAGCTGCACTAGCCATGAAGTAAATCTGCCTACTAATTTGTCATCTCACGACATAGAATATGTAATACAGCCAATACAATCCGAATTAAAAATAGGCTTACCTTAGAGCTAGGGTGTATGTATTTTAGAAGCATTTTTGTTATATTGGTTAATAGAGTAGTTGTGAAGTGTTAATATCTTTTATAGAAGGTTCCAATCTTGTTCTTTGACTTTTGTTAGTGGGATGTCCTTTAGTTTACATTTGGATAACAGATTGTGCTGTTAAAATATTTACCAGAACAGTAATTCATCTAGATAAAGGTGTAATTTCCTCACCAGTTTTCCTGCTTTGAATTTGTTCATGTCTCTCTATCAGATGACGCTGAGGTGGCCTCTGTGTTTCTCTTTTCTCCTCAAACTTTTTCTTTCAATCTTGAATCAGTTCTTTACTTTCTCCTTGTTTTTCTTGCAACACTATTACGTCCTGCAATTCTTCCTCACTTCTGTCTCCTCTCTCCTGATTCCTTCACTCACTGTGAAAATCTAAAAAGCCTTCCTTTAAAAATCTGAGTGAACATAAAGCAGAACTTTAACTTGTATGGTGTTAATTACAGAAATTGTTCGACAAAACACACAGTAGCGATGCATCAGTAGTCAAGCTATCCAAACTATCAAGCTAACGTTACATTAACATTACTGTGAAGTAGGCTAAAGCAGCAACACAAGATAAACTGGACGGTTAAAACACTAATGTCAATTTAAAAAACTTGAGCTCCACTTTTTGCTGAAGAGTTTTGGCTAGCTACTTACTTTGTGGTCCTTTGTCTGACATTATTATTTGATGCTGCACATGTCAGTTAGTGTCATATATGATCCTCTGAACTCCTAGAAGAAGACTCCTGGATGATACAACAGAAACTACGGTAGGAATGTCTGAGCCAAAAGCGTGAGAGCTGGCAACCCTGTAATTATCCACAGTAATGAAGAATATAGAAAAATCAAATGAGTTGAGATCAGTAACACAGCTGGCAACTGAAAATGAGACAGTGCACTTACCGCGACATGTCAGCACATTCACTTTGAAGATTTTTTCATTGATTTACTATCCACAGCCTAATTTACTGCACATGCACCTGGATGACAACATAGAGGAGAAACTGGCTGACCGTAAAGTTGACAGGGGTCAACCTTTTAAAGTAAAAACCTGTCCTGTGTCTCTGTGTGGTAGTGGAGCTACAGTCACTGTTTGAGTCAGTGATAATAGTCAGTGATGGCAAACTATTTTTAACGCCTCAGTAGTTTGCCAGCCCTCCCATCTTCATCTGCATCCTCTTCTCTGGACCTCTTCCTTGATCCTCCAGGCAGTGGGTCTTCCTCTTCCACTGCATCCTCAGAAAGATCACCACTGCCACTACTGTCAGAGTAATCATGGCGAGACCAGCAATCATAGCTGCTGTCAGCAAACTCATCACACCGTCTGGATTTTCGGCTGCCTCGCTCATCCTCTTCCTCATCATCCTCTCTGGACCTCTTCGTTGATCCATTAGGCAGTGAGTCTTCCTCTCTGACATGCTGGTTGACTTCCATGTCAGCACCAGGATCTTGGACTAGATTCATTCCAGTGCAGTCCACATCATCATCGCCTTCGGAGTCGCTGTCAGCAAACTCGTCCCACCAACGGAATCGTTTGCTGCTTCTCTCTTCGATGTCTTCGTCCTCCTCTCTTGACCTCCTCCTGGATCCTCCAGGCAGGGGGTCTTCCTCTGGCATGTCCTGGTTGTCTTCCATGCCAGCGTCTTCAACTGCAACATTGTTGTCACCGTTGCCAACATTGTCCTCAACATTGTTGTTGCCGATGTTGTCATGGTTGTCAGCCGCATGTTGGTGCTGCAACACGTTCAGCCCCGCACCAAAGCCTCCATCCAGGATTCCAAGATCCTCCAGAAATTCCAGCCAAGCTAAGATTCCACCCCGAACGTGATTGGCTGGTGAAAAATCTCCGCTTGGGATAAATTGGGGGAGAAACTGTAGGCCTGCAAGATCATTTAGACAATTACATTAGCATTCATACAATTAAATTGAATAACTTTAGAAAAAAAAACAAATGTCTGTTAAACGGTGGACCAAGTACTTACGATTACCACGGTTGTGGAATCCATCTCCTCTTTGGTCCATTTTGACTAAAAGAATCAGAAAACAAAATAACATGTTTTCATATAATATTATGTGTATATTAAAAATGGTAGATTTGCTGTCAGTTTACTTTGATCAGTGTATGTACATGAGGCTTATATCTATACAAACCAAGTCACCAATACTAAGATTAGTTTTGAAGGAGAAATTCATGAAAATACAGATTTTCCATCACTGAAAGGAAGAGTTTTGGGATTCACGTATTTTTCTTGGTGAAAGTTAGATAAGAAGATTGTTATCACTCTCTTATCTGTCTGTTAAATATGAAACTTCAACTTCTGAGGACCTCTCATCACTGCAAGGTTGCCGGGCAACCAGCAGAGTCTCAAGGAAAGTTACTGCTCACGGCCAAGAAATGGAAATAAAACCCCAAATTGTTGTTTCAGATGTTATAATTTAAACCAATGATATATAGCATGTTATATAATATGTGAGTTTTAGAGGTGCTGGTTTGCAGATTTTATTACCTTTGGGTGGAGCCAGGCCAGCTGTTTTTACCCTGTTTCTGATTGTTCTGCTATGCTAAGCTAACTGCGTCCTAACTTTAGCTTCGTATTGATCAATAAGATATGTCAGTGATATTCATCTTCTCATCTGAATCTTGGAATGATAGTCAATAAATGCATTTCCAAAAATGTCAAACTATTTTTAAGAGGACATTACTTACCCTAATCACTACATCCTGACCCTAACCCTTATCTTAACCTTAAACTAATGTTAACCCTAAAGGTTAATGGTTTACATTGTGGTGCACATTAATTTGTCCCAAAAACAGCAGGTGAGTACAACAGATTTATGTCCCAACAACATGAATAAGTTATTATTATGCCAGTGCTTTTGTTCTCAAGTCCACACCAGCTGATTAATGTAACTCTTACATAGTGATGAATATTGGTCCTATCAGCCCTGAGTGAGCCATCAAACCCACACTCATTAACAGCAGAAAATGTCATGTGTGGCTCTGAGAAAAGTTTACAGAACAAAACAAAAATGTTAATTTCACATTATGCCAGTGATTAAATTGGTCCACACCAGCAGAGTCCTGTTAATACTTAATGATAGACTACATAATAAGGAGTGATACTATGTACAGGTTTATAGACTCACCTTAATTCCAAGGAACTGGTCTGTAAAATTGCAAATTACAGAGCAGTTATTAATTGGCAGTTGCCTGTGGCAAAAGTAGAAATATATCCGATATGTTTTTTGTCTTCAAAGATAAACTGCAGGTGCTACAATGTGTCTTCAGTGTTGATCTGTGTTGATCTGGGCTTACTGAGTGCAGAGTTAGTTCTGAGAAAATTCTTCATTCTATTGTGATGTCAGAACATTGACACCCAGGGTTCTAGGATTCCATTCTCCCAATTGTTTCTCACATAGACGTGTCACAGGAGTTGCACTGTTGGGAACAGCTACTGATATCACAAGCACAACAAAAAAATAAGTACAAGCCAATTTACAATGTGTACGAATGTGAAAAGATTTACATTTGACAGCCTTCTTATATGGTTCTCTTGACTTAAATGTGATTCTTAATATGACAGCTTGTCCTCCAGTGTAAAGGAAAGGTTCACAAATCCAAGTTAGAGGATAAGTAATGCTGCATATTATTGTCAACAAGTCCTATGAAAAAACCCAAACCAACATGTTTGTTATACCAACAAGTATTGTGTGTGTATCAAAGTCTGATAACTCTTATTTCTCTGTGTCATGGAGCTCCATTGTTTTCCAAAAACTATTAAAAACACATCAATGAGCCACACTGCTGCACTGGGTGACATGTTCCTTCATTACCATGAACACACACACACACTGTAGTTTATTTTGACTCAATCTCACACACACCATCCTGCCAGAAATACTCACCAGAACACCTAATGTGAATTAATCCACCACCAAAAATAGTTCCCAACAAATAAACTGTTTTCTTCTGTTTGAGTAACATTTGATAAAAACTACAGTGACTTTTGGATATTACTGATTATGTTTCACATCCTCAGTAGGAACCAATCAATAAAAGTGTCATCAGTAAAATCCATGAATATGCTTTGCAGCTCTCAGGGAAAGGAAACCCCGCTGTTTTTTCAGTTCATTCTCACCATCATTCATATTTTTGACCAGGAGAGGAAGGAACAGAAGAGAATTGAGATGTCCAAGATGTCAAACTTTAGGCCTCTATATTTCATGTGATTTCTACGTTCACAGCGTGAGCAGTTTACTTACATAGAATGTCTGACTCAACCTTTATCGTCTTTAGACTTGACACAATTCTCTGTTGTAAAATACAGTAAACAACCATTATAACAATTGGACTGTGTTGTCACATAGCTTTTTGTCATGTTTCATTTCAGTACACCATGTTATCAGTTTCTCTGTAAGTTGTTTCCAGTGTGAACTCTGTTTTCAGTACATGAACTATCTGTCTGTGAATATGCAGTACTTTGATGGACAAATTAACCTGCATCCAGACTGCTTTTGCACTGAAAGTCAGTGCAAAACGCTTTTTTTCTACTTTCAGCCCGAGCTGACGTCAGTTCGTGATGGATTTCTTTATATGGACATCTGCTATGTGCACAGCGTGAGTAGTTAAGCCAAGCCACAACGCCATTACACAGCACAGCAAAGTAAAATAAGTAGTTTACCTGTTGGAGGTGTGCTGGTTGTCTGCAGCTCTTCATAAAACATCTCACTGTGGCTGTTTTTGCTTGCACTAGTCCTCTCTGCATTATTATATGTAACTGATCCGCTGAACAAATAGCTCCAAATGTTGTTGTTTCAACCGGTTTTTTAGCGCCGCTAACGAAGCTCCGCTAATTCAGTGAGAAACACTTTTTTACTTCCTTTAAATTCTTCACAATAAAAGTTTCCCACTATTTAGTCATTGAAAAGCTTTTAATTTGAAGCAGTAAAGCAGGACATGTTTGGTTTGCATTGATGGTAAAGTTACACAACTCTGATACATAAAGCTGACCAATCAGAATAGAGTGGGCTCATCGGTGTGGGGCCTTAAAGTGACAGGAGCTAAAACGGAGTGTAAGAGAAACTGTGTATATTGAGGGGCTGCTTTAAGGGCTAGTATGAGATAAATAAGTCCAAATTTAGAGCTGAAATGAGCATAATAGGTCCTCTTTAAAATTATGATCATGAGCACTGAGATGTCTGGCCATTGGTGATTTAAATTACGTTACTCCTGTTTTTCCCAGGTTTTACAAGTCAATATACAAGAAAACGTCATCAGCATCATCCATCTGCGCTGCTATAGTGGTAAACAATGGCGCTAAGCAAGAAGTGAGCCCTTGCAGTAGTGGTATCTATGTGTATGGTGAAAAAAATCTGAAGAAGAGGAGGAGGAGGAAAACATGGACTCGGTTGTGGCTAGGGAAAAGAGGCCAACTTGGGATGCCAATTTTGCAGAGAGAGCTTGAGGTAACATTAAGTATTTTTTAGCATACATAACATACATTTGTGCTTTGTAGCATCTACTGATAGGATCTGTCTTTGTCCATCAACACACACTACATGTACAAACAAAAAGAATATTCGTGATGACTATTGCAGTGTTTTAAGCTCAGTTTTAGGAAGGTCAGCTGGCACTTCACACATACAGCCACTGCTTATAGGCAGAGATTAACAACTCCTAGTATATTGTTAACCCACTAGCCTTAGCACTTGGAGATCAGGTATCTGAAGGTCTGAAGCCAGGGGAAGATTTTGAGGCAAGAAGCAAATCTCTCAGGCCCAGTAACGCTGGTCGCCAGGTTCCTTTATGTATAAAAAACAGTAAGAGAAAAACTTTTGTAGGTGATAAAAACTCTAAAAAATACAAATTAATTTGGCCAAGTGCTTCCCACTGTGAAATATAAATAAATAATTCACAGGCCACTGCTGGCAACGCTGCCTTCGATTTCTGTGTTGGGTCACCCAAAATGAATGGGACAATGTCATTTCCTGTGGCCATCTTTGTCATGTGGCAGCTAAGCAAGTGAACCCAGGTGTGAACATGGTTGGAGTGAAATGGTGTTTTATTTTCAGAATGGCAGGGTAAAGTTAGCCAGGTGAGACACAGGGAGGGGTTCAGAGCAGAGCCAGGCAGAGATCCTGAAGATGACGTATGGAGTTTTGTAGGTCCAGGTTAGGAGAGTGGAGTAGACGAGATGAGGCGAGGTCCAGGAGATGGAGGCCGGAGGGCAGAGAAGACGGAACTGCAGGGAAGAGGGAATAGGGGTCAGACTGTGTGCAAAGTAATAGGTAACTAGCAAATAAGCTTAGGTATGAACGAACAGCTGGAAACATAGTACTGACAGCACAGAGGCTACGATCTGATAGAGTGGATGTGACAGAGCTGGGAATATATAGGCAGGGTTGATTGCAGGATGAGGTGCATCTGGTGGTGCTCTGCTCTGACTCTGGTACACCTGTCTCCACTCAGACAGACACAGAGACACACAGACAGACAGACAGACAGACAGACAGACACACACACACACACACACACACACACACACACACACACACACACACAGGGAGAAGCAGGAGACAGCCACTGGAGAAGTGACAATTAGAAAGGCACAGAATTAGATGTGGAGGGAGTGTCAGGGGAGACAGCAGGAGCAGATGTAACAATCTTTGCTGATCTGGAGAATAAGTCGTATTAACTGACAAAAGGATTTGAATGTAATGTAATATATGAGGCACAAACTGTGGCTAGGTAAACCCCAAGGGTAGAACATGTCAGTCAGTCACCACCTGCACTGCTTAAAGCAAGCTAAACATTGTCACTTATTGATAAGGTTAAAGGTTGTAATGCTTGATTCTAGAGTCTGATGGGGCCCCAGGCAGAAAATCCCTCGTGGCCCTTCTGACTGACTTTCATTGCCATTACGTTCCCCAGAACACCTATTAAATAATCAGATATGAATCAAAAAGCATTTATAGAATCTAAACATTTTTATTTGGAATTATTTATATCAACAGCAAAAAGCATAAAAAACATAAAAACATAAATATAAAAATATTTATCAGTCAGGCTCTAATGAAGACTGATTCAGCACCTCCAGCAGCATGATTTTACACTACGTAATACATCCATCTATGACAACAGTCCCCCTGATGCCAAAGCTGTTTGTAGCATCATACTGTTAGAGAATAAGCTGTATAATGCTACTATGATCAGGAGTGTACAGTAACAAAGTACATTTACTTAAGTACTGTACTTATGTACATTTTTTGAACATCTGTACTTTACTTGAGTGTTAAATTTTTTGGAAACTTATGACTTTTACTCCACTACATTTGAAAGACAAATATTGTACTTTTGACTCCACTACATTTCTAAGGAGGTTCCCATTATTCGTTACTATGAAGCATAGCTTTGAAGTCAGCGGATGAATTTTCTTTTCTTTTCTAAAATGCGATAGGCCATATGCTGTGTTTGTCACAGGAGAAAATCCAAGTGAACTTCTCCTACGCTGACAGTCAAGTTCAAAGTGCGTTTAATTTACACTTGGCAGTGGAAATGATTGCTACAGCAGATAAAGATAATGATTCCTAACCAGAGCACCCATGGCCATATCTGAAGTCCAGATTTTTGAAATGAATGTAGTGTTGTTGTTGGGCATTTATAAAGCTAGAGGTGTGTAACTGGGATTTTAAGGTGGGTTGGTTGTTTTATTTATTTATTATTTTCTGAGGAGGCTGCATCTACAGCAATTCCAATGTGTGCCTGATGCACATGTGCACAAACACATGCACGCATGCACACAAACACACACTGCCAGAGCTGTGTCAGAATACTTCCATGCTGTTTTGTGGGGGTGGGCTTGGGGACGTTTATAAAAAAATGAAAATATTCTACAAGCTTTTCTATAGGTTCTACAAGCAAGTCATTGCATTCAATAGCTTGTTTCAGAGCCATTAGGTTCTGTAAATGCATTGTGGCAACAATACAACAATGTGTTAAAAAGAAAATGTACTTTTGAATACTTAAGTATTTTTAAAAGCAAGTACTCCAGTACTTTGACTCAAGTAAAAATTTGACTGAACAACTTCCACTTGTATTGGAGTAATATTTGACCAGGAGTATCTATACTTTGACTCAAGTAATGGAGTTGTGCACTTTGTCCACCACTGACTATGATGTTCTAGCTTCATATTCCAGACATTATCAATGCAATGACGATGATGCCTATGATGATGGTGATTATTATGATGTTGAAGATTGTGAGGATGAGTAGGATCCTGTACTTGACTTGGATGTTGAAGGAGGCCTGCATGTTAAACGCATGTGTCTTGAAGGAAGAGAAAAACCTCAAACAGGGAAACACCAGACAGACTGTACACCAGCAAAAAACACGAAAAAGAAATATTTTTGAAATATTTAGAATCAGATGGAGTCTAACTTAATGATCCTCAAAGCCTTTGCTTAACTATTTCACAGGCGAGCATCCGATCCTACCATTGGTCCTTGGTGTGTGATTGTAGTAATGATGATTGTAATTTTTCAGCAGTATATCCAAGTTGTGTTGGCATCATTCTCACTGTGTATGCCCATTTACATTACACTTTTGTACATTTTCTGACACTAATAGGTTTGTGACAATTATTGCATTATCAAATTCAGTATATTGGGTTTGAAGTAGATGTGTTCTACATATTTCCTTTCAGATCACACAACAGGAGGCCAACAAAAGAGTGGCATCTTGACACAATCTAATTTCCACTGGTCATTATGATGCTGTTGTTCTATTTTAGAAACTCAGAGTGGACTAACAGCCTCAAACAGCACTGTGAGCACAGCTCTCAACATATCACTTTCACAAGGAAAATGCACTTTCAAATGGATTATTCTCTCAGTGGGATTGAGCACAAGTTGTGTTGACATAAAACTTTAGGATTTATAGTAAAGGTGGTCCATAATCCATTTTTAACTGATGTTTAATGGCTGATCTCTACATAGATGGATACACAAATATCTGCACTGCCGAACAAACATCAAATAATAATTACAGTCAACAACATTTCACGCCGGCATAAATCAACGTGCAGAGTGTGGCGCTTGAAAGTCAAGTACAGTAACCAAAGCTCCATATGATTTACGCCTGACAGGATTCATGAGTATGATTGTCTGGCCGACCTCTAATTCTCAGCAAGGTCAGAGATATTAGTCTGCTCTGGTTGGTCCTCAGAGCTATAAAGTACAGATGTGGTCATCTGTGCAGAGAGGCTCAGCTTACATGTGTGGTCCAGAACTATAACTCTTATACACTATCAAGCCAAAGCCAAGACAAAACTGAATCATGACGCTGTGAGAAATGAAGCAGCAGCAAAGATACTGACTCCCTCTGTAGATTCAACACAGTGTGATAGTTGTGTGCTTGAACACTAAATACAACTGCTTTATACTGCAATTAGATCATAGTTAGCTTTATAGATACTGCCCTCTTACCTGTTATTTTTCTGAAAACCTTTGAGATGATGTGCTCCAAGTAGAATCATACATATAGAAACTGTGATAACTGCCTTTGCTGCAAGGTCTATGGACATTTCTATGACTGGAACAAGACTGCCATCCCATCCCTTAAAATAAGCTCCTATAATCTTCACCTAATTGACTGTTCATGATTTGAGACTCATGTTAATATTGAGGCCTTGGTCCTCGCTGACAGTACTACTGAAAGGCATGCTGACTTAATGATCAGTATGTAATCAACAGTTGGATGATGTGAATAAAATCCTCAAGAGAATCTTTAAGACAAAGTGAGGACCTACAGTGTCAGAAACAGTACCTCTGGACTAGGGGTGTGCCCAATACAAATACATTATTCGGCAAAGCACAAATAATGTTTCTTTTTTACAAATATTTGTTTCATGCAAATATTTAAAAAAATATTTGTTAGTTAGAGGTCTGTCTGCAATGAGGCGATGAGCAAAGTTTTAGCTCAGTAGTCAGCGCAGTCGTCTATGATCTGGGAGACTCCAGTTCAAGACCTAGTGTGGGAACCTCCTTCATAAGGTAGTTTACTTATGAACACTTATTGTAACACTTTAATTTTCTAAAATTAAAAGCATAATAAAAACAAAAACAGTATTTTTAAGCCTCTTTCCACTTTTATTCAAATACAAATACAAATACAAATAATTTTGCTGCCTCAACAAATACAGATACAAATACAAATACTGGGCCTTCTGCACATCCCTACTCTGGACATCAGGGAGCCATGCTGTGCTTGACAAGCTGCATTATGTCACTTTATCTAATTCAGTTAATAGATAACCACGTAAATGGAAGTACAGAATGTGTCTGGCTTGTTGAGCTCAGCTGATCTGTATTACTGTAAGTGGCCTACTGAGTTTCTACCAGGTAAAGCTGTATCACACTGTCATTTTGACATGTCACAGTAGGAAAAGCACAGATGTAAATAATAAAAGTAATGATGTCTGAATACCATTTATCTTCTCCAGTTTCAGGGTCCTGGTGTTGTGCATGCTGGCTCACTGTCATGACTTACTGGGACACCTGAATAGAACAGAGCCACCTGTAATGTTATCAGTGACACCTCTGCTTATCCTACAGTGACACCATTAGAAAGTGTACTAATTTGAACAGTAATATTACTGTCTGATCAACAGTTGTTTGATGTTGGTGTTATATACAGGATATTGCGGTACATTTGTACATGATTACTGTCATGTGGAGAGAAAAATGTGTTTATATACAGCATCAGTCAAAAGTTTGGACACACCTACTCATTCAAAAGTTTTTCTTTATTTTTACTGTTTTTTACATTACAGAGCAATACTGAAGACATCAAAATTATGAAATAACATATGGAATTACGTAGTAAACAAAAAAGTGTTGAACAAACCAAAATGTGTTTCATATTTTAGATTCCTCAAAGTAGCCAGTGTTTGCCTTGATGACAGCTTTCCACACTATTGGCAGTATCTCAACCAGCTTCACGAGGTCGTCACCTGGAATGGTTTTCAGTTAACAGTGGTTCCTTGTCAAAAGTTAATTGGTGGAATTTCTTGCCTTCTTAATGCATTTGAGAGCAGGTAGTGTTGGTATACAGTAAACATCCCTAGTCCAATACTGTAGTCATCCATGTTATGGCAATAACTGCTCAACTGAGTAAAGAGAAACAACAACATGAAGATCAGTCATTTCAAGAATTTTGAAAGTTTCTTCAAGTACAGTCGCAAAAACCATGAAAGGCTATGATGAAATTGGCTCTCATGAGGCTGATCTTGAGTTGACTACTTCAAGATGGTGCTGCGGTGCGTCGGTACACATTCTTTTGCTTTTAGAGCTCAGAAACTCCTTTCCCCAGAGGCAACAGTAACAGGGAGGGTGAGAAGCAGACGGAATGCAATGCTCAGGTTGGGATATAAATCAGGGAGGTTGTCATTGTATATATATTCCAGCATTGATGTTGGGTTAGAACTGCAGTTTGGGAAGTCTTTCACTGCAGCCCTTATCTTATATAGCTTGTCACACGCATCTCACATGCAGCTGCAGTGTTGTATCATCTAGAGTTTCGGCATCTTGCTTATTTTTTCCATGTGCTGAATGCAGTTCTCAGCAAAAATAGACAGTGATCTGTTGACAGTCATATTAACATCATATCAGCAACATTACACCTTTCACTATAGTTTCAGTGTCTATGTCTGTAGAATATGTCACAGACATGAAAAATAGTGTCCCCACTGTCTGACAGCCTGTGGTTGTACTCCGGGCAGGGAGCCTCTCTGGTGGGGAACTTGTTATTTTGTCAGTTTCTCTCCCGACAGTTAATTTAGAGGTTTGTTTGGCTCATTTGGGGGACTTGGTGTCTGGAGGGATTTTCTTCACTTGGAGCAGTTATGTCCCGTGTGAGGAATGTATGTGGCTGACACAGAAGTATCCCCAATGAGACCCCATCAAAAAGAAAGCCAGTTTCACCTCACATATTTATTTATTTTCACAATTGAGCACATGCTTCTTAACCTTTTTCTGTCTAAACTAAATATAAATGAAATTTATAATGAAATGATATGAAACATGCTATTATTGATGGCCATTATCAAAGCCAAACTCAATGTAGAAAGATAGAGCTGGCAGTGTCTGTGTGGACACCACAGGTGAGCAAGCAGCAGCAGTTTAGCAACACATGTGCTGCTCAGGTAGAGGGAGGCTGTGTGGCCTGGGCCTCAGGTCGAACCAATAGTCTGCAATCTATATAGAGCAGAGTCTGAGGAATTTATCCATGTGTTACTTTTCTCCTCCTAGCCCATGCTTTAGAGAGATATTCAGAAAATGCAAAAATATTATCATATCAAATTTATTTAATTTACAGAGACCCAACATTCCCCCTCTTGGTGGGCAGCCATTTACTTTGACTGGTTGGGTTGAGAGAGGGGGGTTCAAAATGTATGTAAAAATACTGAAAACGCTGTGACAACCTTGTGTTACACTGGTGACCTGAGTGTACTCTGCCTCTTGCCAAGTGTGTGCTGTGAGGCTCTAACACCTGTTACCTTGCAAAGGATAAATAGGTATATAAATGAAGAGCCACCTTAAAATCAAGGACTGTGATAGCTAGAGGTGCTCTCACAGTACAATCTTTTTAAAGAGAGAGTGAAATTTTCCTAATAATGATGTAAAGGCAATACTGACACTAACATGCTTTAAAAAGTCAGGACCCACATCTGTCTCACTTTGGTGTTATTTGGTATTTATGTACAAGCTTTACCATTCCAGCTTTCTTGCCTAAACTCTATTTAATCATTATGTTGTAACACTCAGGTTTTCCATCTAAAGCTGCAAGTTGTGACTGGTCTCCATAGTTGGAAGTACTCCACTGAGTCCAGTCAAACAGCCACCAATTAAACAACACACATCTGTCTAGCCTCCAGTGCCTCATTTCAGCTCTCTGATCCTTCTGCTCCTCAGTTTAAATGATAACTGAGGAGAGTCAGACACCAAGTGAACACAAGGCACATCGCACTATTAGCAAAAATTGTGTGTGTGTGTGTGTGTGTGTGTGTGTGTGTGTGTGTGTGTGTGTGTGCGTGTGTGGTGCTGGCCCTTTAAGTGTTCAGTATGTCTGTGATTGGACTGATGGGTGAGTGTGTTTCAGCTGCACTGCTGGTGTGTGTGATGCTCCAGCGGGGTCCAGATCAGCAAGTTGACCACAGTCACTCTGAGGAGAGTCAGCATGAGTACAGTGTCTGAGCCTTTGGTAGGCAGCAGCAGCAGGTCCCTGTCTGCAGCCAAGAGACACAAGAGTATCAGGAAGAACTCCAGGAGGATTTATTCAGCCTACCAGGACCACCAGCAGGGGTGAGTCTGCTCACTCTGAATCATACTTTTATCAGGAACTTCTAGGACGTCTTTTTTGCTCCACTCTCTGTGCCTTTCTCTTTCTTTCTCACTCTCACTTCACAGCTATCATCTGCCTGAGCCTTAGATGATATCCTGTAGGTTACACAATTAGTCTTTTACTAAATCTAATTAGTGAGGAAAACTACAAAGAGTTTCCTGTGTGCTGTGTTATTTTTTCCTACCATCCAGGGACATTCTGACATGTTGGCCCTTTTTGTGAATTTAGTCTGAGCTCATTAATCACATGTAGTTGCATTAGATTTTGAGTGTGTCAGTTTGATATACATATATTGATCAGTTTGAAAATAAGTGATGAAAGAAATCTATGGTATCTTCATGAATACAGTTCAACAGGGAGCATCATCGATGCATCTGTCCACTCTGTCTTTGTTCTGCCATCAAGCTGTTGGTTAAACTTTTTGGATATTCTCTGGATGCCATTTGTCCATGATAAAGCAGTGTTAACGGAGCTCACATATTGTCCATGTAAAGCATGACATAGTACACAATCTTTACACTTTGCATTATAGCCACAAGTAGAGCATGTCTTGAAAACATTTCTCACCTTTGTGTCTACTGATCTGAAATCTTGACATGACAAAAATCAGACATGTTAGTATGTTGAATAATGAATGATTGAACAATGTGTCATTTTTCATGATTGCAAGAGAGAGGATGCAAAATGTGGAAATGAAATGACAAAAAGAAATGAAAGTAGGACATTCAGCTTGTGCACTGTGTTTACATCTTTCAGCATGTATCACATCAAAACGTCCAGCAAACCGCTCAGTATTAATACTGTGTTTCAGGGAGTCCTGCTCCTCTGTGTTTGTAATATCCAGCAGTATTTAATGATTCATATGTTGATGTTTGATAAGGGACTTTGTGAAAATAGTAGAGGGCTTTAGTTTTATTTTTTTTATTACCTAAGATTTATATTTTTATTCTTCCCTCATGAGATTTATTTGTTAAAAAAAGCTTCAGTTAAAACTTCAGTTATTAGAGATTGAACCTTATCTCTACCAAAATACTTGGATTTTTTTAAAATTCCACTCAGCATCACACATTGTGAAGCTATCGTACTGATTGAAAAAGTGAAATGAAACATGGCTGTTCACATGTTGGAATGTTTCTAACATGATGAATGCACATGATGGATGATCGAGGACACACACTTTATCGTCTGTTCTTCTGTAGTGAGCTGAACTGTAAACATGTAGAACTGTCATCACCGTGTGCTGAAAAACCACATTATCAGCACATAAACCCAGCTTAGTGCTAGCCTACCGTACTGTACTCAGTCAGTGAGCAGTGATTTTAACCATTTACATGTAGAAGTTGACCTGTTATATACAATTTAACGGTGCACTGCTTGGAACAACTGTATTCAGGAAATAGTCCCCTCTGAGTCTCCAACACATCTGGTTATACAACTCAGGCATCATGTAATTGGTTGAATAATGGCAGACAGTCAGATATCTGATCTCATACATATCAGGCCACAAAATAATCACATTTATTTATTTTTACTATTTGGTATATGAGGGTGGGGCAAAATAATCAGTAACACTGGTAACCGAAAGTTTCATTTAGAGGCTCAAAAATAGTTAAACTGGATTTAAAATGTGTTACAGCGTCCTGCCTGTTACTGAAACAAGTCGCTCCAATTCATGCTGCTACATTATTTAAAGATATTGGGGGGAAGGTGTTGCAATTTTTTCCAAGTGAAGGGGAGGGTTCAAAGGAAATTTAGTTAGCTGGGAACTTTATTGTCCACATTGTGGAAAATTATTTTTTGCTTCACCACATGGCGTCAAAAATAATACAGTACCATGATGAGGACAAGCATCAGGAGCACAGGATCAACAAACAACATGATTTAAAATACATAAATACAGTCAAATAAAGTATGATCAAATAAAATAGAAGGACCAGATTTTTATAAAATTCAAAGTAGCCTATTCATTCTGCACCCATATTGCATTTGGCAAGAAATACTTGCTGTACACATTTTTGGTGTGAAACATTTATAAAACAAATAAATAATAAGTGAAACAAAGGATTCAGACACCCCCCCCCCCAGATAGTTTTCAGACATTCTTTATGTTTGCTTTTCTTAACAATGTAACAAAGATGTCTCTGTGTCTTATCCCCCAGCTTCTCTGATGATGAAGATAAAGAAGATGAGCGGGTGGACAGCAACGACCCAGAGGAGATGTTCCAGAACATTCAGTACCAGAAGGAGATCATCGCCAACATTCGGACCAGACCCTGGCCAATGAGACGCAAGCTTAAAGTCTTGAAGTACCCTCCTGTTTGATTTTTCCCTCTGTATCTGTGGAGTATTTATCACACACACGTATGCACACACACACACACACACATGCACACACACACGCATGTACATACACACACGCACAAACACACACACACGCACGCACACACACACACGCACACACACACACAGACACATTCTCTCTCTCCCTCCATATATTTTTGGAGAGATTTAACTTTTCTTCATGAATGTGTTCTGGGAAAAATACTGCATGTCACTGAATTTAAAGCAAGTGTGCTAAAACCTGAGCAGCTCACCCACTCAAACCCCCAGGTCTCAGGAGGGAAATATGATGACATCATATTACTTAATTACTTAGGTAAACAAAGCCATTTTCAATGCATGTACATGGAATTTAGTTTGTGTCTACAGCATTGACAGTCAGCAGCTACCTGCCTTACTAGAACAGTTGAATCTGAACAGGCCTCACCTTCACCTTCTCCATGTGACACTTAAAGCAATCCTGTCTTATAGACTACTAAATAAACTAAATGGTTTGACCAAAGACATGAACTGTTAGTCCACAAAGTGCTACTGTATGGAAGTGGTCAGGGTGTTTGGTCAGAATACAAAATACTGAAATGATATCTTGTGTCCTGGTTAGTTTGGTTTACACAACAAAAGAACTTTAGTAAATAATACAGTGGAAACTGCTTATAGTGATCATGTCTGTCCAGGTCAAATTGATCACTATAAGCAGATGATTATTATAAACAATTTTTTCTCTTTTCTTAATTTTTAATGCAAATTACCATCTAACTGACATTTGTATATTTATTACATGAATATAAAGTAATGAAACAGGCAGCTTCGCTGTTTACTGAATTTTATTGACTGTTTCAAAATACAGAACAGCTGTTTAAACACTAATTGTTTCACTGCTGCATCTTGCTGCAGTTTTGCTGCTGTATCTCATAGGCCTGTTTTTGACAGTTTGTCATAAGCTTCAAGGAGACTACGTTTTTCATTGAGAGAAAATGACTTTCTTTTTCCCATCATGATTTCAGTGTGCACATAGCACCAGCCTCAGGTCACCAGTTGGAAGCAGACGGGTTACTGTGAGGTAATGCTGGTGCCGCCATCACTAAGTACATATCATACATGTATAATGGGAGTAAATTTTAAAAAATGGGAGTATATTTAAAAAAAAAAAAAAAATGGAATTGCAGTAGTTTTTTTTTTTTTCCATATCATTTCATGTATGAAAAAACCCCAAATGAACACTGTAAGCGGACTACTTGATTATTATAAGCATGATTCTGTCCTAAGCATTTTGGTACATATTCGCAGTTGATCACTGTAACCGTGATCACTATAAGCGGTTTCCACTGTAGTAATAAAGTAAACATTTCATACAAAAAGATGTGATACAACGTACTTCACAAAAAAAGAAAAAACACATGCAAGAAATAGAAACATTAAAAAAACTGAACAGACTAAAATAAGGGAAAAAGATTTGAAATGAAAAAATAACAATAGTAAATTTAATACTGTAATAAACGACATTTAATACTGTAGGTGAGGTTAAAATATAGTAAAGGTTTCTAGGTAAAAGCACATTTGAAGAGATGAGTTTTAAGATTTTGTTTTAAAAGTTTGAAATAAGGAGTGCGGGGTGTCATTTTTCACGCTCTGGAAACACACCCCGCTACCTCAGACCCAAGCTAACGCTAGCTTACTGGGAACACCGAGTGCTGCACGCTTAGGCTAACGTTAGCTACTTTAGCTAAACTGTGCTAACAGAGCCGGTATCATATTCTAGTAACATTAAAATTAGTGAAATATTGTGTCAATAGTCTGAGTGTGAGTCCTGTTAAACAACATGCTTGCAACTACATTTATATTTTTTAACTTGGTCACCTTTTGCCTTGTTACCACAAACACCTCTGTGGAAAATGGCTCAACATACAGTATGTGAAAATTTAAACTCAGCAGATAACATTCTGTCAGCTGTCAAAATGCCACACGATGCTTGTGGAAATCAACATTTCTAAAGAGGCTCATTCCTAAGTGTTGTATTTTGGGAGTAAAGGTTGTGTGCATTTGGTTAAAGGTAATAAGAGTTGTAGATAGAGCGCAGGCAGAGGAAAGGCAGCTAGAGTAGATAGAGAGCTTCTAAGATGTGCTGAGTATGTGCCATGGATAACAGGTTTTTTATGGGCAGTTTGTTATTACTGCAGGGGTTTTATTACCATCATCAGGGATGGGATGCAAGCCTGCATTTTTACATCCTCTTTAATCTCAGGCTGAATGTCTGTGATTTCTCCCACTGCAATCACAGCTCATACTTCACATCACAAATTACAGATTTTTACTCCCATTTTAATCCGAATGTTCTCTGACATGTTTTACTTTGAGTTATTCTCCGAGCATTGACTCGAACCTCAGCTCTCACCATAGCTGACATCCAATCACAAAATAAAACCACATGTACTTCAAACCTGTAGAAGCCACAGTTGATCTCCATGGCTGTGAGTGTAAAGTACACGTTGGGTGTCTTCATTGGTTAATACATGGCTCATAGCCCCCTGAAATGTCTCCAGATCTGTGACAGGATGAGCTGGTTTCACTGCAATGTCTCATGGACTGTAAAGCTTTAGCAAATTTATTTTAATGGGACCAGTCAGCTGTGGCTGGTTTTAGAAGAGGGGGAGCACTGGTTGACACTATGATCTAAAATGGTAAGGCCATTCAGCATAATGACAGTATTAAATACTACACATTTTAGAATACACAAATTAGCAACCAATGGACTTAAGACTACAGGAAAATAGAACCTCAGTAGAAATACTACTAATTCTACTGGGACAAATATCTGAGTGATTCTGAAGCATGTAAACAATAAAAAAAAAAGCCAATTACAAAGATATAAACATGTAATAAAAAAGGAAAATGTACATAATAATTACTAAAACAAGAGCATACAGAACACACACCACAGTACAAGTAAAAATATTGGTTTAGGAGTGTTTTAAAGAAATATTTTAAAACTTTGGGAAATACACATTTGCTTTCTTTCTCAGACTGATATGAGAAAATTTATATCAGTCTCAAATCTGTGTGTCAAAGTAACCCCAATTAAAATGTCTACATACCAAACTAGCTTTTTAGAGCTTTTAACCGCATCTCACAGTCTTCACAGGCAAATGAAGCAAGCTCAGGTGTCTTCATGTCACCCAAGTGTGGAACTTTGGTCCTAAGATAACACGTGAAATGAGACAAAAGCTTCAAAAAGCTACTACCGTGAGTGGACCTTTGTCTGTGTGTGAAGTACGGAGCTGGAGTCAGCATGTGCTTAACCTAGCTTAGCATAAAGGTTTATTTTTGAACTTTGAACAGAGCTAGGTCAGCTGTCACCCTGTGCTTCCAGTCTTTATGCTAAGCTAAGCTAAGCTTATCATGCCTTGACTCAAATTCTGTACTTATCACACAGACAGGAGATTAATATCAATCTTCTCGTCTAACTTGTGAATAAGCATATTTCCTTAAGAGCATAGGCTTCCAGTATTGAGATTTATCCTTTAAAGGATATACTGGCTTGGTTATTTAATCTCAATACAGTAATATCTGTTTCTGTATGTAGTGTTGAAAGAAGTATTCAGATCATTTACTTAAAGCAGCTATAGTTGATGTATTTATTATAAAAATGTATCAAATGACTTTGTGTAATGTGTTGGTTGTGGCTCGTAGTGATGAACCTGCAGAGAATTATCAGTGACTCTGCAGCTCCTCTTGGCTTTACGGAGCTTTATAGCGAGTTTTAGCTCATTGTTTATCTGTCCAGCTGCAACTTTACTGTTTTAGTTCATTCTCATAGTGTCATTTTGGGCCACAGCAGGCAGCGTTTTTCAGAGGAAAAGCTTTAAAAAGCCACTGTACACTACCTGTTCAGCTCCAAATGTTAAACAGACACAGTTAGCTGTAGACTAGCTGGTGAACATAGTGGAGCATTTGGCAGCTAAAGAGCCAGATATTTCCCTCAGGAGTTGGTAGAGAGCAAAAACAGAGCGACAAGAGAGTGAATATTGGACTTACATTCACCAGGTGGACAGAAACACAACTCCAAATGAATGATAATGTTGTTCTGTAACTGCTGGATGTGGAAATAAGCGACTGTTTGCTAACAAGTTCAACACATCAACTTAAAAGCTAATGATATGTCAGTGTTGTGTTCACTACTTGTTTCTGATGAAAACTAGTAGACAAAACATGTTATTGCAGGTTTAAAGAGCCCTCAAAACATGTTTTATGACATATGTTTAAGACAATTAATTCAGTCAGCATTAAATCATGATCAAAAAATCCACCTTGCATCAGAGTAAGTAAAATTAGCAACTGACAAATGTTATGGCAAACAGAACAAAATGATCAGTGTGCAGAAAACATTCACATCTGTCCAAAATACTATATAATATATGTAGATATTTCTGTATATTTCTCCTTCCTAAGCACTCACAGTAGCGTAGCATTCTCCCTTTTAAAATATAGGCCTATATATTTTTCTTTTTGTGTTGAAAAAATACAATGTTTCATGCTGAAACTGGCTACAGAGGCATAAAAAAACAGAACACAATACACTTTATAGTTTTAAATAAATAACAGGGTATGCCAGGTAATAAATCAAGGGTTTTTATTCGCTGCCACTGAATGAACAAAGTGGGTAACATTATGTATTAAGGTACAATTGTGGGACTCTGCCTGGCATCACTCGGTGTTGATTGGGGTTTGGGGGAGGGGGCGAGGACACTGGAAACCTGCCTGGTTGGCACCAGTGGCTGAGCAATAAGACTATATAGGGGAGGGGTTTTCTGCTCAGTCAGCACTTCACTCTGATCATCTGTTCAAAACACACTGGTCGCTATAAAGCTATGATTTAGGTTTAGTACCAAAAATGCCACATGTGATGAACAGTAAAAGATTCAGGGCTTTGCAGAAAACATTTGGAGCTTAAGCGCTTTAAGCCCACCCCTGACTCTGCCTATGGATGCATTATAACTGATAATGCACTGTGAGGTGTCCTGATATAGATAATAATGGACTTGGTGGAGGAAACACTATTTACCTCACACTGTGGTCTTGACAATCTGCCACGTTCATCATCTTTTAAACCAGGGGCCGCCACTCATTATCCATTGTTCTTAAACGTGCAAAAAACACACGGCTGTCAGAGGAATGTAGAGGAGATTAAAGTACATTTCCCTCAGAAACGTAGTGGAGTAGCAGTAGAAGTGTAAAGTTGCACAAAAAGTTGAGTGAACCACAGCAAGATCAGTATGTGAATAAATACACTCAGTAACCCTCTGTGCGTGTGTTTCACAGGCAGGCCAGAGAGATTGTTCTGAAGTACGAGGGCCGACTGACCAGAACCAGAGGTTACCAGACAGCAGGAGCTGATGTACGTACACAACATGAAGAGACACTGATCTCAGTTTTGAATGGAATTTTGCAGAGAATGAAAAACAGTTTGTAGTCCACTATTAGGCGTCCACATGTATAATGTTGCATAATTTTGACCTTCATGGATTCTTTTCAATGAAGAAACTAACAAACCAACCAAAATAAGAAAAGTGGCAAATCAAAAGATGGCTCCCAAATAGTTCCTTTAGTCCTGCTGGTTTTGAATATTTCTTGCATTTTAGGGGTCCTTTTTGAAGATCCATTGAGCAAGGTGGTCAAGCTTCTTCTAGGGGTGGCCAAGGCACAACATAAAATGAACCCATCTTTCTCATTTCTCAAGCAGCCACAGAGACAGATTATGGATATACTGATTTATGTGTTTATTGCAAAGATGCATCACAACAGGACAGATTTTGCCCCCAGCACATAAAATATGACCATGTTCATAACAATTATGGTGCAACAGAAATGTGAAATTAACAACAACAAAGATGTTTCTGCTCTGCCTGACTTGAGATCGTCTTGCCTTCTTTCCTCCGGTGTGTCTGGAATGGGCAACCTCAGTGAAATATGTGCTCTGTACAGCAGCCGAGCTACTTTGTGTTATTTCCACTGCACTGCAGTAACCTGATAATCAGAGCCACAATGATAAAACATGTTTGATTTCCTTTGTGCAGCCTGCTGAGTTCTCATTTTAACAAAGCTTTTCTCCTCCTGTGGGATGAATACACACAAAACGTACATCATTTTATCTGTCTCTCTGTATTACATACACACATATACAGAGAGATAGAGGCAGAGAGCTATGCAGCAATAGCACAGCAGCATGAGTGAATTTATAGCCTGTTGTTATAGCTCAGTTTAATTACAATGTTCTGGCTGCTCAGGCCCCATTAGAATAAATTGACTTTTAGCAAGCAGTCTGACAATTAATTATTAATTCTACAGTTTGATTCCCAGTTAACTGAAATTCAAAATCACTGAACCAGCTGACCTTATCTTGATTTATAATCACCATCTCAGGTCTGATTTCATTTTTCCTGACATCATAAAATCTGAAAATCTGCACACTTCATGGGGTTTCTGATGTAGAATTTATGGTTGTGTCGAAAAATCAGATCCTGAATCATGCAAATTACATGAGACTTACAAAGAGTAAAACCAAAGTCAGTCTCCAGAGACAGTTATCATGATTTCTAAACCAAAGTTAGAGACGGTCCACTCTAGACAAACAACAGCATTTGTTCAAACAATTCAAACCCTGTTAACTCACAAGGACCTCTTCAATCAGGCTAACCTTAAGAGGGTTAGGTGGATCATTGCTACATGACATTCAAAAACAGCTACAGAGCAGAATCACTGTCCGCATTTGGGAAGAACAACCATTCAGCCATCTTGCTGAGGTCACAGTATGTAAACAAACTATGACGCATGCCCCCATTGATGTGAGGGGTCAGGAAATGGTCAGGCCAATCAGAGGCTGCCCTACAGTTTGCACTACATGACACAGACTGGAGCACGTTCCAGGACACCACCATCAATGTCACAGATGACATAAAAACAGATTCACTGAGTCTGTGGTGAATTTAATTTGTGAAACAACAGAGAAAACTGTACCCAAGACTGCAGTTAAATCATTTCACAACCAGAAATCATGAATTATCAGAACCCTCTGGGATGCCATAAACACACACACTGCAGCCCACAACTCAGTGCTGCAGTCTGGAAACATGGACAAGCAGCAGCCTACAATGTAAGAAGAGCAGTAAAGGAGGAAAAAGGACCCACAGGAAGAAAGTGGAACTACAGTTCCTGGAGGGCAATCTCAGCATGTGGCAAGGTCTAACAACTATGACAGATTACAAGCCTGCCACCCCTTCCTTGTCAAGCGCTGATGTGTCACTAGCAAGTGAGCTAAACAACTTAGTTTAGTGTGGGTCCTCAAACTATGTGCTGACCAACTAGCGCCGGTGTTCACAATGATATTCAACCTGTCCCTGGCTCGGTCTGTCATACCCACGTGCTTCAAGAAGTCCACCATCATTCCTGTGCCCAAGAAAACAAGACCAGCCTACCTGAATGACTACTGCCCAGTAGAACTCACCTCTGTAGTAATGAAGTGCTTTGAATGGCTTGTCAAGGCTTGCATGTGCTCCTCATTACCCAGCACATTGGACCCCATAGCACACATCCTCCGCACCACCCTATCTCACCTGGACAAGAAAGCGAGCTATGTTAGATTACTGTTCATTGACTACAGTTCAGCGATTAACACGATACTTCCCTCCAGGCTTGTCACAAAGCTCAAGGGCCTAGGATTAAACACCTCACTGTGCATGTGGATCCTTGGCTTCCTGACAGACAGACCCCAGGTGGTGAGGACAGGCGGACACACCTCTTTTACCCTCATCCTCAACACTGGAGCACCCCAGGGCTACTGAGCCCCCTGCTGTACTCCCTGTACACACACAACTGTGTAGCCAACACCATCATCAAGTCTGCTAACGATACAGCTGTGGTGGGCCTGATCACAGATAACAATGAAAAGGCTTACCCGAAGGAAGTAGAGGACCTGACCCACTGGTGTCAGGACAACAACCTACTCCTGAACGTCAGCAACACTAAGGAGCTGATAGTGGACTTTGGGAAGAAGCAGGGAAGGAACTCCACCCCCAGAGACTGTTTCACCTCACACGCTTGAGGAAATTGCAGGTATCCCCTCAAATACTGAGGAATTTCTACTCCTGCACCATTGAGAGCGTCCTGATGGGGAACATCACTGCTTAGTACAGAAACAGCACTGAACAGGACTCCAAGGCCCAGCAGAGTAGTTAGATTGGCTGAACAGACAATAGGTGGTGCTCTACCCTGCCTGAAGGATATTTACACCAGGCGCTGCAAGAATAAAGCTAGGAGAATCATTTTCTTTTTGTTGTGGTCGAGAAGAAGGTACCGGATACACCAGGCATCATACACATATATTTATTACTATTCATTACTATTCCTACTCTATTTAAAGTCTTTATAATACACAAATTGAAGTATCTGGTGGGATTACATTTCACTGTGATTATACCTTATGTGATTGATTGATTGTCAGCTACATCGATACACAACCACAGAAACAAAGCAAATTCATCAAGATTCATAGAATACCAGGAAATCAAACAGCATGTGAATCAATTTGTAATGGTCATATGTATTTCAGAAGGCACTGACAAATGATGTTAGCCTGCTGAGAGGGGCACCAGATCAGAAAATGGTCGTATGTGTCATTTTGGAAGGCAATGATATGTGACTTATTTTGTCGTTGAGTTTGGAAGACTTGTTGCAAAGCTATTATGGAAGACACAACATAGCACTGATGCATCAGTTCAGTCAAAACTCCAAACTATACACTGTACTGCCATATTGTGACTGTAAATGACATTGTTAGTTGTTGTTTACCTCTCTCACCATCAGGACTGCAATTAACAAATATTTTCAACTTTTTTAACCTGTAGATTATTTTATTGACTAATCAATTAGTCATTTGATCCTTAAAATGTCCTAAGATGTCCCTATCAACTGTTCACAACTCAAAGATATTCAGTTAAGAAAATATTCACATTTGAGAAGTTGGAAGCAGAGTTTTGGAATCTAAAAAAAGTAGCTCAAAACAAATATTCAATTTCCAAAATAGGTAGCGATTAAGTTTCTGTTGATCGCATAATTGTTCAATCAACTGTAACTGTCAACTGTGACTCTAGTCACCATGGCTTTTACCATTGCTACAAGTTCATAATGCTTTATATATGAGTCAGAGAATAGCTATGATTTTATGCTTCGAGCTAACTCCGGTGCAGTGCATCTTTAATGTTTAAAACTGCACACTGTCCCAATCAATAAATACAATCTAAAATTCTGCATGTGTATTGTGATTATAGGTTTCTAGGTTTTAAGGTCCCTAATGTTTCATGTGGAAGTGTAGGAGTGTCTTGAACATCACTCTATAAATAAAATAAAATTTATAATGTAAGTATAAAGTATAAACTGTTTTCACTGTGGGCCTCACAGTATAAAGGGAGCCGTATCCTGTAGTGTAATGATTCCAGCTTGAGATGCAACAATGGAGTGACTAAGGAAGCTGTTTTAATGTGTACAGATTTCTATAACTATACTGTACAGATTACTATAGTTATAAAAGCAATTCTCAAAAGTGGAGTTTTTATGGAAGTATTACTAGATGGTCAATTATGTTGCCAATCAACACATGCTGAGTACTGCACATATGGAAGTGTGTGTTAGTCAGAGGTTAAAGTAAGTCCTCAGTTCCTCCGTACTGTTTAAACCTTGTTTCTCCTCCTGCAGCTGCTGAAGAAACTGTCCCGTTTGCTTTACAACATTGTGGTCCTCTTCATTCCCTGGGAAGTGAGGATCAAGAAAATTGAAAGTGAGACTTCTGTCTGATTTTACTAGAGAATTCATTCAAGTTTTGATATCACTGATAATACCCATTAACATGGCTGTACTATGTGGTGTAAGTCATGTGAAGGTAGACATTTTAGGGCACAGGAAAGCTAAAGCAAAGGAAAGCTTTTTTGGAGATATAATCTTTTGGTTGGTATTGGTTTGGCTCAAGATAATGACTGTGTGAAATAAAGTGTACCGCTACATCACTTTGTAACATGTCAGTGGTTCTAATTCAGATGTTTCCTCTGTCTTGTTGAGGTCACTTTGGGTCAGGTGTGGCCTCTTACTTTATCTTTCTTCGCTGGTTGTTTGGGATCAACATTGTCCTCACCATCATGACTGGAGCCTTCATCGTCCTACCAGAGGTCAGCAAGCTGTCACACTATATACTATACAAATGTTCATGCAGAACACTGCCTATCATGAATTGTTGGCTTAACATTGATTCAGGATTTTGTGGTTGGTGCTGTCGGGTTTTTTTTTTCTTTTTGATCTGATTAATACATCATGATTCCATTCACTTAGGGTCTGTGCAAAAAATATCCCTTTTTAAAAACAGCAAAGTCCTTTTTTTCTTCTTCTCTTTTTCTTTGGATCCTTGACATCAACACCCTCCACCACATCACTGAGTTGGTACAATACAATTCACAAATAATAACTAAAAGAGGCAAAACATAAAGAATTTAAAATAGTATGTCCTTATTTAATATATGTATTAAATAATAGTTTTCACTTTAACCACTAATGCCCACATAAGTAATGGCCAAATGAATAGTATACAAACGTACATGCAAAATAGTAATTATTCCACTTGCTATTTTTGATCTGCTACATAAATGGTTATTAAAGCCACTGAATGCATGAACCAGGCTCAGGCAGCAGTGGACAGATACCCAAATAATAAAAATAAATATGAATCATATCAGATGATGCTTTATAATGTTAACTGGATGCCAGCGCTATAGTATCACATGGCTAGTTGTGCAGGAGATGATTCCTCCTCCAGATAAATATTCCGCACAGTGTTAAATATCTAAACACATGTTAATTTCCACCTGTAAAGTATGTGTGTGCAAAGACCATTGCTAGAAATAATGTTTTACCACTAACATTTATACAAATACACATATTACATGTTCCTAAAAACTAACATAGTATTGGTCCTATTAGTAAGGTGACTGTGATGGGAAAAATAAAACCCTAAAACAGAGACTAGATTGCTGCATAAAGGGCTGGTATAAGATAAATAAGGAGTTTTTTGAACTGTGGATCATGCAAAGCTACTCTAAGGGAGTCCAAAAATAAAAATTTAGAGCTGGAAATTAGCATAATAGGTCCTCTTTAATGATAGTACATAAAACCCTTGCATCATTATTAATGGTGTATTATATATTTCATTTAAATTTTAATGTAAAAAATGCCCTTCAGAGGATGTTTTAGTATAGAGTTTGTAAAGTCTGGTGATTCTACAGCAGCTTCAGGAAAAGCAGAAACTATAGATGAGCACAAAGGACAAAAGAAGAAAATGCTGTTAGATTTATAACTGTCTCTGACATACAGACACAAGCAATTTCCCCACACATGAGTTATCCTATCTATTCCTAAGGCCCCAATCTCATTGCTTTATTTGTTGGTACTAACCCTCCTATGACTCCTCTCTCACACCCCACCTTTATCTCACCTCCACTTACTGAGTAATTTCATCCAACATCAAACATCATGGATGTTGTGTCAGATTTGATGTCTGTATATGTGCTGTGAATTATGCAACAAAGAGTGGAATGGAGGGTCAGTCCACTTCAGTTATTACTCACTTTTTATTTCTTAAGTTTGCCTCCCTTCTATGATAACACTATAGATACACTACTCTCCTTCATTTTGTTGTAACACCCAGGGCATACAAGTTAGAGGCAATACTTATATCACTAAGCTCCTTTCAAGCTGATTATATTAGGCATGAACAGTCAAACTTTGTTTTATGTAAATTCATTCATTATGTTGAACACATTTTAACATGGTCTGCTCAGCCCAGCATGTTTAACATTTGCACTAAATTATTGCCTGGAATTGTTGTGATTAGTTGATTAATTCATGGCAATGTGGCTAGCCTAGCTTAGCATAAAGACTGGAAGCAGTGGGAAACAGCTAGCCTGGCTCTGTCCAAAGTTCATAAATACACCTACCAGCACGTCTAAAGCTCTGTATCTGACACACTGTGTCTTCATTTAAAACAGAAATGTAAAAACAGCAGTTATGTGCTGGAACTATTTTTGACAAACAACAGACTATCCGTCCACCAGCACTTCTGTGCAGTGTCTCTGGCTGTAGTGCAGGTTACCAGATACAGTCTATGAGCACAGCTTTTGGTTTTGGTTTCTTTACATGCTCAGTGAAACCTTCCAACTTCACTGTGCTGACAAAACTTTGGGATGCTCTACATGGCTGTTGTTTGTCAAGAAATAGTTAGAATAGAACATGACTCACCATGAAACCACACATCATTTTTACATCTATTTGTGTTTGTGTGTCCAAACGAGATGGAAAATTTTAGCTTAAGAAGTATTGTTTGGAAAAAAATCTGTCTTGTTTTCCCATCACTGCTGGATGCTAGAATAATATCTGTTTCACATGATAAAACACTTAAATTAAACTATCTATTACCCTCTCTTTGTTTCTCTCTCTGCATGCCCATCATATAAAATACCACTGATGTATTATTATCCTAATGCAGTGACTTGGTGTGTGTTTGTATGTACTAGCTGCTGGCTGGAGCTCCGTTTGGAACAACAAGGAGTAAAACTATCCCCAAGGAACACCTGGCTTCAGCCCAGGACCTGGACACCATCTGGTCTCTTGGGGCAAGCCTCTCTCTCCTTTTACTGTTCTGTCAATAGAGCATTACTTACAGATACAATGGACCATTATTCAAACATTACTTTACCGCCTCCCTGACCTCTACTCCAGGACCAATTTACCCCCCACTCCTCCCTCACAGAAGTTACATTAGCAGTTTAGAGTTACAATTATATACTGGAGTGGTAAAGACCTCTATTATTGTTAAATCTCTACCATGTCATTCACTGTCAATATGCATTTTTGGTAAATGCAATATTTTTTTTAATTTCTTAAAGTTTTAATGAATCCAGGTAATAATGAATCCAAAGTTTTGCTGTGTGTTGAACAGGTGTGTGTCAGTCACCTCTCTCTAAAGAAGCTACTAACGCTAAATAGCTTTCTTCTTCTGGATCTTAGAGTTTTCATGTATGATAAGAGTCAAAATGCTGTTAGAATCTAATCAAATATGCCAAATATTATATATTAGCTATTAATCCTTACAGAATGTAACTATCCCCAGTAGAGCTTCATATTTCATATGACAGTGGCACTAAAGGAAAGATCAGATCGACTAAAACAGAATTCATTGATTAGGTCCATTTTTACCTAATGGAGATCTCTAATGATTTTCTATTTACTTTTTCATTTGTGTTTTAGCTAGTTTTGACTACATAATCCTTATACTCTAGATGTAGTAGGCTTCTTTGTCATGTTATCTGTGCTGTGCTGTGTTGTGTGTGTGTGTGTGTTCCCACAGGGCTACCTGCAGTACTCTGTGTTATTCTATGGTTACTATGGAAGAGTGCGGAAAATTGGCAGCGCAGGGTACCGGTTGCCCCTCGCCTACTTCCTGGTTGGAATGGCTGTCTTTGCTTACAGTTTCATCATTCTGTTAAGAAAGTAATCATCAGATTCCTCACAATTTAAACTGATGTAATAATATTTGATGATGTTATCATGTGATGTGATACCTGAGGCTGATCAAGTCTGTATCAAATCACTTGATCATGTGCTGTAATAATTTGCTGTTTAGGTCAATTCAGTCAGTAAAAATCCACGACTTGTTGCTCATTGAAAGTGGTTTGTTGCTGACAATAGCTGATCATCAAAGATTAACAGATGATTAAAAGTGTAACACCAGCATTTAAAACAGCTGAAATCAGTGAATTTCATTGGAATTCCTTCAATTTCATTGATTCAAATTTTTCACTTTCACAAGTTCAACTTTGATGAATGTTGACATATAAATTCTTCTTGTTGACCAAAAAGTAAACTGTCTTGACAGTGCTGATCTATGAGTTAACAGAGAGCTGCAGAGCCCAAAAAAGAGGAAGATATCAAAGCCTATTAGCTGTGTTGCACCATCCACTATAAAAACCTGATCAGTGAGACTATAAACTGCTTCATAAAAGAGACATGGTTTGGAGACAGTTATGAGACAGGAGTCAATTGTACACGTTTGTCTTACTGTAAGGTGCAAGTGAAATTAAAATGCATTTTTTTGTCTGCTACAGCAACATAGCTGCTGTCCTGTGTTCTCCTTTAAGAAAAAATCTGAAACCAAAAGGAAGAAACTAATATTTTATGTTGTGTTTGATTTCATGGTGGTGCCCCCCAGTTTTGCCTCAATCTGTTGGAATATTGTCAACGTAGATGGAGAACTTGTTTCCTTGCGTAAAGTGATAATGTGGCATTCTATCATAGTCAGAGCAGACGGTCACACTGAGCTCTGGGCTTGAAACTGGCTCCAATGCAAACCAGTGGGTGATGTCATGCCTTGCTATGTCCATCTTTATATACAGTCTATAGGTGTGACACACTTAAACAATCTGAAGCCCCTCTAGAGTCTCATTACATTCCACAATACAAATGTAGTGGACACACCAAACAGCATATTTAAAAAAATAAAATCATCATTCTTCAAGCCTTTTGAGTCGTGGGTTTGTCCTGAGGCAGTTACCATAGCAAAGGCCATTTAATGTCAATGTGGTATTTCCATGAGACCATGCTTTGTAAATTTCACATCAATCTACTCAATAGAATAGATAATTTTATGTGTAGGCTGTGAATGGATATGTTAGCCTGATGATGGTACCAGAGGAAAGGTTAAGGGGTCAACAAAATAATTCATCCTCTATCAGTCATAAATATACAGAAAACCCACGTGGAATCTTGCCTGGATTTGTTGACCTGTGGACTGACTGATTACCTAAATAACATCACCATATTGTTTGGTTTCATAATATATTCTGAATAATAATTCTCCTGCAGAATGGCCAAGAACTCGCGTCTGAGCCTGGCCAGTGCCTCTGATGAGAACTTCACATTCTGCTGGAGGGTTTTCTGTGCCTGGGATTACCTGATAGGAAACCCAGAGGCTGCAGAGAGCAAAGGAGCTGCCATCGTCAACAACATCAGGGTCAGAGAGACACAAACTCATGGGACAGTAGTTACATTTTGATGCTGTTTTATTCATCCTCAAACAAGGGCTATCTCTTTTCCTCTTGTATCAGTGTATCTCTTGACACTTGTCATGCACAGTACACTAAAATAGAAATGAAAAGGAAACCCTCAAACATATGATACCAAATATTTTTCTGTGCAGGAAGCCATTGTCGAGGAGCAGGAAAAGAAGAAGGATACGAGTCTGTAGGTGTCTTTTTTGTTTGTGTGTCTTGTTTTCTCTGCATGTTTTTGTCTAGTGTTCCTCCTGTTAAGTCAGCTGAAACAACCAACCAGTGACTTCATCAACCTCCTTATTTGTTTCCTCTTTGAATCATTTTCAAATCCAGTTGATTCACAGCACTTAGCATGTTAAATCTATGTAGTTTATTAGTGATGTGCATTCATCCTGACATGAATCATAGTGATTGACTGTAAATCACTAAAAGGACATCACTGGAGTGACAGAGTATATTAAATTGAGATCTATGAGTGCTCTGACACAGCAGCACTAATTTTCCCGCTCCATATCTCAGCTATTGTGGTTAGATGTCATCCTTCACTCTGACACACACAGGTGTGTATGTACAGAACAGGAGCCAGTATGTCCTAGACATCAGTCAGTGTTTCTTATCTTTGATGATGAACTAATCAATATGACATTGATTGTCCTCTATGGCAAGACCTTCAGATGAATAGATTTTAACCACAATCCAAATGTAGTATACATGAAAATATTGTATGATCAGGATGAAACATTAGTGAGCCCTAGAGGGAAAATGATATGTTGTCGTAAATACTTTGATGTGTCCTGCATGTCGGGATTACAGTCTTGCTGTTTCTGTGGCTTTTCCCAACCAACAGCAAGCACAGAATATGGTATTAGCTGTAGCTTCCTCTGTACTGAAACTACTCCCAAACACTTTGTAGTTAGTACTTAAAGATTTTAAAGGTGACATTAACGTTGTCTAACTGATCCATGTATTTCTGTGTATTTCTTCAGGGCCGTTCTGATCAGTCTCCGTATCTTAGCCAACATCCTGGTGCTGCTGTCTCTGGCCGGTAGCATCTATATCATCTACTTTGTGGTGGATCGTTCTCAGAAACTGGAGCAGGAGAAGCAGGAACTGACACTGTGGGAGAAGAATGAGGTAGCTGAGCAGAGCAGAAATCATCATCATTAGTTAGATTAGATTATCAAACATACAATACATTTCCAAGGAATCAATGAAAGTGGAGGCCTGACACTGATCCAGTGGAAGAAGCCTCTATCTCTCAGAGACAGCTGATCATTTAATTTAACTACAAACAGGCTGCTGTTTCAGCTTCATGATTCCAGGACCAGGTGTTCAGCTCTGGATCCAAATACTGTGTATAAGTCATGTATTGTAACCATGATGACAGAATTATCCACTTCTGACATCTAATTTAGTGTCCAACTATTAATCAGTAACATTGTAGTTTATAAGGTCATAATAGAAATACAGCTGTGACTAGACTATTTAATGTTAAAACAATAACAAACCCAAAGTGATGTCCTCAGATTGCTTAATTAGTCTGAAAAAGGCCCTCAAAATATATTCAATGGACATTGATATGAAACAGAAAACCAACAAATCCTCACAACTTTAAACCTCCATGTGACGCAAAAGTAGGGATATCATTAGGATTTTATTGATATAACTACTTTTATTAATACAGCTTATTAGTTCCCTTTTTCCACACAGTGCAATAAAAACAAACAAACAAAAAACTGAATTAATATAAAAGTGAAGGGATCCATGGCTGGGCAGGTACCTCTGGTAGTAGGAAGGGAGGCTGATTGGTCTCAGCCTCAGGGAGGCCCACAAGGATTTGCCAAATTTCCAACCTGCATTCATTGATTTTTTTACCACTTGGGGTTAGCACAACAAGCTATAAATACAACATTTACATATTATCACCTTATAAAGTTGTGATGGAAACAGGTAATCAAGCAGTAGCATTCATTTCATGGAGTCAAGTTTGTGTCCACCTGATGTAAGTCCAAAATTCACTCTGGTTTGGTTTCTAACAACTCCCAAGAAAAATGTTTCTTAAGCTGATAAATGTTCCACTATGTTCACCAGCCATTTGCTAACTTTGTCTATCTGCTGTTTGGTGCTGAGCAGGTAGTGTACAGTGGGTTTATTAGAGGTTTTTCCACTGAAAACAGCTGCTGCAGCTGGAAACCAGGTTGATGAGGGTGCTGTGACTGAACCAAAACAGTAAAGTTGAGGGCTATAAAAGCAAAACAATGTACTGAAAGTAGGCTTAGGCAGTATCTATTTTTTCATACCTCCATACCTTCCTGACATTTCACTGGGGTATACAGTATATGATGGTATTTGTGTAAAAATCACCATTTTTATCTGCTTTTTATTCTAATTTTTCTACCACTACCACCCTTGTAAAATTTTCCAATGATGTATTCTCATCCTTAGACAAAGGTCAATTCACAGGTGCAGTTTTTATTGATCTAACCAAGGCTTTTGATTTAGTTGACCATTATCTTCTTTTTGATAATCTTTATGCTATTGGTTACTCTCAACAGGCTTTATTTTGGTTTAATTCTTACCTCTATAACCATTGTCAGTGTGTTTCTTTTCATCACACTCAATCTAACTGTTGTTGAAAAGGGTGTACCACAAGAATCTATGTTAGGACCTTTACTTTTTTCAATCTTTATTAATGATCTTCCTAAAATTTGTTCTAATTGTTCTGTTCAGTTATATGCAGATGAAACTGTTATATACACATCTGACTCAGACATCACTAAAATTCAAGGCTCTTTGTTTCCAAATGCATTTACTTTAACTATCCTTAATACTTAAAACATCTTTTGGTTCCATTCAGATCATCATATTCACTCAGACACACTCAACATCCTCTTTTTCATTGTGCCTAGAATCTTTAAAGACATTCGGAGACATGTTTTTAAGTTTAAAGCACCATCAGATTGGAATAATTTGCCTAACTCACTCAGATCAATTACTTCTTTCCATGACTTCAAGACTTCTTTGCTTGTTTGCCTTAAATCTACTTGTTCTTGTCTTTGATTGTATGTACCTTCATTTTTGTTCATACGTAGACTCTATACTTTGACATAATGTTATTTGATCTATTCATTTATTTTATTTCTCTTTCATTCTTTGTATAAATGATTCGTGTAACAGATATAGCAGGTGGGCTTTGAGATGGTGCGAGAGCCCTTATGTGTACGTCCATGTTGATATTATGTTGATTGTTTTGTGTTATTGTATTGTTTAATTTATCATCATTATTATTACTAATGTATTTTGTGTTGTTTAAATGTTGTAACTTTTATTTTCTGTGCCTAAGGACCTCCTCGAAAACGAGATGGTGCATCTCAACAAGCTTATCCTCTATTTCAATTTAAAAAACCAACCAACCAAACAAACAAACAAACAAAAACGTAAAAGCTGAGCTGCTGGTGATAGAAGTCATTGTAGCATGTATGACATTGTCTAGCCTACAATGCTGTGTGTCTAATATGCAATTAGCCTACGTAGACAAGTCTTGCTGGATTTGAATACTTATAGTCCATAGAATAATGAATAGATAGAAAATAAGTGCCCTTCTTCCATAGATTCATGCTGCAGGACGCAATGACACTTATTGCTGTGACGCCACACATCAGTGGGATGAACGGAGATGATGTGCGAATGGTGATGGCAGAGTGGCAGTTGAATAAAATCATGTGCTGCTTTTGTAGTTGTAAGAAGTCATCTGAGGATAAAATTATCTGTGGCATTCAGGACTAAACTCTAAAATGCAAACCCAAACAGCGGCAGAGACATTTTTCTTTATCCTCACCACTCACAGTCGCCATCTTTGTTAGCTTAGCTGCCTGTTGCACCATTAGAGCCTGACCTCTGGTGGTGCTTGCTGTGCGCTACAATACATCACCTCGATACAGCATCTCTGTATCAGTTTAATAGAAAGAGGAGCGTTGAAATGGAAATGGATCATACCTTCAGGATTTCTAAATACCCTGGTACTCTGTAATACCTTGATACCACCCAAGCCTAGCTGAAACACACTATAAAGCTCTATAGAACTGAGGGGAATTACAGAGTTGTGAATAATTCTCTGAGGGTTTGTCAATAAGAGCAACCCCTTTCACATTATATGTAGTCATTTTTTCCATTGTTAATATAAAAATATTGATTTGTGAAGCTGCAGAATATGTGGCTAATTAGGCTAAACAGTCACATACAGTTAGCTTTCCCTCTTAGCTTAATCGCTAGAATTCATCTTTAGTCTAATGATCTTTGCATGGCCACTAGCAAGGCAGTTAAAGACATAGCATTTCTACAAATTTATGTTCTGTTTGTTGCTACGGGTGTATGATAAATAGCTCACTCTATCTCCTGTACTGGCAGGATTTGCTGCAACTATGGCAACAAGCATTGTTGTCAAAGACTTAAGTAAAATATAACCATACTTTACAGCAGTTTATTCTCCCTAGGTTCTTCAAGCACCAACAGAAGATTGTTACAACTGGTCCCCATTCAGAACCAGGTTTCAGGGAGTATATTTACTTGAAGCCGATATTCATATGTGGAAGGAAATGGCAGTTCATTTTCCGATACTCTGTACTACCTAAGCATATTGATTGCTACCATAAAGGCAGAGGTGGGGGACTCGAGTCACACGATGCCATTGAACTCCTTTCTCTGCTGTTTTAAGCGCCTCTTTAATGCACCATTAATTTGAATTGTGTGCTTGCTCTGTTACAATCTTCCGTTTTCATTTTAGGGCCCTTTAGTGCTATAGGGCTATATTATAATTTCAGAGCCCCACTCTCCATTGTTGTTCATTCAGGAGGCATGTTATTGATTGCCACAAAATGTCAAATATCAGTAAGATTTATAAGGTGTAAGCAGGCTGCAACAGTTTTTGTTAATGTTGAAATTGAAAACTGGGTGTGATCATCAGAATTTCATATGACTTGACTTGTGACTTGCTTGACCTAAGCAATGACTTGACTTGTCTTGCCTGACTTAAAGCAGGGACTCGACTTGCTTGATTCTCACTACAGTAACATGGGAATTGCTGAGACTTGAAGGTTAAGAACTGAGACTTGCATGTGACTTGCACGTGTGACTTACAACCACCTCTGCATGAAGATACAGAATTATGATACCCAGCCCTACCAAATGTTTAATATATGGTATCAATGATGAATCAATTATCACTGTCATCAGTTATTTCTTAGATAACTGATTAATGGTCAGTTTTCGTCCACCAAATTTAGTTGTGCTGATGAAGAAACCTTGTATGATCACACATGGTGTTACACATGAATGATGCCTTGAGGATTATATTTGAGAAAAAGTAAAGATTTTCAAGTGTTTACTGGTAAAGGACAGACAGAAGAAAATGTGTATCTGTATATCGTGTAATGATTTTCAGTTGAAATCATTTTCTCATAGCAGGGGTGGGTGATATAGCAAAAATATCATATCATGATTTTTTTCAGGCAGGATCACGAGCCACAAGCTTATCATGATTCTTTTTCATGTTAGTTCATGTGCACTGTAGCACAATACTAACAATCCCTCTGTAAAGGCAGATCATGGAGATGTTTTAATTGTTCACGATCTAATATTGTCATATCACACACCCATATCTCACAGGATGAATTCTGGAATAAGCCCACCATGTCTGTGACCTTCACATCCTCTCTCCCTCCAGGTGAGTGTGGTGGTGTCTCTCATCACCATGATTGCTCCGTCTGCCTTTGAGCTAGTGGCTCAGCTGGAGATGTATCACCCACGAACATCACTGCGATTCCAGCTGGCCAGGTACTCCTTATTATGAACCACTTCTGCTTAATGCAGCATTAATTACATTCTATATAACAAATCACAGGTCTTACTGTACAGTAACAGTGGTGATGTGGTTATTTGTTCACAGAGTGCTTGTTTTATACCTGGGGAATCTCTACAGCCTCATTATTGCTCTCCTTGATAAGGTCAACAGTATGAGCTCTGCTGTGAGTATAGACACCAGAGGAAAATTTGTTTCTTGTTGGGTCTTTTTTTCATTGTTCTGGCCATCACTCTGTTCAGTTATGATAAATTATGATCAAATCCTTCATTCCTGAGATCTGATGATGTGGTTGTAACGTAAAGACTCTATCATAAGGAGAGTCTGGTAGGACAGAAACATTCGTATTTCAATACTCACAGATTGTAGCAACGCCATAAAGGGAAATTCCACCCAAATTACAAAACACTGTGCCAAGGTTTTGAGATATCCACCTCTGAAAGTTGTCACCACCCCAAAACAATTGTGGTGAGTGGAATTCTGTTAATGCTCCCCAAAAAATGTAAAAATTGCACCTGAAAAACATCAGACAGCAACATCTCTCTTGAGAAACAATGCCCCAGGTCCTTTGGATAATCATCAGACCTCACTGGATAGAGATTCTTTTTTCAGTAGAGTACCAAACCTTTCTGGATAGTATAGTATCAGCAGTTGCAAGTGGAAAAATGTCTTTTGATAATCTTAGTGAACTGACCCTTTAACCATATCATTCAAGTCAGTTGGTGATGAACGTCAGGTATATAATCTTATAACTAATTCTATTAATTACTCAAGTTATTTCACCCAAACCCCGGCTACAATCTTATCAGTGATATTTAATTTTATGACAATCTTTATTACTAGAAAAAAACTGTTATGATGTATGTTTTTATGTGTTCTGTGTGTTAAAGGGATATTTTATCACATTTTATTATTAATTATTAAAGTAATAGTTCAACATTTTTTAAAATATGCATATTTGCTTTCTTTTGGAGAGTGAGATGAAACAAGGATCAATATCATCTCGTGTCTGTGTGTTAAGTAGGGAGCAGGAGTCAGGACACAGTTAGCCTATCTTAGCATAAACACTTGAAGCAGACGGAAATAGTTAGCTTAATGCTGACCAAAGTTAAAAAATACTTCTACCTCTAAAACTTGGCTTTCTTACATTATGTTGTTTGTTTACTATGAACAGAAAAGTTTATGATTTTAGGGGGAGTTACATGCTGGTCCAACAGGTCCATCTCCAGCGATAGCACAAGTTGTCTGGCTGTTGTTCATCAAGACATAGTCATTTCTACATTTCTCCTTGTATGGACGAAACAAATGAGATATAATGTGTTGATTAGTAAGCTTTTACATGACATTAATTACATTAATTACCCATTTAAGAGCAGGATAGCTCCAGGTGATGTACACTGTGTTTGTGTGTTTTCCAGGTCCCAGTGAGTCCAGGCAACTGGTCTGACACCAGCTCCTTCCTGGCCACCATCTCCCAGCCTGAGGTGGACAGCCTGTCCACCCTTGTGTCTGAGATCTCTGTCTCTGAGCATCGCAACAGCACCATAGCAACCATTGCCACGGTGCTGGATGTTACAAACAGCAGTAGGAGTGGTTTAGGGACTGTCAACAACCAGACAGCTCTGTTTGAGAAGAACACTCGCTCTCAACAAGACCAATGCTGGGAGACCTACGTTGGACAGGTTCTACTGATTGACATTCACATGGCATTTTAAGTCATACCCAGCTTTTACTGAGCAGCTTACTGTATATGTACATCATCTATCTATCTATCTATCTATCTATCTATCTATCTATCTATCTATCTATCTATCTATCTAATGGTGTTCATCCCCCCAGACGAGTTCCAGAGACTTGTAGAATCAATGCCAAGGCTGATGAACACCATTCTTCAAGAGAGAAAGATATTTCCTCATTTGGTGTTTTGATGATGGTGGTGGAGAGCGCTGTCTAACACCTCAGTCCAAAATATTCCATAGGTGTTCAATTGGGTTGAGATTTGGTTACTGTGAAGGCCATAGCGTATGATTCACATCATTTTCATACTTATCAAAGCATTCAATGACCACTCGTGCCCCATGAATTGGGGCATTGTCATCTTGGAAGAGACCTCTTCCATCAGGATAGAGATGTTTCATCATAGGATAAAGATGATCACTCAAAACAACTTTGTATTGATTTGCAGTGACCCGTCCCTCTAAAGGGACGAGTGGACCCAAACCATGCCAGCAAAATTCCCCCCACAGCATGACAGAGACACCGGATCCCCTCACTGTCCAGCATTCAGACCTGTACTGGTTTTTCTTTTAATTTGTCACCCGTCTGTACATATATATGGTTTGTCTCCAGGAGATGCTGAAGCTGTCCATCATTGACATGATCTTCACGGTGGCCAGCATCCTACTGATTGACTTCATCAGAGGTCTGGTGGTTCGCTACCTGAGTGACTGCTGCTGCTGGGATTTAGAGAGCAAGTTTGTAAGTTGTACACTGTCTCTAGACTCTCTTTTCCTCACAATCTAGCACTGTCAATCTTCTGAGTTTTACATGAATGCATATATTCCAAGGCTAAACTGATAGTGTTATTTTCACTCTTATTTATATGGGCTGGCTTAAAGTGTCAGTTTACCCAAATCACAAAAAAATCACACACATCTGTTAGTATCTAACCATGCAGATAGTTTTGGTTTTTTATTTGTTGAAGTTGTCAGATTTCTATCTGTGACTTCTGCTGCCAGCCCTAGATAATGGAGATGAATGGATTTTCAAAACATGGAATAAACTCAATAGCAGTCTGTCTTTCCAAAGAGGATGCTGTGTTTACTCTGGGTAATCCACAGACTATGTCTACTTGTATCTGCCAGTCAAAATTCCACTGAATTGCCCACAGTGAGATCTGATGAGTATACTAAGAAATTAGCACATTGTTTAAAATGTCATTCTTCAGTGCTGTGAGCACCACAAACAAAATTCTGTTCACTTCAACTGTATTGGGTTGGAGGCAGATGTTTTTAGACAAATACTCACAAACTAGAACAAAGTTTTGTGAGTTTGAATTCAACTAGGTTACAAAGCATGTGTTGTGTTAGGTCTCTGAGTTTAAGAGGTTAAGGAGCTAACCCAATTTCATCAGTTCACGTCTCAGTGAAGAGTTTTAGGGTCCCATCATGGTCTGTTTCTATGGATTTTCTGCCCAGACTACAAATGCTGAGGAGGAAGCAGTGAATTTTTACAGCAGTGAAAGTTTAAAGCCAAAAGAACAAAACAACACCAAGATTTCACATTTAAATGTAAGAACACAACAATAAAGTTTTTTCTGTCTTTTCTCAGCCTGAATATGGAGAATTCAAAATAGCAGAGAATGTCTTGCATCTGATTTATAACCAAGGGATGATCTGGTAAGTCAGAATAATTGTCTAAAACAACTGACAGAAAATGAAATGTTGAGGACATCTTTAGAATTCCATTGCATTGCCTCTATCTTGCCACTGTGTGTGTAATAGAAGATCTAATTCAGAGTTAATAGTCTGGCCGGTGCTGACCAGTCTCCATGACCCTATATTCTCTCCATTACACCTCTGTGTCCAGCTGCAATGTATTTCCTCAGCTCATTTCAGAAATGTCACCTCACAGCAATGAACATAATGAAGTGAAACCATGAGACACCGGATGTAATGTCTTTTATATGAGGTGTGACCCCAGTAGCTGTGTGTGTGTGTGTGTGTGTGTGTGTGTGTGGCTGACATTTCTGTTTTTTCATCCAGGATGGGAGCTTTTTTCTCTCCTTGTCTTCCTGCCTTTAATGTGTTGAAGCTGATTGGTCTGATGTATTTGAGAAGCTGGGCTGTCCTCACCTGTAATGTTCCCCATCAGCAGGTGTTCAGAGCTTCCAGGTCTGACACTCATACACACACATACCCACACATGTATGTTTGTGGTTATATGGTGTTTTTGTTCGTATATTTGCACATATTCTTATTGTTGCTGAATACTCTTTTACTCTTAGCTCTTAAGGCCAGGCAGGGTTGAAATGTTGCCTTTTTCAGTCAGATACATTTTTTGGAAGCTAAAATCCAGTCCTTTAAACAATTTAATTTTAACTAGTCAAATTTGTTAATGGCATAACAGTCTTAGCATTCATAAAAAGTAACAACAAATTGTTGAAGTCAAAAAAATAAATAAATGGAGCCTCACTGTAGTTCAGGGAGGCACAAAAGTTAGTTATAGTCACATGCTCCATACATGGTCTATATATCCCTGCCTCTGCTGAATTATTTTAATTTAATTTAGCTTATCTCTGGTGGGGGCAAAAATGTATCAACCTCATAGTGATTTATGCTACTTCAACTGTAGAGCAAATAAAATATCTAAAATAGAAGTAGCCTATTTTAAAAAAAAATCCAGGTAAAGGGCTGCAAAGTGACAACAATTAGTGCAAACAACAATAAAACTATAAATGGACTTTCACTGTCAGTGCTCATGTGACAGTAGAGATGAGACGGCGTCTAGGCTATGTGATGATTCAGTAAATGGACCAGGGGTTTCCTCCTTCCCTGCTCACACATTTGCAGAGATGTGGCTAAAATAGGTGCGACACGCCACGGATCCTCCACAGGAAAGCAGAAAAAGAAGAAGTCTGTCATAAAGCAGACTGTTTTCTTAGTCTGACAAGTAGGCTTATACTGTAGTCTCTTTATTCTTATGATGACAGCATGTTATGCTATTGCATGTTGTGATTATTTTCTATTCAATTTAGAAGTTTGCTGCGCAGCATAGAGCTAAATTAAACTGTGACTTATTGGCACGTCTGGCCGAGTATCCACAGTACTGAGAGGAGTGTTGGGGGATTTAAATAATTTAAAAAAAGGATTAAAATATTCCTGTAAATGCAGTGGTGAAGTTCAAGTTTCATAATTGATTCATTGAAGTTATAATTATTTTATAAATCTTACTGTAACAGCTGCAATATGCGTCATAGTCTATATAGGTTCACTGTGGTTCTGATTTATTTTCATGAATTAAAACATTTCAAAAACACCCTCACAAATCACACTTAAGTAATAACAGTATGACTTTTGTCCACAAAATGATGACTAATATGTACATAATAATATTAATATAATTCTAAAAGCTTAAAAGAAAAAGATCAAAGTGTGATTATACAAACACACATAAAAGTCTCTCATTTTACACACACTTCCAGATTGAAAGGACACATGACTGTGTGTATGTTCTCATATGTCACACATTCCTTCCTGTGTAAACTCAGCACTGTGTGTTCATGTGATCCTCTCTTTGATAAGACTGAAACTGCATCGGCACACTGCTCTTATTACACATTATCAACTTTGGTTTTCAGTCTATATTTCTCATGTCTTTTCATTTTCCACACCACACACACACACACACACACACACATTGTCTTAGGTCACTTATGGGGACATTACATACACTTACATTCATTTCGTGGAGACTTACCCTAATCCTAACCACTGACCCAAAAGTCAGCTTTGTCCCAGTTTGGGACATGGATTTTGTGTCCAGTTGGACAAGCCGTCGCCAATCAACTGGTCTTTAGTCTGAAATTTGTCCCCGAAGCCTATGACAGACACACACACACACACACACATGCACACAGGCCTAAGGCCCTCAGCCCACACTGATTTATGTAACGATGCTGTCATTGCCTCTTTGAGTCCTTATCAGTCACTCCCAGATGTGGTGGAAAATACAAGCACCCACACACACACACATGCACACACACAATCAACTATACAACTGAGAGAACACTTCATGTGAGCCATTAAATGCATTTCTGCTGAAGGAAGGAGAACCTTTTATACGCCCCCTACTCATAACCACTCATATAATCTAATATAATGAGTACTGAGACACTTGAAGGTGTGTAACACTGACAATATTTCTGTTGGTGATAATATGGATTTTGTTTCAGCATCATCGCAATAGTCTGGTGTTCCTGGTGTCAAACAAGAAATGCAGCAGCAAAAATAGGAGGAGAATTGTTTGACAGTGTGCTGATCAAAGCTGAATATTATCTTTGGATTGTCCATAAAATAACAGTCACACAGGAGTAGCGTAGCTGGAGACAGATGACACAGCTAGCCTTGCTGTGTCCTGGATTAAACAAATGAGATACAAGTCAGCTTTACTCCTTATGTGCACAGGATCCAGCTGCATCATATTCCGGCTGCACCATGGCTCTGTCGCTGTTTCAATGTCCACTGGAAACGTTTCAGAAGTGGAGCATCTGTTCTAATTTCTAATATAGTTCAGAGTTGTTTTTTCTGATTTCTTTCTTTTCCTTTATGTTTTACAAACATATTGAATGCATTTGCAGCTTGATTGGATGGTAACAGGTGCTTTGTGGCTGTACTTGAATATGACTTGAATAAGCACAGCTGCTGTCATTAACCTGTATTTTTGTTCATTTTGTCAGATGATGTAGTGATAAAATAATTGTATCTGCAGCTCAGTAGTTTGCTAACACTGTAACTGTTAGTCAACAAGTGGTATTTATGAACCATGATCATATTTGACATTTCCAATGTCTGACAACAGGAACAAAATGAATGTAAATGAGAACAACTATATGGTGGATTTGGCTGCATTAAAACACAGTGTATGTGATCACAGAGAGCAGGAGACTGAGCAGAGATTCAAATGAGACTGCACATTTACAGCTCTATATTTATATTCTGGGGCTCTACCAGAATATCTTTGCATGATTTACAGTTAAAAAAAATCTTTATTTATCCTATACTGGCCCTTTATGCAGCCCCTCAGTTCAGCCTCTGTCTGAAACAGGCTGTTTTAGCTCCTGTCTCTTTAAGACCCCCCCTCCCAATGAGCCCGCTCTGTTCTGATTGGTCAGCTTCTAGAAGCTGCGTCACGGCCAACTTCTGGCATGTTGGGAGGCTACATCAACAAACCATGAAACAAACTAAAGTGGTAGGATTTCACCACTTTTTCTTGTTTTTTTACTCAAAATGTCAACTTCTTAAATACATCTGTACGTGTTTGAGCTGAATCAGATCTGAAATATGAGAGTGGACAATACATGGAAAAACCTTAGCAACAACCTTAGCAACCAAGGCTATGGAACGGACAGCCAATTATAGGCATTCACGACCAGCCAACATCAGCTCATCAGCGAGGTAGGAAAAAACATTGCAAAGGAAGTGTTCGGAGCAGGTTGAAGCCCTGGCTTTTGACTTGAAGGAAGCATTTCTACACAAGTTCCCCATAAATTTGGGAACTTTTACAATGTTTGACATCTGACATCAGAACAGAATATAAATAACACAAAACCACGAAAAGCATAATATGTCCCTTTTAAAACATCGACGAGTGACAAATAACTGAGTGGTGCTGAGGTTAGGGACATATAATTCTAGCTCTGCCCAAGACAAATGTCCCATCTGTCTGTCAACAGGAAGTTACTAAAAAGAAGAATAGTAGTCCTAATGGGTTCCCTCTCAATTAACAAAATGCAGTAGCCTATTCTCTGAGGTACAGTGTCTATAAAAAACTATTCACCAGTGTTGTTTATTCACACTTGCTCTTATGGACCCTGTTCAATATACACACATTTTCATGCTTCTATGTTCTCTTTTTTCAGATCAAACAATTTCTACCTGGCTATGCTTCTTTTCATGCTTTTTCTGTGTATGCTGCCCACCATCTTTGCCATAGTGAGATACAGACCATCACAGCACTGTGGACCATTCAGGTAAAGAGGAATCCATTTAGTTTAAAAGTTTAAAGGAACACTTGGAACGGTCTGGGTAATGTTGATAAGTTGGTAGTAAGAAGGCTGCAGACGACAGGGATGCTAAAGTATGCTCCTCTTTTTGTGCAGTCACTGGCAGTTACTTCACCCATGGGTGTGCTTGTGTATCATGTTAGAGCAGAGGTTCAGGTTCAGGCAGGCAAATTTGTGAGTTTAATTTCTATATTGTTTCTAAATGTGAACATAAATGAAAGTATGAAAATGAATGTTGCAGTGGTCAAGAGAAGATTTATGACATCATCTCTGAGACAGTGGCCAGTGACTTCCCCATGTGGTTCAGTAAAGTGATGAGTTACATCACCAGCCCTGTTGTAGTGCTGCCAGCACTGCTGCTGCTGTTGTAAGTGCACACACACACACACACCCACACTCTCTCTCACACACACACACACACACACACACACACACACACACGTCTACATTTCAATATATCATCATGACTTTTGAATTGTCCCTGTGTGTTTCAGCATGCTGATATACTATCTCCAGTCCATTGCCAGATCCCTCAAATTCACCAACAACCAGCTGAGGATGCAGCTCCAGACTGTGAGTTTCTGATGAATGGACTATTACATACTAGCACATTTGCATTGTGTAGCTTTACATGTTGGCTCTCAATGTGTAGCCAGCGCCAAAGATTTTTTCTTGCTGGTGCTAGTCAGGGGCTTATGAATTTGTAGCAAATACATGAATATACGAGCCAGACGAGGATGTTTGGCATGTGAAAGTCAATTTAAAGCATCATATGCCTTTTTAAAAAAAAAAAACAATTATTGGTGAAACAAAACACAACAGGTGATTTAACAGACAGTAACACTACATATAGTATGTATATGCATACAGTGACATGTACATATTACAATATCAAGACTTTAGACAGACAGATGGCAGGGCATAGATATAAGTTGGAGTTCACTTCTAAGTGTGGTGCATTTGTATGTATAAGAGGAGATTGGTATTAAAGTTTTAAGTGTGTATGTAAAAAAAAAAGAAAAAAAGAAGAAATAAAAAAGAAATGAATAAAGGAGAGCGAGAGAGGAAAAAGAATGAAGTTAGGGATTAAAAACAAAGAAAAAGAAGCAGCAAAAAACAAAATAAAAAAACAAACAAAGTGTTGGATGAGACTGTAGCAAAATTGAATAGAAAAAGAATTTAGCTCCTGGAACAAGAGTCTGTCAGGACAGTTCACCAGCCACCAGTAAGACTTATTTTCTGTAGAGTGAGGCAGCTATCACATGCCTTCTACAAACATGTTTCATTTATCAATAATGATAATTGAAAAGTACTACACACAACATTGCAGTTTTGAAAAATAAATATAAAAATAAGAATATTCAGCAGTCTGATAGGACTGGCTGATAGGGCAGTGTGAGTGAGGATAGAGGAGGCAGATGCAGAAATAAACAACTGTCAACGACTTCTCAGTAACTTTGTCATAGCTGGCTGCATCTCCTCCGTCTTTGTTGTTGGGATTCAGTGAATCTGAGGATAACAGTGCACAATATTAGACAATCTCTCCTCCTCAGTGGCATTCATGATGTTGCACTAAGTTCAACAGTTCATTCAAATTAACTAAGTTCATTCAACAGTCATACAATTAGAAATCCACTGTAGGAGAGAAAGAAACATCAACGTCTCAGCAGCTGCAGTAGATTAGATTCCACGCATTGCGCTCTCCACCCACACACACCCAACTAAACACATCATTAACTGTTGAATATCTAAAAGCACTCTGAGAAACATGGCACTAACTGCAGTAGAGGTAGAGGGTAGAGGGTTTTTTTAACCAATACTTCATAACTTCTGGAATGAGCTGAACTTTACAGGTGATATCTAGTGGTGTGTGTGTGTCTAAAGGTGAAATTCTCCCTCAATTCCTTTAGGAGCGCACTGAGGACAAGAAGAAAGTCTTCCAGATGGCTGCAGGTACAGTATCTCTCTCTTGCTGTGCGTTGTATGAGTTTGTGTAGTGTTGTGACCTCTGACCCTGTGACATCTAACCCATCCTCAGCAAGACTCCAGGCTCCAGAGGCTGCAGCGGATAAAAAGCCGGATCAGCAGGAGAGCGACATCACAAGCCAGGAGGCCTCCATCCATACTCCATCTCCACGGCGGAACGGCAGCGTCACAAACTTTCAGTCTCCTGTTCGTCGTGGCAACAGCATCCGCACAATCACCCAGTCAGCATCTAGGTTGGACCTGAACAGAGGAAGTGTAGCTGGATCCTCCAGAAGTCCCACAGTGTCCATACTGCCCAAACACAGGCTGGAGCACATACCTAACAGGTCTCACACACTGATATATCGTTTTAGCTCATCAGGATGAATCTAGTGCATGAATTTGTGGTTCAGCTGATTATTAGTGAAAATATTGCCCGTGGGAATGTCTAATAAGACATTTTAGTAAGATTTCACACAAGTATACATGTTAGTTGTATCAGTGTTTGTGCAAAGGCTGAACCATTTGAGGCAAATATCTGATAGTAATTGTTTTGATCAATATTGCACTTGCAATTTAAGTTTCATAAGGGACTGTACGATTATTATCAGGGGAAAGGGTCAAACCACAGAGGTGTGTTTACATGCAGAGGATCAATTCTGTCTCTGTATCAGGGTTTCATTTCCCCAATCACCATCAAACAAGTGGTTAACGTCCATTTTGCCAGTTCTGCACGCGCGTCATTCAGTCCTCGAACTGATCTGGAATCACACGCTTCATCACCCGTTCTTTCACAGTTAGCTGAACTGTAACCAAAACACAGAGCTTTGTTTACATGTATCACTCTGCTCGTAAAACACCAAATCAGTTGTAAAAGCAGAGCTTACCGGAGGCGTAGCAAGAAAGCGTGTGCCATACACAGCTGTTTCCCTCTCTCTCCTGCACCTCTTCAGCTGTTACTCTAATCATTTACTGATAGTGATGAACTTGTGACGGTGATCAACATGCTCTGTTTGGCTCAGCTACACAGAGGAAAAAGTCTCCCACCTGGTTAGCATGTCTGCTTATAGGACTCCGAATAATGTTGCCTGATTGGTTTAATTATAACGGCCAGTCAGACACCTAATCTCAGACAACGCCATCATATTAAATTCATATTTAGTATATATATATATTTAGCACAGATGAACACACAGGAAAGCCCCTCATGTGCAGTCTATCTCCATCAACAGCAGCACTCACAAAAAACCCACTCATTTGACGCCCCCTCCCTCATTTGGTGCCCGAGGCGACTGCCTATGTGGCCTATGCCACGGGCTGGCCCTGTTCTTGACACAGAGCTAATGTCGGTCAGTTGCCAACTTGTGCTGATTTGAATTTGCACCTGACTGTCAATTGGACAAAGAGATACTGACAGAGTGTGTTAGGTGAAAATTTCACATTCGTTTTGACTTTTAAGGTAACCGCACCCTATTTCACTTCCTCCAACTTGCCTGGTTATACAGTTCAGACATCATGTAAATGGTTTATGACATTTTATGATCTCACACAGGCTTCAATATAATCTGATGTAAATCATACTTATCTTTATTATCTTAAATCCGGAGTGGGGTTAGAAAAAAATTCAGAGCTGCTCCAGTGTAACAACTATTAATGTCACTATGTGTAAAAGAGCTTACCAGTCAATGGAGTTAGAGCGCATGCTGCTCACAGCTTTCTCTCTCTTCTGCATGCCGTCACATTTACTGACTGAGTTGACGTGTGTTTGATATATTACGGTGTGATCTTTGGAGCAGCTGTCTGGAGGACACATCTTCACGCCTAGCCAAATGAGCTGACATCATGTTATTACTTTGATTATGACAGACAGTTAGACGTTTCCTCTCATACACATCAGGCTACATCATCATCAGATATAATTCATATTTAATTTTAGGTTAATTGTTGTAATTAAAGGTGGCATGAAAATATTGTGGTGCTTAAACCCTCAAGCAGGTTCGTTAATTCAGTGGCTGTAAAACTGTTTATTTAGCAGCTCTTAATTAACATTAAGAGAAAGATTCACCATTCTGTTGGTCTTTTTCAAGAACATAAAGACACCTTCCACTCTCTCTTTTCAAGCATCAAAAATAATAGAGTAGTGTATCTTTGTTGGGAAAACAATCTTTGGCTGAGTGTAGACAGCAGCACAGTTTCTTTTTGTAGTTTGGACAACTGACAGAATTAATATTAATGAGCTACAGCTGACTAAATTTGCCAGCGACAGTTGATTGGAGCCTGTGAAACTACAACTTTCCCTCTTACAGCTTGTTAAAATTGTACATAATATTAATGCAAGCTATTACTTAAATTGTGGCTCTTACAATATGAAAATTGCACTCCTTAAAAATATTGGGAAATTTGATACAAAAACAACTAATTGCTCAGCCCTAATTTGTTCTTACATTTACACTTCTTTTTACTTACATTATATTTTAATCCAAGTTTCAGTAGAGAGCTTCCTAAATGCTGTTTCAGATGCTTTTCCACCCTGACAAGAATAATATTCGGTGGGAAGTACTTGTAAGTTATGGAAATGTTTTTTGGCATGAAAAAGGTCAAATTTGATTTGAATATTTGAATATTGGCTTTAAATACTATGCCAGTACTTTTTGCATGTTTGAGCACATTGTGTACAAATCATGCATTATATCACTGCTGACTAATTCACAAATCATACCAAAGTTTTCCATGCAGCCATTTGTTTCCATTAATTTCACTACTTTAACAGTCTTTGAAACCTGTTTAATTATCCATCACAGTGAACATTGTCTGTTTTTATTTTGTCAAAATGATGCAATCCGTCCATGCTTTTCAACAGCATTACGCAATGATAACATACCAACAATAATAATACATATTTGTAATCATACAATCTGATTCTCATGTGTTGTTCTTTCTCATAACAGGCTCCCACCATTTCTTGGTGGCCCTAGTGGTACCTGCAGGTCCAAGTCTTACCACCAAATGGCATACAATCCATCAGCCCGCTATTCTGACAACATCCACTCTGACCCCCTGTACAGGAAGACCACACGCTCCATTCATCCTGTTGAAGCTGCCGGGATCATCACTGCACAGAGTTATGGAGGACGGCGTGGTCACACCACCCGCTATGTGATTGTCAACGAGCACGAGCCCAGGAAGAAGTTACTGCGCTCAGCCACACGGATCCCACGCCATTACCTCATGGAGGAGCCCGCAGAGATCCTGGAGTTGTACCCACGCAATATCAAACGCTACACACCCCGCACCACTCACCATCCACCGCATCCTCACAGATCCTACCCGTCAGAGCAGCATCTGAGCGAAGAGGAAGAGGAGGAGGAAGAGGGAAAAGGTAGGAGAAGGATGTCGCTGGGGAAGGCTCATCGGCCCCGTTCTCTCTCTGACCTTCACCAGCCAGCACACTTCTACATCGGTGAACGTGTAGAGAGCCACATGTCCATGGCTAAAGACAGCCACGCAGCTCGAGGAAGATACAGAGCCCAAGAGGAGGATGAAGAGGAGGATGGTGAGGGAGAAACGGACTGGCGAGATTTAAAATCACACTCCCGGTCCCAGGCCAATGTAAGAGGAGGAGACCCTCTTCTGGTGCGAACCAGGCGTCACATTCATTCTCCAGGAAGACACTGTCAGTCCCCGGCCAGGACCAGGCACATGGAATCTTATGTGAAGCCCAAGACGAGACCGAAGCTAGAGCCCTCTCTGACTGAGTCAGATTCAGCTTCCTTGGCCTCCAGCAGTGACCAGCAGAACAGCAGTACTGACCAGTACATTCAGGTCATCCACAACAAGGAGCGCTATCTCAAGTCTGACACCAGGCAAGGAAAGCTGGCCAAAAAGAAGTCCAAAACCAACTTTGATTCAAATGTCTCTGAGTCAAATGACCTGGTCTGCTCCAATGTATAACATCTTTGCTAAAATTATTTATTCTGTTAATATATTTCTCAAAATATATTCTATTAGTGGGGTAAATATAATGGATTGAAAGCTGAGAATATATTAATATAAATGTTTTTTTTTTCTCCTATGTGTGGTCTTGTATGATTTTGAAATCAATGTTGGTCAATTATATGTTTATTGTAGCAGCGTGTAACAATTAATGTAAATAAATAAAATATGTAGATCTTACATAATTTGATTGCTTCCCATGCAATCACAATAAAATAGTTGATCATCTTACATTGATCAAACCTGGCCTGAACGCTGAACACGCATCTGGAATGAAGATGCTACTACAACTCCCAGCATGATTTGCTACCAGCAAGGGAAGATTCCAGCCACGGTATGTTTTCCTCCCTCTGCCTCTGATTGGCTGACCCTGATATTCTTGCCCTAACCAGAGCCGTTTGGTTTCTGGCCCCATACAAATTAAGGAACGAAAGCAACGAGTACTAGCCAATCAGAGGCAGAGTACGGTGGGTCGCAGGTGGGTGAAGCCAACCAGATTACAAGAAAAGGTCAGTGGCTCTGTCTTCAAAATAAAATACGTGAAACATGTCGCTTACATAAAACTTTACTTTTTGTACAGAACAACAGTACATTAATTAGATAAACCACTAAAAGCTGTGAAAATATACTGACATTGTAATTTTAGCACATGACATTTTGATAAATGCTTACGTTTGTGAATAACTATTTTCTATTGAAAGCCATAACCGGAAATAGCATTTTTCTGGTTGATTTGATAGAATTGCTAACCATTCTGTCCTGTTTTTATTGGGGAATTTCATTTTATATGTAATGTTTTAACTCGGGCAGATGTCGTGGTTTTATACTTATCGGTAGTTAACTGACACAGTTGGTGTGTTTTCTATTCACAAACGTCGTCACCACGAGCTAGCCGCTTGTTAGTGAATGATGTGTATATCGCACCGCACGTTTCATTCATTTTGGCTAACGCTAGCTTGTAGCTGGTCGGCTTGCTAATGTCAGGTACTTCTCGCTGCTGGACTTGGTTACATACAGAGCTGCTTTAATTTTCTGTTGAAGTAAGAGAACTCAGTCTCGTGTGTCAGCCACTTAACCTCTGTAACGACAGCTAGCCCGCACAGTGAATTAGGTTAACTACTGTCGGTAACGTTTATCTATACAAACAATTATGGATTATGAACATAAAGCGAAGGCAGTGGCTGACTGCCTGATGAGCTACAAGAGGGACGAATCCGGGTGGAAAGTCTGCAAGAAATCGGTAAATGTTTGCTGTTATTATCTGATATAAAATTGTACACTTGCCCTAGTACATGCTGTTCTCTGGTTAGTCCAGAGATACTCTCAATGAGAAAATACTCGCTGTTCTCCTATATAGAGATCCAACGCGTAGCTGTATTGAGACATAATGTTACTTGACGTGGCCTCGCTCAGCCACCGGTGTGTGAGGGGTGTGGGCCAGTTTATAAACTGACATTTTCAAATGAAGTAGATGATCTCTGCTTGATTTCAAATTTGCAAGCGGTATAAAACACTAACCCGGAGTGTGTATTTCAACAGTATGACTCAATTTACAGTTGTTAACCAAAACTTGTGAGTCTGTATGTTCAGATCATATATATGAACATTTTGTGTGATGGCAAAAACTGTAGTGTGTGTGTGTGTGTGTGTGTGTGTGTGTGTGTGTGTGTGTGTGTGTGTGTGTGTGTGTGTGTGTGTGTAGAGCACTAACAGCTCACCTACAAATCTTGATCGACACTTCAGTCTTTTACATATATTAGTGTTACAGAAACTGGCATGTCACAGATTTTGGCAGCCTGTACCAAAACCACAGCCATCAGATTCTGTGAGCTTATCCAAATAAATACAAACAGCACCATGTTTGGTGTCAGCTATCAGTTAAAGCATGCCAGTAAAATACTATAAAACGGTTGCATTGGCAATGCTGCAGAAACTCCTACCCAGGTCACATAATCTGATGGGTGACAGAATACAGTGCAACACTGGTCATGTGTGGTTGTTCTTGGGAAAACCAGTATCTCCAGTGTTGCGGGGTCTGCAGGCTTTTTCCAAAGCTGACCCTCTCCACTCCCACTTGTTCACAGTGTGCACTATGTAGTCACACTCACAGCTGAATGAAGTTCCCTTCTTAAGGTGTATGTTCTAAATGCAGCAGAAAGCTTTGGGACAAACTTCACTCTCTCCAGCAGAAACAGGAACTGTCGTAACTTTTGTCACCATGGTTTCCAATCAGCATCTGTCGGGATCATTGACTGTATATAAATGTTTATATGTACTTATAATAAATCTTTATATACAGTCAATGGTTGGGAGTGGCAACAGTTGTCCTCATCCACCAGCTGTTGCAAGATGAGAGAAGGAGATCTTCCAGAAGGCATATATGTTTTTTTTTAAAAAATGTTTATATTATCAAAAATACATTTCTTGGATATAAACCACATCAGTACACTACTCGCATAGTGAACATTTTGTACAAGTGGAGATGAGCCATTTTTCAGATGTGCCATTGAAAAGATAAACATCACTTGTTATGCTGCAGTTGAAAAAAGTTTTCCTTCTAGCTTCACTATTCATATTAAATATCCTGGGTTATATTGTCGTTTGCTAAATTTCACATGTAAATGGCAACACAATGGCACAGTGATACTGCAGGTGTTACTGAGAGCCTGTTGTGCATAATAAAATGTAGTATATGTGGTAATTACATTTGTATACAAACATTAATGAATGTTCTTTTCCTTTCTAAGTTTGTATTCAGAAGTATAGTTAGCGCCTGTCAGAGGTTGTGAACATCGTTGTCTCTGTTCTATTGGAAATAAATGTACAACTTACTGAAGTTTCAGTTCCAAACCAGTAATGTATATATAAAAAATGACACTACTTTCAAACATACAGGTAGACATCAACCTCACGCCCCCAAAAAATAAAATAACAAAAGCAACTTATATCTTCACCATTTTTTTGAAATTCAGGTCAGAAATGTCTGGGTTTGTTTAGTAATTTGCTGGTGTCTCCTCCTCTCCTCGTGGCTTATCTGGGTGATACAACCCCCCCGAAGGTCCAATTCCTTGATAATGAACCTGTGAATCTATATGTCAGAGAGGATAGTGAAGCAAATATTTAGGTCAGAAACATCATCTGTTATACACAGCACTAGTAATAGCCTACATAAGGAACAGTGTGGGCAGTGAGGTGGCAGACTCATTACATTCACTCCACAGTAGACCTAACTCATGGAGAAAAATACATACTATATTCTTATGTTTATAAGCTGCTTGGTTTTAGCAACAGTCCCTGTAAATACACCACACTTTACACAGAACTTAACGTTTGTACGGAGCGTCTTCCATGAAGAACACAGTAGGTGTTGCACATGCTTAGTAAGTTAGCATGGATGCAGGCTCACTGTTGGAGGGTTTTATAACACACTTCCAGTCCCCACTATTATGTTTGGGATGGCATTTAATGTGGCGGAGCCTCCACATGAATGTGCAAACGGTGTGGAAGTGGGTAGGGAGAGGGTGTCGGGGCTACTTTGGAAAAGGCCCTACATGACACACTTTGTTCACCATAGAATTCATCACTCCACCTAGTGGCCTGGAGAACTTCCAGTGTAGCAAGTCTGTTTATGTGTGTCTCCTTAAGTCTGTGTTTTTTTCCCTTTTTGTATGTGTGTTGCCATTTGCAGCTGTTTCTTGTGTTTGAGCACATTTTTCTTCATTTCACTTGTGTTTTGGTATTTATTGCATGTATCTTACTGTTTGTGTAATTAGTTTTGTATATTTTTCAATTTGTAGTATTTTCATTTTTTTTTTTTTTGTAGTGTATAGGTCAGGCAGTGAAGAGATCCCTTATGAAACAGGATGCAACTCTGCTTCACTATACAAACTTTTCTTTCTATTTGTTCTTCATAACAATGGTAACTTATGTCTGTGACACTGAATGAACATGTTTACTATGCTGAACAGTTAATGCTGCCTTGTGCCACCAATGCTGGAGACATTACAAAACTACAAGCAAGCTGATAGTCAGTTTGATGTATCAGGTCTCTGTCCTGATGGATGCAGAGAGACATCATTTTCTGCGTTGTTTTGAAATCTGTCACTCATGATAAATTTTTGCTGTTTTCTTCGGCAGAATGACGTGGTCGTGTCATGGCGTCCTTCATCTGAGTTCCCCGGGAATGTGTGAGATATTTCAAATTTCTTTTTTTCCTTCTCTTCTAGTGTTTGTTCACTTTGTTATCATGCTAAAGTGAATGATTACATCACAGGACAAAGTGCGGTCAGTTTTTGTTTGATGACCAAATCTATTTCCCAACATAATATCCTTCAGGAAGTGTTTAGGGGCAAAGGTGGTGAGGTTGTAGTGACCTTATGACCTGTGGTACATTATTTACCTTCCACTTAAATGTTTCAAATGATCATGTTAAATGCCACTAGCAGGTAGTGTTATACCACTTTCACAATGAGGCAAGAGTTAGTGGAAAATGGATCATCTGAGCAATGGTTGAGGCAGGTTTGACATGAGGAGACATGCAGGTTATAATTTTAGGATTAGTTGAGTAAAGTGTACAGTAGCAGAGTCACCACACATCTCTGGAAAAGCTGCACAACCTGTCATTTGTCAGTGTTCAACAAAATTACAAGTTATAGACTGTTATATAGTGTCATGAGTGTCACAAGCTCCCAAAATATATTTTCACCCTATGTCTGTGTCTGAAATTCAGACTCTGTTCAAGGATGCAGAGTGTAGATTCTAGTGGCTTGCAGCAATGACAGCTTGTGAGCCTGGAATTGTGCAGCAAATATTGGTAATTGGTGAGCTGCTGGCATCATTAGTATAAACTGACCTGTGGCTTTTTTAAATGGATACATTTATAAAAATTAATATTTTAGTATTAGAGTGAGTGGATTATATTTGTCATTGCACACGGTTCTAGTAGTAGTGCCAGAACAATTAAATGTAGTCTAGCATGTAACCAGATAGTAAACCAAGTAGCAAAGTGCATACAGAGAGGAAACATAAAGAGAACAAAATAGGAGCTATTTCAGACACCTCTGGTTCTGGAAGTTAAAATCCGATTCATTTTTTCCCATAGACAGTATGGTGTCACTCACAGTTTGAGCACTTCTACTTCTACTTGGATCAACGTGAAACTCTCCCAGTTCAGAGTATAAGCTAGACTTTTTTTTTGACAGCCAGTATGGCTGTTAATATTCCAGAATTCGAGCCATATAGAACAACTACCGGACATATGTTTAAGTAGCCATATAATAGCCTACATTTAAACAGCAATAAAACACAAACACTATGATCTAACAAATGTATTTTATTAAAAGTAATCAGCAGAATGAACTCTTCACAAACTAAGCATATAGGCTTAGAATGAAACAAATAGCCTTGCTGTTGTTAATTTAATGCAGCCATGTGGGCAGTCTGCAGCTCTGCCACCACCTCCACCTGCCGCTGTCTCCTGACTCTCACTGGGACTGGGGATGAGGGATGTAATGTTACCTTAGAGAAAACGTTAACACTTTTTGGAGTCGTGTTAACTGCTGTTGAGCCAAAGTGCAGGGCTGTTGCTGGAGCGTGTGCCGACTTTTCATTCTCACTTAGTCATGCTTAGTCACATCTGACCAAACAATCAGTGAGTCTTTGGAGGCAAAACAAATTTTTGCACAGTACACTGATCAGCCAAAACATTAAAACCACTGACAGACAAAGTGAATAACATACATTATCAGGTGCCATTTTAATTAGAGGCAGCGAGTGAACAGTCAGTTCTTGAAGTTGATGTGTTGGAAGCAGGAAAAATGGGCAAACGTAAGGATCTGAGTGACTTTGACTAGGACCAAATTGTGATGGCTAGATGACGGGGTCAGACATATCCAAAACGGCAGGTCATATGTGGTCTTCCCGGTATGTAGTAGTCAGTACCTACCAAAAGTGATCCAAGGAAGAACAACTAGTGAACTGGCAACAGGGTTGTGGGCACCCAAGACTCATTGATGCACATGGGAAGCGAAGGCTAGCCCATCTGGTCTGATCCCTCAGAAGAGCTACTGTAGCACAAATTGCTGAAAAGGTTAATGCTGGCTATGATAGACAGGTGTGAGAACACACTGTGCATCGCAGCTGCGTAGCTGCAGACTGGTCAGAGTGCCCATGCTGACCACTAACCACTGCCGAAAGCGCCTACAATGGGCACGCGAGCGTCAGAACTGAACCATGGAGCAATGGAAGTAGGCGGCCTGGTCTGATGAATCATGTTTTCTTTTACATCATGTGGACGGCCGGGTGCGTGTGGGGAAGAGATGGCACCAGGATGCACTATGGGAAGAAGGCAAGCTGGTGGAGGCAGTGTGATGCTCTGAGCAATGTTCTGCTGGGAACCCTGGGGTCCTGCCATTCATGTGGATGTTACCTTGACATGTACCACCTACCTAAACAATGTTGCAGACCAAGTACACCCCTTCATGGCAACAGTATTACCTGATGGCAGTAGGATAATGCAGCCTGCGACACCGCAAAAATTGTTCAGGAATCATTTGAGGAACATGAACAATAGTTCAAGGTGTTGCCTTGGCATCCAGAGTCCCCATATCTCAATCCAATCAAGCATCTGTGGGATGTGCTGGAAAAACAAGACCAATCCATGGTGGCCCCACCTTGCAACTTACAGGACTTGAAGGATCTGCTGCTAATGTCTTGGTGCCAGATACCAGAGGACATCTTCAGAGGTCTTTTGGACTCCATGCATTGACAAGTCAGAGCTGTTTTGGTGGCACACAGTGGACTTACACAATATTAGGCAGGTGGTTTTAATGATATGGCTGATCGGTGTACAAGTTTATCTTTGAGTTGTCTTGACAACATATTATAGGTCACACTATATTAGGCTATTTAATATGCTATCAGTGAATTTATTTATTTATTTGGTATTCGACATATATTTGGCTATTGATATTTTCATCTGGCGGCAACTACATGTGACACCTGCAAAAAGCTGGTATATACTGACTAATGTAAACCCTGTCCAGGTGAAATCATCACTAGAAAAGAAACAACTAAAAAAAGAAGACAGTGTTGCGAAAACTGATATTGCAATCTGCAGTCTGTTTGGTTTTAATATCTGAGATACTTGTGAGTGATCTCACTTACTATGGTGCCATGTTTTGTTCAAAACTTTTGTGACAAAGTGTTCTGATTTGCACCACTGACTGGTTTCTTCTCCATAGCAACAGCAGAAGAGGCTAATAGGTATTGTAGTTTTCTTAGCCATTCAGCAAAATCATGGACAAAACGTTATTTCTCAGAAAAGAAGTTGAAATAATTGACAACGGTGGTCATAATGTAGACCTACAGGATCGTTACATTCTCTAAGGTCCTGATCAGACAGAGTGCTTTTTGCAGGTTGCAAAACACGAGGCGCACCGCACTGCCTTTTTTTTGTTGAAGCCTACAATTTAAAAAAAAAAATTGTTGCGAGGCAACCTCTGAATCACCTGCCGTTAGCTTAACTGTGATTTTGCAGTGAAATAGACTAATCTCACAGATCTGTGCCTTTTTATTTTTTTTTTTAGAAAGTTATTGATCATGGCAACTACAGTTGGTCTTTACCAACTATATATTAGTGGTGTAATGGAATGTAGTTGATTTGTGATCCGTACAGATCGCCCTCCATGGTTCAGCACACGTTAACTGCAAAATGTAATGTTTCACTGGAGACGAAGTAAACAAACTGCTGTAAGTACAAGTCAGTCAAGACAGCGTGTCGCCAACAGAGATTTTGAAGAGCAGCGACCAAACCAGCATCTAACGGGTCTGAAGTGACATCTGTAGGTATGTTTACATGCTATTAATATGCTGCAGCTTAGCAGCCAATTATCTATCTAGCTGCTAACTGATGTTAGCGGTGCACTTTTCCCTGGTGAATGTTTGTTTGGTGGTTCGTTGAACAAACTGAGCTGCAGGACAAGATCTGTGTTCATGTTTATAAGTTATCATTTTATTTAAACATTGGACATCTTGAATGTTGTTTTCATTTAAGACCATGGGCAAAAGTTCCTTGCTGTAAGTCTTGTACAGAATAAATGGAAAGCAAAGTTATTTGTCTCTCCCCTTTCGCAGCAGGCAACAAGCCTCACTCTCATTGAAAACTATTACAAAAAGCTGCAGGGCCTAAGACTGTTCCAGAATTGAGGAGCTAGAAAACTTGTGACAACTTGTGTATGGAGCTACAGCTCTCGTGTGAGCAGCAATGACTAGTATATAGTAATCTAGTCTGAAAGATTGCAAGTGGTTTGATTGGGAGAGTCAGTTTGTTGGTTGGCCTTATCAGAAACCTGAGACAATGTTTGTGGAATTGTAGCACATAGGCTAGTCAATGTATCCTGGAATACCTGGATTTTTTTTTTTTGCAGCTTTTCAGCCAAAATGATTAGTTGTCCTGGAAGAGTTTTGAACATGAAACCAATGAACAGTCAGACTAAATTATGATTTTTAACAGTTACTTGATGTTTTGTGTAACTCCAGATGCTTTTCACAGTAAATCACATTTATAACTTTTTTACTGATTATTTTCTCTCAAATGATGTTTTTAAGATGTTTTCTGTATTAATGTTTCATGACAGTGCAGTCTGAAAATGGAGCAGTAAGTTTCAGTAATTAGCCATGTTTTAGAGTTTTCCCAGGTTTGGACCATATGGTGCACAGCACAGGAGACATGAAGTTTTCTGTGTGAGGGGGTTAAATGTTTGGCCTCTCCAAGAATGTATGAATTTAATTTACAGCAGAGTCATGCCTGAATAATCTGTCCTCCTGACTCTATCCTGTGTCTGACTTCCCTGCAGTTATAAGGGGGATGGAGTTGTCAGCGGCAGCCCGGAGAAAGTGTGGGAGTGTCTGAAACCAGTACCCAACGGGCTCAGAGTCAAGTGGGACAACAATGTCAAAAGGTTTGAGCTTTTGGAACAAATCACAGAGGTGTGTTACAAATTTCTCTCTTCTGACAGTAATTTGCTTTTTTTCATGATCATTCTTTATTATTTAAAGCAGTTTTAACTCCATTCAGTAGTCATTTCTTTTACTTTCATCAAAGATTGTTGGATTATTCTTAAAGCTGCACTAGCTGTCTTAGCATATTGGTGGCTTTAAATGGCAGTAAAACTATTTGAAAACTAAAAATAAAGCCAGTTTTTGACCAAAAAGTTCCAGGACCTGTGGAATCAGGAAACTAATCCCAGGAACTGAACTAGGAACTAAAAGTCCCTGTTGTTCATTCCTGTTTGTGCTTCCACCACATCTGAAGAACCATATTGATTAGACAAACTAGACCCATGGCAGTTTAGATAATGACGAGGCCATTTGAAACCCAATTTTCATACATGAGGAAACAGTAGCAGTCCTCTTGTTGTTCCTGTTGTTTTTTTGCAACTGTAATGTTTGAGTTCTAGATGTAATGAATGAATACAAACAGGAGAAAATTAGAGGAGGAAAATGAGACTGAAACTCCAGAGCACCTCTCTCCAGAGTAAACCATCTCCTGAGTGTTTGATGCTTATTTATTTGTTTTAGAGCATAACTGCCATGAAACAATCAGATAAATGTCCTCCTTTCATCCTGATATCAATACTAGAGTACTTCCTTGTTTTATGAATGAAGCAGGGTTGAAGCAGCCACATGTCTGTTTTTGACAAATCAGCATTTTCATTCCCGTAAATCCTGCCCCTCAATCTCCCTTTGGAAAGTAATACCTCCCCCGGAGCAGGGAAGTTTATTACACCCAGAGCTATCCCACAGGAACTAAATTTAGACCCTGGTTCCTCCTGTGGAAATGCAGCTTTAGCTCCTGAGTTTCTCAAAAGGCTTTTGGTTTCCTGGGAAAGTTCATGTGGCACAAACACCCTATTTAAACTGTAGTACCCTGGAATGTAGTGAGGTGATGTCAATAAACTGCACATATTTTGATCCAACTTTCACTCATCTTTTGTGTGTGTGTGTGTGTGTGTGTGTGTGTGTGTGTGTGTGTGTGTGTGTGTGTGTGTGTGTGTGTGTTCTGCCAGTTACCATTTCCAACCTACTGAATCTGACAAATCCACTTACATTGTTTAAACAGAATAATCTCACCTAGAGCAGCTTTAAATGTATACATGTAATGTGATATCCATTTTTGCATTCTCTTGTTTTTGACTTTGAGTCCACTCTCGTCTCCCGCTCTTTAACAGGACGTCTCTATCTGCCGAACAGTCACGCCCTCAGCAGCTATGGGTATCATAGCTCCACGAGACTTTGTAGATGTAATTTTAGTTAAGCAATACGAAGATGGCACCATTTCATCAAATGGTACGTAATGACTCATTCTTGTCTCCTCTACTTCCTGCACTAGTTTGCTTTGTACATTATAAGAGTCATTGTGCCAGGCAGTAAAGGCTGACCTGTTGCTGCTTGCTTGACTACGCTGAGGATACACTACAAGCCTGAACAGACTGAAAACATCACACACTTACTGACAGTCACTCTGCTGTGTGATGTAGCACCCCTGCTCATTTTTAATAAGCCTGATATTTCATAAAAATGTAATAGTTGACTTTAGTGGAGGTGCTGTGGGGAATCCTGCTGGTGTGTGTGCAACATATTATTTACAATGAAACAGCATTACTACAATTCTTTGTAACAGTTGTCCTGGCGTCTAATTGGCCAAATTAGACTCCATGTTAATCTCATCATGGACGTAGGGAATCTCAGCAGTGGACGCTCATTATGTTCAGTTACCAGTGCCACTAGTACTCTGTTACATTCTTCTGGGCTGCTTGATGAAATAATTGCTGCAGAATAATGGCATGATCGGTCTAACAGGCGCTGTCCTCAGTGTAACGCAGCGCAGTGCAGAACTGACTGTTTGAAGTGCTCGTCATGTTATCAAAGAAGATGTAGCAGTCTGTTTATTAAGATTTGAGTCTGTCTTTTGAGGGTTTGGCCATCATTTCTATCGGTTAGTGTTATATTGTTCACACAAATAAATACTGAGATCTTTGAATCTGGCAACATCACTAAAAAGGAGTCAGACTGGTCAAGAAACACCAGCAGTCAGGTGTGAAATCTTTTATTTAATTTACTAAAATAATTCTAACAGAACAGGACGAACAAACAAATGATAAAATTAATGTCTCCATATTGTGCTTTCACATAATACGGCAACTTTACCAAGGAAATAAGATCAGTAACTGCAAAGTTACTGTGCCCCATAAAAGTTTGATAATTATTAACCACTGTGTCATGTTTTATGATTTGTCGACTAAATCTCCAGTAACATCCCTGATGATCTGTATGTTTTAAAACTGACCCCCCCCCCCCCCCCCCCCACCCCCCCCACCCTTACTATGCTGCCTTGATCCTATATGCAAATGCCCTACCTCCCTACCTTTTGGTTTCCAATGGAGGTTAACACAGTAATGATGACCTCCACCGTCCATTGTAAACCTCCATCACAGAGACACTTCCTGGGATGGTTTTTAATCATCTGGATTAATTGTCGTCTCTTGCAACCTGACTGCTGGTGTCTCTTCACATAACACATTTAGTTTTAGTGATGTCACTGTGTTCCACATCTTGACAATGACTTTAGAGAGTACAGTGTTATTACAACTGATAGAGATGGACAAAGCCTACATGAAATGTAATGAAGTTATCAAATGAATGTATCCTTTACTATATGTGTGATCTCAGCCTTGTGTGTTTTAGGCCCAAGAGTCCGCAAGTTTTCAGTCTTTCTAACGGTTCCACCAGATGAATTCACAGAGTGAAACACCTTCAAACAGGACTTTTATAGCCTCTGCTATCATGTGTAGTTGAAATGAAAACTTGCAGAGTCTTGCTTTAGTGTCTGAGCTCACACGGTTTAGAGCCACAGCTCTACAGATGGAGAAAACAGACCTTCACAAGATTCATATAATGAAGGTAATGTTGCATGTTTGCATGTGTGTTCTGTGTCGTGTCAAACAGCCACCAATGTGAGTCACCCAGGCTGTCCTACCCAGTCTGGTTACGTGAGGGGATTCAACCATCCATGTGGCTGCATCTGTGTCCCCATCTCAGGGTGAGTAAAGTGGAAACAGTTTGTAGAGGAGTTCAACTTCAGCTTCACTGCACTACAATTTCTCCTGTCTCTTTCCTTCACTCCATGTCCAGAGAGCCCAACAAAACCCAGGTGTTCAGTTTCTTCCAGACAGACCTGGGTGGCTTCCTCCCTCGCTCTGTGGTCGACTCGTTCTTCCCCTCCAGCATGGCTGAGTTCTACAGCAACCTGGCCAAGGCTGTTAAATCCCTCAAGGACCTCTGACACCAAGAGATAAGAAACCTACTCTCACGCCTGAGGCCCAATGACTGGTCAGACCAGACCTTCATTCCATTATAAACAGTCCAAACTCAACAGCAATCAACACGCTGACATTATCAAACAATGACTTAATCAAGTTTTATGTTTAATGTGCATTCCTACATTCCTGTGTTACTGCAGGTGCTCCCCCTATCTGAAAGCAGACGAGTCCCAAAATAAGAACGGAGTCTTCCATCTTTAACTCAAAAACAGGGGACTCCATTACACCCCCCCTCTGTGGGATGAATTTATTTCCCTCAAATCTAAAGAATGGAATTAGATTTAAAAAAACAATCTATATTTGTACATGTGCTAACAGTACCGAGTATCTGGAGATCTTTACATTATACCAGAATCATGTGACTCCGGATCTTTCCTCATCTAGTATTTGCATACTTCAGTGTGTACAGTAAACATGCATGTTGCATGGACCTTATTTACCCTATGCTGGTATCAGATTGTTGGTTTGGAGTACTGATTCATACCTCATATTTAGTTGTTTGTGTTGTACTTGAAATGCCATAGTTTTGCTCATCTCCACTCACCTGTGAACCATGAATATCTGCCTCTTTTATCAGCTACACTGAAGCACAGGCTGGACAGCATCATGGCCTTTTTAAACAAAGGCAGCTTTTTTTTTTTTTTTTTCTATCTGAAAGAAGGCCTTTTGAATAGGAAATGTTTAGCGCCGCTCTATTGAGCAGGAAAGTGTCTTCCCCTTTTTTCATGGCATCAGTTTCTCAAGTACATTTCTCTTTCTCTCTCTTCATAAACAGTCCCTGAAACTCCTCATGCGGCGGGAAAGCAACATGCAGTTTGTCTCACGTTCAGCTTAGTCTCAGTAGATCTGAGCTCGCTTCTCAAAGATTCACAACAGCACAAAGGAGCTCAAAGCTATGACAGTTTTCATAATTAAAGGGATGTGGAGAAATAAATCAAAAAGTATTGTAGATTCAGTCATACAGTTAAAATACTTTTTTTTAAAAATCCATATGGACAAAGACCAATGCATGTGTCTATGATCCAGGTGATAGATATACTATGTGTATTAGCAGTAAGAAGTGGAAGTATAGTTCCAGTATATAGTTTGTCATGCAGCTACCTCACTGTCTGCACATTGTAGTTCATAATAAGGCTCTGTCTGAGGAGCAGAAATGGAAATGTACTTGTGGAAGTTGAAGTATGATGAGAGTTTTTTCTTCATGTTCAGATCAGGACATGTCTCAGCAGTCTTCTATTCTTATCTAACACTAATAGACACATGTAATAAGTGGACACAGGTCCTTTGGCTTTGTTTTCACCATGTTATCTAGTTTTTTAATATTCAGGTTAGAGTGAAACACTTCACTCCTCTGTATCTGCACACTAAAATCAATACTTATAGCACTTAGGGGGAAAAAAATGATCATGTCTGTATTTAATAACAATATTAAAGTTGCTATTGCAAAATGTTACTTAAACTTTAAATATTCACCTAAGTATGCTATCTAACATATACAAACTTAAGATATTCCACAACTGCCAGAATCCTCTTCAGGAAAAAAAAACTGTAAGTGTCACCACAAATGTACTGTACTTCTTTTAACCTCCATACACTGAGGCTCACTTTGGTAGAGGAAGTAAGATCATCTAGAACGGCCTTCCCTTCATTCCCTCTTCATTAAAGACGGAGCGGACACATCCTCAATGATAACTTATGGATTTTCTTACTGAACTACTTTAGATTAAATATATTGCTTGAACATAATTAGCACCTTATTAAGAAACAGTATGAAACCAGTATGTCTGAGAATGAAGATATTAGAGGCTAGATATCAGATTTGAACTTTCTAGTGACATATTACCTTCTTATTCCAGAGCCATTATGTGTATGAGAAGCCATATACTGTAGGGTGACATGTTTTTTTTTTATTTTTATTAGGAGTGTGAAGATTCCTTTAACCTGTAACATCTTTTTACCTCAGTGTAGCCAGTCATCTTAATCTCATCCCACCATTTCCACGTGTGCTTGAGATGTCGTTGCTTCCGTGTGGATCTAAAGGCATTTTTTTCATGTGTGTTTACTGTTTAAATGGAGCCTGCAGGTTTTGTTTTATGTGAAATTTGTCTCAATGTACATGCAGCTGCTAAAATTGACACCCGATTTACATGAGGAACATACACAGCGAAACCAGAGAAGCACACATTTCTGCCCCAAGTAAATCAACACTGAATCACCTTTTTTAATCTCTCTTTTATCATTTACCTTTTATCCATTTTATCCTGCCATCAATAAGTGTTCTTATCATCAGCTCTGCCCGCATTGTGATCACATCTCACTGTGCCAACAGGCAGAGTCAACAAAGGTGACGCGGATACTGTGGAGCGACTGCTACAAGATGTAAGGCGAGGGTAACGTGATGGACTCTTTAGGCTGCTATTCAGACACCTTGCTAACTGGGCCAAGATGATTTATACAGTAGGAATGCAATCAGCTGGGAAGCCTGTTAGCGGTAGTGCTAGCTCGTCCGGTCACACAACCCTCGTCTTTCACGTTGTAGCGAGAGTCTCCTGCCTTTCCTCTTCAGGAAGAACTCGTCTGTAACTTCTTGACGGGCAGCTTGAGATCGCCTGACTTGTTGAACAATTTTTTTTTATTTTTTATTTTTTGAAAATGTGGCCAAATGTCATTTATATTTATTCTCTGAGATAAGATCAGAGTGAATCATCCAGATGTGTTCTGACTGCATTCCGTTTGCATTCACACATGCAACAACTTGTGTTTTAGAGATAAAGCTCACATTCCCTGTCCAGCCTACAGGAAACACCTGCTGTTCAGACTCTTGTCTTATCTGTAGAATCACCAGCAGCAAGAGTTTTGAAATATTTAGAGCTATCCTCACTACTAGAGGGCGCTGTTTACTAAACTTTACTCAACTTGTCCTCTGACAGCAGGATATACAAGTTTTCATCATTGGGGAAAATATATTTTTAGTGAAAATTGGCTTAATCTAATGAACTCCTTTCTATATTTATACATCTTTTTAAAAAAAAAACCCAATGCAACATGTTTCAAAGTGTGACCTCATACAGTGCAGTGCAGCAGCATGTGATTCAGTATTGATTTACCCTTTGTACATCTTGCTGTCATCCAGAATGACTGCAGGTCAAAGAGCATGTAAACTGGCAGAATGAGTCCTAGTTAAACCCTTTACCTATAAGACTCTGACTCTGATAGGCTTTCTGACCTCCGATGACACCAAATACTCAGAATTTAGTGTTCTGTGATTGAGATTCAGATACCAATCCAAAGTTTCCTCCTGTGCATCGTTACGGCAAACGTGTGGTCCAACATCCAGTCTAGATAACCGTCTCCTGTGTTACACTAGTTGCAGTTGCAGAGTACACAAACATCTTTGGTAATAAATAATTACTGGTACAACAGAATATATGTAAAATGACACATGTAAATGTTTCGAATTTTCTCCTCCTACTCAAAGCAACGGCTGCTAACTCACAACATTGAGTTTTACATGTCTAGTCAGAACACATGAAACTGTTTATCTTGTACTGTTCTGCACCCAGTTCACCAGCATTAAAAATGATTAATATGAACATCATGTTGTCTTCTGGTCTTTCTTTAGCGCTGTAACAGAAACACTTGACACCAGCTATCCACACACTCAGACAATGAAACATCACACTGGGGTTTTGGCTGAGTTTTGAACAGTTTTATACAAGTTGTTTTCAATTTTTTACAGCAGATATAAGTCAATGTATAAACTGTTTATGTAAATTTTCAGTGTACCTTAATAGAAAACAGTTTGTTGGTTGCATACAAAGATATTTTATGGCATATTTGTGGTTTAATCCTCAGCTCATGCACATCATTTATATTTTGTAGAGAATTTATTCTGAGTGAACAAAAAAATCTATTCTGTAGTCAATAAATGTATTTTGAATGTTATCCACATAAGCTTGCAGGAGAGTTAGAATGTGCTATTATTCTTCTAATGGCACGTTGTGACAGGGTGGGGCAAACAGTTGTATGGAGGCTTAGAAGAGTCATTTGCACCAAAGTGAAGCTGATATTAGCTACGCTGACGACTGTCATGTTTACACCAGTTGGTCATTGATTGAAATAGACCTTGCAGAGATCACAGAATTACGATAGTAAACACACAACTGTCTTTTGTTCACTGAAATTAATCTTTTGATAATTTCTCTACAAAATATAATTGATGTGCTTGCAAAAAATCTTTTTCTGAGCTCTGAATGTTGCGCGCTCAGATTTGAGACACAAATAGAAGTGCGGAACATTCCAGGTGAGCACAGGTCGACGGGGTAACTTGGTAAAAATGGCAGGAAGCTTAAACTCAAAGCTGCTGAGTCAACAAAAGTGCTTAACAGTGTTTGGTCTTCTGTTTCCACATACACATACAGTACCACCGCTGATAAAAAATAGATGTTTACTCTAATATATAATTCTCTTTGTTTACACTTTAAATACCATTATAGACTAATCATACAGAGCCACAATAACACCGGTCAACACCTGCAACTTCAGACACATCAACAAATTTGAGTCAATCCAGTACAACACAAGCACAGATGTGTGCAGGCGGTGGTGTTATTGTGTCCACCTTCTCTATCTCTTTCCCTTCTCCTTCAGATTTGTGCAAATAGTCTGAACTGACTCAGACTAAACGTTTTCTAGACTCTCAGACTGATGAGGCAGCTGCTGTAGCGGGGGGGACCAGAGACCCCCCCCCCCCCCCCCCGCTTCACAATTGCTAAAATCAGTTGTTGATGATTTAAGTGTCTCACATGGTCTGATTTGTGGCTTGATGTGTTGTACAGTGATGGATAGAGCAGATAAAAGCATTACTATGGTATGGGATTATATTTTGAGTATGTTTACTCTGACGGCAGGTCTTTAAGGCTGTTTATCTGTGTTTTTGGACTAAAGCTACAGTGTTTTTAAAGGATTTTTTTTTAATTAGACTGTCACAGTTTTGCCTAATTTATCTCCAATATAATATATATATATATATTGTATATGCTTCAAAACAATGAAGCAGAAGACTGTACTCACCATCTCATTCACATCAACGTGAGTGAACAGATTTCCAGTCAGGCTAAAGAAGCCTTACAGCTGTCATGGCCAGTGTCATGGAGAAGAAGATAACATTGTTTGCTAATTTTTATTTTATTTTTTGAATTTGTGTAGACAGATGAACAGAATATAGCATACAACATATAGTTTAACAGATGTCAGATAGAACAATGTGCAGATGTGCAGATGTGCAGATGTTGAGTGAACCATGTGTGGGTTCTGCATTCACTGTGAAGTGTCTGGATGATGCTTCTATCTGTCATCTGCAGCCTGCAGTGATGTAAATCAGCTGCTTGGGTTTGATGAAGTGTTTGTGTTGATTTCAGATGGAGATGCGTGGAAACACCCCAGATTAGCTTTTTCCCTTTTGAACAAAAAACTGTTATCAGTAACATCCCTCAAGCATGCTGTATGTGAAACTGTCAACTGTTTTTTTTAAAAGTTATGCACTGTTTTGTGCACACAGCTCATTCAGGAACACAAATAAATCATTTGTTTTTTTTCTTTTCTCCATGCCACCTGCCAGCTCTGTATTCATCAGCAAAAGCTTCTGTGAAAAAAGAAGAAGGTTTCTTGTTTTGTTGTGTGTGTCAGTTGTTCTCTGGAAAATCTACAGAGCAGACAGGGACTGTTCTCTGCTGAGGGTCAAAACATGACCATGAAGTCTGTAGATTATCCAGAGTAAACAGGACACACAACTATCATATTTCTTCTTGTGATCTGGTTGAAATTATCCTTTAAAAAATGTAAAAATTTAAACTTCCATATCTGGTCAGAAATAATAGAAATATAATGAGAGGTCATCCTTGAGTAATCTGATTTTTTATCAACATGAGATTGTTGATAAAAGTCCATCAGTGGGCCTCAAACTGTTTCTTTTTTTTTCTTTTTTTTCTTTGGCCTCCTGGTGTGTAACATCCTCTGTGTCTGCGTCTCATTCTGCTGCTCTCTCTCTCCTCCTGATCACCACTGTGATGGAGCCTTCAGGTAAAGCCTTGATCATGTTCCAGGCCTCAAAGCGAGTCATGTCCTGCAGACTGATGCCCTGAACCTGCAGCACTTCATCTCCACACTGCAGACCTATCTGCTCTGCTGCTCCACCTGAGACACACACACACACATTCACACATACTGTGTAATATTACTCATTTTTAGCTCTTGCTATTTTGATAGTTTATTTCAGTGCTGATACACCTACAACAAGCCAGAAAGTTCCAGTGGTTGAAGTTTTTCATAGTTGCTACACATCATTACTCTGCAGAGGTTCCATACACAGTCCTACTCAGTACTTACAATTTTTAAACTAAATAACAATACTTAAAAAAATCATCTTTGCAAATGTTTTACGAGGAAGGAAACAGATTCAACACACACAACACGTGTTTTTGTGTGTAACACTAAACTTCTGCAGAGCTCAAACCAACAATAATTGTCATTACCACTTAATCTCCTGGTTACTTTCTGGAATAATCATAGAGTCTATAAATGATGCCTGTTATAATCTCCGGCAGCAGAGGGAGATGTATTCAAATCTCTTCTTTAGTCCAAAACTCAAATATATCCAGTTTACTGTTTTATATGACAAAGAAAAGCAGCAAATCTTCATATTTGAGAAGCTAGAGCCAGAGAAGTTTTGGCATTTTTTACTTGAAAAATTATGAAAACAATTATAAAAATATTTGCTGATTAATTTTCTGTCAGATGACTAATTGGTGAATCGACTAATCGTTGCAGCTCTACTGTAAACAGAACTTTTGTTTAGAAAACTCCACAGGGCCTCTCTATGGAAGCTCTTCAAGTATAGAAGCATCACTTTTGAATGTATGGGAAGTAGTTTTACTGTAAATATCATGAGAGTATTTCATATCAGCATCATTAATGTACCTGTAAAGATCCTGCTGATGACTAATGGTCTGTCTCCATGGATGGAGCCTTTTCCTCCCTCCAGAGTAAAACCGACTCCTCCTGCACCTTTCTCCAGCTGCAGGCTGACAGCAGCTCCCTGCTCCTCCACTGCAACACACACACAGCACAAACATCTGCTACACACACTCTGTTGTGGCTGTAAATTATGACTCTGTTATCAGTGATGGAATTAAGTACTGTTACTCAGGTACTTTACTTACAATGTTAAGGTACTCGTACTTTACTTGAGTATTTCCATTTTATGCTACTTTATACTTCCACTCCACCACATTCAGAGGAAAATATACTTTACATTTATTTCACAGCTGTAGTTACTTTTCAGATCTAGATGACATGTAAAACAGAGGAAGGATTTTATATATTTTTTATATATTTACATTTTATATTTGTGATTAATTTAGATGACTTTGGAGAGAACTTAATTCACTCACATTATATGTTCTTTTTCTGTTAATCAGTGTCAAGAAAGTCACATTAAATCCCCTTTGATTCAATGTTATAAAGTACATTTTTCAAGAAATACTTATATATATATATATATATATATATATATATATATATATATATATATATATATATATATACTTAACTAAGATTTTGAATGCAAGACTTTTACTTGTAATGGAGTATTTTTATACTGCAGTATTGCTACTTTGCTTAAGTAAAAGATCTCAGTACTTCTTCCACCACTGTCAGTTAAGGAGCTTTGTTGTCCTAGTGTCCTCCCCTCCTCAGAGGATCAGTTATCAGCCTCTAGCTCCAGTTTGACATCAAACAGAGCAGAGCAGCAATGAAATCGTGTGGTCATCACAGATCAGAGTAGCCTGTTGTAACTCTGCAGGTTTTAGGACTACAAACTGTCCTCACTCGGCATGTTTGTACGACCCACCTGCAGAGCTGGATTCTTGCTCGCTCCTGCAGCCTCCGCCCTCTCTCGCTTCCTCCTCTGCTCTCTTGCAGACGACCACCACAGCCAGCTTCAGATTACGAGCCTGACGCACAGCATTGGTGGCATCGGTGTGTGTGAGGCCACGCAGAGTTTGTCCGTTTATAGACAACACCTCATCTCCTTTCTGGATGGTGCCCTCCTGAGCTGCCAGGCCGCTGGGAAACACTTTGTGGACCTTGACAGAGAGGACAATCAGAGTAGGACACAGAGAGAGGGAGGGGTGTGTGTGTGTGAGTACATAGGGTAAAATGCATTGTAATGGCATCAGGGACAGGACTGAATAATGAAAGTAAGAAAAACATAAAAATGATAAATAATGTAAGATCAAAACTCTGCTGCTGTCTGTAACTACAGCTACCAACACCAACATTTTTATTTAAAGTTTGTCATTCATTTCTATGGTTATAACTGTGGTGTAAATGTGTATGAACATATGAGACACAGCATCCTGAGATGATGCACAGATCTATAGTATTGGTTCTTTTATAGACGGGGCTTTTTCACAGCAGACATTTTGACATTTGACAGTAGGAAAAAAAACAACAGGTGTAAATACAAATGAATGATGGCTGAATTCAGTTTATGTGGTTCACTGTCACTGTGTCATGGTTTCCTGGAACACTTGAATAGAACAGAGCCATCGTTAACATGCTAGGTAACACCTGTCTCTGTTTTACTTTGTGTATTTTTTACTGCTTCTGTGTATGTTTTGCACCTCTGACCAAATTCATTTCCTTCTTTGGAAAATAAATGCAAATTTGACCCCTGACCTTTGTTTGAATGTGATCAGTCTGAATGTGTGGTACGCTGCTTACTGTAGTAGCTTTGCTCTCCAGGTCAGAGCCTCCAGCGATGCTGAAGCCCAGACCAGCTCCTTCCTCTTTATGCAGAATCACAACATGGATGTCCAACAGTTGCTGTGAGAGAAAGAGAAGGTAGTAATGCTGCAGTTCATTTATTTCCTCTATGATCAGCTCAAAATTCTGCGACTGGCTTCAGGTTCACCTGTTGAGCCACCAAGCACTGTTCACACCCACAACATCTTATTTTCATTAAAACATCATGGAGTTTCCAAAATGAATATGTCATGCTGATGAATTCATTTTTACTTGAGATCCAAAGCCTCTTTTCCAAATCCTGGCCAAACCAACAGTATAATTATACTAAACAACAGAAGGAACGGGAAAAACACACACAGTCTGCTGAAAAAACAAGATTGCACCTGGACATTTCAGGTCTTAAATGATCCTGATTTCATGATTAACATCATTGTAGATGAGTAGTGTCAGTAAGTGGTGAAAGATTAATATTGTACATGACAGGACAGGGGGACAATAAGGTATATTTCACCCAGATGAAATCTAAAATGATATGACCTTATAATTGGAACAAGCACATAGGTAAATGGAACACTGAAGGTGTGTAGCACCTGCAGATCGTTTCTGAGACTGTGAGAATGTGTATGTACAGTACAGTGCACTGATCTTTTAACAGAGGCACTGTGTGTTTTCAGATCATCTGTATTCACAGAAGGACCACAGTGTGATACTTAATACACAGCAGATGTTGAGCACATGATGGCTCCCACATGGTCGCATATTTGAGCTGTAACTGAGATTTCCATTTGACCTGCAGACGTGACGCTTTTCCTTAGGCCACACACACGCACACACGCACACACGCGCGCAGTGCACAGAAGTGGCGCAAAGCACACAAATTACAGACCTCCGAGCTAACTAACAGTATGACGTGTACAATATAACAGAATCCAATACAGAAGCACTGCTAACAATATAAAACATAGAGGTTTACAGTATTTACTGAAGGCCTATTGGATTCATTATATTGATGAATTCCCTGTAGGTTCATTAGATGTCCAGAGTGTCTTCTACCACCAGGTGGCAGTGGATTTACACCCACACCATGTTCAACCAAGTGAACGTGGTGACCGTAATCCATCAATCATCTGTCTATGAACTGATGAAAACATTTGTGACCTGGATTTAGTTCCTCTTAAAAGTGGGACCAATAAAGTCAGGAAAACTTTGCATTTTAATTGTGGCATAAAGAGATAAATAGTACAATATAATGAAAAACACACTTATTCACTTTCTACATTTCATTGTAGAGTGAAATGTTCAGATGGATGTCCACCTCACGTCTGTGTGTTAAGTACAGAGCTAGCGTCAGGAAACAATTAGCCTAGCTTAGCATAAAGACTGGAAGCAGGGGGAAACAGCTAGCCTGGCTCTGTTCAAAGTTCAAAAACAACATCTCTAAAGCTCAGCGACTAACATGTCGTATTTCATTTGTGTAAATAATGTACACAAACACAAGGCAACCTCACTGTTAGGACAAGACTGTGCACCAAAATCAACTCATACCTTAAGTCAGTGAGCAGGTCAGAAACCTTAACTTCCAAAATCTCTTATCAAATATTACGAGATCATCATTCTATCACCTGAGAAACATATCAAAAGTAAAAAAAGATTCATATAGCAAATAGATTCTAAGAAATGGGTTTGTGCATTCATTTTAAAGAGAATGAATGCATAAACCCCTTTTGCTCTTTTCACTGGAATAACTAAACATTCAATAGGAAGACTTCAACTCATACAGAATTCAGCCGCCAGTGTTCTTCAAGAAAACATCATCGCATCACTCCAATGTTTAAATCACTTCAATATCTTCCCTTCCAACAGAGAGTTCACTTTCAAACTCCTGCTGGTTTTTAATCTACTCTCTTTTCTCTTTTTACCACTGCATTGCATATGCTTGATGTTTTTATGTGTCTTTTTTTAAATGTCAAGCACATTGAGTTTCCATGTAATGAAATGTGCTCTATAAATAAAGCTGCCCTGCCTTTTTATTTTACTTTTGAACAGAGTCAGTGAGGAGAGTCACATCCTACAATAAACATAGAACACAAATTTCAGTATCTTGTAGTTTTAATACATTTAAATCTACTTTTAGCTCAACAAAAAATAAATAAATAAAGCACTAAGCATTTCCCCCTTCAGAATATTTTTCCTGACATAGTGAAGAAGCATTAAAACAATGTATGAATGAATGAATGGATATTTAATGAATGTAAATATGAGAAACTGAAGTAATTCAAACATTTTACAGACTTTGCTTTTAGTGGCTGGTCAGTATGGGGGGGGGGGAGTATAGTTGGGAGTGAACTCATGACCTCATTATTTCAAAAATCCTGACTACAGCCCTGAATTAAAAATATAATTTTATTGTTTCTCTGACAATTACATGTTCAAAAGTTGGAATTTGTCTCTGCTGTCATCTGCTTGTCGTACATCGCTATTTAATTAACGTGTAACTACTGTTTAAATACAATGTGAGAATGTGAAATTGTGTTTTTTCATCCTTGTTGAGTGTTAGTGATGATCAAAATCTCCATGGTTTTATATCTTGTTTCGAAAAATGTCTTGATTTGGTGAAACTGGGCTAAACAAGGTGGATGTGTGAGTTTTTTTATACCTTCAGTGTGTCTTCATCCAGAGCTTTCACTTCCTGGATCATCCTCTCTATTTCCTGTGACGGAATGGCTGAGATGACAGAGTGAGCGCAAGCAGAAGTGACTGCTGCCTCGTCGTGAGCTCCACCCTCCGCTCGCTCAATGGTACACTCCCTCAGTGTGGCCAAGCTGTATTTAAAGAGAGGAAGGATGACCATCTGTATATGTCCACACTGATTAACTCTGCTGTATTCACTGTCTGTTGTGACAAGAAGAACTCGTTACTGCTTCTCTGATGAAACAGGAAGCATGTTTTTTCAACCTGAACCCACTTCCTGATGAATAGTCTCTGCTAGAAGAATAAGTTACATTCATCTCTATATACAGTGTGGAAGTCTTACCTGACAGAGAATCCCCTGTCAGAGGTGTCCAGGGCGGAGTCACACTCCTGAGGGTTTTTAGAATCCTCAGCAGCAGGGTCCTGGAGGTTCTGGGAGCGAGGGTTACCATGGCAGGAGGACATGGGTAGGGAGCGCATCAACGCTTGTGATACCTGGAACAAAACAACACATTAAAATAGAATAATACATTAAAATGGAGTAATACAATGAAACTACTTGTTAAACCGTGTATACAAATGTATTTTTATATTGACTGCTGACCCTGTGGTTCATCTGTTGTGTGTACATGTTTTAATGAACTGCCAGACAGGCTAAATTTTCCACCTCAGTGAACAATAAAGATATACTAACATGCTCACAGTTACAATGTTAACATGATGTTTAGCAGGTATAATGTTTGTCATGGTCATCACTTTATCTTAGTATGTTAGCATGCTAACATTTGCTATTCAACATAAAACACAAAGTACAACGGATGCTGTTGGGAATGTCATTTGTTTTGCAGGTATTTGCTGATAGTCAGTAGGATTCATCCTGTAGGGATCATGAATGTTTGCACAAAATTTCATGAGAATCCATCCAATATTTGTTGAGATATTTCAGTCCAAAGTGATAGACTGATCTAATAAGACAAACTAATACTATTAAACCAGTAATTAATAAAACAAACACAAATAAATACTGCAAAACATCAAGAGCCAGAGGACAGAGCATACAGCTAGAGCAGAAATTATTCAAATTCACATGCAGTTATCTAATCTGCATCAGGTTTCAGGGGATGTAAACTCTGGGGACTTTAGTAAAACTGAATCCTGGGAATGAAGGACATCCCTGTTCACATATTTTAGGTTAATGAACACACAGATAAGGTGATTGTATCCCAGTACCTTATCCCACACAAAAACATACAGCATTGAGACAAACAGCCTGGATAAAATATGACAAAATATGAAATGTACACAGTCATGAAATTAGTGAAAAAAATATTAATATGTGAAGAAAAATATATAAATGCAAAGAAAAGAATTTGGTAATTGGAAAAAATGTGAGTGCATGCTGTACATGTGTCCAAATACTGTATATGTGCCAAAAATGATAATTACATTCTTGTTGAAAGCCATGTAGAGAAAGTGTGAAACTATTCACCTTGATAAATTTCAAATGTGCAGAAGTATAGATGTGAATTTGTCCATATGTGTGGATCTGTATAAAACAGTGGGAGAACTATGGACTGCATATCTACCCTCCACTACATCCCTTAACCCAAGTTTGGATAACCAACTGGGCAGAGTGGTTAGCTACCCCAGAGCTCCAACCCCCCCCCCCCCCCAGGCTTTTGGAGATCTGATTCATTGACAATATCAGAATTTGCATCACTAAAATGCAATATCAACTAAGGTGGGGCCTGCATGATTAATTAATCTTGCGACTCTGTGTCGAAATCTAGGTTTAAGATCTTTACTATTTCATTTCAATTCAATTCAGTTTTATTTATATAGGGCCAGATCACAACAGAGGTTATCTCAGGGCACTTTTCACATAGCGCAGGTCTAGACCATACTCTTTAAGAGAAACAATCATAATCATAATCATAACCATAATAGAAGTATGACTAATAATAATAATATCAGGCATGGGTGTCAAGCAGGACCACGGGGGTCCTGCAGCCATGGTCCATGGAAGCCCACGATCCATATATAAACTGATCCATACTTCAGTTTAAAGTATGCTTCCATGGTTCATACTTCAATAAAACTGTGTTTAATATATACTTAAATATATTTAAGTTGACATTTTGTCATGATTAGTAGAATACCTGGTTACTGAAGGCAAGGATTTTCCCTAAACTCTCCCCCTCCAGGCCTCTTAGGGAGTTAATGTCTGTGGAAGCAGGAGCACTCGGGGTCTGGCTGAATAGTTTTCCTTGGCTCTGGCTTCCATCCCCTTCTGTCCCCACTGGAGGACTTTCCCCTTCAGGCTGATTGGATGTCACAGAGGTGAGACCAGCACAAGGTAAAACCTCTGACTCTGTGGACCTGCTGACATTCTCTCTTTGTGGGTCAGGTTCCTGTTCGGATGGTGAGACATCCATGTTGTTGTGGACTGGAGCTGAATGAGAATCATTTATCCCTGACTCTGGATCAGTGCTGGTGGTGTCAGAAGGTGGGGGATCTGTGGGGGATTGGGTGGATGGTTCAGCTTCAGAGAACGTGGCTGTTGTTTGAGAACAAGCTTCAGGAGTGGAGCAGGTGACAGCAGAGGGTGTGCTGTCTGTCTCCCCTGCAGATGCAGACTGGCTCACTTGGATCTCTTTGGGGATTTCATTTTTGCTCTTTCCATACTCTCCAAGTGGGGAGTTTTGACTTCCAGACTCTTTCTCCATCAGAGGAAGGGAGGTGGAGGGGGCCACAGGCCTTCTGTTGTCCCCCTTCTCTGGACTCTCTGGAGTGGAAAAAGTCTCAAAAGAGTGGATCTTCTGTTTGATGGACAGGTTGGCTGCAGACGAGGCAGATTTGACTCCGAAGCTTCTGTTGAAGCCCGCAGTGGGCCTCTGCTCAGCAGGTTTAGCTATCTTCTTCTGGGCCTGCTCATTCCGAATTTTTCTCAGACTCTGACGAAACCAGGCGGGCTTGGGTGCCACTGGGGGCCCCTTCTTTGATTCTGGGGAGGTCTCACATTTGGTTTCAGGAGCCAGGTCAGATGGAGGATCTGAAGTCACTTGTTGAGTGCCGTTGAGCTCAGGGGTGTTCTCTTCATCACTCATGGTGGTAGGCTGTGTGTGGTGGAGGTGGTGATGGTGGTGGTTGTGGTGGATGTCGGGTGGCTCTTTGGGGGGGCTGTCTGAAAGGCGGATCCAGGGATCCTGAAGCTGTTCTTGGGTATGTTGCTCAATCCGTGCCTGCCTTCTCAGAGCTCCTCTCTTTGGCTGTGAGCAGAACACAGCTGATGACTCACCTGTCCACACACAGAGGAGGTAGAGAAGTTAAAGGTGGTCACATGCCTCAAACATTTTGAGTTCACATATCTATACATATACAGTACCAGTCAAAAGTTTGGACACACTTTATTCACTTGAATGGAAGTGTGTCCAAACTTTTGAACCCACAAAGAATTATCATCAACTCTGCAGTTTCTCTCAGCTCTATGAGGCATTTAAGCATCTTTTAGCTCATTGTTTTGGTTTTTCAACCCACAGCGTCAGTCTGCTCCTCTCAGTGAAAAAGCTCTGATAAACTCACTGTACACTACCTGCCCAGCACCAAACAGCAGACATACACAGTTAGCAACCATAGCTTACATTCAAATGTTTGACTTGTGTTTCTACAATAGACATATAGATACAAAATGTATGACAATAATGTGAGATAATGTCTGAGATTTTGCCATACTATTTTATTTTAGGTATCCCCCCATTTAAATGCAAGTGAGCAGAGCTGTTATACGAAAGGTATATGGAGTGTGTTTTTAGAGCACTTTACGACATGTCTCTCATTCACCCATTCAGTGGCAGCAAGCCACCATGCAAGGCACTGTCCTGACCATCAGGAGCCATTCTAGGGCTCATTGTCTTGCTCAAATACACTTGTGGACAGAAGAAGCCAAAGATCCAACCACCATCCCTGTGATTAGTGGGTGACCTGCTCTACCTGACCGTAAAAATGACTCTAATACTTTATTGTATTCATGATATATATTGATACGGCAATATAATAATATATGATAGAGGATGTCAGTCATGCAGTATTGCCCACTCCTACACAACACCTTAGGTGTGAAGTCTAAATGTGGCAATACTATATTTAAAAATGTGTCACCACAGTTGGTCTTCATTTTACATCTCAGGACAACTATATATAACCAATCAGCATCCACTAAGGCTGAGGTTGAAGCCAATGCAAAAGTACCTTAAAGTTTCACCGATGGCCACTAGATGTTCCAACTGACTCCTATTGAAAAACCCTCAACTTCTCCCTATTAATACTTTTTTTCAAAGAGTTATTACAATCTCAATCTCTAAATTCAGACCCTCTAATAAGTATGCTGGTGGTCCTTTTGGAAGTTATTGCTCTGTTAATAAGAATTGAAGACTTATAGTGCCTTTGATGTCTGCTGTGTGGGTGTTGATTGACAGCCATATTTGACAGTTGGCTCACCTGCTGCTCTCCCCGGCTCCAGGACTTGCACTGAGTCAGACTATTGTTGCAATATTTCACTAAGTTTAATGTTACTTGATTATGATACCTGCCCTGTTAGCACAGTTTAGGTAAAGTAGTTAACGTTAGCCCAAGTGTGCAGCGCTTGGTGTTCCCAGTAAGCTAGCATTAGCTTGGGTCTGAGGTAGCGGGCCATGTTTCCAGAGTGTGAAAGGCAACACCCTGGCTCCAATGAAACCAACGGGCAATGTCACACTTCACTATGTCCATCTTTATATACAGGCTGTGTATACAAGTAGTAAAATTGCTAGTGAAATCAATTATACTAAATTTTAACTTTTAAAATTGAACCTTTGGTGTAAAGCAGGTGATGTTGCAGGGAATATTGCTGTTGTCTCATTGAACGCCATCATCATATTTTGATTAAGTATTATTTACTGACACATAAAAACACAGTTTGAAACAGGAAACGGAAAATGAATTACTTTCCACTTGAACACTAATGACCATAAACTGGGTTCTGGGTTCAGCTTCCTGTCACTTTATATATTTGGAACAACTGTCTCATTAACCAGCTTTCTGAAGTAGCATTCAGGTGCTTGAATGTAAGGTGGTCCTACCTGTGTGTAATCTGTCCTCGGTGCAGGCTGCAGTCAAATCTTCTCTGCTCCCCTCTGACTGTTCTCTTATTCGTTCTCCTTCCTGCTACACAAACAGGAAGTATTGTGTCACGATAGCTTCTCTAACAGCAACCACAGAGAGGTGCAATAATGTACCCTTCTTCCGCTCAAACACTCATCCATGCCACTGCTGCTGCATTCACATTGCTTAATTCAGTCAGCAAAAGGCCCTCGACCTAACAGGCAACAAGCACAGGGCGTACATGTTCACACTGACATGCACACACACACACAAAGCATGCATGATGCATAATAAGCATTGTTACAAACATAGAAAAGCACAAGCATACACTACATGGCAAAAAGTATGTGGACACCTGAACATCACACTCATGTGACAGCTGAACATGTGATTCCGACACCTTGGGCATTCATCTGCAGCTGTAACAGCCTGCACTCTTCTGCTTTCAGGCTTTCTGCCAGATGTTGGAGTGGCTGCAGAGATTTGCTCCCATTCAGCCACTATAACCTTAGAGCAGTTTCATGTTGAAACAGGAAACTGCAGAATACAGAGTTGCGAACTCACTGTTGTCTAAAATCTAACTGCATGCTGTTGCATTAATATTTACCTTCATTGGAAGTAACAGCCCAGACAAAAAGTACACAAGAGTATGTGTCTGCATTCTTGTGGCCATATAGTAAACATACAACTCTCAAACACACAGACATGCACAATTAAATCAATATTGTGTTGCTTTTTTTTTTTTTTTAAAGCAGTACCTCTTTCTATTAAAACATCCTTTATGAAGCGTATGTGAGTTGAAACTAATGGCTTTATTTAACTAACTCAATCAGTAATGAGCCATTATTATGAACAATTTTTGGTTTGGCCTCTGGAAAAGGGCTGCTCTTACAATAACCCATTAAGTATACAGGTGTAAATGTTTCTAAATTGCCTTATAACTGACCTAAAGCAGCATTAAAAGATTAACCATTACAACTTTTAAACCCTCTATAAAGGGGTCTTATTAAAAAGTGGTACCAAAAATACCAATAGAAAAGTCAAACACTGTACTGTAAAGTTACTGTGCTTGAAACAATCACCTCATTCTCTCTAAGTTGTATCATAAAAAGCAGAAGGCAGCCAGCATGCTTTCACTAGCGACACACTGAAAGCCACATCACTTCACATACATTCCTTAAGAGTAACCTCAGGATCTTTCGCAATGCCTTGTATATACTGCTGAAGAACTGCAGGCAGTGGAAGGAAAGGAGCTTGTTAAGTGTTGTTCTTTTTCAGAAGAAGCATGAGTAGCACACTTAGAGAAACATAGTTAGTACAAGCATGATTGGCACTTTCAGACAGGACAGTGAGCAGGTAGTAGTCCCCGCCTCCTGCTCTTCTGATGTGTAACAGAGGAGGAACTTAAAGTGGAAGTGAAAAACGCAGACTGAGATGCAGATTCAGTTGACAGGCTTCTTTGGTTTCAGCACTACTCTCTACATCCTCATACAGGAACTGAACTGACACACTGTTTGATGACCATATTAGCCTCATCTGAGCAGCATTTCTCAGAGGAAGTCAATACTTTGAATATGAGAAACTACAGAACATCAAATCAGTTGCAGTAGTGATGGAAGGATGATTGTGATTTAGTTTTAACTGATTTTACTTCCATATTTTGGCACAGAAGTCCAAAATATGGGGTTTTAGGTCAGGTTCATTTTGTTGCATAAAGATTTGGGCCGGGGTCAGGTTCAGGTTTGATTATTTTCAATATGTAATTTATTACAAAATTCCTCTTTTTCTCTGACTGTGCTAGTTGTCTGAGTCCTTCCATCTAGAGCTGCAACAATTACTCGATTAAGTGATTAGTTGCCAACTATTTCATTAATCACCAACTATTTTGATAATGGATTCATCATTTTGAGTTATTTTTTAAGAAAGAAATGTCTAAATTCTCTGGTTTCAGCTTCTCAAATGTGAATATTTTCTGGTTTCTTAAGTCCACTGTGACAGTAAACTGAATATCTTTGGGTGAACAAGACATTTGAGGACGTCATCTCAGGCTTTGGGAAACAGTGATCAACATTTTTCACCATTTTCTGACATTTTATGGACCAAATAGCCAATCGATTAATCGAGATATAAATTGACAGATTAACTGATAATGAAAATAATCGTTAGTTGCAGCCCTACTTGCATCTTTCATGTCATGTGTTGCCGAGAGCAAAAGAGACAGTGTGCAGCTGTGTTGCTGTAGCCTGGCAAAGTAACAGTCGGTCATCTATGAAAGCAGTGTTTTGCTGCCCTCTTTGGAGGAAAATTTCAAACCTGTTTCACATCTGACCACATGTGGCACCACTGATGGGTGTAATTGTATGTATTCAGAAATGTGCTCTGTTGCACCTGTAACCACATCCAATAGTGATGTCATGGGTCCTGGAGTACACCTGTACATCACTACAGCACAGTGAGAAGTTAAACCACTGGAGGTCAGCGAAAACACCACTTTCAAGGGGTGTTAAGTTTTCTCATTGAAGACTTACTGAATAGGTTACAGCCCAAGATAACAAACGGAATGAATATTTTTGCATCCAACATTTTATTGTTAGTGTATTGGTATGCTACTATTTTGATGAGAAATAGTGTGTAATGTAAACATAACTATTTGTATACAGAAAAAACACCACAGATCTGTGCTTCATGAAGTTATGGGTAAAAGAACACTTGAAAAGGGAACCAAAGCTCTCTTCTGTTGTGTAAGATATGATAGTGAATCATTATGATGACGGTGGCTGTATTGCAACCTGAGGAGTAGTCAAAGAATTTTTTTTTTTTTTTTTAATTTGTGCACTAAACAATACCTCAGTGCTTTAGCTTTATTTCATCAAGAGCAATTAAAAAATAAAAGCAAATGTGCAAAAAGTTCACCATGTCAAAAAAGTGAATGTTTTTTATGGCTTCTTTAACAATAAACATTCCCTCTGTAGTGGTAGTTGCTGAGCAGCTGAATACCTGGCAGCTGGAGTGTGATGAAGGTTCCAGTCCATCGTCTCTGACTGGGGATCCTCTGCTGGAGCTGCTGGAGTCTCCGTTATAACCTTCCTCACTGGTCACATCCTGAGGCCAGCAGTACCGACGTGGAGCAGCACGTAGCCTGGAGGTGGACTACACACACACACACACACACACACACACACACACACACAGCTCTGTCAGAGGTATCAACAGTGTTGACTAAAACTGTATTTAATGTTTGATGAAGGATTATATGACTGCAGTTCATAGAGAATGTGGCAAAAACAAAAAAAACATCCAAAAAAGTAAAACATTTAAATTCTGTGTCATTGAGGTTTCTCTCTCAGCATTCCTGATCTAAACAACTTACAGACTGACTTGTCAGTTGCTTTTGAAGACTTGTGACTTGACTTGGACCTCAAAAAAGCTCTGCTTATGGTTTAGTTTCAGACTTTTACAGCTTTATGCTGAATCATATTTTAACTCTGGAATGCGTTGAAATGATTGCATGTGTACATTAAGCTGTGTTAACTTGGAAACATACAACAGCATATATACAATATATTCACGTTTACTGGCACATGTCCCATGAGTCAGGGGGGACTGGTGGTAATTTATTGTCTTTATGAACGTCAGATGTCCAATAGATGTTATATAGTTGATGTTGCCATTAAACTTTGCATGAACTTGGGTAAAACACATGAAACATGTCTGTCATATGAATATACAGCGGAACATTGTACTTTATTTAGCTGCTTTATGAACACAGTGAGCCTATTCACATATTTGAGGATGTGCTGAAAGCAGAGAATCATCTACCACTGAGATACAGTCATACAGTATGTTAGAACATGTTACACCAAGCTTTTTATGTGGAGAAGAAAACACAATCTTGGCAGCATTGTGTTTCCCAGAGATCATATTACTGATGCAAATGAGTTGGACAAGAACATGGTTTTGTAACAGGGTTGGATGATTAGTCTTCTTGTACTCTTGACTGCTCTGACCACAGCAGCTTTACCGAAGCACACTACAGAACACTTGAGTCATTTCTGTCTCACTAATGCTTGTTGCTGTTGAACGTTATGTTCTTAGCAGCTTTCTCTTTAGACACAGGAAGAGAATGACTTTCCTGGGATAAAAGCTTTAAATGCTTTAAGTAGGACCCAATATGTGTGAGATGCTTAACACATATAGGACCAGATCACAGCCCTTAGCATCGTAAGGATGAAGTTGAACTGAATGTCTGCAGCATGAAGAAACACACATGAAGGAGTCTGCTGGAAAAGGTTCCAAGCAAACAACTCTGCAGCAGTTTGTTTGTGGTGTGAAAGCAAAGCAACAAGACTGTGAGAATAGATATTGATTTTTAGCATTATTATTTATGTCATATGAGGTCCAGCTGCTATCTGGACTAATAATTTCTTTGTGATGTCAGAGAAGATAAATAAACACATTCATTTGATTTCCCACATGGGTTCAGGTAGTGCTGATGATGCAGGATGGCATCAACAAAACTATCCAGTGGATGAGTTACCTGTCAGTTCATATGATTGTCCTTCTGTTAGTTAGTTAGTAATAAGTCAATGTGAACATGAAACAGAAACAATGGATCATTGGAGGATGAGGTACCTTGTTGCTCCTGTAGGCCAGATCCAGGGCCTGCTGACTGGACAGGTTGGCAGCAGCAGAGTTGTATGGAACATTATAGTCTTCATCAGGATACACAGGCACCGACAGTCTGTTGTCAGACCATGTCTCTGTCATAGCCTACAGAGGACGGGCAAGATCAGATCAGACACAAACTAATACTTTTTTTCCCAATTTAGAAACTCATTCATCAACATTTTGACACACTGCAGAAAAAAACAAATAGATAATAATGTACAAAAACATACATGATCATCCTCTGCTGGTTTTACTTACCTTGGGTGTGTCCAGGCTGTGGACGCGGGATGATGGGTTATGGTGTGTGTTGTGGAGGTTGTGGATGGTGAGGCAGCGGTTGTGGTGGTGGCTGTTGGTGTTGTCACTGCAGGAGCGGGTCATGGTCTTCTGAGCTCGTTGAACCGTCAGCTGACTGAAACTCCGCTCTAGACAACGCTCGCATCTCTGCCGGCTGTGAGAGCATGAGTCCAGTCGACGCAGCCCTGCAGCACATTAATAATAATTACAGAAATATAATAAAGCCATAGCATCAAATATAATTAAAAAAAAAGCTAGAGAAGCTTCCCTGAAGAAAATGTGTGTTGCTGTAAGCATGGATGCTGATTGGGGTGATTTTTGAATGACTTTATAATCATATGAAAATTAATTGATCCTGATTTATTAGCTCAGTTATAGATGATAATGGGAGTAAAAGGGGCTTTAAAACACTTCTGCATCAGGTATAGAACTCATAAACTGTAGTACTATATTAAGCATTTTGAAATCAGGAGTTTTTACAGTATACAATGTCAGAGCTATAAATTCTGTGGCAGCACATTGCTCCCATCATGATCATTTTAATAACATGAAAAGTTTCTCACTTTGACACTTTATCTTGTTCTGATGTGTCAAATGATGTATCATTGTCGTATTTTTCATATTATTTTGACAGTTTTGGTTGAACTATTCCTTGCACTAGGCTAACTTTCTTCACTTTGGCTGATAAGTTGTTGTAATAATGTCATCCATAACATATGCATTGGCATATTATAATTCACTGTTGTTTCATACTCTGTATATTTCATTTATATTTATTTCAGAACCACACATACACCCACCTTTCCTTGTACACCTTCAAATGTGGTGAAAATAAAGGAGCAGTTCAAATGGAAATTAGCAAGTCTGTGATTTAACCCCTCAACTAAGAAACAATGACTGTGCCAGTTCTAATCAGACGCCCCTCCGCATCAGCATATATAGTACTTTGAGCTATTTTTCAATATTAATTATCAACAGGAAGAGATGAATGTTTGGATCACCATAAATATCTACCTTCAATGACAAGCTGATATGGATCATGTGGATCATGCATTGTAATGCTTGTTATATGCAATGTTTGGAACTACTGTATTCTGATGTGGTGGGGATGTCAGTGTAACTGACAAACAGAATATCCAGGAGAGCTGGGAGGCTGGCTGGAATGACAACGGACAGGACTTTGTATATTATGACAGACTGAGTATTTACTTTTTTGTTTTTGTGTATAATTTGTCTGTGCAGTAGACAAGTTTAATCAAAATTTTAAAAAAAGGAATGACAGTGCTCTTAAATTCAGTGCACATCCTCACTGTCATCAGCACTGAGCACAGCTTCCCTCTGTCTGTCTATCAGCAGTGATGACCTGATTACCCTTCCTGACCACATGCTGCACCTCTCTGAAGCTGAATAGACTTTTTATGTTTCAATGAATGTAGCAGACTTAACAGTGTGCCCAGTGCCAAGTATCTCAACCCCCCTGGACCACAGACCGAGCACATGCTTTGATTGATTTTTAAATCTGTCGATTTTGTGAAATAACTTGCAAGATTATAGAGATAGAGTTTTATGTTGTTAAAGTTTTTTTAACCAAATAATCTGGAATAAAGTAATAATAAGAAAAATTGTTATCTTGGTGACATGTAAAGAACCTTATCAAAACAAGAAACTCAATATTTTTTTTTGGTGGCACATGCAAGCTCTGTGGGGAAAGTGCTGGAAGTTCCAGAACATCCATGGCCCTGAACAAGAATGAATATATGAGGAAAAAATGAATATTTTACCATCAATACTCCACTGGCTCTTGTCCTTTCTCAGTTTGCTGTTTTCCACAGCTTGAGCTATTGCATCGTTCAGCTGATGCTCTGATACCTGTGACATACAGAGTGAAGAAGATGGGAATATGAACATTGCAGTGCATTCATTAGCTATTGTTGTATACTGTAACTCAGGAGAATGAAAACCAAATGATGCTTAGGGCAACTCACAAATATTTCAAAGATATTAAAAACACATCAATGAGTCACACTATTGCACTGTGTGTCATAATCCTTCATTACCATGAACACACACACTGCAGTTTATTTTGACTCAATCCCACACCCACCATCCTGCTGCCAGAAATACGCACTAGAGCAACAAATGTGGATTCATCTGCTACAGAAAATAGTCCTTTAAAAAAGCACTATTTCCTCCTCTTTGAGTAACATTTGCTAAAAACTACATTGACCATTACTGACCAATTGCTGAGCCTTTTTTAAAGGTCATACTCTACTATGACCATTTATTTGTGAGCTGTTTTTGAAGATGTGTATCTTCATAAGGAACCAATGGGCTTGGAGCTGAGAGCCACGGGGGGACAGGGTAGGGAAGTCAGAAAATATTGAGAGATGGACGAACACATTGTTAGATTTGGTCTTTTCATTGGATTTGTTGATAAGAGAACTATAGAATAATGGACAACTTTATCTTTGAACAGGCAAGGTTTGTGTCATGGAACATAACTGCCTACAGTGATAGAAAAAAACCCAGAATGTTTTTTTTTAAAAATATACCCGAGTAGCAGCATATGTGAACAGAATAAGTCAGGGCCTAAAATGAACCATGTGGTACTTCACAGATGATGGGTGCAGAGGACAGAGTAAGTGTTTTAGTTGAGAGGCAAACCAGCAACCAATCACATGCTAGATACAGTGTAAGAAACTGGAAATCAAAGACAGCAGATAGCAAATAAAGGTCTTCCTTTCTACTGAGGACTTCTTCTTAGACAGAGGACTGCCAATCAGCTGGTCACATTTACTAACAGTTCACATTCTAAACTTTTACACAAATTGCAATTAAGTTGGTTTTCTAAGGCTGATACTAGTATTATTTGACACAAAATATTAAAAATATGCCTTCATATATACTCATGAATACATTAAAATAAAAGTAATTTGGCATTTCATGTAGAGAGAAAACATTAAAAACTGAACTGAAACTGAACAAGATTTTGAATGTGAACTTAAAATTTTAAACGAAAAACAAATCATCTGTGAGATTTTACAGATTTTTTGGTTGCTAGTCCAAGTCTAAAGACTACAAGTTTGAAAAGTAAAAGAATCTGGGGGTGTGGAGTTAGAAAGAAGTGAGGTTAGTAAGCCTCTGTAGCCCACTCCTCATCTCTGCTGGAGGCTAGCAGCTCCAGGATACATTAGCTGCTAACTAGCATCACACACCTGAATCTCCGATCAAACTGTTAGTGGTTGAGTAGCATTGTGGGCAATGTAGGCATTAGATTTTTACAAGGAAGAAGAATGTGTTGAATCGGAAAGGAGGATATCTCTGTTTGTGCTGCGTCAATTTTGATCACTTTTTAAAATTGAAGCTTATCTAGCAAAGTTTCAGGAGCAGGACCACACCTCAACCACACCCCTTCCAGTAATCCCATAAATATCAACCTAACCCTCTCCTCCTCTTTCACTCTCATATTCTGTCATCCTGTAACTTTTCATCTAATGTCACCATCAGGTCAAAATTTCAATTTATATAATTACTTCGGTTAATGACCAAATACCTGCAAAACTAATGACATTCCCATCAGCTACAGCTGTACTTAAGCATTAGTGCTTGTTGCTAATTTGCAGCTCAAAGCACCACTGTGAATAAGTACAGCCCTACAGAGCTGCTAGCATGGCTGTAGACTCTTAGTTTTGCTTAAAACCTAATTTAGCCTGAACAGGTCACTACTACAACCATAAACCTCCAATTATGGCCACTGAGCTGCTCCGCTCATGTTACATAGCTTGCCAGAGGGCAATTAATGTCCAGTTAACATTGTGGGTATATGTGATGTACTATTGTGTGTGGCTTTGTATTTTGTATTTTGTATAATGTGTTCTGTGTGTTTTTTTCTTTGTACTGTTTGTTGTTGTGTTGTTGTATGTTTTGATTGTGGAGGACTGCAGATATAAATTAGCTTTGCGCTAACTCTGGTGCAGTGCATCTTTAATGTTAAAAACTGTACACTGTCCCGATAAATAAATACAATACAATACCAGTCATCACAAGCAATTACTGCCTGTTGCTGACATCATCATTCACTTTTCCTCTCAGCTTCACAAGTGGGTCTGCAACCTATCCAAGCATGCACTGGGAAGATGTCCTGGAAACTTTTTGAGGGGAAAAGGTCACCACTGTCAAAGAGCTAAGATATACAAAGACTAAGACACCCATACTCATGTTTACACACAGGCAAGTTAAGAGTCTACAAGCTGTTGGAGTTTGGACAAAAGCCAGGACGCCAAGTTGGAAACCAAAGAGAGTCCATGCTAACAGCACAGAAGCCCACATTTGAACTCATGAGGCAACATTACAGCTGAGAGAGTAGTGGTTTTGCTTTGTAAGCCCATAAATCTGCCTGTAAATGTGAGCATAGTATTAGTGATGGTTAAATTAAATGAAGTGGAGGTGTGGCATACTTTGGGGTCAGGGTGTCGACTGATGATGACCTGGACTGGACCTGGTGTGCACTGGCTCAGGACTGTATAGACATCATTCAGCGCCATGTTGTAAACCACAGTGTCGTTGATCTCCATGATCTCATCCCCACACCTAAAGGTAGGGAGGGAGAGTTCAGGTAAAAGGGTTGGAAAGAGAGAAAAAACAACATTTAGAGGAGAAACATGTGTACATGCACAGTGCATATAAATGTGTATGCACATATTCATGTGTATATACACTGTCAGCCAAAGATCTGGTTATATGACTTTTAAATGGTCTCCAATAAAATCGGTGCTTCCTTAAAACTCTGTCAACTGTGTAAAATGGTTATCATATACAAGAGTACTTATTTTCTTTATTCAATCCATAGTTCAACTCAGATAATTCAAATAAAATCAGTGAGTTGGTAATGTCACTCAGGTAGATGAGTGTGCTCTTGTCCACATCATATCAATATGTACCTAACAGTACCCGTTTTTTACTAACTGACCTGTGTTTGACCTCTTGGTTCCATTTAGAACATCTTGGCATGTATCCAGCCCTTACCTGAGTCTACCATCCATGTGTGCTACAGATCCAGGGGAGAGGGTATGGATGTAGATCCCAGGGCATCCATCACCAGAAGGAACACAACACAGTCCAATGCCCAGACCAACACCAGCCTCTGAAAAATTACACATGCATATGAAGTTTTATTATGATGATCAAAATGATTTCTCTTCAAAATAGATTTAGCATTTGCACCACAGTGAACCACAACAGAGAGAAAGAAACTGTGTTTTAGAAACTAACTTTTCATTATTGATTGAGCAATCAATCATGTAGTCTATAAATATAAAAGATAATGACAAATGACCAACAAGTGACCAAAGTTATGTCTTAAAAGGGAACTCGAGTGATTTAATACATAAATGTCAGTTTACTTATTGAATCAGAATCAGAATCACATTTTTTGCCACATAGGTTTGCACATACACAGAATTTGACTTGGTGTTGTGGTGGCAAAAACCCGTGGGGCCTGAAGTTTAGGCAGCACTCCAACAACCCACTACAACAAAGCCAAGGGCAAAGAGAGTCGAGACCTAGTCCAGAAGAAAGTGAGACCCGGGGTTAAGGAGCTGCGTGCAAGCCAGATGGTGGGGATGCAGCAAAAGGGTGCATTGACAAGATGGGAACAGGTGATGGACCACAAGATCTCATGGTCCAAGTTGAGGAGGGCCGAACACTTCTGCATCAAATTTCTCATCCAGTCTGTGTATGATGTTCTGCCCAGCCCATCTAACCTCTTTTGTTGGGGCAAGGTCAAAGCACCAAAATGTCACTTGTGCCAAGGAAGAGGAACACTGGAACACATTCTCAGCAGCTGTCCTAAAGCACTAAGAGACGATTGCTATTGTTGGTGCCACGACCAAGTGCTGAAGGTAATCACTGAGTCCATCTGCAGTGCCATCGTGCAGAGCAGGAGAACTCCCTAACTATCATGGTGCTTAGCAGTCAAAATATACACAAAATTAAGTAATCCTAAATAATATAAAAAAGAAAGAAATTTACAATGAAAAACATGTGAGGTATATGTAAACTGAGGTAATGATGATGATGAATAATAATAATAGTAATACAAGTTGTGTTAATGTAATGTGACATGTTAGGTGAAAAATCACAGATCACAGATCTGATGAAGACTGATGTATCATGGCTCAGAAACTATAAATTTATAGAACACAGAGTCTGTGTTATTGTTGTTTGAAAGAGGTGGGTGTTTTGTAACCAAAAGATGCTATTGGTTGCATTATAGGAAGGCCGTATTCAGACCAAATCAGGCGGTGCGGCGAAAATGCCAGTCCTCCCATTCATTTGAATGGGGGTAATGCAGCTTGGCCACGGCTGTTTTGGCCGCTGCGGTGCCGCACTGGACTGCAGCCGGAAAATTGAGCCAGAGTCAACTTTTGGAGAAACACAACCTGACGTCACTGCGGCTGAAGGCTGTGGTGGCCAATCACACCCAGAGATCAGACTGATCAGAGCTGTAAAGTCTGCCATGAGGGAGCATAAAGACATTACTAGGAGGAGGAGAGGACATTTCTCTTCATATGATAACGTTAAAAGTAAAGTTAGACTTTGCTGTCAGCTTCTTGACTCATTTTAAAAAAGATGAGGGAGAAAGAGAGAGAGAAAGAGCACTGGTGAGACAGAGAGAAAGAGAGAGAGCAGCTGTGGTCGAGCGAGTTAGAGAGTAGATGAAGAGAGGGAGCGCTGGTAGCGAGAAAGCCAGTGAATCTGATCAATAAAACGTTATTTTCTGATTGTTCCACAGAGCTTACATTCTAGAACGCAAATAAACACACCCACAACCCCCCCACACCTCTGCTCGACCCTGCGGCTGAATGCTGCACCGCCTGATTTGGTCTGAATACGGCCTAAGATTCAGCTTCTTTGGAGCTTGACTCACTCTAGGAATTAAATGTCGATACCTTGGCCTCTGCTGCTTCCATTCTGACAATTTTTTAATCTCTCTTGTGAATCCCCAAATATGCTGGAATAACCTTTTAAAAAGTTTATTTTGTCAACAGTTAAAAAAAACAACTAAATGACATCATAATATTCCATTAATAATCATATGAAACTAAGAAAAGCAAGCAACTCCTCCCATTCGAGAAACTCTAACCACTAACTTTTGGTATCTTTGATAAAATAGCAAAAACATCAATATCATCATCAATAACTATAATGTGTATAATGTCACCCATGGCTGACCTTTCTGCAGAATGATTTCCATCATAATGCGATCCCTGGGTTTAGCAGGCTGACCCGGGATGCTCAGTGAGTTGCTGCAAGTGTTGTTCAGGTAGTTGTAGTCTCCCATGTCAGCACTGACCCTGGCCATGCCTGTAGTGGAGCTGAGGGAGCGCGACCTGCACAGCTGAGCTACCTGGGCCTGGCCACACAGGGCCCCCACACGCAGGCTGGTCCTCACCACCAGAGTCAATAGGCCCTTTTTGATTTGCTGCAAGACATTTCAAAAGACAAAAAAAAGGGTTGACCCTTTGCTGAAGATGTAATCGGGACAGGATTAACATGTAGGGGCCCCAAGCAAATAATATGAGCGGTGGGCCCTTACTGACTGCTCTGTTGCTGTTGTTGGAACAGCAACAGAGCTAACCACAAATGAAAAATAAAGAGTATAAAACTTGTTTAGGGCCTTTTTTATGAGTGGGTATGTGTTTGTTTGTCTCATGCATGAGCACAATGACACACATGCACGCTCACATGTACACAGATCAGGTGATACATAGTCCTGCCAGTGGTTTCACACTATTCCACTGATCTACAGGTGGCTGTAGTTTGTTTCCAACAAAGGAAGAAAAAAAGAATACTGTAAGCTAGTCTACACATGGATTTAGACAAAGCAGGATTCAAACTTTTCAGAAAAATCACCTTTCCAAATGTTTTAACAGGAAGGAAATGGATTTGACACATTTGTTAGACCTCACGGATACACATAATAAACAGAACTTGAGTTTTTTTGCAAGGAAACTCTACAGGACACCTTTAACTAAACATTCCACTGCTTTCACTTATTACATGTAAACTGACATTTAAACAGCTTTCTTCTTCTACTACTCAACTGACAGTTCAACTGTTTTCATCTCATACTCTTTAAATGAACTGTTTTCAGCAGTTTCTCATCAACTGAAACTTCTCTCATTGCAGTGGTTAACCTTCAACAGATGTATCAACTGCTTTCATCACTTACATTTTACCTGCCAACACAACTCTTTCAACTGATATGTCAAAACCTTTCAGTGTTTCAACTGTTACTCCCATACAATATCTTACCAGTAAATGAACATTTCAACTTGTTTACGTTGCTTTAAAAGCTCTTATGACTCAACATGCTTGAAATGCAAAATGTCTGCGGAGAGCACATGTACATTTTCTAATATTTTTACCACACTGTGGACAAAATATTAGAAACATCTTTCTAATAAGGCAGTTCAGCCTCTCAATGATCAGAGAAATACATCAGTTATCTCCAACACTCAACAAAAACTGAATATAATCTGTTTCAGGCAGTTGTTCTTATTTTTCTGGTATTTCATTGAACATTTTATACATATTGTTGTAAAAAAAGAATCTCGGGTGGCCCTTTTGTCTATCTAATGAACAGAGACCCTTTATTATTTAAAATGAGATACATTTGAGTACTAAATTGATATTTTTCAGTTATTCAGTTTTCAGTTCTAAAGTTAATTGACTCATAGCTGGTACCTCCTACAGTCAAAATAGACAGATTGACCCTTTTGCTTGGGACCTGTGACACTTAAAAAAAGCTTTTAGGAAGTGTGTATTATTGCTACTTCACCAGATTACAAGGTGCTCAAATAATAAAGAACCAAATGTGAGAAAACAACTTGGTTAAACTAAATGACTCACTAGAATTGTCTTCTATCTATTCAACAAGCATGTGTAGGACAGTGCCTTCATCAGGGTGCTTTACAGAATGTGTCCGAATACCAAAATACCATTGATACCATCAAAAACAAGGACAGAATTTAATGCCTGACTGAATAAGTAAAACTACTGAAAGCCCCTTTCCAGTTCATATCTGTTGTTCAGTATCATCATGCGGTTGCCTTACTTTGAACTTGTGCAAGGCTTCATCATGACTCAGACCATGCAGTGACTCTCCGTTCAGCTCCAGTATCTCATCACCTACAGACACAGAGACACACATAGGGTATGAGATCACATCATTAAAAACCTAAAAGGGATAGTTTCAGATTTTTTCAAATCTGTCTGACTGACTGCATTCTAATAGTCATGTGTAGGTCTGTGGTCATTACTGTTCTTTTAACTATTTCCTTTGCAGATTTGATAGTTGGAGTATTTTTGCAGTGTGTGTCTTTTAGAACTGGAAATAGGTAACCAATCAGTAACACATGGTCTTATTCACAGTGGCAGAGATTAGATTACTTTAACACTCATAAAGTGTGTGTGTGTGTGTGTGTGTGTGTGTGTGTGTGTATGTGTGTGTGTGTGTGTGTGCATGTGTGTTTCCCTCACCCTCCTGCAGCCTTCCATCAGCAGCTGCTGCCCCTCCAGGGAAAATGGTCTTGACATATATCCCCATTGGTCCGTACATGCTGTCCCTCCCACCCACTATACTGAAGCCCAGACCCTGGAACAGCAGCACAATCATCACTCATCATCCAATGCTAGTATCGTTAGTTAAACTGTCATCAAACAACGGTGACAATTAATGTTATCACATATATTGTCGCAATCATAATTGTAATCATGATCATAATCAAAGGAACAGTTTAACATTTTGGTGTGTTATTCACAGTATATAGACAAGAGAAGTTAACCAAAACTTGGTTTAAGATTAATTTGTCAAAGTAGAGTTTTATACATTATAAGCACCTACTAAATGCAACATAAAGCATGACAATAAAAACAGAGGTACTGTACACACCATATATAGTATAAATAATAACAACAATGTGTATTGTTGAATCACAAGTGACCCAGTTGACAATTAAGTTGCAATAAATAAATACAAAATTGCTCTTGAGCAATGGAATCAGGTGGTTTGGTGTACACAGTATTAACAGGATGAAGATACTTAAAGTGTGTGTAAAGTGACCTCTCTTAGTGCAGAGACAGTAGTTTTTCAACAGTTACTGTAAATATTGACTTATAGTCCAGTTGTTATTATGGTCTGTGATAAAACTGCGACTGTCAGGTTTTAGAGGAACAAAAGACCTGCTACAACCTTAGCTCACGAGAGACAATTCAAATTGATGGTGGTGTGTGCTTCCTACCTTGCCATGGCCCTTCATCAACACAATATTACAGATTATGAAGGCTTGTACATTGCTGCAGGAGTGAACTAGCTGGGCAGAGCTGAGAGAGCGTGACGGGCGGTGCACAGGCTGGAGAGGAGCAGCAAGCAACACACACACACACACACACACACACACACACACACACACACACGAATATTCAATGGATTGACATAACATCTTGTACGGAAAGTCAGATACTTCGGTGATCCCCTGACCTTTTCCCCTAGCACCTAGATGTTTTGGTTTTGCCTAAAATATCTTTGCAACTGAATGGATTACTATAACATTTGGTCTGGACATTCATGCCACCTTCAGGGTTAATGAATGTCTGTACCAAAAACTTTGTGTGATCTCTTTACTTTTCATCTAGCACCATCATCAGGTCAAAATGTGCCCAATAATTTGGTTTATGACCAAATAACATGCAAAACTAAATGATATTCCCATCAGCCTCAGCTGTACTTTGTGTTTAGTTCTAAAGTTAGCATGCTAAACTAAGATGGTGAACATGGTAAATATTATACCTGCTAAACATCAGTATCTTGGCATTGTCCCTGTGAGTATGTTAGCTAGCTGATGCTAGCATTTAGCTCAAAGCACCATGATGCCAGCGTACAACCTCACAGAACCACTGGCATGGCTATAGACTCTTGATGATACCTTACCTAGCTACTATTTAATTGTAAAGGACATAATGATTTTGAGTTTACAGACTGAAGTTGATTGAAGCTTTTATTTGTGTGTTAATTAAAGTAATACTGTCCACCTGGTGAATAGAAGTCCAATATTCACTCTCTTTTAGCTCTGTTTTTGAATGAAAATGAAGCCAGATGAAACCATATAGGACAATAAGACCTGGATGACCTGCAATTTTATGCTACTAAACTCAGACAAAACTGAAGGTATTGTGCTTGGCCCTAAACACCTTAGAAACACATTATCTAATAATATAGCTAATCTAGATGGCATTACCCTGGCCTCCAGCGCCATTGTAAGGAATCTGGAGTTATCTTTGATCAGGATATATCCTTTAACTCCCACATAAAACAAGTTTCAAGGACTGCCTTTTTTCACCTACATGATATTGCAAAAATCAGGCACATCCTTTTGCAGAAAAACTAGTCCACACATTTGTTAGTTCTAGGCTGGATTATTGCAACTCATCATTATCAGGCTGCCCTAACAAGTCTCTAAAGACTCTCCAGCTGGTCCAGAACGCAGCTGCAAAAACTAGAAAAAGAGATCATATTTCTCCCATCTTAGCTTCACTGCATTGGCTTCCAGTAAAATCCAGAATTGAATTTAAAATCCTTCTCCTCACCTACAAAGCTCTTAATGGTCTGGTATCATCATATCTTGAAGAGCTCATAGTACCCTATTGTCCCACTAGAACACTGTGCTCCCAGAATGCAGGCTTACTGGTGGTTCCTATAGTCACCTAAAGTAGAATGGGAGGCAGAGTCATTAGCTATCAGGCTCCTCTCCTGTGGAACCATCTTCCAGGTTCGGTCCAGGGTGCAGACACCCTCTCTACATTTAAGAGTAGGCTTAAAACTTTCCTTAAATAAAGCTTATAGTTAGGGCCGACCAAGCTCGCTGTAGACCAGCCCTTAGTTATGCTGCTACAGGTCTAGACTGCCGGCTCCTCTCTCCTCTTCTCCATCTGTATGTATTCATTTACCATTAATGCATGTTGCTAACTTGACTTCTTCCCTGGAGTTCTTTGTGCTTTCTCATCCGCAGGAAACCCCATGACCTGTGCTGACGTGGGGACGTCATTCCCCTGTCCTTCTCCAGCTGTTGTTGCTATTTGTTGTTGCTAGTCATGTATCTATTGTTGTTGTTGTTGCTGTTGTTGTTCTGCTTCTCTGTGTCCCCTACCCCCCACCCTCTTCTCTCTCTCTCAACCCAACCGGTCAAAGCAGATGTCCGCCCACCTAGATCTGGGTTCTTCTTGAGGTTTCTTCCTGTTAAAGGGGACTTTTTCCTTACCGCTGTAAGTGCTATGTGGAGAATTGTTTGGTCTCTCTCTCTGTAAATTAAAGAGTATGGTCTAGACCTGCTCTATGTGAAGTGCGCTGAGATGACTTTTATTATGATTTGGCGCTATATAAATAAAATTTAATTTAATTTAATTTAATTTAATTTAATTTAATGCTACACTATGTTCACCAGCTAGTCTACAGCTAAGTGTGTTTGCTGTTTGGTACTGAAAAGGTAGTGTACTGTGGGGTTTTAGAGCTTTTTCTCTGAACAAAGCTGCCTGTTGTTATTGAAAACGATGCTATGAGAGCGATGAGAGTGAACCAAAACAATAAAGTTGCAACCGGACAGTTAAATAATGAGCTGAAACTCACTATAAAGCTCCGTAAAGCCGAGGGGAGCTTGCTGATAATTCTCTGTAGGTTCATCACTACGAGCCATGACCAACACATTAGGCCTACACACTGTCATCTATACATTGTTATAATGAAAAATATCGATTATCACCGTCTGTCTGCTGTCTGTCTTCTTTTTAAGAGGAAAGCAAGTTAAATGCTATTTTCCAACTTTGTGTATTTCAAAATTATATTAATAAATATGCATAGATTACCAGGTGTGATCTTCAGTGTATTCTATTTATAATGTCAGATGGATCAAATACCTGCGTAGTGGTGTGAGGAAACTCCAGCTGCTGGGACAGAGACTTCCTGTTTCCATATAAACTGCCATTCCCATGAGGATGACTGGCATACAGCTCTGGTGTCTTCATGATGATGCTGTCCAGATCCCCAATCCAGTAAGGATGAACACCTGGTTATAAATACAGTATCATCAGAAAATAAATGTCAGGATTTTAACTCAAAATGTTTTTGCTCTATATTGTTAAGAAGACCATCAGGGACAGTAAAACTCTCCAGTAAAACCTACACTGACTTCCCTATTTCAGTATTTAAATATGTACTGTATGTAGAATTATTACAACATAAGCTGTATCCCAAGTCCTTTCTACTTACTAATTTTGAGTAAATTCATACTGGAAAGTGAGGAAATTAAGTATACTCAGGAGTCAGTTGTGGCTCAGGAGGCAGAGCAGGTTGTCCACTAATCGGAAGATCAGCGGTTCAATACCTGGCTCCTCCAGTTTGCGTGTTGAAGTGTCCTTGGGCAAGATACTGAACCCCAAATTGCTCCTGAAGGCTGTGCCATCGGTGTGTGAGTGTCCTGATGAGCAGGCACCTTGCATGGCAGCCTCTGCCATCAGTGTATGAATGGGTGAATGCTGACATGTAGTGTAAAGCGCTTTGAGTGGTTGGAAGTCTAGAAAGGCATTATATAAATGCAGTTACACACTTAAAATGAACTTAGTTGTAAACACAAAGTACAGATTAGATGTATTTAGTTTTTCTGGTATTTGGACATGTAAACCAAAGTATTTGACAAATGGGAATGTTGACCTGACAATGGCACTAGAGGAGAAGTCAGAGGATCACAGTTACAATTACAATTCATCCTGAGGAGGACATGAATGTGTAAATTTCATGGCAATCAGTGGTGGTGTCATTTGGTGAAAATGTCAGCCTACTACTGGCTGTAGATGAAAGGTCAGAGGTTCACCAAAGTCATAAAGATTTATCCTCTGCAGACCTTTAATATCAGTATAAAATTTGTATGGCAACAAGTTGTTTCAGGTTTCAGTGTTTCTCTCTGTGGAAATAAATGCTATTGTCAAACTAGCTGTCTTTGTATCAACTAGCCTAACCCACAGTGGCATCTACAATCTGTTCAGTTCAATCTAACAGCAGTGGAATTGTAAGTGGTAGTGTTTCACACAATTAGGACCACATTTCCCAAAGGTGGTGTGGCTTCCTGGAGCAGAAAGGATATTACTCCCTGGCCTCACACCACCCTCATACCTCACTGAAGACAATAAACATATTAGAAATAATTTTCCCATCACCTTCTCTCTCTCCTTCCATTATCTGTGTTTGCTGCAGACTCTAAAAGCTTTAACTGTCTTTGCACTGATAGAACAGAACAGCTGCATCTTCCTGTTTGTGCAGATTTCTACCTAAATTTAACCCAGTGTCACACAAAGTAAAATGCAGTCTAATTACTGGTTTAGCCTTCTTGGTGGATGATTTTTACTACTGGGATAGAACTGTATGATACACACTAGTTGAATTGGAGCGTGTCCTATTGCTGGCCATCTGTCCTGGTGAGTCCTGCTCGGTTTTCTCTGTCTCCCAGCATCTCTCCTCATTCACCTCTGGAATGGGCAACTACACACACACACACACACACGCACACACACACACACACACTTGGATGAACACATGGATTCACATGACCTCAAACATTAATGTAAAAGGGAGACATAAAGATGCCTGTGTGGGTTGTTTTCCTTTCATAGAAGTATAAATATTAAAGTGGGTCAGGCTATACTTTTGGCAAAAGATGAATTTACCTTGAGATGGTTGTTGTTGGCCGTAAGTTCTTCATCTGTGTATCCAGGCAATGACAGATGATCAGATGGGGAAATGAGAGCTGGATGCTGCGGGCTTATAGCCAGACTATGTGAATGGAGAGCTTCTTCACATGAGGAAATGTTCTACAGTACACAACACACAAGCGAGGAGAAATAGAATATCTTTAAAGTTCACTGTAGCCTAACCTCATGCGTTATACATATTTCACATGGCCGTCTAAGGACTGATTCTGATGTACAGTACACAGCAATACATTGCCCTAATCATTCTAATAGATCACCCTGTTTACTGTGGTTCTAAATCCTGCTCATCAGGACAGTTATCTGCACAGGGTAGTAAGGCAGGCAAGACAAGGCAGGGCAAGTCTATTAGTAAAGCATATTTCATATACAATTCAATATGCAGTTCAAAGTGCTATACAGAGTATAGCTAGTAGAAGTGAGTCAAGGCAGTACAGTATATTATGCAATAGGATAGTAAAATCTAGTATTGTGTAGAGTATAGAAGGTAGAGTAGAATCAATGCAGGATAGTATATTACACAATAGTGTAGAGTTGTGATATGGTATACTATGGTACACTACAGTATATCAGAGTAGAGTATAGAATAAGTAATATAATATAGAGTAGTATAGTATAGTATTATACAGTAGTGTTATAAAGGCTAATATAGTATAGTAGAGAATAGTATAGTATCATGGATATACAGCATGTATATCAGATTCAAATAAACTGTTTAGCAAGGAGATTACGTAACTTTTGAAAGAGGAAATAACATCATTTATAAGCCTTACTTGGTCTGGTATGACCAGCAGGTTACTGTGTGGTGGCTAATGTTAGCAAAGTTTATATAAATGCTGTTGAATAACTGACATTACTGAGTCAGTTCTTTGTCTTTATGACTTTTCTCAACTATTGCTACTGTTACACTATGGGCTCTATTCTTCTGATCCCTATGGCGCCTTCAGATGGCTTTACAGAGAGTCACCAGGGTAAAGGAAAGGCCGTCAGTGCTAGCTGTTGTGGATGACAGATGCTGGTAAGAATCACTTGTTAATCTTAATTCAGTCTCATGGGCGTTAATGCCATAACCAGAAAAAACTGTAAGTGGAAAGTAGAAAGTGGATGAGCAAAATATAACAGTTTGTGTGATTTCAGAGAGATTGTTTATATGGGTGTGCCTTCACCAAATAAAGTGGCAAAATATTATGTAATGTAAGAGTGCTGAGCAGTGAGCGCATGACACTCTCATTCTTGGCACCAGGATCACAGTGCACTACTGGATTAACATCGCCACACCCTCTACTGCGCCTCTTCTTCAACTGTGGTGCACTAGAGGAAATAACCTCAGTACCTCAACCTTAATAGGGCTCAATGCATCACATCACGTTATCACTTTATGCAAGATTTGATTTGCTGTATTGAAATAAGGACTCCAGCTACGTAGAAGGATAAAAGAATGATATTTCATCAAATTAATACAAAACTAGGAGGAGCCATCATGAAACCAAAGAATTTAAAAGATGAAATTCTCCCTTTTGGTTTATGATTTTTTTTCCTCAAAGGAGACCACAGCACTGTATCACTCTGTGAGTGATATACAGAGCAGGTATGTATGCTGTAGTAGACAAAGAAAGCAGTTTAATTTCCTATGGACTTTAAAGCTCCATGTATCCATGGTAACATGATCTATTTATTCTCTGTATTATTATGAACTAGTCTTTGGAACCACGTGAAAGAGGGTGTTTCATAGCTGTCAGGGAGCCATTATATATATAAAAAAATCAAACAGAGAGAGCGTTGAAAAGAGAATCAGCTGAGCCCAGCCGTCACATGTTAGACATTCTTTCCTACTGCTCTTTTTCTCCATTTCTCCTTCATTCTGCTGTTCAGGTTTCCACAGCCTCTTAAAAGTGACTCAAATAGACTTGGCAGGATGATAAGGTGTTACACTGCCCAGCAGGAAAGCTCGCGCTGCAACAAAGATACTAAAACCTGAAAAAGCCCTCATATACTGCCTCTGAGGCTGCTCAGGAGCAATGAAAACACACCATGCTGGGTTCAGTACCAACACCTCTGCTGCGCAATGGCATAGCCATAAATACTGCGTGTGCTGCTCATTCTTGTTGATGCTCTCCCTGATCTGATCTAAAGGTAATACTCTCTATACTGTATCACCTAACTAAATCTGTGTGCATAGAATAACATGATTTTACATTTTAAGATGTTAAAAAGGTCCTGATATTAAAATACAAATATTTCCATGACTTTCCGTGACTAAACTGGAGACATCCCCAGACTGTTCTTTGTTCCTGGTTTATTAATGATGTCAGAATGTATCAAATTCTCTGACTGAGCCTGTCTGGATTATACTTTTTCTAGACACCATAATATTCCAGAAATTCCAGGAGCGCTGTGAAGCCTGCGTTATATAAATGTTACTGAATTGTCTTCTTTTCACATTCGTCATGTTGACCAAATTTAAATTCTTTAAATTCCTTTATGTGTCTAACTGTGTCTGACTGAGCCTGTGTGTGTGTGTGGGATGACTGAGAATGTGATTGCAGCGTGTGAAAAATGCCATGCCCACACAGACACAGTTACTGTAGAGAAGGGAATTACAGACACTATTCTGTCATTTTCAACCCATCAACAACTCTCTGTGTAGTCATGTAGAGTATGCATCTCAGAATTTAAGAATTGATTTAAATTAGTTTAATGCATATGTTTAGAAAATTGCGATGTTTAAATTACATTTTAACTCAAATTAGCACATCACACGGTTGTGTCTTGCCTGTTTTGTCTTGAGACTGAAAGTTATTCATGCCTTTCATGCCACACACTTAAGAATATGGCAAATAAGTTAAGAAAAAAGATGTTTTTCAATTCTCTTCACCTTATTCTAAATTCAGCAGCCAAGCTTTAACTCTAAATAACACCAGATGATCTGTTCACATCACTACGATTACAGCATTTTTTTACTGCCCACCAGAATATTTTAGATGTTACTGTAGGATTCTCTTAAACGCTGTTGGGCCTCAGTCATGGGGTTAAACAAAGGCAGGCCTACATGTGAACTCTGAAGACTGACCACAAGGCTGCCTTTGTCCTTTAACCCCTGAAACAGAAGAGCAGCACCAAAATGTTGCTGATCAGACTCCATTTCTCATCATGCTTTTCTCAGTTCACACCTTGGAATTGAATCCAGGAAGCTCCAAACTCTCTTCTCTCATTGGCAGAGACGCTCCAACGCCAGAGGAAGTCACACATGGTGACGCAGCTGTAACGTCACCACAGCTTTAAGTACCAGCTGCACCCATCACCTTTTCATTGTAACTGTGCCAGTTTACTGAAGGAGGTAACCCTGTGTATGTGTCCCCCTCACCGACTGAAAGATTCTCCCCTTGCTGGACAAGCTGAGACTTCGCCCCATGTTCACCTGACCACAATCACCGGATCCAAGAGACAGATCACTGTTGCAACCCAGCGTTCTCTTGTTTGCCTGCAGAAGGAAGAAAAGGATTTCTTCATGAAGATGAGGATAACTTCTATGCCCCGCTCTTCTTCAACGCCACTGAGGATCAGCTTGCCGTGAAACCCGCCAACAGAGCACAAGGATGGCCTTGTCAGCATCCGAGCCAAGGAACTGAGCCGGGCCCAAAAACGGACTGAAACACACCCTACTCTCTTCTTTAAGTGACACACATAAGAGGCTTAAGTCTGGGCAGAGACAGTGTTATATTGTGTGTTGTTAGCTTTTAGCTTTTTAAGCTTTATTTCCTGTGTTATTGTTGAGAATTGCCGAGCCGCCGATTTCTTTTGCCTGCTATACTCTGAAGAGTAGTTAAAGTTTGCTGCCTGTTTAGTTGTGTTCACCACGCTAGACTGTCTTGTGTTTGTCCCACTCAGGACTGCTGTGTTTGTGCCACCGTGAGTGAAAACTAAGTTGTTTGCAATCGAAAATCAGACAATGTTCCGTACAGACTGCTGTCTGTACACGCGCTCTCTGTGGACAAAGCAACCGCTTCTCCCTCCCCCCCACGGTTGCTTTCCCTCCTCTTTCTTCCCTCTCTTGCTACTAACCCACACACATGCATGCATGTACGTACACAACACACACCTCTCTTACACATCTGACGGTCAAATAATGTGGGACACAGAGACGCTGACCCCCAGGCAGTGCCATCTTGCTATTGTTCTAACCAAGACACCACAGTCACATCCACCATTTGGTTCTCATCTTACGAAATCACATCTGCCGTCTTAAATATTGGGTGACATCATCTTCTAAGATCACGTCCACCATCTTGCCCTCAACACATACACACAAACACACACATGCATGCTCCTGCTTGCATGTGTTTTCACTGTACATAGCTGCTGTTGTTATTGCTTAGGTAGAATTAGATTTTAGGATAGTGATTTATTGATCAAAGCATCGGCTAACTTTGTTGTCTTTTGTCATTATTGTATTTATATATATTGTGAAACGTGGCTGATTGAGAGAGTCAGCTGTGAACGTTGATATCCATCAGATATTAGCATTCTAGATGAACTCTTTTATGATACTACCTCATTGTCTGGTTCCGGTCCTGGTTTCTGGGTGGTGCCCTGTTATTGTTAATTCATATTAATACATTTATTAATGTTTATAACTCATAATAATATAATTATAAATAATAATTATTGCTAATTACCAGCCGTGCATCTCCCAGATCCAACAACACCTACAAAAGATTTATTACAGTTGGATAAATCTAGACTGAAAACTAAACTTAGGAATACATATCAGGTAATGCAAAATAACATTATTTAATATTTATTAATTGCATGAGCTCAAACTTCTTTGTAGTGATGAATTCAGGAGTGTGGGGCTGCTGCGGAGTATAGAACAACAGAAGCTGCAACTTATGTACAATATCATTAATGGGCTCCTGAGTATTTGTGTTCACAGATAACACTGGGGCATGCTCAACATGGCTATAATACCAGGGCTTTTTACCTTGGATTAGTGTATTTTGTAGATTCATAAACAAATCAAAGTCCTTCTAAAGGAATACTTCATAATAAGTTAAAGTAAATGGAACACAATATTAATATATAACTAGAGTAATTAAGGGCATTGATCACCACATGCTTCAAAAAGTTTGAAAGAATGTAAGAGAATCGCATATGCAGGAGTAGTACATGTTGTGGCCAGACAAAAGAATCAAAAATATGATATGCATGATATGAGGTTGTAGAGGTTGCACTATGACATGGTGAAATAAAACTATCTCAAGATACAGAATGCAGTATGTAACAAATGTGCAGTAAACACACATCAAAGCCATATGTCCACAAACATTATTCACTGATGAATTGTCACTGTAGAAATAATTTACCTTAAACAATGTGTCCATTACCAACATTTAGAGATGTAGTACTTTACTGTACTGCACTGAAGACAGTAGGATAGTGTTTTAAATCATTTGGAACAAATGTCACAGCAGAGCCCATTTCATGTGTCTTGTGCTATTACCTCACTGTAGGCTTTAATGTGAACGCTCCTCATTCCCTCCCCCTCCATCCAAGCACCACCGTTTAGACTCTGTCCGTTAAAGGGTGCCAGTTTGTCTGGGCTCAGGAAGCTGCAGCCTCTAAGGAGACACACATAGACACAGCTGAAAATGAAGGACACTGCACAAAAACTAGTTCAAAATACGAGCCTATATGTGATTTAGAAGCCAATTTTTAAGCCAAATATATCCAAATGTAAAATATTTTGGGTCTTCTAAAGAGGTAGAAGGTCTTTTATTGAGTTAAAAATGTAAGTTTAGCTTTTGTGAAGAATTTTTCATTTGTTTTATTTCAGTTTTCATCATTTAGCCAATGCCTTTCAATAAACTATCAATATCAGGACTGTAGTACTTAAGTTCCATCAGTGTCAAGACTGAAGTTGAGATTTTTTTTCTAATATCTTGGTGGTGGGTGACTCGGACGTGTCTCGGTCTCTGCCACTGGTCTCACCCATCACAGTGTTTGGAGTTGACAGAATCCAGTTGTGGCTGGCTGCTCTCACAGCAGACAGGAGAGGATGTTCTGCTGCAAGTCAGCTGTCAGTTCATCACAGCACTTTACCGCACTGACTTAAAAGCACTGTTGGGACTTATTTTCCACAGTGTGTCTTTGCCATATAACAACCAAGCATCCTCATTTTAGTTTCATGCAAAGATGTGTGAAGAGATACAGTATTATATTGTCACAGTTGGCTAAATAACTGCTAACTGTGACACCATCCAGGCAAATTTACACATAAAATGCTCTAATTTGTATTGGTGAAGGAGTATGAACCTGACTAGCTGTCCCAATCACATTTTATCCTTGTCTAAATCCAAAGCACTGTACAGAGTGATTGAAGTTATATCAAAGTTGACTCTTGCTATGAACGGCAGGAATACAACAGAATGACGAATAGTATATTGGTATTGTTTTGTTTCTTTGGTCTCGGTCTTGACTTGGTTTTGCTGCTTTTGGACTTGATATTTAAAAGGAACCCAAGTGAACCTTTGAGTAAACATTACAAGTAAGACAAGCTGCAACCTATCAGCAGCTGAAACCAGCAGCCTTGCAACTATCAGGATTCATTTAGAACACTGATAAGGACGCCACATCAGAGCCAAGCAGTTATCTGGAAATAATGTACACCCCATCACCCAGCACTGTTTCCTCAAGTCTGGGATATGTCATCACAAGAGGATTGGTCGTCTACTAATCAGAAGATCGGTGGTTCGATTCCCAGCTCCTCCTGTCCGCATGTCAATGTGTCCTTGGGCAAGATACTTAACCCCTAATTGCTCATGATGGCTGTGCCATCAGTGTGTGAATGATTAGATTTCCTCTGATGGGCAGGTTGGGACCTTGCCCCTGAACCCTTTCAGCGTATGAATGTGTGTGAATGGGTGAATGTGATTCATAGTGTAAAAGTGCTTTGAGTGGTCGGAAGACTAGAAAGGCGCTATACAAGTACAGTCCATTTACCTAATCAGAAATGCTGTAGAAACCATTCATCGCTGACACCACTAGACTGTCAAGATGAGATGTAGAGGTTAGAGGTGTGCCCAAATACAGATACATTATTCGGCAAAGCACAAATATTGGGTTTTTACGAATATTTTTTTCGTACAAATTTTACAAAAATGTTTGTCAAATACCAGCGTGCAGGTCGTTTACATCGCTATTTCAGTGTCTGTCCTCTGATCCACTGTTACATCTATCAGCAGGTCTCAACAAGGGGAGTCACATCCACCTGCTACATGACGCACATTTCCTAATTGGACATCACTACCGGAGTTGGGGGTGTTCCCCAGAAATAAAGCTGAGCTACTGACACAAGCGAAGTGCTCCCAAGGGACTCTCCATAACCTGTTGTTCGCCTTCTCCTTTCCACAAAGTTAGGTTGTAAAAAATAGGCAATAAATGAAAAGTGCAAAGCAAGAATGGCCTTTGAAGTTCTTCCCTATATGTTACACAGTGTGCTGTCTCTGTGTTATGGGTGTATAAATAGGTAGAGGTCTGTCTGCAATGAGACAATGAGTAAAGCTTTAGCTCAGTAGTCAACACAGTCATCTATGATCTGGGAGAATCCAGTTTGAGACCTAGTGTGGGGACCTCCTTCGGAAGGTAGTTTATTCATGAACACTTATTGTAACACTTTAATTTTCAAAAATTAAAAGCATAATAAAAACAAAAACAGGATTTTAAAGCCTCTTTCCACTTTTATTCAAATACAAATACAAAGAATTTTGCTGCCTCAACAAATACAGATACAAATATAAATACTGGACTTTCTGCACATCCTTAGTAGAGGTGGGTATACGCAGGTACTGTAGGCCTATACTCACCTCTGGGCAGGTCAGTTTACTGTATACCTACCTAAAAATATCCAGATATGTGAGACTTTTTTCTCAGTCCTGTCGTCATCAAACAAATATGAACTGGTTTTTTTGTCTGAGAGCTTATAAGACATGATAACTAATGTGTCAGTTCATGTGTACAGTACCACAAAAAGGAATGACAAGCATGGATGCTGAACATATTTTGGTCTAATTTATTACCTGTTTTTATTTATTTTATTGTAGCTGGCTAAATAGTATTGTGAGGAAAACAAAGGATAACTAGAAGTGGCCAGAAGTGACTTAAAAATTTGAGCTTTACTATGCACAACACCTGCACATTACCAAGAACTGGAGTTGTTCAGACAGTACATGAACAAATTATCTTGAATATGAATATGGAGTATAGTCATCAGTGTCACTGACAGAATCCAAAGCTTTTGCACTGAAGCTTCTCTCAACAGTGACTAAAAGTGTTATTGTTAGCTCAGCTGAACTTTGGATTCTATCCCAAGACTGAACTGAAGACAGATGTCATAATGTTTGAACAGTGATGTGATCACTTAGCTTAAAAACTAACCAACATACAGTATATCAAAAAGCAAAGAGAGGAAAAAGGTCTAAGACGGTTCCAGCTCTCTCTGGGTCTCTCTCCTCTCGCTCAGCAGACATAATGCATTTCATTCTCACATTTTACAGTGTGTCACCACCAGGGCATTCTCATTTTCTCTGTTCTGTTCATAGTTGTGATTGGCTCTAAATATGCTAATTAGATAAGCAGATCTGGTGAGAGTCCGGGGAGAGATGCTGGATATCTTTGACAGACCACTATGATGTGCAAAGTGAGGGTCACATGACAGAGACAGCCAAAGGCATCTGCTGATACAGAGAGCTCTGGCAAAAAGATTCAGGGTTGTCTGGCTAAAAAGTTCAACTCTGTGTTGGCTGATTAAATATGTGTAATATGAACTGTATATTTCTACAGTTTCAAATGACTATCGCTGTGATAACTTTGGAGAGTTGTAAAATCCTGTCTCGTAGTATTATAAACTGATATGCAGTGTGTTTACTCTGAGAAGCCTTCAAACTACTCCAACCAGCCTTCATAGTTACCATCTCACTGTACCTGAAGCAACACGTCCACGCGCCCTTGTGTTTTTGAACACAAGGCTGTTTTAGGTCTACTTGGTAAGAGGTTGATTGGTCAGTGGAGAAGCTGGCTTTGCACTACCACTAGCTTGGCAATGTGACCCTCACCTTGCATAATGTAGCGGTCACTAAAGAGTCTCTGGAAGCAATTCTGCTGCATATACTCTACTTGATGAAAGAATTTCTGAATCGACAGTTTCTCTGTTGGTGATGATGGGAAGTGTTTCTCTTTTAGCCTGATAAGACAAGTTATATAGAGTATTTTTGTATGAAAATATCACCCAATTAAGCTTTTCCTATTTTTCCAGCACATTCCTGGGAATGAAAGCACTTGGCTTTTATTACCTGTGTAGGTCCCCTCCACTCCTCCCTGGCTCCACATTAGTGTCTTTGTCGTCTGTCTGGACGCTGTTATCAGCCATTTGTGGTCCGCACACCTCCTCAGTGGGCCCTGTGGCTACACACATCCTCCAAATACTACTCTCCTGTAACAACACACACACACACACACACACACACACACACACACACACACACAAAGTGAACAGGCATAAGGGAACCTCTATACTAGGAGGTAGAAAGCATGCTTTATGAGCATATCAACCATCTGGGTTAGTGAGGTGGCAGCCAAGGAAAAAGAAAACAAAGAGTAAGATTTTATAGGTGCATGAACTGAGCCTTTAGTGTTTGGAGGTTACGCATATGAGGCATGGTTGTGTATGTTTAAATGGCTCTCAAGGGAACAGTATATGACCACGTTATTATATATATGATATAATACAGACATAATGGTTGTTTTCTGTAAAGGAATAACAAAGTATTTCCTTTATATCAATGACTTTTGATATGGAGCAATCATGTCATAAAATGTACCTAATGAGATTACAACACGTTATATTTCCACAGAGGGGATCATTTTAGCAAGTGACACAAAGAAATCCAAGAAGTGATGAATAACACACTAAAATTACCCTCTGACAAGTCATGAGAATATGACTTTATTCACACAGATTTCATTCATAAACCTCTATACGATGATACAGGATTCAGTCTCAACATGAAAGGCACAATGATATGACCATGATGTTTCTGTCTGGTAGGTGATTAAGAGTGATTGATGTCCAACCTAGCATGAATTAGCCCCAGAGGAAAAGCACTGCTCCATTAAATTACTGTTGAGCTCAGCCTCAGTCGGGGTTGTTTAGCAACTTGGGCTTGATTCCATAAAGTGGTATACAACAGCAAGCTGTAACATCTTCATTACAATGGGCATGCAATCTATGTTATCTATGGTTGGTATGGTTAATACTGTGTATTCATATTGCTATATAGTATTGTGGAAAGATCACAACAACTTAACTGATTTGTTTAATCCATGTCATGTGTGAGGAGGCACCCAGCAGTTCATATACTTATCAATTTATCTATAATTTCTATCATCCTGTTTCTCCATATTATAATTTTGCTATCTTGGTCTATTCTGTACACATATCTGTTGCATGTCTGTCCATGGAGGAGGGATTCCTCCTCTGTTGCTCCTCCCGACATTTCCTCCATTTTTTCCCTGTTAACTCCTATTGGGGAGTTTTTCCTTATTCAAATCAAGGGTCTAAGGATAGAGGATGTCATATTGCTGTACAGGCCGTAAACCCCCTTGAGGCAAATTTGTGATTTGTGATATTGGGCTATATATATAAAAATGGACTTGTCATGGGTTGTTGAATACTGTTATTTAAGGATGGCAGTATCAGTTGGTCAGTTCACCAATTTTGTCTCAACTGAAAGATTTTGTCAAATATCGGATGGATTGCCATTAAATTTGGTAGAGGAATTTATGTTCCCCTGGGATGAACTGTTATATTTTGGTTTATGTCCAAATACCTGCAAAGCTACTGATATTCCCATCAGCCTCTGCTGCACTTTGTGCTTAGTGCTAATTGGCAAATGTTAGCATTCCAGTTAGCATACGAACCAGCATGTTTGTTAACACAGAGCCTCTGCTTTTACTGTAGACTCTTAGGAGTAGTAGCTTTATTTTTTCATTCATATTATTTTGTTCTTTTTTTTTAGTTAGAGCCAATAAATCATAAGTCAAAGACAAAATGTACAGCTTGTCAAGAGGACAACATGCAGACAAACAATGAAATGCAGCACAGGCTTGATATGAATGTCTTACTTCTACAATAAACTGAGCAATAGACTTTAAACAGCCCCTCATTAATCTGGCCTATAACTAAATAACTAAAGGCATGGCCAAATATATATACTGTATATAATTTACTTTAAATTCCATACCTTTACTTTCCACCTCACTACATAAAGGGCACACTACTTCCTGCTTTGGTACTGGAGGTTGGCACTGGATGTAAATTTGTAGTTATTTAGTCAATGTTTATTTGTATAAGGACAAGTATATAGCACGAACCGATATCAGCATTTATAGCCTCTGCTAATTTGCAGTGCCCATCTGTATGGGTCTTTAAAATACAAAAACTCCAAATTGAAAAACATACAAAACAGCACAGGACACAAAAAATTTAGACAATAATACAATAAAAGTACGATTAATCATGAGGTACAGAATGTTCCTATATGGATGTAATTCCTAGGACAGACTGGAAACACATGGATCAGAAGAGACAAATTAATTCATTAAAAACACAAATGCCATCTTGACAAAAAACTATGAAATGTCCTATGATCTGTTGGTATTTGTTATCTCAGCTCTGACCTCATCACTCCCAAAGTTCAGTACAGCAGGGAGTGGGGAGTGACAATAATAGCTTCTCCCCAAAGGTAAGGTAGACTCAGGGCCTACAGGTGGAGGTGGAGTTTATAAAATGCTATATAAACAGCAGCAGCAGCAGCAAGGGACAGCATCAGAGCGGTGTAGCAGCAGGCATCCAGCGAAAGAATAAGCAGAGAACTGATGAGTAGTCCTCTGCCATCACGAGAGGGGTATGTTGGATACATGTTGCTGTGAGAGGACTATGCCATGTGAGTGTAGCAGTGGAATGGAGTTGATCTCAAGAGTCTGAACTAATTAATTTGCTTAAAACTGTGCAACAATTTCATGAAAACAACAAATGGTCCTCATTCTTCCAGGTGTAAATGTTAGTAAAAGCTAAGCAGATAGAGTATTAGAAAATCATTTTACAGTATCAGTCTAACCTGTGAACAAGTATCATCACTCATCTATTTAACCTGCGTGTGTTTTTGTGAGGTGAGTGATGAGTGACCAACAATCTAACCCTGTTTGACATCAGTGGAATGTGGTGTGAGGCCAAGCTGTAGAAACACCACAGCACAACAAACCCTGTGTTTGTCTGAATGTTTGACATTCAGGCCATCCACAGCTCTCAACCAACACAGGGCATGTGATTATCATTACATTGAGACAAGAAACACTCGACACAGGGTACATAGCTTAGTGTTAGCACGCTCGTACCATACCAGGCATGGGATATACAAACGACAGACACTCAACTCTACATATTATTCTGACCAGAATGAAAACTGTTGAATGTATCATAATGAGTTTACTGCTGGGTAAGTCATGAATCTGACAGTCTAGAGCTGTATGGTCAGTTTCAGTCGGTCAGTTGAAAGGAATAACTCTGGGAGGCTGCAGGAGCCACATGTGTTGAACATGTTGTTACTGTGAAATGAATATGACAGTGAAGGCCTTGTGACTATGATGTGCTAAACTTGTTTCTGATTGGTTAGTTCAGCCATATAAATTTCATCAAATGTGTCTCTACATCTAAAATAGGAACACATCCATGCCACAGTTGTTCCACAACTATCTACTGTGTAATTCGTGGAAACACACATTTAACAGTGCAGCAACTAAGAACTGTGAATTATTATGAGACCATCCACAACAGAAAAAAAAACAGCAGTGGCTGCACATTCAAAGACAGACTATGTATGTAACAGCTTAACACAGTGGAACAGCGGCCACTGTGGCCACAAGTGGTAATCACAGAATAATGGCACTTTCAATTTCACCGCATTTCCCAAGACGTCTTAAGTCAGTTGTTTTAGTGACATCATCATATAGTGAAGTGAGTGTGGGTAAAGTCGCTCATGTGGTGGAACTTTGGTCATATGCACTGTGATGTGCTCACCTCTGGACACTTTTGGGATAAAATGTGCTATGAGAGGGGACTAAGGACCTGAATTGTTTCCACTGAGATGAACTAACATTTCTGACCCTGTCACCCCTCTCAAAGACTTAATGTCAATGGTTCTTAGTAGTGTTGAGTTCAGATGGCCACCTCAAGGTGCCACTTGACTCACATGGCATACTACTCTCATTGCAACATGAATCCAACACAACCTTTCAGTCATGTACTTAAGCAGTGTCACTAACTGCTGCTTTTCATAGTGTTTCTAAAACCCCACTTCCACTTCCTCTTTTTTTCCCCATTAAAGTTTTTTCTCTGAGGAGTTTTTTCTTATCTGAATCGAGGGTCTGAGCATTGAAGATGTCGTGAGCTGTACAGATTGTAAAGCCCCTTCAGGCAAGAAAACTTCCTGGGAACACAGCTGTTAAAGTCCATATGAAATGGCATTTTGAGTGTATCTAACTTCCGTATCATGACGTACTTCCGAGTGAAACGGGATAGACGGGCGGGACATAACGTTGGGAGGAATTTGATTTGAATGTTGAAAAGTGGGCATGTCATAATGAATCTTAGCTCTGAGCTGCTAAAAGTTGAAGATTGATTGATAGGTGGATGTCATGATATTACTGGTTGAAATGGGTTGGTCCAATCCTACATAAGCACACATCATATTATGTATTACAGGAGGAAAACATTGGATTTTGATATAAGAATACAAAGAAATAGATTTTTTTTGTAATTTTTTGGCATATGTTGTTAAATAGCTGCACAATATGACCGGGGATGTGATCTAAAAAGGTTAAAAAGGCATTCGACTTTAAGTCTGTGAGTGTGAAGTCCAGATATTCTGATTCAGCCCAAGGCCTTGGCACTGATAGGTATCAGCATTGCATTGAGAAGCGCAGCCCCCTCATTCCTTTCAATGAGGCAGTCCATCAGCCAATGGGGTGGACCTGCCTCAGTTTTTGTAGCAACACAACACAACATAATCCAACAACACCCTACATTGGTCTACTAGGAATGTTCACTCGCATGTATTTGATTATATGCAAGTGATCATTCCTAGTAGATTACTTTGAGGCGTGATTGGTGTAATTTCACTGTTTACCTTAACACTGTTGAGAGAGACAATAAAATGACCGCCACAGTGATAACTTTCCAGACTTGTAAACTCCTTCCTCAGAGTATTCTAAACTGCTATGCAGTGTTTTGGTGTCTGATGAACTTTACAACTCATGGACGTCCTGAAATGTATATCACCTTCTTGTAAGTATGTCTCCTGCTGAGCAACACTGTGTTTACTTCTTGTTAAAACATAGTGTATCAGAAACTCAAGAAGAGTCAAAGTCAGCAAATGGACTCAGTAATATCAGCTACACAGCAAACTCTATCTGAAGTTTGTTAACAACTGTTTTTTATGAATGGCTTCTTTTGAGGAAAGAGGAGGAATTTGAGGAACTAAAAAGGTATGCATAGATTCTACCCCAGAGCAAAGTCCTGCAGTCATACCTTGATGCTGAAGGACCTCCTTATGCTCTTTTTATTCTCCCTATGTGTGGTGGTGTGATGCAGCTGGTTGGCTGCCTCTGTGCCTCCTCTTTTCTCCATGGCTGATTGTTTCCATTGTCCGTTCTCTGTGTCTCTGTAGCCTGTTGTATTCCCAGCAGTCAGATCTGTCCTCCAGCCTGGACCCCATGTCCTGCGCCCCTCTGACACTTCCCCAGCATGCCTCTCTTCTGGACCGGGGCAGTCATCAGTGGTCTTAGAGTGACACAGGATCAGGGACCTAGACGGGGTCAGTGAAAGTCAGGTATTAAAGGAGAGGGACAAAAATAGCAGTCCTGCAGGACAGGAAGAGTAAAAGCAACACTGATGTGCGCAAACATGCTGTATATCAGAACTTAAAGCTAATATAACTAGTACCTCTGGTCTGTGATTGGCTATGAATCTAAATACTGATCATTAAAAATTACATCAGCCTCTAAATAAGATAAGATAAGATAAGATAAGATATACATTGTCCGCGAGGACAAATATGTTGCATAAAGCTGCATACAGAAAGATACAAGGTACACACAATATACTGTAGGTACAAAACCTCCATATGTACAGACACATACAGAATACACTATTGTGCCCCTGGTACATAGAGTTTACCCTATTCCTAAAATAATACACCACAGTAAAGTTGTACTAAGGAATAAAAATCAAAGAAAACTGATGGCAAAAATGAGGCAAAGTCCATAAATGAACAAACCTGACTTAACTTTATTTTCTATTGCTTCCTGTACAGCCCTAGCTCTAAGCCTGTACCGAGGTGAGGGTACCTGGAGAGCATGGCCAGCTTCTTGGAGCGGTGGTTATGGCTGCTGTTTGGGTTGCTGTTGTTGTTGCTTTTCCCCTGGTCCCTGCGTCTCCTTTCCATCCTCCTAGCAGCCGCTGTGCTGGCTTTCCTCTTCTGGTGGGAGTATCTCTGAGGCATGGCTGTCAGTGTGTGTGTATGTGTGTGCGCCGGGAGCTCAGGAACCAACGCACCCCTCCCAGCTGGTCCAAAGCCTAATGGAGAGGGACGCTCTGGAGAGCAATTAGAAAATTCAGTTAGGACAGTCTGACTGCATCCGTGTGTGTGTGTTCTGAGAATTTGCTGAGGCAATTGTGGAGACTAGGGAGGATAAAAGCGCTTTTCTTTCCCTGCTTTGAAAAAAAAAGAGGCAAAGTTTTTCCTCAGTCCTCATGACTGCGACTTAATCAGACTGCTGTTGAGAGAAACACATGGATACACGGACACTCCACACACACACTGATGTGCAATGAAATGACCTGAAATGACCAAATGACATGGAACATGGACACAAAACCAGAAACTGATGAGGCATTAGAGGCTCACTCTTTTTAATGTGCACACAAGCTATACTATGTTAGAACAGATAATGGTGTTAGCTATGGCTTACTGGTGCCGTTAATGGGCTAGAGTGAATGATGATCTGCACACTTGAACGCTTCACACTCCAGAGAGCACTACATGATGACCCTCAAATGCATTATACATGCTAGTGTAGATGTCCTCTCACATTTGCCATGAACACTTAGTAAACAATGTGCAGAGGCTCTTTAACTGAAACCCATAAGGCTGACATCATTATCTTGCTACCTTCTCTCCCAGCCCCCTCACTGTCAGAGCGATGTGACTTTCTCAATTTCCTGGTTGGGATCCTTTCCCATTGATAGAATACTAATAAGCTCCACCTTTGTGACTGCTGCAGCTTAAGGTTTTAGTGATTAGGTACAAGAGCTCTTTCAAGAAAGGGTGAACCATCAAAGATTTACCAACAGTTTTCCTCTGCTTCCAGTTTTGTATTAATCTAAGTTTACACATCTAATGACAGGATCAATGACAAGATATTTAAGTCTTTTCAGACGGTCACTGTGTCAGATTAGACGATCAAAGAGTCATAACTTCTTGCTGTGACTTGACTAAGAGACATGCCAGACTACATGTTGGACCCTAAACAATCACAGCTCGCCATCTTTCATGACTTGCATATGTGCATACGTAGGTGATGGGGAAGGAGGTGGCAGGTACCTGACAATAACAACATCATTTCTCTTTTGCTTCACCATAATCACAGTGGTGCATGGAAGACTGCTCTGTGCTCCTATTGGTCAATATCAAGGAACATGTAGAAAATTCTGACATGCAGACGTTAGTCACAAAAATGAAGAAGTGAGACTTGACTTAATTGAAAACATTCAATTGAAAATATTCAATTAAGTCACCGTAGTACAGGTTATGTGCCAAACTATTTCCTGGCCGGGACCACTAATTTCTTGAAGTATCCACTGTTAGTAGAAGTAGTAGAGAAATAATCCAAAACAAAACTGCACAAAAAATTGGCGAGTTGTCAGTTTTACACTTCAGTTTTTATACAAATTAAACAATGGAGATATAATGTGTTAGTGAGCTTTAGAGTGTTGATAGGCAGATATTGTTACCTTTGGATAGAGCAGGCTACCTGTTTCCCTCTGTTTCCACTCTTTATGTTAAGCTAAGCTACCATCATCTAACTCCAGCTTCATATTTAATGCAAAGACATGAGAGTGGTACCAACTAAGGATGTGCAGAGAGCCCAGTATTTGTATCTGTATTTGTTGAGGCAGCAAAATTATTTGTATTTGTATTCGAATAAAAATGGAAAGAGGCTTAAAAATCCTGTTTTTGTTTTTATTATGCTTTTAATTTTAGAAAATTAAAGTGTTACAATAAGTGTTCATGAATAAACTACCTTATGAAGGAGGTCCCCACACCAGGTCTGAAACTGGAGTCTCCCAGATCATAACAGCTGTGCTGACTACTGAGCTAAAGCTTTACTCATCGCCTCATTGCAGACAGACAGGGAAGAACTTCAAAGGCGATTCTTGCTTTGCACTTTTTATTTATTGCCTATTTTTTACAACCTAACTTTGTGGAAAGGAGCAGGGGAACAACAGGTCACTTGTCAATAGCTCAGATTTATCTCTGGCGAACATCCCCAACTCCAGGAGTGATGTCCATATAAGGAAATGTGCGTCATGTAGCAGGTGGATGTGACTCCCCTCGTTGAGACCTGCTGATACATGTAACAGTGGAGCAGAGGACAGAGACTGAGATGGCGATGTAATTGACCTGCGTGCTGGTATTTGACATGTTTTTTTTTTCTTCCTGAAAACAAAAAAAATTAAAAATATTTGTATGAAACAAATATTCGTAAAAAAAACCCCACTATCGTGATTTGCCAAATAACATATTTGTATTTGGGCACATTCCTAGTACTTATGTATCTTCTCATCTAACTGCTGGCAAGAAAGTAAATAAGCAAATTTCCCAAAATGTCAAACTATTCCAAACTATTCCAGCTCTGCCAAGATGTGCTCTCTGTGCTGAACACGCAGAATCTCAACAGAGTCTGAATAAGATGGAAAACAAAATATATTTTGTAAAATCTCAGTGCTTTAATATTGGTATTTCACAGACTGCACTTAACTGGTTCTTGTGCTATGTGACTGATAGAAGATTTCTCATGTCTGTGGACACATTTTGATCACATGTGGTGTGCCTCAAGGTTCCGTTGTTGAAAAAACAGTTCCTTTTTCCTTCTATGCTACCTCCGGGCACATGTGACCTCTGGGTCATAATTACCATTTTGTACAGGAAATGATACAAGAAACATGTCAACAGACAGCTAACAAAATGTAACTTTCCAGCATGCCATACAGTTTTTCAAATGCCAGAAAAAAAGCCAGAAAAAATGTCTTTCCATGGATTTCTACTTTTTTTGTGTTTCGTCGGGTGTCTCTGAAGCTGTTGCACCACAATCTACTTTCATCAGTCATATGTACCTCCTCAAATTTGTGCATTGCATTGTGTTACAATAGAACAGAATAAACACACTATCTTTTTCGTCCAAAAGCTGCCACCTTAAAGGACGAGTTCACAATTTTTCAAGTCTGTCAGCCATATGTCCAAATGAACATTGAAACCGGTTTTGCTTGCTGTAATCATTCCTCCTGTTCATACTAACTATTAAAGGATCCCAGCTATTTATTGTTTTGATGAGCGTTTTTTGAGAAATATATAAAAATGCCTCATAAATAACGTTGATTTGCTTCTTCTTCTGCCCTCGGAGTAAACAAACGGAATTATGGACAGTGCCACTCTGCAACCCACATTGTGGTTGGAGGTGGGATTACATCCATAGTGTTAATGACTTAGTGTGTAAGAGATCGAAACTCCACTATTGAACTGTAAAGTGTGAATGAAACTTGGCATGTACATTTAAGAGTTAGTGCTGGATATCTCAGGCATGTTCAGAAATATATAAAAATACCTCATAAATAATGTTACTTCTGCTTCTTCTTCTGCATGTTGATTCAATGAACGGAAATACAGACAGCATCACTCTGCCATTGTAATCCACATTGTGGTCAGAGGTGGGATTACATTCATAGTGATAAGAACTACTATAGAGAATGAATTGAAAAAGTTTAGAGAGTTAAGCTAAATTCCTGTTCCTCACATGTGGGAACTTTGTATGTATGTTCAAGACACAGTGCAGGATGTCTCAGGAATGTTTTGAACAGGGGTAAATTTTGCGTCTACTGATACCCTTAGTGTGAGGCATTTAGGGAACATCAGTAAATTGTAGCATACATATAGTCAGCCTGAGAGGCGTTTCAGGGATGGGCACAACTCTCTAGGTATTGAGAAATCAGCCTGTTCCGAACAGGCACGTTTTGAACGGGCACTGCACTAGTTAAAGGTAAAATAAAAAGAACATTAACAGTTAAATAAAATAGTGCCCTCTATGTACATTAAAAGAATGATAAAATGTATCACACAAAAGTAATTAATCAAAATTAAGTTTATAAATGCACCTTTGATTGGCATTTTCCAGATTGTTGTGTTCAACACATAAAATTCACACAGTCAGTGCAGTTGGTTATCAACCTAAACATACAATGATTTATTATATTTAGATTCTGTCTGTCATCACAGGTGTCTATCACCATCTCATCTTATACACTGTAAGTGGCTCTGGAAAAACGTGTACGCTGGTCAGAAGAAGTCTGCGTGACGCACACACATTCTCACCACACATTCTGTTTTTCTAAACACCAGTTTATGTGTGGGAAATGGTGTGTGCATGGTATTTGTGCATACGCAATACATCTGGCCTCTGGTCTAGAGAGTTACAGTGCAGATGTTGCTTTAAGTGAAGCACTCTGTCATAATGTCATTTCGAATGTACTGTATTTAGTTGGATAAATCCACCTAGCCTAATGGTAGAAAAGACTCTTGATCTTTGGTCTGAGCTTGTGGTGTGTGTGTATTTGTCAGTACAGCTGGCTGTTGCTGTTCTGCTACAGTGATGTGACAGCCCATATGCTGACAAATGCCTCTGTGTGCTGTGAATATTACATGCGAGTGAAATATAACAGAACAAACTGTAAATATGGAATATAACGTGCTGACCACATGGCACTCAACTCCCAGTTTTATTTACATCTGAACCACTGAGATAGGCGACACAGTGAAATATGAAATAAAATGACAACGATAAAATGATGTCAATCATGGTACATATCAGATATTTAAATGAAGGTTAAATTGAAGTCATTTAAAATACATAAATGCATTGTTAAATAAACTAAATGAAAACATCGAAACCATATAAATAATTGAATAGCCATGTAAATAAATAAATAAATCAGTAATGATCCTCCTGGTTCCAGTGGATGAGTATGGAAGAAAAGCTTTCTTTTCTGGTGAATCTGTAGCTCTGATCCTGGAAGTGTGTTAGCAATTATGGAACATTAGCCTGGTTGTTGTGCTGGCCAGATAGACAGGAAACAGAGACATGGATCTCTATGCTGGAGGCTTACAAGCCCCATAGACTACACTTCATCTCTCCCTCTCTCTTCTCTTTTCATAGGCCGACACACTTTCCAGCTGGATGTATGCCAGCACAATGGGAACACTTAGTGGAATGGAAATCGATCTCAGCTACCAACTGCTCAAACATCATATCCATTGGACTGCTAGGTAAATATGAGTTTACATCTGCATTGAGGTAAAGACAGCAACCGTCTCTGATCTCAGATCTGGTTCTTGTATTTGAAGGAAGTCAGGATCTAGTCTCACACAGATCTAGCACAAATTTTATGTCTAAATTAAGCAGAAAACTAAAAGAACTTGCACACAGGTAAAAATGCACTGTAGTTTGTTTAAGAACAACTTAACAGCAGCTGAACATCTTGTTTTTGCTGACCTCCAGTGGTTTAACTTGCCACATTGCTGCAGTGATGCAGACATGTACTCCAGGGTGTGTTAGTAGACAGTGACATCACTGTAAGGTGTGGTTATAGGTGCAACAGAGCACACTGCTGATGACGTCCATCCACACCCTGCACAGTCATGATATGATTAGCCTAGCTTATAGCATGCACATTCATGGCTCAGGCACATTTCTCCCTGGCTAATGATTAGGGTTGGTTTATACTGGACCAGAACTAGTTGGTACACTAGTCATACATTGTCCACAATGGAAATCTTAAGTGTTTATAGTTGTTCCATACAGCCACACTCTAAGGCGGAGTGAAAAGCTATAGTTTAAGAAGATATATTTTAAATATGGGGAACGCAATGACGCAACATTTTCAGACAATCTCTCCTGGAAGGCAGTCATAGGCCCCAGTCAGTCAGATCGCTTTTTGCAGATTGTAAAACACAAGGTGCACTGCACTGCCTTTTTTGTTGAAGCATTAGTGTTGTCTTAGTATTAGTGTTGCACAAAAGAGAGCTAGGGAGAGAAGTTCAAACACTGGCTCTTTTCTCACCTCCACACAGCTGAACTATCACTGTATGAAGTGGGTGTGAACGTCAGATTGTCCATTTCTGAAAGTCACAGAAATGGTTGGACTCAGCCACCACTAATCGGACTTTGAAAAGGTGTGGGGAGGAGGGGGATTCTGAAGCTATTTAAACTTCCAACAAGCAGTTCTGATGGAGTATACTGGCCCCTTTAGTTGACTGAACGTGCGCTGCTGCTGCTCTGTCCTGCTCACTGCAGTCCAGAAGGCTGTGGCCACAGTGAGCAGGATGAGCGCATGTTCATGTGCTGATATGAACAGTTGTCAGATTTACAAAGAAAGTTGCAAAGTTGGCAACACTGCCTCACAGTAATGACATGATTAGGCTACTGAGATATAACATGTTAATTTGTCAGCTTTGGAGATATTGGTAGGAGGTTTTGTTGTTTTTTTAACACTGGAAGCAAAGTTTCCAGTCTTTATGCTAAGCTAGGCTAACCACATTCTGACTCCTGCTCTGTGTAACACACAGACATGAGATTGATATCTATCTTCTCATCTGACTTTTGTAAAGAAAAATAATAAGTGTATTCACAAAATGTTGAAGTTTTCCTTTGAGTTGCTCTGAAGGCAGTAAATATGCAGTTTAAACCAATGAGATTCAGGGACGGCTTTAGTATTTGTGGAGGAGATTCTAGTTAAGCCTCGTCTCCAAGTTCCTAACAGACATATCTTCATGGGTTGTATCCAGCCTCTGAATTGGGACAGTCACAGTTTTCCATGAAGTCCCCAGGTCAGGGGGCTTTAAAGCCCTTCAGTGCAGGCTGTGTGTTAGTAAATATGTATATTTACAGCCTTCCTTCATAAAAAGCTCTTCTTTCAAAACTCTGAAGATGTTTACCACCTCCTGTGATGTCAGACCACCTCCTGTGATGTCAGCAGAGGTACAGTCCAACTTTCCTCTGACACACACTCTACTCTATTGATGTAATGGCTCACAGTAGCAACACTGTTTAGTATAAAAAAACTTGGATGAAGAGGAAAAATGGGGGAAGAGGAGGAGAGTGAGGAGCGTGAGTCACGTTGAAAGGTGTGTTTATGATAGAGGCTGAATAAACAGTGTGTTTACACATGCGTATTCATATATGTGTGTGTGTGTCCTCACAGAAACCATACTTTCTGTTTGTAGCATTAGCAAGGCAGGCACTGCAGCCTAACAGAACCTAATTGAGAGAAAGCAGAGGGTGGGGTGGCTGTGCAGCAGAACAACGTGTGTGTTGTTTGGAGTTTTTTCCAGAGTGGGACCCACAATGGACAGTGGAGAGCCACCTGAATGGGAAACCTCTCAGTCATGCTGCAAATTAAAACTGTACCACTTTTAGAATGTGCACAGTCTTGGGGATTATTTATGAGTTTTGGTACTGAAGGGGACACGACTGATCTTGAATTTTTGTTTATGCAAATGTACTCACACTTTCTAGGGAGGTGCAGCTAGTCTGGCCCCTGTTGTGTCAGCGTGGAATGACAACTACGTGCTGTGTATGGCCATGTGGTTGTATCTAAGCCTGGCCCTGTGGGTTTATGGCATATGCGTGGCTGTGGGGAGAGCAGAGAGGAAGCCACTGCTGGCCTCACTGGGCTATTTGTGCTCTAAAGGTCGCTTTGGAATGGACATTCACAGTGTTATGTAATTTGTGTTTTCCTAAAAGACCTCTGTGTGCAAGTGGGTCCATGAATCCACACACATCCAGCCCTCAGGCCAACAAGTGCATCATTTAACTTCCCCGCTCTGTAACTAATTTTGATAGTTACACAATATTCAAAGCCTCAGAAACAACATTGTCTCACTTTCACTTCTGCCATATAATCTTAAGTCATTTCATGCATTACATTCCAGTCTGAGAGACACAGCGTTCAGATAAACATGAACTTGCACAACTTTATTAACACTGTTAAGTCCTACTCACCGTAGTCGATCATGTTGTCTCTTAGCCAGCCTCCACTGCTTCTACTCAGGGTGCAAAAAGATGGAATTACTCCAGACAGACAGGCAGGAGTCCAGACAGACCATCGGGTCAGAAACTGACGTATCACTCAGAGCATATGGCTTCCTCACTGTGATTCATCTCGGGGTAATGTGCCTGTACCTCTCCTCCTCCTCCTCCGTCCTCCTCCCTCCTTTTCCTCCCCCTCTGTCTGGAGAACACAACAGTGTGTCTCAGTAAGGCACGGCTCCCCAAAATCACTGCCCCTTTCCTGTGAGCCAGCTCCAGAGAGGAAAACACACCGCACTTAGCTGGGCCTGACCTCACACCTACTTTGCATCACACACTGGTTGTAGTCTTTTACAAGGCTTCATGTGTGTGTGTGTGTGTGTGTGTGCCCTCAGTATGTGTGGGTACATGTACTTCACAGTATGAATAAATTCTCTGTGGCCCACTCCAGTGTACACATAAACACACACTCCACATTTAGTGTATGTGTGTGTATGGGTCTAGTTTTCAGTCTTAGGCAGTGCTGTTTGAACTGCAGCACTGGGCTGTAAATATGCAAATCTGGGTTGATTCTGGTGGAGGCTGTGGATGGACAGACCCACTCTGAGTGAACTCAGTTTGTTTTAGACAGGCTCTGATGGGAGGTGAGGCCTTTATAGGGTTTGGTATGTGGTTTAGGATATGGAGGAACATTAAATGTGGGCTATTTTCCAACATTCTCAGCAAAAAGGCTGCTATATAGCAGGAGCTGTCAAACAACATTGTGTCACAACAGCCACATTTAGCTTCACTTGATGATATTTAAGCCTAAAGACAAAGATTTGTATTGTTGTGTATTCAAACTTAGTTTTGAATTGTATAACTACATGTGTGGGGAAAATAATGATGAGAGTGAAAAATTCTCATCACCTTCCACCACCCAAATTCAACCATTTGCTATTCAGAGATTTATTGGGTAGAGTCTTGGCTTGTTGGTGGTGTCAACCACAAAATATCCACAGAAGATTAAGAAAGAATAAGGAAATTGATGGCTTGACCTGTTGACAAAATCAGCACAACAGAGGCTAAGATATCCTTCCTTTTAATCTCTAACATGGGTCAAGTTCCAAAAACACCGGATCCTACACTTCCCATAATGCAACTGAATAGAGTCTTATGGTGCAATCCATTGCAAGTCGGAAGTTGATAGTTCCGAGTCGGTATTCCTGACTTCTGATCGAAATGTGTCCCTGTGCATCTGCTTGGGAAAACATGGACGCCTACAGCAAACTAATGTTTGTATGGCAAGTCTGAACTTCACAAGCATCTAAGGACCTATATCATTTACCACCGCTGATTTAACAGATTAGCACACTTTAAAAGAGACAGGAGGAGTCTCTTTTAAAGAATGGAAATGGAAGAACTGAATGGAAATGGAAATGGCAACTACAAAGTTGTCACAGCATGTTTCACAACACAAACAACTACATAAAGTAAAAATTGATGAAAAGGCAATTCTGCACTGTTCACTGTGTGTGCCGCCATATTGCTGTGACATCAAGTGTGTTTCTGTCGGCAAACTCTGTTGGTGACTGTTCCATTGCATATTTTTGTGTTGGAGGTTGTTTTTTGCTGAGTTCCAAGTACAATGACTTGAAGCATTGGACTTTCCCTGCCTAGTAAACACCCACATCTTGTCCGCAGTTTATAATGCAGGCATACTGTTACAAATTTAAAGCGTTAAAGCTTTTTTTGGCCACTCAGGGGCAGCAAGACAACCTGTAAACGCATCTGACATAAAATGATCGTATGAAGTTGGTATGACTAATGTGTTACCAACCAGCTGCCAATGTGACCATCCAACAGTTAGCATTGATTTGGAGTTGTGTTAGTGTCCACTAGATGAATGTAAGTCCAATAGTCACTCTGATTTTAGCTCTGGTTTGGTCTAAACCAACTAATAGAAAAAAAAATCAAATTTTCCTCACCAGCATTTAGCAGCTCTTCAGCTATGGAGAGTTTTAGAGTGAACCAAACAATAAAGTTGAGGGCCATAAAACCAAAACAATGAGCTGAAAGAGGCTAAAAGTCTTTGTAGAGCTGAGGGGAACTGCAGAGTTGGTGGGAATTATCTGTGGGTTCATCGCTACAAGCAATTCCTTTCACATTTTTGTGTAACATTTGAGCCAATGTTAATATAAAAATATTAATTAGTGCAACATGACAGTGTCCAACCATAAAGAGACTTAATGTCACTTGAGTACTTTTCCAGAGACACAGAACCACATTATACTAATTATACTAGATTATATGACTAGCAAACATGTAAAATTGGTGGAGCACCCCTCTACTACAGACCTTCTGCTATGTCCAAATTCCATACTAAATGCCAACTATATATAGTATATAGGGGAGAACGGGGTATAGAGAGCCAGTGGGTAAAATGAGCCACCCCCTTTATCTAGGTAACCATAAACAAAAGTAATTATGTGACCACAAATTAAAAAAGTATAGTTCACATTACTCAATCCATTTTGGACTCAAGCACATGGAGAGAGTGGTCAGCAAAACAGAACAAAAAAAATGACTTTTGTCACGCCAAGTGAATTCATCATGTTGCTAAAGTTACCAGTCTTGTATCTTAATTTAAAAAGATAAGTTTTGGACATTATTACATGTTAATTGAATTCAGTGTAAGCTACAAAACAAGGTCATAAACTCAGTATAATTGTGGATCTGAACCACTGTGTGAAACAGTTTTGTCATAATGGAGGTTGTGGGGTAAAACATGCCAGTGATGTTGGGGCAAGTTGAGTCAATGGCTCAGTTTACTCCCAAAAATTATTTTCTGATATTCTAGAGACTAGAGACACTGTTCATGTTTGATCCCTGTTACAAGTGCTACAATGTTGATGAATAAATACCTAATTGTTGACTAAAGTTAAGTTTAAACCACACACACAAACATGCTGTACATACAGATGGGTGACAAATTAAAGGAAAAGCCAACATAAAGTGTCTTAGTAAGGTGTTGGGCCACCAGAACAGCTTCAATAAACATTGGCATTGATTCTACAGTCTCTGGAACTCTTCTGGAGGGATGAACACCATTCTTCAAAAAGATATTTCCTCATTTGGTGTTCTGATGATGGTGGTGGAGAGCGCTGTCTAACACATCAGTGCAGAATCTCCCATAGGTGTTCAATTGGGTTGAGATCTGGTGACTGTGAAGGTCATAGCATATTATTCACATCATTGTCATACTAATCAAACCATTCCGTGACCCCTGGTGCCCTGTGAATTGGGGCATTGTCATCCTGGAGAAGACAACTCCCATCAGGATAGAAATGTTTCATCATAGGATAAAGACGATCACTCACAACAACTTTGTATTGATTTGCAGTGACCCCTCCTACTAAAGGGACAAGTGGACCCAAACCATGCTAACAAAATGCCCCTCAAAGCATAACAGAGCCACCAGATCCCCTCACTGTAGGGGTCAAGCATTCAGACCTGTACCGGTTTTTCCTTTAATTTGTCACTTGTCTGTTTACACAAAAGTACATTTACACACACATTCTTTCAGGAGCTAAACCACAAGGATCACAGTTTAATCTTTACTGAAAATGTTTGAACAACAAGACACACACATATGGTTTTACTTAAAAGTACAAGTTTTTCGCCTTTGTTAGATTGATGGCATTAATTAAGTTCAACATTATTTTTAATTTTATAATTTATTTGCTTGATTTTGTGTCATTTTTATATCAGTATTTAATGGTAGCACTATTGACCCCATCCCCATGCTCATTTTACCCCTACCTTGGGCCAAATTGTGCCATAGGACTAACTTTTTTTGATGGCTCATTGTTCTAAAACCATACTGATTAGATAACTTGTTTTAATTTCCATGGGTACACAACAACCTGAGGTATATATGGTAACTATTATTTGAAACAAATACAGTTCCGTTTTTGCATTAAAATCATCAAATGTAAAAAGTGGCCAATGTTACCCTGTTCTCCCCTACTATATACTGACTGTCATTGTATAGTGCTTTGCAGTTAATATACAAAAATCGTAATGTTCAACATCACATTCAAAAATGACATATGTTTAATTCAGTCATTTTTCCAGAGTGAATGCACTTCATACTCATATCCTGGCCAAACGTACTATAGTGTAAGTGAAATACTCAGTTTTATAAATGAGGCATAAATTGACTGGAGTGTGGTTGGAATTTCTCACCACTGAAGCCACTGGCTCAGTGAGATCACTTTACTATCTTGCATATAGCAGCTGTGGCTGCTATATGTGGCATTATTGAAGGGTTTAATCTGATATATAGTGGCCTCCTAGAAAGTGCGCAAGGAGGGTCTACAATGCAGAACACCTATGGTGCTTTGGGAGATAAGAACCACAGGATTCAAAATAAGCAGATATATTACAAATTAGAGGGTTATTTATCATTAATGATTTTATGGAACTACTGCCTCAGACCAAGTGTCTGAAGAGCCGCTCTGTTTTTCTGGATAAAAACCTTATTTCAAGTGGATCTTCACCTCTTGTAATCCAAAATGAACTTATCTGGGCCCTGTTCATGATCCAAGTCCTGCTGTCAGACTGGGGTGGCCAAGGTTATGCACACTGTCTTAACACAGAACAAAACCAAGATGACTCTTGGATGGATTGCTGACTAGCTTGCAAGGTAATAAGATGCAACTTATAAATTAGACAGCTTTAGAGTTGTTGGAAGGCAAGTTAAAATCCCTGAGTGTTCCCTTAAATTCCTTTCAATAAGTCATTAGCTTATTTCACCCAGATGTGTGTGAAAGATGCATGAAAGCAACCAAAACATGAATAATGGAAATAGTCCCATGAAGGGAAAGCCTCACATTTACACCTGGCAACTTTCATCCACTGTTGACCACTGGGAGAGACCCTGCTCACTGAGCTGCTCCTGAGCAGCTGTATGGTGGCTGTGCAACTTCAGTAGTCCCTCAATATACACTCAGTAGTCTCCCAAGCTGGTCTTCACATGTGGCATGAGGCTTCTGCTTCCCACAAACACATTTCCAACAGAGTTCTTCATTTGTACATCATTTAGATAAATGAGTCAGATATCCTCAGTGTGAGGAGTTTGCCATGTATTCTGTTGTGCCTCCCTCTAGTGGCTCACCTGTGTCACTGTGGATGGGGGGGTTAAATAACAACAATAAATTCCTATAAAGGTCTCTTTCAGTTTGAGGACTGTCCAGCAGTAAGATGTTGGATGAAAAGATGGGATAATCACAGGTGTCCATGTACAGTATGTAGCTGTTTTGTCATAACACTGTGGGACTCTATAACAAACTTTATGTTTCATGAAGTCTTTTTCATGAAATTAACTCTGTGGTAAATTTGGTGATTTGTGATTTTGGGCAGTACAAATCAAAAGTGACTCCATAAAGAACCTAAATCTAAAGTATTCAAAAGTTCAGCTGTTTATAACTTCAAGTGCCCTGCTTGTAATGCTAATTACAGGCAACCTGAATGCTGTTTAATGTCCAGATTAATTTAACACTTAAGGGAACCAAACAGCGCTGCGTATGAACATTTAACCTCATGCAACAGATTCAAACATATAACTGATATTATGAAACTTCCTGTTTAATTGGAATTGATATCTGGAACAAACTTGGGGACAATGAAAAAAAGACATTCATCTATGGACAATATACAAAAACTTATTTAAGTAAATACTGGGAGATCCTTCTTCTTAAAGAAGCATTTGCCATCAACGGATATAAACCATCCCTGAACAGTAGTCTAAATGCCCCTAAGATTCTGAAGTTGTTTACATATTGACAGCATATTCTATCTTACAAACAGTGTGGAGTGACATCATCAGCCTCATAGATAAAACAGAGTAATTAGCTGTTGTTTCCTGACATCTCCACCTACTGCTGGCCGTGGTTTTAAAGAGCAGCAGTACACTTTAAACAGAAAATATCTCTCTTTCTTGACAGACTTCAGACTTGGTGAAAGACTAACATGAATTGGCAGACAATTTTGAATTTTGAATTTGGCAATTTGGAATGCCCTACAGATACTTAAATATGACCTTGAGTTGTTGAGGATCCCTGAATACTCCATTAAGCAACTGATGAGCAACAAGAAAGCTTTTGAAATGGGACAAGTCTTGTCGACCCATTAGGGGTGTGCCTGAATACAAATATGTTATTTGGCAAAGCACAAATAGTGGGGTTTTTTTTACGAATATTTGTTTCATACAAATATTATTAAAAAAATATTTGTTTTTGGGAAGAAAAAAAAACATGTCAAATACCAGCACGCAGGTCGGTTACATCACTCTCTCAGGCTCTCTCCTCTGCTCTGCTGTTACGTCTATCAGCAGGTCTCAACGAGGGGAGTCACATCCACCTGCTATATGACGCACATTTCCTTATTTGGACATCACTCCTGGAGTTGGGGGTGTTCCCCAGTGATAATGCTGAGCTATTGACAGGTGCGAAGTTCTCCTAAGGGACTCTCCATAAGCTGTTGGCCCCCTTCTCCTTTCCACAAAGTTAGGTTGTAAAAAATGTTATATGGTGTGCTGTCTCTGTGTTATGGGTGTATAAATAAGTGATTCTAGGTTGATAGCGATTTAAGCTGCGTCATCCAACCAGTAATAGAGGTTGTGTAATGCAGAAAGCACTTGCTCAGCATGTGCCCCTGCTTCTCTTCTCTCTGTTAGAGAAGCAGATGGTGGGCGGCTTCATTCAGCTGCAGACTGTGCTAGCCAAAAAAAGCCCAGCGCTGAAAGCATCCACGAGCACTAATGTAGGTGCGATGTGATGAGAAAGAAACACATCCCACCCAACATGGCAACACTCAAAAGCAGATCTGTATCTTGCTGCACTCACTAGTACCGTTATTTATCAGACCAGCAAACGTGGCACATCTCCCTGGAAAACGGTGAGGCGGCAAGTGGCGTTATATCCTCAAACAGGAATAAGGCTTCATGCCCACACATTGACCAGAGTGAGGACATCTCAAGTCTGCTTAGTGTCAGCACTGCCTCCCGCTGTTCACGTCGCCTTGCACAGGACCGATATTTACAGCTCACTGCTTGGGGTTATGTTAGTGCGGCTGGCAGCATTACTTCTTCCTTAGAGAGTAATGCCCTGGGCCCGCTCATGGACTGAGGGGAGGAGACACCGAGTCTGGTCTGCCCCCCTCCGGTTATTTGTAAAACACTGAAAACACGGAGGATGATGGATAGACGTATCTAACGCTTTGTTGAGGCAGCTGACGTTGATGTGTTCAGCTCCGTCAGCTTGACCCATTCGATACCGGCCCCCCCTGGGCCAGTCTTGTGTTTATGGAAGGTATGGCAGTGGAGAGGGCTGAATAAGAATATTATAGCTTCCTGGCTGCTGCCCCCCAGCTGACCACCCGTCCTCTGACACGGTTTTACGAGGAATGATGTCATAGCTGCGCACTACCGGAGTAGATGGACAAAACACTGAGACTGGGTTGTTCAATACAGTATCCTCCCAAGAGGAGATAGATTTTCTCTTTGAGAAGATCCAGAACCTGTTATAGAAACAGGCTGTCTTGATCGTTCCCACTCATGACAGACAGAAGGGGTTATACTCTGCATACTTCCTGGTTCCCAAGAAGATGGGAAGTTTCAGACCCATTTTGGATCTCCACATTCTGAAACAATGCATCACCAGAAAGACGCTCCGCATGCTAACCATGAGGACATTGCTGGAATTGGTTCAGCCATGTGACTGGTTGGTTCACCACCATCTACCTGAAAGACTCTTATTTTTCAGCAGTCACGCAGCATTTCCAGCCAGCTCCAGGATCTCAGCAGTCAGGTACTTCACAGCTACCAGGTAAACGGGGGCGCCTGTACCGACACACTCCGCATAGTTCCCCTTCCTCGGCAGCCTGTGGACATGGCCGACTGGGAACTGGAGCCTGGCACGAGAGGAGTGGGTCTTTGCCTTAGCGCAGGCTTTTCCTCCAGTTTTTCCCCTGCCACACATTTTTGGATCCTTCTTTAGAGTCTGGTCTCAAAGAAAATTGCGAGGTGGTGCTGAAACACAGGAAGTTCCTGCATTTCACCTTTCAGGGGATAGCCTACGAGTACAACAGACTACCGTTCGGCTACTTGCCTGTGCAGCAAGGTGCTGAACACTGCAGCCACTACACAACTGGGGCATGAGGGTTTTCTTTTACTTAGACCACCTCATTGTCATGGCCAGGTCCAAGGAACGGGCCATTTTCCACACAGCCAGTTTGGTGCTGCACCTAACCCGGTTTGGTTTTGCTATCATCTGGAAGAAGAATGCCCCCCTGCCATGCCAGCAGGTGGAGTATCTGGGAGTCGTGTTTGACTTGGTCAGGCTGTGGACTGCTCTGTCGGAACCCAGACAGACAGTCCTGCAGCAGGCAGTCCTCAGACTAAAGTGGGGTATGGCAGTGACAGCTTGGACTGTCATGCAGGCATTGGGGCTCATGACAGCGGGCCATCCAATCGTTCCACAAGAGCTCCTGCACATGTGCCATCTGCAATGGTTGTTCATCAGCCTGTGCTTGGATTCCGAAAGGCACAAGCACTGCTGGGTGAATGTTACCCCATCAGCGCAGGAGTACCTGCATTATCAGGGGTCCCCACGGCATCTGTTGACTGGAACACCACTGGGTCGAGTGAGCTCCTACATAGGGGTGTTCACACATGCATCCCTGACCGGGTGGGGGGAGAGCGATAGGTGGTGTGTGACCTTCAAGGGAAAACCGACACATCAACCTCCTCAAACTTCAGGCAGTGCTCCTGGTTATCTAACACTTTTTGACTCTCGTTCAGGGGAGAAATGTGTTGGTGAGAACAGACAACCGCTCCACAGTTGCCTACATCAACAGGCAGGGCGGAGTCTGATCCACAGCCCTGTTCAAGATGGTGGAGAATCTGTTGGTGTGGGCCTCAGAACACCTCCTGTCTCTGAGAGCCGTCCACATTCCAGGTCTGGAGAACAGGGGTGCTGACCTCATGTCAAGAGGCAAAGAGGCAGCCCTCCGGCAGATGAGTGGGTGCTGCACCCCGAGGTGGTGCAGCAGATTTTGAACCGGTTCAGGAGAGCAGAAGTGAATTTGTTCGCCAGTTGAAACAACACCAACTGCCCACTGTGGTTCTCTCACGCCGCAAGATGATCCACCTCTGGGGTCGGACGCGTTTGCACACACACCATGGCCAAGGATGCTGCTTTACACCTTTCCTCCTCTCCATCTCATTCCCCCTCAGTTGGAGAGAGTGATACAAGAGAGACTGTTGGTAATTCTGATAGCCCCGGACCACCACTCTGCACCATGGTGCACAGAGATGACCCAGATGTTGGTGGCCCAGCCCTGGTCCATTCCCCAAGTGTGGGGGGCTCTGTCCCGGGAGGTGGGCTTGATAGGCCTGCTGCACATGTTGGGCCAACCTCTTCAGACTTGGCTCCTGAGAAGGACAGGCTGATGCGGGCTGGACTGTCTGCACAGGTGGTGAAGACTATCCAAGTGGCAAGAGCAGGGTCCACCATTGCTTGCTACAAAGGTAAGTGGTTAGAATTCCAACACTGGTGCAAGGAAAGGAGACTGGACCCCTTGACATGTGCAGTGGGAGAGGTTCTCTCCTTTCTACAAAATCTGGTAGAAAAGGGGCTGATAGACCTGTCTTCACCCACCCCCTCTTGAAACATTTACAGGAGCTTACAGTGGGTTAGGAGACAACGGCTGGTGATATGTGTCTCCACCCCCCAGTGGGAACTGCCGATGGTGCTTGAGGCCCTAGTGAGTGATCCCTTTGAGCCTCTGGAGCGCTCCTCTCTGAAGGTGTTGTCATTCAAGACAGCTTTGCTGCTTGTGCTGACCTCAGCTAAGAGAGTGAGTGAATTGTGCACCCTGTTGGTTCACCCCAGCTGTTTGCTGCTTTGTGGTAACCACAGTGGTGCGACTCTCAGACTGACCCCTCCTTTGTTCTTAAGAACATTAAGAGTTCATTTAGGTTGAGAACTATTCATCTAGAGGTGTTTTGTCCTCCACAACATGGGGACACCAGGAAGGCAAAACTGCACCTTTTGTGCCCAGTACATGTTTTGGGAAGTTATGTTCAATTCACAACCCCCTTTCGGTGCCCTGAGCAGCTGTTTGTGTGTTATGGAGAGGGAGTGGCTGGTAAAGACCTGTTCATGAAGCAGTGTCTACTGCCTTATTCAGTGGGGTGAGTGTCGAGGACATATGCATGGAAATGTCTTGGTCTATGCATTGTCTGTTCATAAGGCTCTATCTCTTGGACATGACAGGCACCTTTTCAAGGTCTGTGCTCTACTACCCCCCACCCCCCCTGCATTGTCCTGTGATCCAAGATGACTCAGGGAATGGAGTGTGCAAGGACCCCTGCAAGGTTAGGCCATGGTTTCCCAGTTCATGTTCATGTTACTGGGCCAGGTTGAGCCCCCTACTGCTCCACTTAAGCAGCTGGGCTGGGTTTATAAAGTAGTAGGAGGGCTGAGGCGACTTACCTATAGCCAGCCAGGCTCAGTGAGGCAATCTGATGACATGTCATGGCAGGGGGAACATTAATTGGGCTTGGTCTACTGTACCAATAGAGTGCAGTAGAGGGCAGACCTCAACCAACCACAAGGAGTCCCTGCTGCAGTGACCATGACATGAACCTTAACTGGCTTCCCACCTGATCAATGCCAGTTGAGCAAAAAAGAGGGCAGAGCCATGATACCAGAAGTATCATTCATCTTTTAAACCTTCATTACAGATTACCTCAATGTTCCTCAGAATGTCTTTTGGATAGTTTTACAATAATGTAATGTTTTGACCTAAATATTTCAACTACGGTATATTTCTGAGAAATCAAGCTTCTTGATTGATCTGTTAGTATAGTGAATGGCTTCAAATAGTATGGTAGCCTTAGTGGCTATAGGCCTTTTTCACAGCTGACATTTTAACTTGTGATGGTACGAAAAGCACAGGTGTTACGACTAACATCAATGATGGTTCAGTTCTACTCAAGTGTTCCAGTAAGCCATGACAGTGTGACAGTGAGCCAGCATGCACAATACCTGGACCCTGAATCTGAAGCAGTTAAATGGAATTCATTCATCACTGTGACATCTCTAATGACTTCAGTGAAAAAAACTATCAGTGTGTAGAAGAAACCAGCCACAGGTGCAAATGTTGAACACATCGTCATTACAATCAGGGACAAAACACTGTAAGTCTACTTTAGTTGCTGAATTCATCCAAAATTGACCTTGACCTGAAACAAAATTGTTTGAAACGGCTGAATGTGTAAACAGGATTATACAAAGTATCATCTCTACTGTGTGGGGCACAGAAGTTTAAGGTTGGTGATTTGATGCTTCTTACTGCTGTGCACCTTGGGAGTTTTTTTAAAGCTTTTTTCTGAGCACAGCCTTGTACCTTTCATGAAGATTTTTATTTTTCAGTGCAGTTGCTTATCTTTTATACTGATGATTCAACTAGGAGAGTTGCAATCACATCTAAGGAGGCTGTCCTTCCAAGAAAAAGAGTATCACTTGTTTCTTCAAATCACTCCCCAACGATAACCAAGTGGCTATTAGTTTAACCATGACAACAAAGGTTTCCTAATCTTCACAATGATCTTTCCTTAACCTTATAACCAAGTTGTTTTTTTGGACAAACCTAACCACACCAGATCAATAAATGTTCAGTTCTGTGACAGTGACTTATAATGACTTGTAACAGTTTGGAAAGTACTTATATGGAAGCCAGATCAGAAAGCACAAACATGGATATTTTTAAAGGTGACTGTATGTAGTGTTTTAGTTTGGAGGAATTGTTGCATCCAAGACTTGGAAGTGATCCAACTGCCAGTCACCTAACATTGTCTGCATGCAAAAAAGACTGGAACCCCCAAGCTCCCTGAAATAACTCTTCCCTCTTAATGTGTTCACTGGAATGCATGACCAAGCTCAGAGTTACTCTGAGCATCACTGCTGTGCTCAGCAAGAATTTTACCCCTGCAACCCAGACTTGTGCACCCTCAGTTTGAATTATGTGCTACATTATCATACCACTATAATGCAATTTTAACAAAAACATTTTAGGCATGACATTCACTGTAATGGATGACTTATCACAAGCATATTTCTGCAGCCTGGTTTTCATTCTGTAGTGAATTGAATAATAACCCATATTACCCATATTAAGTATGCAGTAGTGAATGAGATACAACATGCAAAAACAGGTCCTTAAAAGTAGATATTTGAAGGTAAAGCTTGTACACCAGAGTCAAAGAGTCTATATAAACTGGGATAGGGCTAAATTTATAACTACCATTCTATGTCTGTTCCTCATTGATACACATCATGATTGTATGTTAGTTTTAAGTTTTAAGTATTTTATGTTTGAAAATGTAATTTGACATGTCATTTTCTGTGATTAACTTTTAATGTAGACATTTAGTTTGTAAGTTTAAAAAATACCATGTGGCTTGTAAATGTTATGGTAAATGTTATTATGGTGTAAGAGTACATGTCTCTTGTTTGGTTATATGCTGGATGTCTCAGTGGAGAAATTAACTCAACCACAATGATCTAATAGCACACAGTAGACAGGCTCTGCTTCTGTACTGTACTGTGCTGTGTGAAGGAAATGGACCACACCTCAGAGGGAAAAGAGGGTAAAAAACATCCTCAGTAAACAGCCTGAGAGCAGGAAACTCTCTCTCTGTTCTCTCTGGCCCTGACCTGACAGTATTTCACTTCCATCTCTGAGCTGAGCCTGCAGACACTGGGTTGGGCAGAGTTGGGCCTATATTTAAACAAGAATACACTCCCCTCCCTCTGATCTGAGATAGAACACAGTAGACCTACTTTTCTGTACTTCCAACGCTGTCCGCCACATGAGACAGAAGTGTCACAGGACAGAACGACTATGGAAAGCCACTGGGCTAGAGGTGCATCACCTACATAAAGATGTCCATTACTCTTCCAATGCACTAGTTAAGGAAGCCTGGACTGCTTATTTTGCCAACTTAATTTCTTCCTCAAGAAGAGATCCTAAGATTTTATTTGACACTATAAATAACATTGTCTCACTGCTGCCCTCTTTATTACCATCTTTCTCTAGCGATAATTGCAACAAGTTCCTCACTTTTTTTGTGGACAAGGTAATGGCTATTAGGTCTAGCATTCATCCTAGGACTTGCCTGCCCAGCTCTAGCCTTACTCTATCTCCTCTCGTTGTAGAGTCTTTCTAATCAATCAGCTTACAAGATCGGATAGTACTGACTAGGAAAATGAAGTTATCCTCTAGCCCAATAGATGTAATGCCATCTTCTCTGTTTTTACAAGTTTTGCCAATTATTGGCACCGCTATATTAGCTATTGTCAACTCCTCAATGTCTTCAGGATGTGTCCCTTCCTATATTAAACATGCCACTATCCAGCCCATATTAAAGAAACCTGACTTAGATGCTGCTCTGCCCAAGGATTATAGGCCCATATCTAAACTCCCATTCTTGTCAAAAAATTTTAGAGAAGGCTGAGGCCAGTCAACTCACCACTGCGCTGGAGAGGCATAGTATTTATGATAAGTTTCAGTCTGGGTTTGGGAAACAGCACTCTACTGAAACTACTCTTCTAAGGGTCTCTAATGACATTTTAATGTCCTCTGATGCGGTTGATTGTTCTGTGGTAGTGCTATTTGACCTCAGTTCTACGGTCTATACCTGCTGTATGTGAAAAGTGCCCTGAGATTACTTTTGTTGTGATTTGGCACTATATAAATAAAACTGAATTGAACTGAATTGAAAACTTCTGTATTGGACACAGTAGACCATCATATCCTGATAAAGAGGTTACGTGATTGGGTGGGCATATCAGGCATAGCATTGGACTGAATTTTATTTTATCTCACTGACAGAAGTTTTACCGTCTCTATTGGTGATTTTGTGTCAGATTCCTCTCCATTGTCTTGTGGTGTCCCACAAGGTTCGGTTCTGGGGCCCCTGTTATTCTCTCTATATTTGCTGTCCTTGGGACGGATCATCAACAGATTTGGTTGCTTATCATTTATATGCAGATGATATCCAACTCCACTGCTCATTCAAACCTAGTGAGGCTTTTAGGTTATCCAGGCTTCTGGACTGTCTTAATGCTATTAAAGACTGGACAGCAGAACACTTTCTACAGCTCAATGCTGAAAAGCAAGCAACTGACCAGATCTTATTTTTTCCACTTGAGAAATATCAGTAAACTGAGATCTGTAGTTTCAACAGAACTAGAAATGCTTATACATGCCTTTATCTCTTTTCGCATTGACTACTGCAATGCACTATTTACCTCTCTTAGTATCTCTGCCCTTTATTGTCTGCAGACAATCCAAAATGCTGCCCCAAGACTGCTCACCAGGTCAAATAGACGGTCTCACATTACACCTATACTTAAAACTCTTCATTGGCCTCCTGTTACGTATAGGATTCAGTTCAAAATTCTCACTCTTACTTACAGAGCTTTGCACGGTCTGGCTCCTGCCTATGTGGCTGATCTACTACACCCATACACATCGGCTTGCTCTCTTAGGTCTAACATGCAAAACTTGCTCTTTTCCACACACCCACCTTAAGACCCATGGTGATTGAGCTTTTAAGGCCGTGGCACCTAAGCTATGGAATGCTCTGCCTGCACCCTTAAGGTCTGCTGATTCTGCTTATTCATTTAAAAAGCAGCTAAAAACACACCTGTTTAGAAAGGCGTTTGGGTAACTTGTAAGAATGTTTTTTACTGTGTATTTTTATTACAGGTTGTATATTTCTTTATTTCTTTGTATTTCTTTGTGGCATCATTCTCATGTAAAGCATTTTGTGACTAATATCTGTGAAAAGCGCTAAATAAATATCTTTTACTTACTTACTTCTTCTAGTATTCTTATGTTCTATCAAGACAAATTAAGAATCTGTTGTTTTCTTCTGATTTGGAATGGTCAGTTCCCTCATACTGCTGTGCTTGTGCCAGTACTCCCCTTATTCACATGTTGGTGTGTGTATTGGCCGGTTTCAGCAAGTATTACATTCTGAATTTCTACAGTGAATAAAAGATACTAGGCAGGGGCAGAGCTAGACTCTCAGCACAGAGGGGGCAGAGCATTCTCGAGGGGAGAAAGTCATTTTAAAATTCACAACTGTAATAGCTGATACATCCTATCCTATCCTGTCCTATGCATAAACCCAAAATGTCACTTACTGAGACAAGCAAGCCTACAGTATGTCTAAGAAAACATACAGGGAAGCCAATTTGTCAGATAGGCTTGTTTTGAAAAACAAAAAGACAGGTTGCTAGTCACGTTCAAATGTTTCAGCACTGAGGACAGCATGCAGCGCTCTATGTGCATCAATTGATGAATGGTTCAACGGTACACCATAGAGTAAAATGTAGAAGTGTTGGTACTGCATACCTGTGAGTACCGGCTCACTTCGAGCACTGCCTGCACCATTACTGCGACTACTACTTCAACTACTGCCATGAAAATATAGAATGTAACATCTAACATACATATTCTATGCTAAAGGTTTTTTACTGTATTCCACAAGAACACACTGTAGTCCAGAAGTGGTAGTAATGCTACAGCTGTTTGATTTCTAACGCTTATTTCTTTATTATTTCTTCCTCTTCTTCTTATTTCTTATTATTATACCCTACATCAAAATTCATGCAATAATTTGTAATTAATCATTAATTAGTGTTACAGTTCATTCATCACAGCAAAACCACTTCCACCAGCTCTGTTCTATTGTCTCTATTCCTACTAAAATGTATCTATATCAAAAATACTACACCATATCAAATCTCTCACAAAAACACATAAAACAACATTATCAGTCCCACACCTAGTGTGGTTTGTAAGATAACATTGTAATGACAGCTAACACATCCAACAGTTATCAGTCAGGAGTAATCATGCAATCATGTTTGCTCATGTCATGTCGTTTGGTCATGTGACTCTCACCTTGTAGGTCGTAGCCATCCCTCAACAGTCTCCCCTGGTCTCCCCAGGAACAACGCTGGGCTGTGAGTCAGAATTGCAATAACACCCACTGGCCAAGAAAGACTTTATCCCATTAAATTATTTTGTGCCATTTATGTGGGGGGAGTCAGCAGGAAGTTAGCTGGTTACAATAGACTACAAATGTACTGTTTAAGCAGGAAAATAAGTTGTTGTTCATATTGTAATTAGTGATTTTGTATAAATCTCCTGTTGGCTAGCTCTTTAGCATGGTGCTTGGACTCATGCCTTGCAGAGCAGAACCATGCTTTAAATTCACAATCAGTACATTCTTGTGTATATCCCAGCTAGCCATGTTCCTTTTAATCTTGCAAAACAGGACAATGTCTAGTGAGTGTGTGTGACTGGAAAGTACAGTATATGGGTAACATGAAGAAGACAGAAATGGGCCTAGAGGCAGCAGGGAAGGATGACGTCACACCCCTTGAATGTTCCCAGAAGAGATGGTTACTGCTGGTTCACATTAGCTTGTGCACACACTCACATACACACATGACCCTGAAGCACACCACATGGATCCTCCTCATTGGTATTCATATCATTGTGTTTTGAATGCTGTAAAATGCTTGGATATATACAAAGCAAGGTGCCTTACAGTTCAAAAGCAGGGGCTTAGGATTTGGGGCTGCAGTGACTGAATGATGAGAAGAAAAAAAACAACAAAATAAACTTTTTAGTAGAAAAGTGATTAGTAGTTTAGTGGTAATATGACAAAGAAAAAATGCTCCAAATGCTACCTTTTTATCAGATATAATACTGTGCTCCATTATAAAACCACACGCAAGACCTACATATCTTGTCATAATGAAAAAACAAATGAAAAACTTTTCTTATTACAACGAAAAAGAACAATAGAAAGAAGTGAGGTTGGCAGACCTCTGTAACTGCTCCTCATCTCTGCTGGAGGCTGGCAGCTCCAGGCTACATTAGCCGCTATTAGCATAACATGCCTGAATCAACTTGCAATGTGGGTGCATGGAATAAAAATACAATATCTCTCTGCTGTTATGTTGCATTGAATTTTATCCGTTCTTTACTGTCCATTGTGAGTCCAACAATGTTATAGGAGTGCAATGCTACAATGGTGGAGTATACTCCCCTTAATTGCAGCTTTACTTTACCAACATTTTTATAATTTAGTTTGAATACCAGAAGTTCCAGTTTGTTCAGCATTGTCCCGGGTGTCCTGAGTCCTCACAAATATCTGTAAAACACTAAACTGTCCCAGTTTTCAACATTCACTACCAAATTGTCCTGGTTTTGACCACAATTAAAATAACAATTGTAATATTGTACTTGTTTTCAGCGCTTACATAGACGTTTGTCCCACTCATTACTACCTAACCAATGTAAAAACATAAACAATGCACCATGCATCTGAATTCAACACTAATTTGTCTGTGTGGCTCCTTCTGAGAGAACCTGTCAGTAACGGTTAGCCATCATGCACTACGAGTAGTTGAGATTTGGAAGGTGTGCATGTCGGCTCCTCTGCGAGTATCGAACACCTACAGTTACTCATAACACCCTTCTCTGTGTAGGTTTGCAGAGACGTTTCCATGTGTCTTCGGAGAAACATAATTCCATTCTATTTTACCATCACACTGTCATGACGCCTGTGCTTTTCCTACTACATCAATGTTTGCTGTGAAAAGGGTCTATCAGATTGTGACTGGCTGTTCGACACCAAATACCTGCTAAGCCTTCCCATTAGCCTCAGCTGCACTTTGTGTTTGGTGCTAATTAGCAAATGTTAGCATCCTAACATGCTAAAGTCAGATTACCTGCTAAACATAAAAATGTTAGCATGCTGACACTAGCGTCTAAGCACCACTGTCACAGAGCTGCTAGTGTGGCTGTAGTTTCGTGGTCTTGTTCTGTCATTAAATGTATTTTAGCAGCAAGCAGGATAAGCAGTAGGAGCTGCAGACTTACAACAAGAGCTGCTGCTATCTTGTTTCCACACTGTAATGGCTGTAATATCACCCAACCTCCACCTGGCTTCAAGACAAGAGGAAATTAGGATAAAACAATAACCCTCTGCCTGTCCTGCTGGTAGAAACAGGATATGTGAACGGTGCTCAGAGTGAATCACACTAACACTTTCCCACAGTATAGAGGTATGAGGTGAGCTTCCTCCTCTGCATTGTCAAACCAGACTTTGATTAAGTCAGTGATTGCAGAGGTGAACTGAGACACAGCCCAGTGTAATGCTTGTGTTTGTGTGTGAGGACAATAGTTAGCAGGGTGGGGTCCTGGTCAGGGACAGGATATGAAGTGTGTATTCTGAGCGGGGAGTGGGCTTGCGTTAACAATGTGTACACTGTCTGCTCATCAGGAGGAAGTTCTCCAACTACTCTGAATCCAAAAAAAGATCCTGAAACCACTGTGGCTCAAAGGTCAGCGTGTGGGTGTGAAAGTGTCCAGCCAACCATCTCTTCTCTGCATGCAGGTCCAAAGAATAGGAGGGTCCCAACATGGCTAAGGTTAAAGGTCAGACTTGTACTGTGGCGTGAGCCAAAGAAGGGCTGGGCCTGGAATTAAAAATGACGAGAGACAGCCAAGTTTCCACATTCTGTGGCTGAATGTGAACGGAGGGTGTTTTCAGTAAAACAGAGCAGATGTCAAGGCTGTAGAACAACAGTTTAGTTCCATCACCTGCAATAACAGCAGAGGATCACCTCCCATCACTGTTCACCACCAGACCTGCCGTGATATATCATCTGAATCCACTGAGTGCAATACAGCAAACGTGTTCATTGAAGTGTTAAGCCTCTCCACACTGCTCTTTACAGTGATTATAGCATAAGCATATTAAGGACACCTGCTGTTTTCATTAAAGTTCAACATTTTGGGAAATATGTTTATTTGCTTTCTCCCTAAGAGTCAGAAGAGTGATAATTTATTGCTAAAACTCAGAAGAGTATTACTGGTCAGGAAATACTGATTCACTAAATTCAAAAACTTAAAGTATGATGAGATAACAATAGTTTTACATGACATTTTGTCTTTCCTGATTCTCTGACTAGCGCCACTGTGGTGACCTGAAATTTACATTATTTACTTTTCACTATCTCTCAATAGTAGCAAGGTCATAGCTGGGATTTTAGATATACTGAGGTCATGAGACCAAGTTCCTACCAAAGATATGTTAGATTATATGCTTGAATCATGTGACAGATAGAATGTAACCTGTATGGACCATGTAGGACATAAATCTGATTGATTCCACTGATCAATTTGATTGTTCGCCCATATCAGGTTTGAAGTTTGTTCAAGTTTTTAGTAACCTGACTTTTGATATGACTTTGACTTAATTTTTACATCGGAATTTGACTAATTCCATTCGGGAAACTTGAATATAGTCTTATGAATATTGGACACTTAAATGAAATTGAATCTGAATTTGTGACCCGTAATAAAAAAAAAAAAACTAAAAATGAGGCTTTTCTTTTTCAAATAAAATATGAAAGCAACATTGCATCTTCCCAAAAAATCCAAGTGGATTAACATGCCTCTAGGTGTATATTTCAGGAATTTTAACATTTTAATAATATTCTCTGTTCGGTTATCTCCCTTACCCAGCTTCTCGTAGTAAAACTAATTACTCTCTGTAATTTGGTTTCTTGTGTGCATATAAATACAATACTGTAAGTTTTTTTTTCCACAATCTATTTACATCTTAATACCCTCAGAGCTTAAAATTTCTCCTCTAACATATATGCTTCCATTTATCTGCTTTGTAATTGATACAGATTAATAAGGAGGTCAAGATAGAGTAATACCTTTGTTACTAGTTGTTCATCAAGAAATATATCCCACACATAACCCCCTCTAAAACCACAAGTTATAGTTTTTACATTTCTGTGTGTGCACAGACTAAACAGAAGAGATACATGTTTGACTACATCGACATTAAGCTGGCTAAATTCTTTGAGCAAAAACGACATGTGTCCACAGCAGAAGTTTCAGCTCTAAAAATATTTCCGTCCACATTAAAACGCCAAAACAGTCAACCACAGGAAACCAGAGAAGAAGAAACTGTGTACTCTTTCCGTTCCTTTGGTGGCTTCCTGACATTTTGTTTATTGTGAGCAGATTACAATAGTTTCAGTGAGAGAAAGGTGGTAGCAGGTTGACATTTGTGGTTCAGAGTTAAGTACTCTAGACATACCAGCATCCTTACAATTATGCATGAATCATTGTAAGGATGCTGCTAAGTATGTCTAGAGATGAATACTCTTTGATGCAGTGAAGCTGAGCTCAAGTAAAAATTTCCCCAATTGGTATAATAAAAGTATATCTTATTGGAGAGCTTGATGGATTGACACTAAATTTTGTACTGATGTTCATGATCCCTGACATTGGGCCTCACGCAAGAACATTTCTGTATTCTTCTCCTAAATCTGTCTTACATATTTCTGTGAGGTGTTCACACAGTGTTCGAATTCAATTCAACACACTCTTGCACAAACAAAACCCCTAAAATTGCCTTTTCTTGTTGAAATGTGCTATACAAATAAACTTGCTTTGCCTTACTTTGTGTTTAATGCTAATTAGCAAATGTTAGCACGCTAACATGATGAAATTAGATGGTAAAAATGATACCTGCTAGACATCAACATGCTGGTATAATCACTGTGAGCTTGTTGGTGGTATTCTCTCTCTCTCTCTATGAACTGGTGTGATAGCGGCGCGACCGACGCTTGCTGTGACCTCTCCTAGTTCTGATTATGCTATGCAGTGTCTTAGTCCATGTCTATGTCTATGTCTGTGTCATCGTGTGGAGTGCAAGGAAAATATGTCTATGATCATCAGTTTGTTTTGGACATTCGTAACAAAGACTTTTGCTATGAGAAATACTGGCTGGGAGAGCTAAATCAACTGGGCGTGCTCGGTCTACACCCAGTGGACCCAATGGAGACAATGGCCTTGCCTGGAGCTGCACCTGAGAGGAAACATCGAAAGTGGTGCAACAGGACGTGGAAGCGGGGCGAGCACGGAGGAATGCAAGCTAGGCTAACTGTTAAACCATATAAACCAGCAGTTCCAACAGTCGTGAGCTGTCTACATCGAACTGAGACATGTACTTTTCTCTCTAAGTGCACTTTAATGCACTGTGCTGTTAACTGCTTGTACTTATTTTTGTGGGGGGGGGGGGATAGTGGGCTGGGAGGAACAGCATTTTGTTTTTTGTGTATGCAAATACACAAGAAAATGACAATAAATGAAATCTTGAATCTTGAATCTTGATGTTAGCACAGAGCCACTAGCATGGCTGCAGACTCTTGGTCTTGTTGTAATGTTAGCTGTGTCAGAGCAATAACAGCAATGTCATTTAATCAGCCAAGCCTATAAATAATTCAAACAGGATCAGTTAGCTCTTCTCAGGTTACTTCAGTACAGCTGGGGACACAATATGCTACCTTGCCTTGTTAACAGAGAGGACATCCACCTTGTGTAGTACTAAGATTAGGAATTCAAACCAAAACCTGACCACTGGTAAAAAAACAAAAACAAAAAAAAAAACAGTTCAACTGAATAACCCCCAACAGTTGATCTATCAGAGGGTGGCTTTTTCCTGTCAAAACCTGCTCCCACCAACAAAGAGATACAAGACAGTTGGCAGCCAGACCCAACCCAGCATGTCTTGGTCTCTGTGAATCAGGATAAAGTCTCTGGCCTCCTCTATGCGACCGCCAGCCTCCTTCTCCTCAGACACTGAGTCGTCAGTGCCGCAGGGATTAGAGCTCCTCTAGGGAAAAGGATAGGCAAGTGTTTCCCTCCTGCAGCAGGAAATGGGCGAAACCTTGCCTGAAATTATGACTCCAACGTTTTGTCATGTGAAGGAAGCCACTCCTGATAGCACAGGCTATAGGTTTCCTGTTGTGGGCCAATAGTTTTGGCTCCAGCGTGTGCTGGCAGGAAGGCTGAAGAATGCTGGGTCAAGAGCTGCTGAGAGCATTATAGCTTTGTATCATCACAAATGGCTAAAGCACTGAAGTTCCTTTTAACTGTTCAACACAAGTATATGGTTACAGTTAGGCTTAGTTACTGTAAGTAAATAAGTAAGTAAGTAACGTTTTTTATATAGCTCCTTTTTAGAGCAGAGATGTCACAAAGTGCTTCACAGAAGAAATAAAGCATAAACATACAGACATAAAACACAATAACAGAATTAAGTAGAAAATAGAAAAATCACACAAAGGCAAGCCTAAACAAATGGGTCTTGATGTGCTTTTCAAAGGTGTCCACAGAGTCCACAGATCTTAAGTCTAAAGGGAGAGAGTTCCAAAGTTTAGGAGCCACAACCTCCATTGTAAAGTCTCCTTTAGTTTTGCATCTAGATCAAGGAACAACCAGCAAACTCTGATCAGAGGACCTTAGAGACCTGCTGGTGACACAGGGCTGCAGTAGATCTTTATAATGTAGGCAGGTACCTGACCATGCAGAGCTCTATAGCTGATCACAAGAACTTTGAATTTGATTCTGAATTTGATGAGAAGCCAGTGAAGAACAATCAGAATCTGTGTCACATGAGACCTTTTGGAGGACCTGGTCAAGAGTTTCTGAAATCTATCAATCAATCAATTTATTGCTCAGTAGTGTCTGTTATACAGAATAGGGACTGATGAATGAATGAACAATTGTGTGAGTGATTTCAGATTTCAGACTTTCTCAGATTGTCAGGAAGTTTAGAAAACTTCAGTATAAGATAAATATTCTTTTAGGGAATATCTCTTAGGGACTTTTTCCAAACTTCTTCAAACAAGCAAAATTCTTCCTGATAATAGCAGACAAGCTGATCATTTGTACCTTCCTATTTGCAAAACCACACACATGGAAAGTGTCACCTTAGATGTTCTGGTTCTGGCACATATTTGAATTTTAAAAAGAAATTTCAGTTTTATATGATTGTTGACTGACTGTGCTTATTGCTTCTAGTTTATTTTGTGACTTTTATATGTTATTTCATTTGTATTTACATAATGTTTGTTACTCTTAAAGAGACTCACTCTGTAAGCCTATCATTTTTGATTATCCCTATGAAGTTTTGTATAAGTGTAAAATATATCATTTAACCAAAATTAGTATAATAATTAGTATAATTCATTAATGTAGTAAGTTGATCATAACTTATCATCAGACATGACCAATAGTCTACAGCCATGCTAGCAGCAGTGCATTTAGCTAAATCCTAACATCAGCATACTAACATTCTCACAATGACCATGCTAGCATAAAGACATCATGTTTACCAGGCTCACCATCTTAATTTAGCATGCTAACATTTTCTCATTAGCACTAAATATAAAGTGAATCTGAGGCTGATGGGAGTATCATTAGTTTTGCAGGTATTTGGTCATATCGGACAAACTGAAATTTCACTGGATATTGAGAAGGGAAATCCAAAGATCAGATCAGTGTTATTGCAATTAATTCAACTAAGCGTTATATTCATATGCAGTACTGTGCAAAGGTTTTAGGCACTTTAGATGTTTAGATTTTTATCCATAATGCAACACCACCAGGGAGGTGTCTGATCGGTCCCAAATTTATTATGCAGCATCACAACCAGCCCAAACATCCAGCTAAAGTCATAAAGAACTAAATTCAGCAGCAAGAAGAACAAGGAGTCCTGCAACAGATGGTTTGGCCCCCACAGAGTCCTGATCTCAACATCATGGAGTCAGTCTGGGATTACATGAAGAGACAGAAGCAGCTGAGATGCCAAAATCCTCAGAAGAACTGTGGCAACTTCTCCAAGATGCAGGAACAACCGACCCGCTGAAACACTGTGCAGGTGTACCGAGGAGAACTGCTGCTGTTTTAAAGGCAAAGCTGCTCACTACAAATATTGATTTCATTTAGGTTTCTGCTGTTTACTCAACTTTGTATCAAGTTACCTGATAAATAAAAACTATTCATGCTATTATTTTTGAAAGCATCCTCACTTTACTTTTAGTGCCTAAACCTTTTGCACAGTACTGTATGTTAACTCTCTCAGCAGAATCCTCATTGCTGCTTGGATTCATTGAGAGCTTCTTCAATCAGCAGAGCCTTTATCACCAAATTTAACTGTATAACCATTTGCTATAAATGGTCAGTTGTCTCTGACTGAATTTAGTTTATCAGTGTGAGGCTTTGTGAAAAACACATTTCCTAAAAACACCCAGGATACCAAACTTGGCAAATACTCTCTAGAGTCGTATCAGGGTTACCTGCACTGTGTTATAAAAGGATTCAGATGAAATCCAACTTCAAATGCTGCATGGATGACATCCCTATATAATACATTTCATTAAATGAGGATTTGGGTTCTGTGAGATTGCCACAACCCAGGGCTTATGATGGCTTTACTTCAGAAGGAGTGTGACCTGGGACGAACTGGAAAGGGCTGGGCATGAGAATACACTGTGGATGCTGCTCCATGTACTGAAAGGTGAGGGCGAGACTAGTGCCACGTCATGTGGGATGCAAGATAGTCAGTTAATCATGTGAGAATTAAAAATACCATGTATGTACAATATACCGTAGCGCTAAAGCCATGAAATATGAGCTGAAAAGTTCACTTGAATGCAGTAGATATTAATAGATATTTAACAAAAACAGAGCTTTCAACCTCATCTCTCAGTCTCTGTCAGCATTAAGTGGTTTTGTCAGATTATATCCGTTAAACTCTGGTTTAATTTCCTTGAACTATAAATTTTGAAACTGATATTTCTTCACTTATTCAGGCACTTCTGTATTATTTATTAGAATATTATCTATTTATCTATCTATATGTATATATATACATAAAATATTATTTAGAATAGTTCAACTTATTTTCTTTCTTTATGAAAGAGAGATAAGAAAACATTATCGATCTCATGTCTGTGTGTTGAGTCAGCACCAGTTAGCCCAGCTTAGCATAAAGACTGGAAGCAGGTGGAAACAGCTATAAAACACCTACCAACACCTCTCAAGCTCACTAATTAACATGTATCTTTTTTGTTTAACTTGTACACAAACAGAAATGTAAAAACAATAATTTGTGGTTTTAATGGGAACTGCCCACTGGAAATATTCCTGATTTGGTAACTCATAACACACAACTTTGGTAACTGTGGGCAGATGGACACACTGTTGTTTGTCTAGAAATTACAGCACACAACGTCCCCCAACTACCTTTTGTCATTTTGAAATATTGCGTTAGCTGTATTCCAGTTGGGTGTTCCAGTGTCAGGGAGTTGCTAATTCAATAGGCCCTTTTCACAGCACACAATCCTCCCAATACTGGCGAAAATCACATCACTACTTTACTATTTACTTGTGATACTTCATTGATCCATTTTTTTACCTCCTCCACAGGGAGGTCAACTGTCAGCTACAGAAGAACAGTCTGGATTCAGTGTGTTGCTCAACGCTGCAGCTAATGTTTGCTGACACAGGGGCATGAACACAGGTCTAGCTGAAGCACGGACTCTTTATAACACATAACCACCAGAATCTATAGATTAGGGCAAAAACAGCTGCTCTCTTTTTTTAAAAAATCAATTAGTTTACTCTCAGAAAACTGTAAAAAAAAAAAGCCTGTCCTGATTTTCCAGCTTTTCACAAGGACATACTGTACTTTTTACATCCACCCATTTTCTTTACCGCTTATCCTCCAGAGGGTTGTGAGGGGAGCTGGAGCTGATCTCAGCTGACACTGGGCCAGAGGCGGGGTGAGGCCTGGACAGGTTGCCAGTCGATCACACATATAGCGCCAGTCAAGTTTAGACACACTCTCTTATTCAAGGGAATAGGAAGGTATGTCCAAACGTTTGACTGGTATTGTATAGAGACAACCATTCACATTCACATTCACACCTACGGGCAATCTAGAGTCACTAATTAACCTAACCTGCATGTTTATGGTCTGTTGGAGGAAACTGGAGAACCTGGAGAGAAGCCACACAGGCACAGGTAGAACATGCAAACTCCATACAGAAAGATAGTTGTGCAAAAGTAGTGGTGCACTTTTTACACCATTACATTTATCTGACTATTTACTCCTTACTTTGTTCATAAAGAGTATATACAAAACACCAGCAGCTTATTAAAAAATGCACTTTTAACTACCCAGCAAATTTAGTTCAACCACTTTAACCAGCTACAGCATTAAAACAATAAATAACTCATTATAATAAAGTTTCTGCATTATAAGTACAGTAGTGCTTTTAAAATCTCATAGGATAAGGCCATAATTATTCCAAGTCCATCTTAAAAAATTGTCAGGTGCCAATATGGACACTGAAACAGTTTGTCTTGCTGTAATCATTCCTAAAAGAACAACCTTCCCATGTAAGTGACCGGGGGGGGGGGGGGCAGAATCCAATCAGAATGATTCAAAGTGTATCTGAAGCTAATATGAGGCTTCAGCAGTCTGATATGGATATCTTTTGTGTTTCCCTGTTGAGCTGCAGTTGAGGGACTGTAACATAAGAGGGAAATTGTAGTAAATTCTGTTACTGTGGAAGATTTACACTGACTCAGACTGCTGGCGCCTCATGTTAGCTTCAAATAAGCTTTTGGATAGATTTTGCAGTTTGTCCCCATCACTTACATTGAAATGACATTATGACACTTTCAATGTTCAGTATGAGCAGGAGAATTGATTACAGCAAAACCTCTTTCAATGTTCATATGTTTTAAGATGGACTTCTTTACATTTAGCTAATAATACTAGTTCTTTTACATTGTGGATTTCCTACTTTCACATAAGAATTGGAATACTTCTCCCACAACTAAAAGATGTTTAATGACACTGAGTTTTTTCCTGATAGCATCATCATCTTTGTCAAGAGTCACTATTTAACACCTTGTTACTAAAATTAACTAAATGTCTGGTTTAGTCATTTATGTAGTACATTCCTGAACTAACATATTTATCACATCCTACAAATGCTGAGTCACATCATGATCCAATGAAGTAAATTGCAAAGAATTTAGCAGAACCAGACCATGACCTGAATGACGCAGAATCTTCACAGACATCTTAGATCAGTTTGTCTTAAGGGCAGTTCACACATTTTCTCTCTTCCCTTTCCATGAACACAGTTTTGGTTTCATTTGTCCAGGTTCAGAGATATCTGTCTACAGGATTTCCCAGGGAACACTGTGTATTATGCAGGGACACTGTTAGTAGAAAGTACAGAGCCCTCAATGCCCTTGTCTTGCGCACACAACAAATGATTTGTGACTATAAGATTTAAATCATCTGAATCATCAGAACTTGGTACTACTTTCTTCAAAGGCACATTGCATAAAAGGCTTTTTTAAGTTGCAACTACAGGCTTTGTTAGTGGTTAAGAAATAGTTTACAAATGCTTTATAGATTAGCTATAAGCCGTTAATAAAATTTGGGTTGCCAGGTTGTGAAAAATCCCTTGTTCAAACAATCTACCTGATGAAGAGCCAAAGGGTTTTTCACAACCTGCCAACCCAAATGCTGTTCTTAGTAATTCATTATAATTAATCTATAAAGTAAATGATTTATTAAGCCCTAAAAAAGTCATTAGTTACATGTTATATAACCCGTAACACACACAGTGGTACCATATTTTTGAGCACCACAAACTAAACTCCATTAACTCTGCTGTATTTGGTTGGAGGCAGACATCAGATATCTCCTTATCTAGATGAATAAGACTAGAACTTGGGAGCAATAAAAGACGTTTTTTGTAGTTTAAGTGACCCTTTCAATCAATTTGGCTTTTTAAAGCACATTAGCCCAACAACAGCATATCAGAAACAACATTTTTAATAGTTGAAATAAATACTCCATTACATGCATGATCAAAACACATTAAAATACTATGGGAGTCTGGTAAATAGTGTAAAACCTATGGCACACACTCACAGCAGCTTTTACCAATTAAGAATTCACACACATTGAGAAAAAAAAAAACCAAAAACAAAAACAAGCATTGAGACACTCATCACTCTTCCCAATCTCACAAAGCACATGTACTCAAGCAGGTCAGCCAACCATAGGTTCACACAGCGAGGCTACATCCATCATCAAGGCTGGTGTTTTCACCAGAGCTGAAAACTGAGGTAAACTTTTCAGGTTTGAAGGCTGCTGTCTGTTGGTGACAAGCGGGTCTGTCAGCTGAGCCCAGGTCAGACCCGGAGCGGTGAAGCGGTCTGTTTAACGAGGTTTGAGTCACATCCAGCGCGACACAAAACCCCTGTAGCCGTTGTTTTAGTGCTCCTCTAACATTTTAACACACTTCAACCACCCGGGCAGACCTGCAGACAGCCTTCCTCTGATGTTACTCTGACTCTAAACCTGATGAGCAGGGATAACCCAAGTGAGTCTCTTTGGTACATCGGAAAAGGACAGACGGGGACTCGAGATCATGTTGCCTCTTCCTGAACTAATTCACAGAATGAGAGTTGACTGGCGGCAGAGTCCTTGGAGAGGAGCGTTCTCTGAGTGCCTGAGTGAGCAGAGTGCAGCCGTCTGATACAGCACACGCCGAGTTACGCAGACGCTCCCGGTAGTCCGCCATTTTGGAGCTGCTCTCGGGATGCTGTGCAACGTCCCTGAGGCCCTGAGTGAGGAGGACACAGGCTGAAACCACACTCATGGCCCCCCCTAAAACCGCAGTCTGTACCCCCTTCCCGTCAGTGGAGATACTCGCAGCTCTTCCCAGGAACTGAGGCTCTGTAGCAAACCCGACTAGGGCGCTGACAGCCTGGACCAGAGCGACACTGAAGAGGACGCAGCGGTTCCTAGTCAGCTCACTGGGCTGGGTTTTCACCTCTTTGACACAAGCCAGGAAGGCAGTGCCGCTCGTGCTCATGCTCTTAACGCTCAGCTTGAACTGCTCCTTCGCAAAGCGGTCCCTGGACCTCTCGCTGGCCAGCGACGAGATGTCTGTCAGAGTCTTGAGGTTGGTGGAGATGTTCTGAGAGAGCTCGAGGAGGAGCTGGGGGGTGAGGTCTGACAGGGGCGTGACTCGGAGGACGCCGCAGCTCTGCTCCACCTCATGCCTGCAGCGAGTCACCTTGTAGCGGTCCACCAGACCCGGCAAGCAGGGCTGAGATCCGGCGGTCTCCACCGCTGCTAGGTAAGCAGCGTGGGCCGAGCATTCGGTCAAAGAGACCACCAGATCAGCCATCTCCAACAGGCGGTCCCCCACCTCGGTGAAGCGGCCCATGTTGAGCTGGCTCTGGATGTCGTGGGTGAGAATGGAGAGCTCTTTAGTCCTAGCAATGACCGTGTCACGGCACTGGTCAAAAGTGTCAGCCACTGCCACACCTTCAGACGTCATGACTGGCCTGGTCTCGCTGGAAAGCAGGAGGAGGTCAGCCACCAGCTGCATCTTGCCCTTACATGTGTCACAGACGGAGGAGAGCCGCTTCCTCTGCTGCAAACTGCCACCGGGTGTGCTGGCTGGTCCCTCGCTAGCCGATTTGCCAGAGCCACCACTAGCCATAATAAGGAGGCGAGGGGAGGAGGGGGTGGAGAGAGGGTCAAACTGCTCTTCTGGAGGGGTTCAGTTATTTATAGTTTTCTACTGCTGCACACTGCATTGTACTGTTTAAGACATTTCCAAGATAAGCCTCAGCTCACTGTGTTTAAAAATCTTTTAAATAACAACTGGCCAAACAGTCTTCCTTATATTCCTTCAGAGTATGGATAAACTGTACATTATATGTTGACACACAGGACATGTAATCTCAATGTAAACATGAAGTAAGAGCAAAATTAAATTACTGCATTATTGGAATGACTTCCCCATTGTTAATTGGTGTGTTTCTGTATTCTGTCATAATAAAAGTCCTACACTATGACCATATTCCCAGAATGATTAACCTTGATTATTAATAATGTTACAATATTACATAGTCAAATCCAAAAAAAACTTCTGAGTAATCAGTGTAACAAGCTATATGCTCTTATCTTGACACATTAATTTAAATGCCCTGAACAACATAATTCAAAAGTCAATATTCTTATTAGAGTCCCAAGTTTTTGTGGAACAGAAGAATTCACAGGTTGTTGAATTAAAAAAGAAATCACACACAAACTGCAGTGCCGCCAAGGTGCCTTCTACAAGGCAAAGTGCAGATTGAGATTTATAAAAATAATGTCAAAACCTCCTTATCTTAATAATAATAATAATAATAATAATAATAATAGCACATTCCCAATTGGAATTACATTTGCTGAACTGCCTCTGTGCTATTTTAGTAATGTTAGATGCCTTTACTGAGAATCTATCTGTGACTATAACCAAGAAAACACCTCAACATTTAGTAGATGCCTTTTTTTGAGTCTTTTTTGACTGTAATCAATAGGATATCATTTTGTGTCCACTCGCAAGAGAGCAAGTAGCCTGTAACAGCACCGAGATCTTGTCCGACTTGTTCCCAATGAGTTTGACCGGCCTGGCGTACTCATGCTGGTTACAAACAGGGCACCACCCGGGCAGCTCTTCTGGACAGCGGGAAGAGTTGTGTTTCCCTCCGGCACCATCATTTCATGAGTCCTTCCCAAGTAAAATCCACCGAAAGGGCGACTGCCCAACAACACAAGCCACTCAATCCACTTTCAACCTCTTCTTTTTCAAACAGAGCCCTGGATTAGAAGCTAGCAGTTGCTCCGGTCGCTTCGACTCCATATGCATCGTCCGTCTGTCCGCCCCCCACCACCTCCTCCTCCTCCGCGTCTTAACTCGGGACCAGAGAGTGTGTAGCCCCGCATATCCTGTGTGGGGACTCGCTACTCATATCCATACCGGTCGGTGGTCCCCGAACATTTAACTCACTTGTTTTAGCTGACTCTGCGGTCCCGAAACCGTAAGCGCAGCTGGGAGAAGCGGCCGTTATTCCCAGAGATTCAAAGCCGCGCTGCGCGCTCCCGCTGCAGTACTATGAGGAAGCAGGGAGGGTGTGGTCGCGGCGGAACGGCGGCTGGACTGAGCGAAGTTGTAGCAACACACCAACACGAGGAGCCCTTCGCTTTAAAATGAACTTTCCATCATGTCTGTGAACTAGCTGCAGGCTCACATGAACCACGTCGCGGGGAAGAGTCTAGTTACACGATAGTCAGAGAGCTCCGAAGAATTTTACGACTGCTTTTCCTTTCAGGACTGGCTGCTCCGCTGCCATGAGACAGACAGACCTCCGCCTCCCTGCTGCGTCACGTGATCCGCGTCGGTCTTTTCAAAATAAAGGCACTGATTCAGCGCGCAGTTTGGTTTAAAGGTAGAGTCAGTCATTTTAAAGGAAGATTGTTGATATTTGAACCATGGATGTATAATAAGAGCTGGATAGGGTGCCGCTGCTTAGCCTTGCAGCCTGTTTTTCCCAGTGGTCACTCGCGGTATTGCAGTGAAAAATCCCCCTGCGGCCCAAAAGGCATTCTCCCCATAGACCACCATTGTAAAAGAGACTTTTGTAAAACTGTTGACAGGACACCTCAAACTGCAAACCAGATCAATTATTACTATTTCTATCATGAACTTTTGATCCATGGAGGTTTTATATTTGTAGAACTTTCCTCAAGCTGAGAAAAGCGATTTAAAAATATTTGACATCATCACAATGTAATGTCTATGGGCTGAGCGGGAACTCGTGGGTGAGGCCAGCGGGGGAAACACTACTGCACATATTCAGTGGGCCGCACAATGTGGAAGCAAACCTAGAAACTTTTTTTGGCATATGCGCCAGCCGAGCAATTCCTATAGCACTGAATGGGCGCCATTTTTAGTCTGGTATCCAGCTCTTATAATACATCCATGATTTGAACTAAACACCCGAACAGAAGCTCCGCCCCCCAAATTCATGGACTCACATTGCCAAGGCAACACAAGTCCCCAGGAAGAGCGCAGGCTTTGGAGACAATTTAGGTGTTTCTCAATACCAAGTATGCCAAGTTCGGACTTGCTTACTTGCTAGTTTGGATTTGGAAGTTTGACTTAGGAGTACAAACTCCCGGGAACGGGAGGATGCAGTACGGTCATTCTGCAGTTGGAACAGCAGAGTACTTGATGACAGTACCAGCTCAGCTCATCTCAGTTTCCATGGAAATACATACTAATACCTGGAAAACAATCACTCATGTCAGTAGAATCCTTTGTAATAAAACCTAGTAAACTACTCTAGCAAGTAGGCCGACCTTTAGTAACGACCTAGCAACAGAGACGATTTCTAGTCCCTGCTGACTCAGCCAGACAACTTCAGCTAATGCTTTCTGGATATCGTGGCATTACCCAAACTGAATAAATACCTCACATATAAACACAAAACTGCTTTGCTAGCTCAATCTTGTTGTAACTAAGATATCCACAGAAAAAAAATATTTTTCCATGGACAGATGTAGCTACTATGTCCACAAACTCCACAGACATTAGTAGCACCGTAGCACCAGCACAGCTGATGGAGGATGTGGGAGTGGAAGCTAAGATATACTCTCAACTGAAGGGAAAATGGTTAAGTTTTGCTGTGTATGGGAGTGCAAGATAACGATGAAGAATGAAGAAGGGTCCGGGATTTGTGTGTGTGTGAGGGTGTGTGTGTTGTCCCACAGTCTCAGAGTTCAATCCACTCGGCAAAGGTTCTGTTTTGTTTTCCCCACAACCCCTAATCAGTTCAGTTCAATCAAGTTTCACAAACAGAAAAGAAAGACAACTCAAAACTCCGCTCCAGGTTTTCACCGCAGATCCTCCCCACAAAACAAAACAAACGAAAGACACTAGCAAAGCAACACAGTACATAAAATAAAGCCAACAGAAATGTCAGATAGTTCGAACCACCATGTTTAACTATATATCTTTAAACCTTACAGTTATGGCTGAAAATGACAACAGAAAAAAAAAGTTTTCCAAGTTCACATATCTCCCCAATTCGAATTAACCACCAGTCCTCTACCCAGAAGTGACTCTTGTAGATAGCGCAACGTCACAGTCTGTAGTTCTAATGAATGGCAGAGTAATATTTTTAGTGATGAGGCTTTTATCATTTGAGCACGGCTAGATGTGCTGTCATGCTGATTTTAGCACGTTCTAAATGTCTAGTTGACCAATTAGATTACTTGGTCAGAACTACGTGTTGTATAATACAGATTGAGAAACACCTTTTGACACAGTGGCCAACCGTGGAATTACAACTTCCGGTCCAACAGGCTCCAAAAAGCATTTTTCCTACACACAATCATGGGAAAAGGAGCGACTGTAAAATGGTGGATACATTTTTTTTGAGCATCACAAACCCTGCACAATGACTCATCTCACTATCAGAATTTGATCTGTTTGGTCCAATCACATTTCAAAAGTCTAGAAGAGCTGCACAATTGAATTGTTTTATCCACATTCACCACATCCAAGTTAGCTGGAGGGCTAAACTGGAAGTTAGCTGTCTCAGCTGGTGGGAGTCTGTAGTGAGCATGCTCTATGAGTGCATGGAGTCCATAGAGCGTGCACAGTTTGTTTTCATCTGGGTAATTTCTTTACAGTGGGAAGTGGCTTTTTTGTCTTCATGTGCTCACTTCTGTTCCTCTCACACACAAGCAGAAAAAAAATTGGTCTTGTGAGCACAACAGTCCATCCACACCCTCCGCCTCTCTGCGGCCTCTCCACTTCTCACTCGACCAGCGTTCAGCGTCTCTGTCCACAGAAGCAGCCATCTGTCAGCTGCAGCTCCTGGGGAGCTGAGAAGACAGCAGTGGGACAAATTGCCTTCACCAGGCTGACTGACAGCAGAAACTTACTGAACCAAAATAGTTTATATGTCGGCTCCACGGGAAGAAATTGACTGTTTGTATTTATTGATTCATTGACACAGTTAATAAGTTGAAAACATATATACAGCGAGATATTTGTGTGATTTGAACAGCTGATTGCTCAGATTACGCTTCATTAAATGCGACAGGAACAGACTCGGGGGGGGGTCTCTGTGAGACTCAGGTTCAGTGTGGATTGATACATTTAATAAAATGGAAGTGTATCTGTTCCATGAGAAAACACTTTCTGTGTGAATCGGCCACAGCCTCTCTCTCCAGTTCACCAGCCATCCCGCATCATTCAATGGGTGCTGGAGACAGGAGACTGTCATGTCCTCACACAGACAGCTGCTCTGATGACCCGTACTGTGCACGAGCACGGGCGCCCCCTGCTGATTGGCTGGAGTAGTGTTGTGTGGTTCACTCCGAGCTGCTGTGTTTACATGCCCATTTACAGAGCCAGTGCTGTGTATGAACACCAGATTTTTTTCAGCGCACACAAAGAAGGTACAGCCAGTGGACAGTGAGCAGATATTCACTGAATTTGACAAAAAGTGTATTGAATCTCTGACTTCACCCTTAAGAAACAGTTACAATCAGCTGTATCTTTACAAGCTGCTGTAGGCACTGCTGCAAGGGTTATTCAGATGTTTTCATTAAGTCAAAAGTAGGAATACCACAGTGAAAAAATACTCAAACACAAGTCTTTTATTCAAAATTATAGCCGGAAATAAAATTATGTAAATGTGAGCTGCAAGATATACTGAAGTATCAAAAATAAAAGTGCCTGTAAATGGACTTGTCAGATAAATGTAGAGGAGTAAAATATATTTACTTCTATGAGGCAAGTAAAAGTAAGCCTAACTTGAAATGGAAATGCCCAAATATAAGTACATCAACATTACATACTGTACCCGAATAAAAGAACTTATTTAGGGTGGCTATCTATGGCTAGTGTTTAATAGCTTTATTATTATATTAATGCTGGATGTTGCTTTGTTTACTCTGGCATCTTTAACATCACTAATTACCCCCAGTGTTTCACATGCTCATCGACTACTGGTGTTATCAGTGCTCAAAAAACACACAGATCCTCACTATAGGATTATGTACATGACCTGATACACCTGCTGCATGTTTGGGAGAAGTCAGTGGGAAGAAATGCATTTTCCAACGCCACCGGCCTGGATCTCACAGATCACACAGTAGCAGCACAGCTGGAAAGAGGGCTGGAGTTTCAGGTCTTCCCCTCACCACTGGGTTGAGCAAACTGTACAGGAAGAGAAAATGACATTAAAAACTCATATTCTTATAGATATAGCCTGGGCAATGTGTGAGTTTCACACCAGTCAATCTGGCAGTTATTGCCTCATTTAAATGGAAAAAGTAGTGGCAGATTTATTTATTATTACATGGTAAGAAGTACATAATTTAGTAAAATATATGCCTACATTTAGCCTATACTCGCAATGTTGACTAAGTGATAGTTATTTTGCCTACAGTCGATTTTATGTGGGCATTGCTGCAGGGGAATTTGAAATGACACTCTTGCAGCGATAAATAATTCCTTCCTAACACTGCTCCACAACCTCATACTGCATTTTTTTTTCTTTGTTGTTTTGTTTTTTTTGTAATGGGCGGTTAAATCTGAATCCTGTAACTGCTGGGAATAATGATATCCAAGTCATCATCAAATCACTAAATACAAATGTGGATGGTACCCAATCATAAGAGTTGAAGGGGAAGAGCTGAGAGCCAATCCAGTTGTAGTATGGGAGGGACCACTGTGGGGTGAATGAATCAGAATCATCTTTATTGGCCAAGTATGTTTACACAAACAAGGAATTTGGGCTCTTCTCATTTCTCTATTTTGTGCCTCCTGGTCTCCTCTCTCCTCCATCCTCCTGCCCGTGACCCGGAAATCGATCTCAGCGTGTCATGTTTAAGGATGTCTCAATTCCTAAAGTGCATCTGGAGGAGAGAGAAGCGAGGAGAGATGAGGCTCCTGGTCTCCTGCAGAAAGGTCCCAGTGGCCAAAAACCCCAACGTGGAGAGCACCTGCACTGGCACAGGTATGGCATTCAACCATTGGGTTTTTCTCCTTAACTGAGGTTCCAAATTGTGGCATAATTCCAGATGGAGATGCCTTGGGAGACGAAAGCAACTTAATAACCTCTTTTCACTCTCCACAAAAAGATTCCTGCAGTCCTGAAAACCCTCTCACGTCTCGGGCACGTAGAGGTCTTTCTGCCATGGCTGAGATTTGATGAATGTCAAGGCTGACTAATGAGCATCTAACCTATTACATTGCAAATCGGTTAGGCTACCCATTGCTTTCAATCAATTTGAATTGCTTGTAATTATTGCACCTGTAGCCTGGCCTAAAAAGTAGGCTATCTCAAAATGAAAGAGAAATGAATCTTAAACCAAAAAAACTGTTAACCCCTGATAATACCTATTTATGTTAGGGATATATGACACCTAGTCAATGTATGCCTTTACAAAATAGAATATTTTGCCATTGGCTACATATCTTTAAGTGATGAACATGTGGCTGCATATGCTTAGATAATAATAATAATAATAATAATAATAATAATAATAATAATAATAATAATAATAATAGGATACATATCATTCATAAAATTCAACATTTTAGATGCCATATTTAATCTAACTATGAGTCTGGGAACCTCTGTCTGTCTGTGTCTGTCTGTCTGAACGGACACTGCACTAGTATGGTCTAATAGCAATTATCCAACACAGCCATATTTACTATGCTGCTCGCAAATCCACGCTGACTTTAAAAAATTGCGCACAGGAGTTGAGACTTGATGTGAGATTTGATCGTAGCCTCCGTTCACATCCAAATTGATAAATGCCGAGCTTTGCGTGGAAATGACTTTACGCTCACTATTCTGTGATACGTTCATTTGATAAATGAGGGCCATGGTGTGTAACATTGTTCAAAAATATTGCACTGGGAAATGATTGATTGCACAAAAGCAAATGGTAAGTCTATGTCAAGGTGTAACATAAGACAACATGAGGTTATTATAATATAAATGATAATGAATGAATAATACATATTGCCTGAGATATATTGTGTGCTAAGTAGTTGTGATATATAAGTGGTGGGTGATGGTGTCATTATTGCCTAAGCTAATCTTTACTATTTAAGTCATTCCTGTACACTAGCCATTGCTGGCTAATAGGGATGTGCAGAGATCCCAGTATTTGTATTTGTATCTGTATTTGTTGAGACAGCAAAATTATTTGTATCTGTATTTGTATTCCAATAAAAGAGGAAAGAGGCTTAAAAATCCTGTTTTTATTTTTATTACACTTTTAATTTTAGAAAATTATTATGCTTACTGAGCTAAAACTTAACTCATCGCCTCATTGCAGCCAGACGTATCTATTTGTACACCCATAACACAGAGACAGCACACCGTGTAACGTTTAGGGAGGAACTTCAAAGGCAATTCTTGCGTTGCATTTTTCATTTATTGCCTATTTTTTACAACCTAACTTTGTGGAAAGGAGAAGGAGAACAACAGGTTATGGAGAGTCTTTAAGAGCACTTGCTTGTGTCAGTAGCTCAACTTTATCTCTGGGGAACACCACCAACAAATGATTTTTAAAATATTTGTATGAAACAAATATTTGTATAAAACCCACTATTTGTGCTTTGCCGAATAATGTATTTGTATTCGGGCACACCTCTACTGGCTAAGCTCTATACATTTTGAGCAGATCACTGCTGACCTCTAACATTGCTAACTAAGCTCAAATTGTTAGCTATTCAGGTCACTGCTGACCATTAGCCATTGCTGGCTAAGCTAAAAAAAAAAATATTGGTAGCTGTCCAGGTCAGTGCTGATCTAATCATTGCTGGGTGGTTTATTCACCTAGGTCTATTCATTCACGGTACATCATTGATGCTAATCACTTAAGCTTAAAAAAAAACAACAATTCTGCATCTGGCTCATTATTATGTTTTATCTCTTAGCAGAATACGCTTCTTTGTATGATTAATGGTGGCTTGTTTCATTCCTGCTTGTTAAGTTAACATTATCTGGGGGAGAATATTAGGCTGTGTCTTTTCTAGGGCTTGCGTCCTTTATTTGGGAGATTTATCTTGCTGCTGCTCAGGACTGATCCCTTGATTACAAAATCTCCCTGTAGAGTCTAAGTGTCAGAGACTTTTGACAACTCTAATTATCAGTATCATCTATACAATACACAGTTATCTTTACTACATTTACTTGTCTCTCCTGATTGAATTGAAAGCAAAAATTCAGCCAGGAAGACTATCTTTACTTCTCATACCATCACGCCTTTCACATCTCTCATGCATGCATCTCATAATTTCCTTGGCTGTCATTATTCAGGGCTGTCAATTGAGCAATCAGCTGTTCACACCAGTTGGTCACATCTATCCAATAGCACGTCATCACACCTCCATTGTTAGCCTATCATGGTGTGGCTGTCCTCTTAAATACGTTTGTCTCCCTCTCTGCCTTTAGTGCTGTCATGCTGCTGTTATGCATGCCCCACCACCTCCCCATTACCACCAGTCTTCAGTCTTCTGCAGATTCATCAGTGCATCGTTTCATCGACCTCACCAGCCTTATCAATCTCAGCAGAAGTCATCAGCCACCACCAGTATCTGGATTCCAGGGGGGATTTATCTTGCTGCTGCTCAGGACTGATGTCCCTCGGTTACAAAATCTCCCTGTAGAGTCTAAGCGCCAGAGACTTTTGACAAGACTTATTATCAATATCATCTGTACAATAAACAAATATCTTCATTCATTCATCTCTCCTGATTGAAATGACTTCAAACAGGTGAAACCATTTCTGTGAACTGTAAACAGGATACAAGTAGTGCAAAGAATTGAAGAGTACAAGGAGTGCTGAGATAAATATTAAATGGTAAAGAAAGTGACATGTTAATTTATATAAATATAGTAGGTGAATGAAAATGTGCAAATGAGAGAGTAAGAAAGCCTAAAAAGTCTAACAAAATGATTATTGATTTGTGTGCAAATCATACATAACCACTACATTTATTAGAAATCATTGAAGCCATCATCAGTCATTAATTGTATACAACTGAATCATATTGGGTTACATTGTGTAAAACTCTCTGTATGATCTTTTCCAACTAAATATAAGCGTAGAATTACTCAAAAAATGAGATAGAGACCTATTTGCAGCTTAGGTTTTCATTTAAAACCATGCAGGAGCAGGTGTCAGGAAATGTGCCAACTGATTGCTCAGTTGTATTATTTAGGCTGATGATGTCATAGGCATAGTCTTAGGTAGAACATTAATACATATCAACACCCAAAACAACTTAAGTCTTACTAAATATGAACAATGAAGTCTTCTTAGAGTTGCATATTGTTATGAATATGTTGTAAACAGTGGTAAAGTACTCTTTAATTAGGGAAAAATAAACATATTCTGTTTAAGTTCAACTTAAGTAAACATACAGAAATATTATTATGAGCTAAATATACTTAAATTAATAAACTAAGTATCAATAAGTATTCAGGAAGTATCAAAACTAACAGAACTCGTTCTGTATTACATATTTTACATTAGTGAAATATTATTACTTGATACGTAGGTGGCATTTTAATTTAGCTGATTGAGTTGGATCAATCTTTAACTCTTTTATAAAAGGGTCCACAACACAGCTGTTTTCACTTACTTCACATGATTAGACCACCTGTGCTTAATCAATATCTTTCACACTCCCCTGTCAGTTTTGTTGCACCTGATAGAGCAGGACAACTGACACCTTTATCATTCTTACAATGGACTATGCTGACCTCATCTTTATACTCTTACTTAGTTACTTTCCAATAATAGTTGTAGATTTCAGTGGATCTGCTGTTTTTTTTTTGGGTAGTAGTATTGAATTCAAGTTGTATTGAATACAAAGTCCATTCACAGTTGTAATTACGATGTTTAATCAATAGCAATAAAATAAATGATTTGATTCATTGCTTTTTCTATTATGGCTTTTAAAGATTTATACTTTAGTAGATTAGAAACTTGACATATTGCTGGTGGAGAAACTGGACTGTTGCAGTATCAGACAGAGGGATACTGTAGCGAGAAATGATCTTTGTTGAAAGATTTACATGTTCAAAACTGATGTGAAAGTCTTTACATTAGCTGTCATCATGAGGGTGAATGCGCTAATATGATCATAATATGCAGGTATACAGATAGATATTATTATACTATATGTGAAGCATTATAGGGATGTTGCATGTTTTTTGGGTAGTGTGTGTGTGTGTGTGTCAATATTTTGTGTATCTTAATTTTGTTCCAAAATTACACATCAGTTTATTTCAAAATGATTTTAACACTACATATTTCCCAGAATGAGACTGTATATTTTATATATACTGAATGATGAACCTTCCTTCAGGTATGTTACATGGAAACAAACCCTCTTTTCTACTTGGTAGGAGGCTGTGATGAACACACTGTGACTGTGAGTGCTGTTGTGCTGTCAGTGGGACTTGCAGCTGCACAGGGCACAGTGCCATTGGGTGGAGTCGGTCAGAGAGGAAACAGCTCCACAGTTTGTGTCAGCAGGGCTGATCTCTGATCTCCACGACCCAGTGAACTCTGCTGGCCTTCACACGCTCCTTTCTACATTGTCTGAACAATCTAGTCACATGTACAGTGAGGGAACATTATTATTATTATTATTATTATTTATTTTTATCATTATCATTATTATTATTATTATTATGTTCATGACTGTACCAACCAATTTAAAACTAATGTATTAGTCTACTGTTACTGTTATTGTTTCCTGCCTATTATGATGGATGCTCCTCTCTGAACCCAGCTCACATATTTGTATAGTTATTGTATTTTTCCCATTCATGCTTTTGGACCTTATTTGCAGAAAAGTGCAAAATAAAGAAAAAAATCTAATTTAAACATGTAACTAAAAATATCAACTACTAGCACCTTCAGAAAAACCTAAAACAGCATTCTTTACACAACAGCATACAGCCAATTAACTTGTTTCCCTGACATCTCACATCGATACAGATAGCTCCCAAGTGTAATTGTGGGATTGTCATTTACATTAACAGATAACTTTTACTGAGTTTGGGGTTGATTTCTATGCAGATTGACGATAAATATAAGAGAATGAGCCAAATAGGGGTGGTGAAATATTTCGAAATACTTGTATTTGTGACACATGTGCGTAAAAAATGAACAACATCAAAAAGAAAAAATGAACAAGGTTTTTAGGGTTTCTGGCAAATAAAAATAAAAATAGGACAATAAACATGATAATGATAGCAACATGTATTCATTTGGCTGATGTTTTCGTCCAAAGCAAACAGACAAATGATAAAAAAATATCTACATTATTTAAATTGTATTTTTATTTTGAAACCCCCTCCTCTGATGTGTGTGCCTCCGGTCGGCTCTAGACGCGCCCCTCGCGTCTTGTGACCGGCTGACTCTTGAGCCAATCAGAAAACACCATCTGTAAACATGGCGTCTGGCTTCAGGTGGAGATGTGTGGTGCTCCTGCTCTGCACGTATTTTCTTTGTATTTTGGCGACAGACAGCAAAGCTAAGCCTAAGAAAAAGAAGGACATCAGAGACTACAATGACGCAGACATGGCACGGCTGCTGGAGCAGTGGGAGGTAACGTGTAACGTGCTAGTTCCACACATTAGCAACTAGCCAAGCCGTTAGCTCCGTTTATGAGCCGTGCATCATCAGCAACACACAACTCCTTAGTTTAATACTGTACCAATTTGAGCTATATAACAAGTTCTTGTTTGATAGTCTATGGATAGGCTATGTTCTGTTCTCTGATCTAACCTTGTCTCTTAAAGGACAGGGTCACAATTTTGTCTGTTGTAAAAGATCAGTCAGGAGCCCAAATGAACACGGAAACATGTTTTCTTGTTGTAATCATCCCTCCTGTTCATACTGACATTAGAATATCCCTTCATTATACACTTACAATGGAAGTGATGGAGGACAAAATCCACAGTCCTCCTTCTGTGCAAAAATGTATTTAAAAGTTTATCTGAAGCTAATATGAAGCTTCAGCATCCAAACGAGTCAAATCAAGTAGATATCTTTCAATGTTACAGTCTTTTTAGTGCCAACGTCTTTTTCTTACTATACTTCCACCACAGCTCAACAGGGAAACACTGTCTGAAGAAACTCAAAGAGGGAATTTAAGACTGTAAATGTGTCAGATATCCACTTGATATGACTAACTCAGACTGATGAAGCCTCATATAAGCTTCACATCAACTTTTAAATGACTGTGTGGACACACTGTGGATTTTGGCCTCCATCACTTACATTGAAAGCACATTTGAAGGATCTTTTAATAGTCAGTATGAACAGGAGGAATGATTACAGCGAGGAAAACCTCTTTCACTGTTCATATGGACACCTGACTGCTGTCTTAAGACATACTTGAAAAATGATGAACCTGTCCTTTTTAAGATGTGTACAAGCATGATTTGAGACATTACAACTAGTTTGGAACCAGCTGTCTAATATTCATCTTACACAAGTGTGATGTGGGAATTTGAAGCCTCCACGTCACAAACACTGAGAATGGACTTCACAGTGAAGTAGGAGACATCTTGTGTCCAGCAGTTAAACTTTTGAAATTAACAATATTCACATATTCAGAGATTGTGACATTTGTAATGAGGGAAAAGGAGGAGTATCCCTAAAGGGGTACTGGAACTTTTCTCTCCACATAGAAACCATCAGATACAAATAATCCAAAGAAAAGTATTTTTATAATTCTTAAAACATGACCTGAGGAGATCTTTAAGTGAGACTTGATGAGGTGTGAGCTGTGTTAACAAGCATGCTGCAACATTTTGAATGGGTCTGGGCACAGAGCTTCCAGTCATGTGCAGAGTGAGACAGTAACAGTGTTTCAACATGTCCTCTCATGACTCACCATGGATCATTTTCTCTTGGTCCACAGGAGGATGATGACATTGAGGAAGGTGACCTCCCGGAGCACAAAAGGTCTCCTCCACCCATCGACTTCGCTAAGGTGGACCCGTCCAAGCCCGAGGAGCTGCTGAAGATGTCCAAGAAGGGCCGGACTCTGATGGTTTTTGCTACAGTGTCGGGGGATCCCACTGAGAAAGAGACGGAGGAGATCACTGGTCTGTGGCAGGGCAGCCTCTTTAACGCCAACTTTGATATTCAGAGGTACAAACTCACTGAACTCATTCAACATCAACAAGTACTGTGTTTAACTGCTTTTCATACGACTGTTGGTCCTATTGAATACCTAGAAAAAGATGCCCCACTCTGTAATCTGATGTTTGAAAAGTAGACATTGACAATAAACAATCTGGGTGATCATGTGGGGTCACTTTCAGACAGTCCTCAAGCATAAATGGCAGATAGCAGCTTAAAACCCTGTCTAACTTGAACACGCCCTCATCACATATTCAAAAAATACATTCAATCACACACACACTCACACAGTATGGGATTTCTGTAGTTATATATGGGGGTGTGGAGGGGGAACATGATGTTTTCTTGTAGTTTGTGTGTACATGCTGCTCACAGGACAGCATTTTTCTAGAAAAAGGGCCAGTAAGCACAGTTGCAGTGACTACAGACTGAGACCAGGATCAATTGATTGTAAATTATTTCATTTTGTATTGGCGGGCCATTTTCTATATTTTTCTTATTGTCAACAAATCTCATGTTTGGATCCAAACCGACAATGAACGTATGTGTATTAAAGCCTGTTATATCTTATTCCTCTGTGCTGTAGACCTTCATTCACTATTAAGAACATGTCAATGAGCCACACTGCTGCACTGGGTGACATGTTCCTTCCACCTGAAGAGTTTGGTCTCAGTAGCTTGTTTAGAAGAAAGCCTAATAACCGTAATCACACTTTCAAGTAGTTCTGTGTTAGACAGTGCCACTTTGTACTACATTGTACATTGTGGAGCTTTAGTATAAATATATGTCATGCAACTTACACAAGTGTGATGTGGACTCTGACTGGACTTTTCAGTGTTTCCAGCAATTTTACAACATTTAAAATAAAAAAAATTACGCATATGCATATTCATACAGTCTAGATTTTAATGAGGAAGAAGGAGCAGATGACATTTTAACTCAACTTTTTGTTTAAAAACCATATCAGATACAAATTATTATAGTATTTTTATATATCTCAAAACATGTGTGGAGGGGTCCAAGTTCTTAAAATTTTAGATGGGCTCCAGTTCCAAACCGGATCATCACAAACTCCAGTGCAGCTTATTGAAACAATATTCTTCAATCATAAGCGTCAGGTATTGTGTATCATTACTAAAAACTGAAGTCATACAAGGTGTATTCAGCCATTTGAAACAACAGTCACATTACAGTGGAGGGTTTTGATCCACGTGTCCCCCTGTCCTCCTGCAGGTTTGTGGTGGGCTCCAACAGGGTGATCTTCATGCTGCGGGACGGCAGCATGGCCTGGGAGGTCAAAGACTTCCTGGTGGCCCAGGAGCGCTGTATGGACGTTACTGTGGAGGGACAGGTGTTCCCTGGGACAGCAGCCAAGAAAGATGACGCCAAATACAAGCAGCAGAATGAAGTCAACAGCAAGAAGAAGAGCAAGAAGAAGACAGAGAGCAAGAAGCCTGACCTGGAGGGGAACAGCGCTAGCCATCTCAAACAGGAGCTGTGATGCAGTAACGCAGGAGATGAGGGGCTCACAGGTCCCTTTCTTCTGGACTCTTGACATGTGACAGCCTCAGACTCTGGCAGCATGCCTATTGTTACCAGCAATCTGTGAGAGGCTGCAGGAGCACATGACGAGACCGTGGTTCAAAGTCTACTGGGTTCATTAACCTTGACTGCTGAGCTGTCCCTCATTGGTGCAGTGACAATTACATTCTTCAAATCATCATCCACTCAGTGGTAAAAAAAAAAAAAAAGCTCTTTAAAATCTGTTGCCTTCTTTTGTTATTTTCTGATCATCATCAAATGAAAACCCACATATGTACATATTGTTTGAAAGGTACACAAGATAAGCATCATTAAATGTAATTCTCTATGCCAGGAGCCATGTGAGGTGTGAAAGTGGTTTTCCTGGTACAGACAGTGGAGTCCCTCATCAGACCTTCAGGTCCTAGTCTGTGTTAGACTCTGTTCAGGTCCGGCTGCACTTCAAGATTTGATGCAACGGCAGCACTCACGTTTTCTGTTAGATTTTTCACTGAATATGAAATAAAGATTTTTATAAAATGGATTTAGATGTGTTCCATTGGTGATGTTTGAATTATAAGTCTTTGTAACTCATCTCTGCTCATCCTGCTGGTCTTCAAGGCCATTTTCCTTTACAAACAAATCTTAACGGATGGATTTTGCACAGTTGGTTGTCACTTTGTCATAAACAACCACCTGATGTCATTTGACTGAGGTTCTATACTAGGGTCACATGATGTCAACTGAGCCATCTCCAAGACAGATGAGCAAACTCCATGAAGATGATCACTGCGTCCCGGTTCCATACTACGTACTACTATACAGTACATACTACATACTAATCTTCATAGTGTACTGTTTCTGCAGTCAAGTATGAGTCACAGTTCATTCTCCTTCATTTCCTAGACAAAATCGGATATTTTCATGACAGAAGCATGCAGAAATAGCGATCTAGCTCTTCACAGAATGAACTTGATAATTCAGTGGACATCAGGTAAGGCAACTTATTGTGAACTGCAACATTTGAATTGTCACAATATTAGGTGAGTACTTGAATTGATTTTTGGAGCATGGAACCAACATATTCAGGCCACATTTCCTCCACCTGATTTCTTTTTCCCTTATCTCAAGCATCAAAAGTACATAAATTGGGAGACCACATGAACTCAGATTATCACATTATTGGTCTTCATATTGCAATAAAGGAAAGCACATGGTATTGCATCATCAAACTTTATTAAATCATTTAAATTAAATAAGTAGAACAATTTCTCCAAGAATCCGTGAACTGTTTGGGACACTTTCAAATGTGCCGGTCGGGGCCATTCTATACACTCATCAATGAATCACAAGCAGCATCAGAAGAAAAACAAAAAGAGCCTCCTGTAAGAAATTAACTAACTCATTGTATGCATAAAGCACAATGGATGGAAATTCCTTCCTTACAATCTGGGTAGACATCTGGACTTGATGGTATATCGATAGAGGAGGGCAAATGACTGACTGCCTCCAGCGAATATGGAAGCTGAGCAGTCCAGGTGAGCTGAATCCTCCTGACGACCCGACTCTGCCCACCAAGCTCCTGCAGGCAGAGGACAAAGAGTCTGTCCAGAGAGGGTCGTCACAATGAAAAATGACTTAGGTATTAATTAATAAATGAAGAAATGTAGAACTACAGAAATGGCCTTAAAAAAGATTATTTATGGAAATGTAAAAAATAAATCCAGGATTACTTTATTTGTCATTTTTCATTATCAAATGTATTAATTTTTCATTTATTTATGTATTTCATTATTTATTTCTGCATCTATTTGTTTATTTATACATAAGTCATTTTTTGTCCTCCATACAAGTGGGCCTCCTATCGTTTTTGTTGAAACATGATCCAGGTGAGAATTAGAAGGATCCTACCTGTCTAAAGACCTGGAAAACACTAACGTACTTTATCCTACCTATTCTGGAGGGAAGTCCAACATTTGACTAGTGGGTTCAACAATTCCATCCTAGAGGTGTAAGCCACATTGGTGAAGGAGGAGGCCACGTAAGGTTAATGAGCTGTCTTCATTTATTTAATGAATAAAATACTTAACAGCAACTATGACTGCTGTTATGACAACAGTACATTCTTATTTTGTCTCTGAGCACTTTCATCTGCCAGCAATGTCAAGTTTAGCTCACTGCTCCAATATGCTTGGACAGCTTGCGTCATACTTTGTAACACTTTACCTACACACAGCTGATCAGGTTTGAGTTTCTCCCCAACAGTGTGTGGGTCTCATTCTGCCCTCTATGAAACAAGACAGCATCATTCAGAGTCATAGTTGCTGTTAAGTATTGTATTCTTTACGTGGCCTCCTCTTTCACTGATGTGGCTTACACCTCTAGGATGGAATTGTTGGACCAACAAGTCAAATGCTGAAAGCTTCATGAATATTAAACAAACAAAAATGAGCTGACTGGCCTCAAGGGTGATTTAGATAATTGGTTTTCAAAGTGGGGTCTGGGGACCCCCAGGGGTGCTTGAGGGGGTCCCCATAAAATGGGGAGTAGTTTAATTTTTACTAATATTCTATTCACTAGAATTTAGCACAATGTATAAGAATGACTATTCTGATCAGAGGTTTGACTCTCTCCAGTTATCTTCCCAGCTACAGTATAGACAGGAATTCTCTACTGAACCTCAGATGGGGTCCCCAGGACAAAAATCTTATCAAATGGGGGTCCACAGCTTGTTACATATCAATTTGTGGGTCCTTGACATGAAAAGGTTTGAGAACCAATTGTCTGAGTACCAATGGTTCAATTGTGTACTGAAGGACTGATTAAGAATAAGCATTGCACTATGATTGTAATATTCAATAAACAGCATCCATTCTATATCATAAATATGAATAATAACCATATTAACTGAATTTGCCAAAATCAGAATGTCAGTATAGCTAATGCTAACAGCAGATTAGTGCTGATTAAAATACATTTCTAGCCAAAAGAAAGACATGACAGTAATGTCACATAACTTGCTAACACACAATATATTTACCTTGTGTTTAGAGTGCATGGAGAAATTAAAACTCACCTGGAAGAAAACATTGATGCTTCCAGTCCTATTTAGAAGATGGTTTAGTGCTGCACTTGTGGCCTCTCTTGGCCAAAATGAGTATTACAACAACAAACACTTAGATCCTGTCCAAACAAAAAAAAAAATCACCTGCCAAAACTTTTTTTTTCACCTTTTTTTACAGATGGAAAAAAAATTAAGCTACTTGTTAATTTGTTAAGCAACTGGAAAAAACCTTTATTCCCCACCTGTTCTTAAGTCATAAACACAGGAGAGAAAACAATTTAGATCAGACTTAGAAACTGGATCTCCAGAGATGTTTTTTTTCTCACTTGCCTCTCAGGACTTCCATACCAACATTACAATGCTATGATGCTAAAATATTGGCAAAATATACAGCTTGTAGAATTAAAGGATTCCTTTCAGATATTCTACGCTGCAATTAAACAGCTTTTATTCATGCTCGTTTTATTTGACCAACTGAGGACATGACATGCAATAGATGTTATGAGTACAGAATAGACCGAATAACAAAATTACAGATATACAGCATGGACAAACAGGATGACAAAATTATAGATAGATCGATAACATACATGAAGAATCTGATCAGGAGAACAACTTCCAGGTGCTGCCAATCAGATAAGACCTGAGCCATGCAGCCTCCATCAACATGGAGACCTGGGAGGAGGACAGACTACATATACACACAGGGGAGACTCACATCACACACACACACACACACACACACACACACTGGAGAGAGAAAGACATGGAATTAAGATACAGGGTAGAGAGAGAGACAAGAGGTTCAGGCTGAATGGCCGATGGTCCAGTACAGAAAAGCCTGGAGGAGAGAGAGATTATTCCAGAGAAAGGACCCTGCCGCCTGATGACTCTGGGGACACACAGGAGCCCTGCATTCTGAGAGCGGAGAGCAGAGAATATAAGGCTGAAGGAGATCAGAGAGGTATGAAGGAGCATTTTATGACATCAGTAGCACCTTAAAGTCTCATCTAACGTGGATAGGAAGCCAATGAAGGGAGGCTGGAATTGGTGTAATACAGTCAAAAAGCTCTAAAAGACTTAAACAAAGAAAATGTAATACCCTTTCCAAAGCAGAACAACTGCACATTAGGTCTGGACAATAAGTTTTAAATCAATTACTATATACTGTATAATACTACACCACTGCCATTTCTTGATTATGTACATGACTGCCTAATCTTACAATTATTGAGATGATGATGGTGAAAGTGGTTATGGAAATGACATTTTATTTGTATTTTTTACAGTTTATTATTTTACTCCAGTCTTCTTTTTAATGTTGTAACTGTAACATTGTCTGCTCTTTTTATTTGTTAAGACTGTTGGGCTGCATTTTGTGTATGAAATATTCTGTATGAAGTGTATTATTATGATTACTGACTATCATTTTCCAATACTCTGTTTCTTATTTCACACAATGGTGCACTGACAACTACTTCCAACTGAATGTGGACAAAACAAAAGAACTGGTCTTTAACACATCAAACACACCCCTCACTGGACTGAATTCCACCTCCATCCACAGCAAGACAGTAGAACAGGTCAACAACTTCAAATATCTTGGCCTCACATAAGACAATAAACTCAGCTTTGATCAACACATCACTGATATCCATAAAGGATCCCAGCAGAAACTCCATGTCAAGCAAACTCAGAGCACTTTCTGTTGCCCCCCACCTCCTGTTTTGCTTTACAAAAGCATAATCCAACCCTTCCTGCTGTACTGTTCTCCCTGTTTGTTTACCATGTTGGTCATCTCCAACAAAAACAAATGATCACACATGCTACCTCCAAAATCATCCACTTTCCTACACCCAGTCTCTTAGCCATCACACGCGTCACCCTCACAATAGCAAATGACACTGATCTCCCCTCAATCCACACCCCACACCACTGCCGTCAGGCTGCAGATCCAGACTTATCTGTGTGTGTGTGTGTGTACAGATACATGTATATGTGTTGGGATACAGTCAAGGGAATGAATGTCATGTTTATGTATTTGTAGCTTATGTATATCTGTACGTTGCTCTGTGGTTATCTGTATGTTTCTGTGTATGTACAGGCTGTGAAAACAAATTTCCTGTGGAACAATATATATATATATATATATATATATATATATATATATATATACATATATATATATATATAACAGCAGTTATTATGGAATGGTGTGGTTTTCCATTCCATATAAAATAGCATTTTATATGGAATAGAAAACCACATAAAATGAGAATAAATGTTTAATTCAAATATTTATAATAAACATAGGCTATTGTGCACTAAATAATAAGCCCTTACATCCTCACTCACTGGAAAATTGTGTTTGAATCCTGCCTGGTTCTGATGTAGTTTCACATGTCTTAAAGATGGCCTACTTGACTTCTTACAACCCCCAGAACCTTCCTGTACTTGATGGGGCAGGTCATGAAGGTAGAGGGACATAATGGCCCCGGTGTTAGCAAGATGGGTCTGTGTGGCCATGTAGCCTTGTGCAGCTTAGTAAGCAGGCTATCCATGACCCTGCAATTACTGCTAGGGCAGGTGGCTTTGCCAAGAATAGAGTCGGAGGTAGAAATCAGTGGAGGGCCTGATCCACCAGAGAGAGCGACCCGCAGGCAACCTGCTCCCTGTCATGCATGTTCAAAAACTTCTGACATGATGCAGACCACTGGTGCGTAGCTGCTGGAGAATTGAATTGTTTACACTCCAGGTCTTCAAAGTCATGAGGGGCACCTGCAACGGCGTGGGGTGAACCTCCACATCCTCCTCAAACCGAGAGGCAGGAGCCATAAGGTCTTCAAAGGGGTGACATCCAGAGCCCTGGATGCCCTGCCAATAACCTCCTCAAAACGGCAGTTTAACAAGGTGCTGCCTGCCATTTGCCCGCAAGATAAATCATTTTCCTCAGAGGATAAGACAGTCTCTACATCCACATCCTCTGAGTCTTCCCCCTCCTCCTCCAACACAGTAATGGAGAGAGGAAGAGGGTCAGTGTCCTTGTCCTTTGTGGCTTCAGCCATTCTCCCAATTTTCCCCTTAGGCATGTCAGAAAGAGGGGAACCAGCCTGCTTCACTCCGAAAAAGCGTCAGTGGGCCTCTGGTATGTGCAGACAGTATAAAACAGTCCATGCACAATTGAGGGTTCTCCCTGGACAATATGGCATGCTGATGCCCCAAACAGAGCACACACTCATCATGACTGTCTCCAAGGCATGGAAACCCCACAACCCACACAGGAGTGTTCCTGCTGGCTTGCCATCTTGACATCCACTCCGTTCACTTCCTTGTTTATCACCAGCCCTGTGGGATACTAGCCCTGCTGCTAATATAGCTAGCCTAGCTTATAATGCCGTGGAGCTATTTAGGATGCTTGGTGACAGCACTCGCTTTGAAGGGGAAAGAAACAGGGGATGTCCGCTGTTAGCTGACCCGGTCTATGCTCAATACGGATTACCACTGTGCATGTTAGCCAGCAACAGCCAGCAATATGCAGCAGGGGCACACTGGCGTCTAACCACCTTGGGTTTATTTATACTGGAGGCAAAGAGATGCTGGCTTGACAGGGGAATCAAGTCTTCCCACCTGCTGTCAGCCGACTCAAGTGTCTACGCTCAGCACAGGACCCAACGAGCATGTTAGCTCACAAACCCGAAGCAGTATACCAGTATGAGGAATCACAGCCACAGTGACTGGGAGGGTGAGCCCAGCCCGGGACCCACCAAGCGTGTTAGCTCACAAAACTGCAAGCCATATACTGGAACAGGGAACTGTTTGTCTGTTTTTTTAGATGAAGGGAAAAACAGAGCAAGGGAAACAACAATCCAGGGAGGCTGCCCGCAGACAGACGCCCAGCTACAACTTCTGTTGGTAAGTGGATTCACGCTGTGACTTGCACACTGTCATTCACTTCTCACACATTTTTCTTTCAAAATTGCAACACAGATTGTCACACACTGCACCTTGACTCAAGTGGAGATCAAACAATCAGTGATTACATGCCAGCACAGGTGCTTCATAGGTAAACTGTGGGGTGTGACCAGACAAGCTGGTGTGTCTTAAAGAAATATCCACGTACCTTGACAGCAGGGGGATCATTCCCCGTACATATGGAATATGTAACGGAGTGGAGAGATAGTTTCCATCTATAGATTCCCATATATGTGTATTACAGTTTAAAATGCTTTACAGAATTCTAGCCACAGAAAGCTGAACATAGCACAAAACGTAAGTAATTTGTGTTTGGTAGATTATTTGTTTGTTGTAACAATGCTTCTTGGCAATAAATCTTATACCGTTGGAAAGCCTGTTTATTTCCCTTTTAAATGGTCCCACAAATGCATGTTCTTTACATTTGTAAAGAACATGCATTTGTGGGATGAGCAGCAGAGCTGAGTATGTGGGTTGCGCCCATGAAAAATATACCAAATCTTCTCTGCCAATGCCAAACAGCTTATTCTGCCATTGACTCTTGTTTGGTGTTTGGTGGATTGGATGATTGAAGTTTGAAGAAACAAGACATATTGGCAATTTAACAATTTATTCATTTATCAAACAGGAGCTTCAGTAGTGTGTGGCAGAACCATACACAGCCACAACAGCCTGGCACCTCCTCCTCATGCTGGTCACCAGCCTGGTCACACACTGTTTGGCTGCTATGTCAAATTTGCTTCACAGCACTGTTCCTGGGGGCTTGTTTGGGATGCGGACGTGACTATGGGAGGAAGTCACGTCATGCGAGAACCAAATGGCGGAAGTACGGCGGTGTCTTGGTTAGACAATAGCAAGATGGCACCGCCCGGTGGTTGCCGTCTTGCGCTCACCCAATTCTGTGAAAAACACACGTGTCTGATGGCGGATAAGGAGAGATAGAGCAACGCTGTATCTAATGTTATCTGACCAACAGATGTGTCTGGTTTGTTCCTCGGCTCGGATGCTGATGGTGGCCGTCTTCACGCTGTTGGCAAGGGTTTACGGCAAGCTGGTCCTCGGCGGCGTGGTGGAGAAAACAGCAGAGTCGACTTAGTTGAAGAAAAGCGGGGCAGAGAAGTTCTGCATCTTCCTGAAGGAAATCCATTCCTTCCTTCTGCAGGAGGTGAGAGCACTGATTGCAGCAGCAGTCTCTCTTGGATCCAGGGATGGTGTTCAAGTGAACACGGCAAAGTCTGGTCTCGTCCGGCTAGGGGAGTCTTCCAACCGGTGGGGAAAAACACGTGCATGGTGTTGCCTCCGTTAGTCAAGCTGACTCACAGAGGGACAGGACTACCCCCTAGTTCAGTTCAACATGGAGAGCGATATTTCTCTGTGCGCATCAGGTTTTAAAGGGACAGTGATGTCACGGCTGTGTCATCATGACGCTCCGCTGTGCAGGAGCATCTCTGCTAATGAGGGACAGTTTGTTGACACCGTTTCCTGTTTAGCACCTAGGTGCCAAATTGCGAAGCATCACTGCAAATGGAGTTTGCAATGGACTCATGTTGTCTGTACGCAGCATTTTGGCGCTGTTCCTTTGTCTCAGGGGGAACAAAGGAAAAAGCACCTCATGGTCAGGCTTCAGAAGTTACATGTAGGCTTTCTTTATGTAACCTCATGGCATGAGGCCCAACAGAAGAAAAAAGAATGTTTCAAACAATAATTGTAATAGTAAATGAAGCACAAGGATACTTGTCCTCCAATGAGGAGGTTGGATGTAGATTAAATAAAAGAAGGATGGGACTGAGTCCAGATCTGTATGATTTGTTAATTACCTGCATAATTTTATTAAAAAAGTATTAAGTGTTTACAGCTATGCTAGTGGGGCTGTACTTAGCTACATCCTTATGTTAGCATGCTAACATGCTGAAGTTGACCAGCATGTTAAACCTAATGAGATGCTCACAGAGCTGAAGTTACAAACTAAGACCATGACTGTGATATATGATTTTATCATAGATCATATATATACTGTATTGTGGATACTATAAATGACACCTGTGTGCTTGTTTGATTTGAGAAAGCTATGTAACCAAAAATCAGCATAATGGATACACAGTATTTTAAGGAAGATGCAGTCTTGTGTACTGTATGTTGCTGCATTTGTGCCGGCAGCTGTATAGAAAGGAGTGACAGTCAGACAAACTGTTGGTCATCATTTATTTCTGTACAAAAGTCTTCAAAGAAAAAGATGGAGTTTCATCACTTTACAAGCTCAAGCCACATATACAACACATCCATTTGGTGTACAGTTAAAACAAGTCATATACACGTATGTAGTGAGTGTCTGGTACAAGTCTTAAAATGGAGCTATAAAGGTTTCTTACATACAGTATACATACAGGACAGTAATAACATTACAACTCAAATGATGTTTATTGTAGATTTGGATCAACGGTGTCTGTACAATAAATAAGTATAAAATATATCTCTTATCAATCTGGATTTTTAAAAACACATTAAACATACAAAACACTCAGTTACTGCTACAACCTCCGAAAAAAGACCAGCTATTTCGGCAAAGGGAGGGGGAATCCTTTTTCAAGCCAGATTGGAACAAAGATTTCTCTGTTGTTTTGAAATGGGGAAATTGCACATTTAAAAACTCCCTGATTTAACATTCAGTGGATAATTTAATTTCATCTTGTGTATTGTTTTGGGCTTCTTGCTGGTTCACTGCAAAAACACAGACAGATGGAACACGAACACAGATATGAAACAAACATGAGAGGAAAACATCACAACATCAAGTGAGCGAGTGCTCAGAATGAAACAGAGCAAGTTAACAACCACTGGTTTGGATGCAAAACAAGGAATGTTTCTATTTTTTCTTTTCTTTTCTCTCTTTAAACACTTTAGTCAAACAGAGCAGGACAATCAAACCACTCAACTTCTATGTCTGTCACATATCACAGAGACCTGCATGGGAAGGGTTCTTGCTGATGTGTTTGATTAGCTGGCTCACCCTTGCTTGGTGTTTGCTACCTCTGTTCATATCGAGGCTTCGCAATTGCATCACAAATTGCCTAGCAACCGTGGCTGACATCATGGAGGTCCATCGGAGAATTGGTCAGTAGTTAGTAATGTGTAAATATGAAACAAACAACCAGGCTAGAAAACAAACAAACAAAAAAAATCATAGAAATTATTACTGTTGATAATGATAATGAGAAAGTGATAATAATGTAATATTGCAGGTTTCTTTGCAAATGTAGGTTACTATGACTCGGTAAACTGGCAAACCCAATCTCCTACAAACTACAGTCATATGCAAATTATTTATATTAGCAATTTATGTTTATTTCCAGTGTTCACTGTGTGAAGAAATGATCAAAAAGTTAAAGCTAATAATGGTGTGTTAATTATTACTCTCTATTTGGTTCACTTCAAACAACCTTGGGTGCGTTGACCTGTTTGGTTTGGTTTGGTTTGTTTAGACAGGTAAAAAGATGTCAATTGAACTCGGATACTGACCAAACTTCCACTAAACTTTTCAATAAACTTTCACACCAGATTGTTTAGAAAAAGAATTAATCTGTTTACCATGACCATGATCTTCCCCTTTCGAAGGAACAGTGTTCAAAATAGTCTTGTACCCAGTCTCCTTACTTTGTAGCTACATCATGTTTTCCTCTAAATGTTCTTTGCTAACACAAAATATTTGCATATGAATGTCTTTGGTACTGTAGGAGGTTAGAATTTATAACTTCAGCTCTGTGAGCACTTGCATAGATCTGTAACGGACTTCGCTATTAGTTGAACAACATACTAAGACTGTTTTTAGTTGGTGGGACTCAATGTCTGAGCCCCTTACAGAAACTCAACGAGCTTCTGCAGGGAGCAGGTACGCTGGTAAGTGGCCTTTGTCTACAGGACAGGAAATGCCAGACTGAGATGTGTGGCCTGCTCACTGGCCACCCAGCTGGCAACATGCCAAACCTTTGCACCCTTCCTTGTAGGCAGCGAGCCCACACCACGATGACCCCATGGGTGTCTCCACCAGGCCTAACCACCCAGCACACACATACAAGCTCTTCTCCCATGTCTGGATCCAGGAAGGGGTCCAGTTTCCCTTCCGAGTGAGATTGTTCTGTCTGTCATTGGCTGATCCAAAAGGGTTCTTGAAAGGAGCCCATCTAGGTCGTTCATGCATATGATCAGGATGCCTCCTGGATATCTCTGTGGAGGTATTCCAGGCACACCCAAATGGGATGGGACCCTGGACCAGACCCACAACATGCTGGAGGGATTACATATGTCATTGGGCCCTCAGGATCCCCAGGAGGAGCCAGTGGATGTGGCGAGGGATAAGGACAACTTGGCCTACTTTGCTCAGCCTGCTGCCAATATGACCCTGACCAGAAAAAGATGGATAGAATATACAGACTACCCATTGAAGCTAGCGAATGACTTGATAAATATCCTATGTGACTTGAGAATTCAAAATTGATTTAGATTTCGCTCTTTTATCTCTAGCTCCTAGCTAGTAAATAGCCACTACTCCCCTATCTGTTGTCCAGTAAGTAACCCTCAATTCATTTTTTAAAACTTCTCAAAACCGTCATCACACCTACTTAACACAACGATTGGCAAAGTGCACTGTGGTGAGACTGTAGGTAAACTGTGAACTTCTCTCTCAACCTGCATCCAACAACTTTTGTAACTTTCCAAAATTGACAATCTGACCAGCACGTCTACATCACACAGGGATTATCCAGGTGTGCAGAACTTCTTTCTCAAGATTTCTTTTCATTCTTCAGACAACTACTTGTCACTTTTCCTTTGTACAAACAAGAAGAACATCATGAATGCCTTAATGGAGAGAGTGACTGCACCATTTGCGCAATTATTGTGTCTTGCCCTGATGGCAGGCCTCTCACCCTGCCTTGGAGTATGCTTTATCTGAACAGCTATAAACACTTTGCTTTCACACTCTGGACTCAACTGCGTCATCTAACTGCACCCTCTAAAAGTGACACCAGAGGGTGTCCACATTCAGATTTAGATTCAGTGACTCAAGGAGGTCATCATTCTGACACTGTAGATGTCAGGTGGGCTGGGGTAAACCAAAAGCGAAGTCCGTTAGAGGACAGAGTACTGTGAAATATTTAAAGGTTGAACTGTCATGCCAGTTTCTACTCTAAAGCTCAACAAGGTTTTCCGTGATGTTAAGATGAAACTAAGTTACGGTCAGTGTTTGCTGGTGCATAAAACAGATGTTTTTACAGAATGGCAATAATGGTAGGCTGACCAAATCCAATGGTTATGTAGCAGACAAGCTAATAAGGTATAAACATAACAATGACCAAATGTGTTGAAAATGAAATGTGATGAAATGACAGTGTTCAACCAGAAATAGAACCAATATCAACCATGTCTATTAATGTCTGTGGAGACAACCATGTATCTGCAAACACCGCTGGCTGTTGAAAGCCACTGTTGCCAAAGAGCTGAGGACCTCCAATATGGCTGCCAGAGGGTGTGTTGTCACCTTAAAACCCTCTACTGATGTTGGGGGTCTTACACAGTTATGGTTCATCATGGGCAGTGCTGGCTCTGGGAGTCTGGGGGTCCTCCCCTTATCAACACACCGAATCACATCATTCTTTCTCAGCACCGAGCCTAGAAAAAAACACCATTTGATCCTGGACCAATGGCTTGGAGTAACTGACTGTCACACTGCAGTGCTGGCGGTGTGTGTGTGTGTGTGTTTGTGTGTGTGCATGTTTATTCTTGTGGGGGGGTATGTGTGTCAGTATATGGGGGCTACATAGTCTCTTGGCTGTCTTCCCCACTCTGCCTGCCACTCATAGCATCATCTTGTGGACCACAGGGACAGGCAGGACCTGATGGATCTTGGCTCGGTCAGTGTCCACCTCCAGATGGACCCAGTCAGGTTGAAAGGAGCCCTTGAAGCCCACAAATGCCAGCTTATCTGCAGGGAGGCAAAATGACATTATAGTAAGAGAAATCATCTGAGCAGAGGGGTGTTTTTCAGCAACACCCAGCATCATAGTCACTTTTACACAGCAGGGGTGCCATGTGGGACCAGTCCAATTCTGAACTTCTGGCTCTTCACTCTGCAACTCATAATATCTGTTACTGCACTCTTTTGCTCCTAAGACACCATGTATGCCATAATGACTGGTTACTGCAAAAAATGTTGTTGCTTACATGAATTACTTTACTGGCTAATGAAGAGTCATTCTGTTATGTTTTGACAAAGTACCGTATGATCTGTCAGTTATAACACTGCACTAAGATGTTCCTGTTTTTACAGTTGTAGACATGACCCTGTTTTAACATTTCCATGTTATCACTTTCAACAAGAAAGAACTATTCATTCCTTATAAATCAATTTATACATGATACTTGAACATCAAATTAAAAACAGAGACATGTCATAAACTAAATGTCTATTGAGTGGTTCTTGATAAATCTCTCAACATAGTAAAAATTGTAAAAGTTTGTTAGTTAGGATCTTTATTGTCCACATTGTGGAAAATGATCTTTGGCTTTACCACACATTGTTAAAGACAATGCAGGACAATGATGAAGACAAGCATCAGGGACACAACATCATCAAACAACATAATTTCAAAGACATAAATATAGTAAAAATAAAGTATAGTAAAATAAAATGGTAGAGGGGAAAGATTTTTGTGGAATTCAAAGTAGACTTTTCATTCTGCAGCCATATTGCATTTGGCAAGAAAGACTTGCTGTACACATTGTTGGTGGCTCTTACTGGTCTATAGCTCCTCCCTGAGGGTAAAAGCTCAATGTGCGAGTACAAAGAATGGGAGGGGTAACTTATTATGTGGGAAGCTTTACTTTTTTATATTTAATTCATATTTCCCACTCAATTGCTTCCCTATAATGTTGCTCGCTATCTGCAGCTTCAGTTTATTCCTAGCAGTCGGATTTCCACATGAACACCAAATTCTTATAAACCATTTCCAGAGTTGGTCTTAGCTAAATTTGTATTTATGAAGAAATAATGATATTTTACCATTATTTTGGGTCAATTACAACCATTGAAACAACAGCACCATCTACTGCAGCTTTGTTGTATTTTGTTCCAGACATGCTGACACATTAATCACAATGCACCTGGGTACAGATATACTGTAGTTAGTTAGTTACCTTTTAGTTTGATGCTTTTGTCTGCTCCAAGTCTCTCCAGGGCTTTAGTCCAGGGTCCTCTAGTCACCAGACGGCCTTTAGATGTCATGAGAACAATAGAACTAGAGAAGGAATGAGAGACAGCACGTCACTGTAGCGTTCACATTTAGCTAACTATAACTGCATGTGTCTTTTAGGCTTCAGCATGTGTGTGACTGATGTCTCAGGCTCTATTTAGTGTAAAACAGCCTTGTGGCAATGTCATTTAATATCTGTGGAGGCTTCAGCATCCTCTAAAGGATGATGGTGGTTAGAGGAAGATAAAGTTTGCGTCTGGTGATGGAAGGCATCATTAGGGTAAGAAGATTTTGCAGATACTTGTTGAGCCATACAGCCGTCCATCAGAGAATATACGACTTCTATCAACATTAACCTAGGTCCACTTACTAACTTTCAGTCAATCAGATCTTCCTCAGTTTTTATATATTCATGCATAAGTAAAATACCAATAAACACAATATTGAATAGAGTGATAGTATAGTGGGATAGCAGTCACTCTTCTTACTTGTCTCTCAGTCCACTGATGTAGTTGTCCAGCTGTGCAGGGATGCCCTGTAGGATTGAGTTCCTGAAGCCTTTGCTCTCCACCACCTTCCCATCATGCCCGTCGACTATTGTCAGCTGAACCCCATCTTCTGGTTGGTACAACTTCCTGCCATTCACCTGTCACAACAAAGCCAGCCAATCACACTACTGTTCTGGGATGTATGGAATAGTTTACTCAATAGCGAGCAAGACATTTCTGACACTCCATTTCTGACTCACTACTCATCATCATTTTGCATCATCATTGTCAGCTGTAAAGTTACACTACAATCATTTTTGCATTTATAAAATGCAGCATATTGCATTTTGGGATTATTAGCATTGTTTTCATCCCATTGTGGAATTTTTGATGGCATTATCTAGTGGGTGAATTTACACACTCAGAATTTGGGCGTCAAATGATCACATAGGTCATTTATACCTGCACTCCAGAACAACTCATAGGAGCGTAATATGCCACTTTCCAAAACTGTTACAAATCACTGTTAAAAAATAATTATGTTTTATGGTGTGATATTGCTGTGGTTAAGGTCTGGTCAGGTTTAGGCACAAAAAACACTTGGTTAGGGTTATGGAAAGATTATGGTTTGGGTTAAAATCACACAGTAAACACACAGCATGACTCTTGCAGTTGGAAACATAAAGCGAACATTGGTCTCCTGCAGCTAAGTCCACTTTTTGCCTTTTTGCCATCTAACTAGCTGTCCACCCAACCTGCCTCCTCCAAATGGGGAAGTCACCTTATACTGATGTCATTTGAACTCCATCACTTCCACGGGTCATAATTACTAAAGCCACTAGATGGCGTCTGTCACTCAAGCATGACTATAGGTTGACTGTAGGTTGTAGAAACAGCTGTTTGTGGCTTGCAGCTCTCTCTCTCTCAAACAAACAAAACTATGTGTGCTGTTATTATTCAGGTACAAATGAAAGAAAAAAGACATTTCACTCCAAACATATTTTGTCTGCTACTTAGAGCACTACTATTTGCAAAAAGGTTTCCAGAGGGACTGGCTGACAGGACAGTAATCCTTGCTTAGCATGATGCTAACAACATATTAATACAATGGAAAATCCCATAGAAAAATGGCAAAGCAAGAGTTAGCGTTACACTCTTTAACTTACAACAATTAGTAGATGTTAGGGATGTGCAGAGAGTCTAGTATTTGTATTTGTATCTATATTTGTTGAGGCAGCAAAATTATTTGTATTTGTATTAGAATAAAAGTGGAAATAGGTGTAAAAATCCAGTTTTTGCTTTTATTACACTTTTAGGATATTAAAGTGTTAAAATAAGCATTTATGAATAAACTATCTTATGAAGGAGGTCCCCACAACGGGTCTCAAACTCAAGTCTCCTAGATCATAGACGACTGTGCTGACTACTGAGCTAAACCGAATGCATCACCAATGCGCAGACAGACCTGAAGGTATTTATATACCCATAACACAGAGACAGTACAGCATGTAACGTGTAGAGAAGAACTTCAAAGGCAATTCTTGCTTTCCACTTTTCCTTTACTGCTTATTTTTTACAACCTAACTTTGTGGAAAGGAGAAGGGGAATAACAGGTTATGGAGAGTCCCTTGTAAGCACTTTGTGTGTGTCATTAGCTCAGCTTTATTTCTGGGGAACATCCCCAACTCCAGGAGTGATGTCCAAATAAAGAAATGTGCATCATGTAGCAAGTAGACAGAGACTGAGATAGCACTGTAACCGACCTGCGTGCTGATATTTGATGTTTTTTTTTCCTTCCCGAAAACAAATAATTTTTAAAATATTTGTACGAAATGAATGTTCGTAAAAAAACCCACTATTTGTGCTTTGCCGAATAACATATTTGTATTCGGGCACACCCCTACTAGATATGTACACAAAACGGTCTTAATGAACCCATAATAACTTTTAAGATGTAACAGGAGCATTACCAAACAAACAACATGACAAGGGAGCCTTGAATTAAAATATGACAAATACAGCATGTGCAATCCATTGTACTCGGGACTCGGGGAAAAAAACGACCTCTGACACGGAAAGTGCGATGGAACGGTCATTTAAGTCGGAATTCCAAGTCGTAAATTTGGGCAACATCCATCCAGCTCAACTTCGCCAACAGAAATACACCTGACATCACAGCAATATGGCGGCGCACACAGTGAACAGTGCAGAATTACCCTTTCATCAATTTTTACTTTATGTAGTGTTTGTGTTGTGAAACTGTAACTGTAACAACTATGTTGTTGCTATTTCCATTTCCTTTCAAGTTCGATGCCCAGCTTCTCTGGTCTGCATGTTGAAGTGTCCTTGGCCAAGATACTGAACCCCAAATTGCTCATGATGGCTGAGCCATCAGTGTGTGAGTGTATGATTAGACATGATAGTCTCTGCCATCAGTGTATGAATGTGTGTGTGTGTGAATGCGTAAATGTAGCATGTAGTGTAAAAGCCCTTTGAGTGGTCAGAAGATTAGTTGCAGTCCATTTACCATTTACCATTTGTCAACTGTTGAATTAAAGAATAACCAGCAAAACTCTTTCACATAAGCTTACGGCATGTTAGCAAATAGGAACTAAAGGAGAGTAGCACCTTAACATCCTGTCATTCAATTCTTGTGCATGTTGGACTCTATAAAACAGCAGCAGAGCAGAATTTGCTCTCTAATAACATTAAATGATGAAAATGTATCTGTGGATTCACTGAGAGAAGTGTTGGTGAATGTCCCTCGCACCCATGATGATCATTACTTAAGACTTCAACTGTAAAATAAGTTTTGAAATCCATCAGTGATGCAGCCTGTGAACAAACTAAAATAAGGTTCTTCCTATCAGAACATTTTAAACTCACTTTTCTCTCTGTGCTCCCTCTCGTGCACAAGGTGCAAAATATGGTGTGTGCATTGTCTTTTTCGATAAATGTCAGATTATGTCTGACTAAAGCTACAAGGAACATTTACGTGAATGTTTGAATGACAAAAGCCATCACTTTAACAGCTTGATAAAGCCAGCAGGGTTATGAATTCTGTGTCTGAAAAGGGCTTAATCAACACATCTCACTGGTTTAACCTGTACACAAACAGAAATGTAAGAACAACATCTGTGGTTTTAGAGGGAAGTTACATGCTGGAACTACTGTATTTTTTCACAGACAACAGCCAGGCACAGAGACTGGGCACAGCTTCCTGGAGTCTTGCCGTCACAGTGAGGTTGGCAGGTTTGGTACTGAAAGTACTGAGTGGATATTGTTTGTCCAGAAATAGTTCCAGCACAAATTCCTCTGTACAACCCAAACTTATCTCACTCTTTCAAATAAACCAATGAGCGTACTTCCCAAGATGTTGAACCATTCCTTTAAGAAGAGATTTAAAACCTATTAATGCAGATGTGTGTATGGTCTCTGGAGGTTCTTTCCAAAGTCTTCATAGCAAAGTTACACTCACACTGAGCTCTGGCTGAGGGTCTCACACAGCAGCCGAGCTCAGTAGCTGGGAGCCAGAACCTCAACACACTTAAACATGACTTGTAAAATATTACCATCTACCCTAAAACATCTAATGGGAAATGAAATAGAGGTAGTTACAGTTCTCTCCCTTCCATGATCCATCTAAGTGCCTGTCTGGTTTGTTTACTGATTGTTCATTGATATCCAGTGTGCAGTATGCAGGTTATGTAACCGGACAGTGTTGTTGAGATCAGTGGAAACATACAGTTGCATGTAATGGGTGTAGTAATGAAACCGCTATTGTGTCTCTAAATGGCATCTCTTGGAGGACTGAAGATGAAATACTTCTTATAGTATATATTATAGACATTATATTATATATATTCCCAGTGGTCCAAGTCTGAGCTGTGTAGTAACTCTCCACCTGTGTGGACTGTATGAAACAAAGGTTACCTCAGTAAAGGCAAAGTCCTCCTTGATGTGGAAGAAGCGAGTGTTGTAGGACTCCAGTCTGACCTCCAGGAAGTGTTCTGATGAGTGCTGAGAGAAAATAACAAAAGGACAGAGTTGGGCTGAATAAACAACATTTGGCATTTCACTGGAAACAATTAGTCTCTAATTCTCACCACAATTACAGAACAAAACATCTGAGATGCAGTAAACACAACTGCAAATGTCACTTTGATATAAAACAATATTTCTAGAGGTTGCTGTGGGGAAACGGAGGCTCAGCAGCAGGAAACAGTAACAGTGTGACATTCACATAATACAACTGACAATTGCAGTGGAATGTATTACTCTGAAATATCAATATATGCATAAAATGTATTTAATATTGTGTGAATGACAGCATTTATACAGTATGTAAAAATAGAAGTGTGCAGATAAATAAAACTAAATCAAAAACCCAACTGATGAAAATATACAAAAACATTCAATGTGTTCAGTTTGAACATATAAGAATAACTGAAATATCAACTCAGATGCAATATTTAGACTGTAAAATCAGTCTGTGGACTAGGGATGTGCCCAAATACAAATACGTTACTCAGCAAAGCACAAATAGTGGGTTTTTTATGAACATTTATTTCGTACAAATATTTTAAAAATGATTTGTTTTCAGGAAGAAAAAAAAGAACATGTCAAATACCAGCATGCAGGTCGGTTACATCACTATCTCAGTCTCTCTCCTCTGCTGCACTGTTACATCTATCAGCAGGTCTTAACGAAGGGAGTCACATCCACCTGCTACATGACGCACATTTCCTAATTAAACATCACTCCCTGGGATGGGGATATTCCCCAGATATCAAGCTGAGCTAATGACATGCAGAAAGTGTTCTAAAGGGACTCTCCATAACCTGTTGGCCCCCTTCTTCTTTCCACAAAGTTAGGTTGTAAAAGATAGGCAATAAATGAAAAGTGCAAAGCAATAATCGCCTTTGAAGTTCTTCCCTACAAGTTATACGCTGTGCTGTCTCTGTGTTATGAGTATATAAGTAAGTATGTCTGTGTATGGATTGGAACTGGATTTTTACACCTATTTCCACTTTTATTCAAATACAAATATAAATATTTTTGCTGCCTCAACAAATACAAATACTGGGCTCTCTGCACATCCCTACTGTAGACTGTGTTCTTCTAAAGGCCTGAACAGTGTCAGTTTCACTAAAACTGTCTGAAAAAACAAGCTCCTCATATAATAAAGTCTGCATTAGAACATTTGAAATAAATTCAGTTGACCCTTCCCCTTTCTCACCAGCTTGGCGCTTGGAATCTTTCTGGGCATGGGAACATCCACAACAGGCAGCTCAGTGTGTCTGGGATAGGCCTGGGCCATGCAGTTGCTGGGTGGACTGCCTTTAGGGATGATGGCTGTGACCTTTACCCTCTCACATCCCTTGACAGAGCAGAAGGCAAACTGCTCCCTGTCGTTGTGGGCCTTTACCTTCAGGAACAGCAAGCTGCAACACACACACTACAAGTTTAGACATGGTGAACGTCTCTGTGTGCTCAAGTTTTTAATCCACTTACCAAAGCCCACATCTATCTATTTTTCTCTCTTCTTCTCACTGTGCCTGCTACTCAAGCTGTCATATATCCCCTTTATCATCTCTGCTTTGCTTTATATGTATTTTTCAAAATATATTTTGGCCTTGTAAGAATAGCAGTTTATTTTAACTGCAAAAAGCAACACGTGACTAAATCCAGTATTAAAATTCTTTGAGGTAAATTATTTAACAATTGTTGCTGGGTGGACATAAATTAGGGTGAAAAACCACAAAAATAAGATGGTTAATACATGAGAATCATCCTTTAATTTTAATATTTAAAGCTGCATTAGTTGGTTGTTTTTGGCCACTTGGGGGCAGCAGTTGACAACACAACATTGACATAACATCACTGGATGTTGTTATGGTTGATGTGTTAGCAAACATTTTCCTATTTACATATCCAGCAGACACAGAGCGACATTTACTTGGAGTGATGTTTGTGTCCACCTGATGAATGTGAAGGTGAAGATGTTTCTAGTACCTAACTGTGCCTTTCTGCTGTTTGGTGCTGAGCAGGGAGTGTACAGTGAGTTTATCGCAGCTTTTTCACTAAAAACAGCAGCCTGCTGCTGCTGGAAACCAGGTTGATCAGAGCTGAGTTGGTGGCTGGTGACTTTTCACATAGAGCAGGTCTAGACCGTACTCTTTAATTTACAGAGACCCAACAATCCCCCCATGAGCAGCACTTGGTTATCTAAAAGATGTTAAAAGTCTCTGCACAGATGAGTGGAACTGCATAGTTGTTGATAATTCTCTGTGGGTTTGTCACTTCAAGCATCACCTTTCACATTACACACAGTTATTTGATCCACTTTTAATATACCCACATATTGATTCGTGTAGCTTTAATCAGAAAACATCAGAACAGACTGTGACTCTGTGTTAGCTATATTAACTTAAAGCATGATATGAAAATCAACATGCAGAAAAAGTATAATAGTAAAATTCTTTTTTTGTGAGATAAGCTAAGGTGGTGCTCTGTGTGTGTGTGTGTGTGTGTGTGTGTGTGTGTCTGACCCAGTGTCTTCCTCCCAGTAGTAGTAGCCTCTGGCCAGGTGGGAGTGGTTGATCTTCTCCCTCTGCATGGTCCTCATGAAGACTCCAGTCTTGCGTGTCTGTTTGGTCAGGCGGTTGTGGATGTCTGAGATGACAGTGAAGGTGGTGCCTTGTGGGTAGCAGAGGCCCACGTTGATCCAGTCATTTCTGAAACACAAACAAGCAGAGCAATTTATACTCTGATTTCTACCTGTCTAATCAGGTCAATATCACATGAATTGAGAACAGAGCTAGAAGTTACTAATAAAAGATAAATGATTCTCTGGTTCCAGCCTCTTTACTATTTTTTTTTTTGGTTTTGGACTATAGGTCAGACAAAGAAAAAAATATTTCAGCTATTTTTTTCTTTTAACATTTTCTGACATTTAATAAAGTGAACAAAAAAATTAATTTATAATAAAAAAATCCCAATTGCTGATGATATTGGCTCAAATGGTAGAATAAAATAAAAACAATAATAAATTCTGGTGTTGAAATTCATATGCATAGTATACACGTATTAATGAACTGTATGGACAAAGTGCTAAACTGAGTTTAGGGAAAATTTGAAGCAAAACATTCATAGTATGCATCTGGAATTCAGATGCATATTCTCACTTAGCGTTCATTTTTTTCATGAGTGAAACTGAACTTTAAGTTAAAATTACTATAATGTCCTGCAAGCACATCCACTAGCCTGTACATTATCCCCATATATAAATTATGCATTGGCAATAAAACAGACACTTGCACTGTGTCTCATTTATACACTGCTCTGTGTGGCTGATCATCAGTCTGTTGTGTGCAGCATGCAAGATATATGTTAGATGTTACAATCTATCTTCTTTGACACCAGTTATTAATCTGTGACTTCTTTTACCCATTACAAAGATTTAACAAATATTTATTTTAAGGCTATCTAACCAATCAACATTTATTCTGAAGGTCAGAGGTCTGTATCAGAAGTCTTTTTACTTTCCAAATATTTGAAAATTACACTTTATTAATTTGTGCGCAAACATTGCTATACCGAATGCACAGTTTATTTACTAAGCTCTCACTTTATTCATCTGCAGTGGTGCAGCTTGATGTAGTTAAAGTATTTCAGTAAAAGTAGTGGTTTGGTCCCTCTGACTGATATATTATTATATATGACATCATTAGATTATTAATAGTGAAGCATCAGTGTTAGAGCAGCATGTTACTGTTGTAGCTGCTGGAGGTGGAGCTAGTTTACACTACTTTATATACAGTTAGCTAGTTTAGTCCAGTGGTTCCCAACCTAGGGGTTGGGCCCCTCCAAAGGGTCACCAGATAAATCTGAGGGGTTGTGAGATGATTAATGGGAGAGGAAAGAAGAAAAAACAAAGTTCTGATACATAAATCTGTTTTCAGTTTTTGGACTTTTTCTCTAATCTTTGATTTTTGCTGAAATATTGGATCATTTGAACATTTATTGAAATGAAAGCATGTGAGAAGTTTAGAGGGAAAAATCACTATTTGGTGGAGCTGTTAACAACTCATAGACATGTGAAATGTGACCCCGACTACACACTGCTTTTTGTAAGACGTCAAAAGACAAAAAGGTTGGAAACCACTGGTTTCATCTTTAACAATGTGTTGTATTTTAAAAGCTTGTTATATTATCCATTGTGTCAAATCTTCATCTGAAAAGTAACTAAAGCTGTCAAATAAATGTAGTGGAGTAGAAAGTATAATATTTCCCTCTGAAATGTAGCATCACATGGAAATACTCAAGTAAAGTACAAGTACCTCAAAACTGTCCCTTAAAGCTACTACAAGGAGTTTTTAACTGGTTATGAAAGAGTCTCATGATGCCTCTGATGTCTCTATGTGACTTACATAAATAAACAAGACCATCAGTGAGATGATTGACTATTTCTATAAAGTTATTCTAAATGCCTGTCACCAGGTCAGATTCCTCACAAAATCAAACAATTTATGGCATGACATGTAGCAAAGTTCAAAATAAATAAAACAAGTAAAATCTACGATATAAACTCCCTATAACAATCTATTCTACCAGATCCTTCATCAAAACTTCAAAAATCATCAGGAGGTGGCTGCACACACACCACACTGAATAAAGCAGGAAAAGAACAACCGTTTAATCCATGATTGGTTAGTTTACCCTCATCAAGACAGACTGCAGAAGTCTAAAATAAACAGGTCATATTTCAGCTCTCCCTGCACCTTCACCTGCTATAATATTCAGTGAACTGTAGGTGGTGCCATTGGTGTATGCACCATATGTGGGACTAAACTGCTCTGGCTCTCCAATCACCATGTTAGGGTGGACTCAGGCCATGGGGAATAGTTGACATGCTTGAAATGACATTCTCTTAAAATAACTGATGGTGAAACTGTAAACAGTATGAGAAGGGAGGAGCACAAAGCCTCCACAAAGTCAGGCTGTCCCCATTTCTGTGGTGAATCCTGGTTAATAGCAGGAATCAGAGGAATTATCTGACAGCATCCATCAGCTTCATTCACTCACCACGAATCACCCCAGTGACCTCAGGAGTTGCCCTGCCATTTACACGAAACCTTCAACCAGGGATCAGCTTTCAAAACGGTATGAACCCTGTCAGTTCACTTCCTGTGTCCCATCATCCACAAAATTTCCATGTAATTCTATACATGCTTCATTCTTTTTATATTCTTTCGATTTCAGCCTCGTCATGAAGGTTGAATATAATCAGTATAATTCTACCAAAGTGCTTGTTTGATTGTGGAACAGTGTCTGCAATCCTCACTTTGTAACACATTCTGTACTGTTCCTGAAGTGAATAATGAATCTCCATGATCAAATTCATGAAGACTTTTACATTAGCTACTCTACATTCCTGCAAGGCCAAAAAAGTGTCACCTCAGCATGCTCAAAGCTGTCAAACTGTACTGGACATTTCTGCAATGGACCTGTCAGAAATCACCTATCATAGAAATTATGATAATGAATGAACAAAACATGAACTTGCACATTTTAAACATTTTTGGGCCCACTACTTTCTTTTCCATCATGTTCTACAGTTTACAAATCCAACATGCCGCAAAGCAAAAATTCCACCTGGATACTAAACATTATCACCCCTCCTTGCTTTCAGACATAAAGTCTTCCTCCTCAACCTCTCCTTTTCCTCCCCTGGGTGGGTGCTTCAGTGCTGCTCCAATAACAGTGCGATGGAGGAATTGGAGGTAAAATACAGGCTAAAATTCACTTCACGGATGGCTGACCGCAGCAGATGAAGCCCTCGGGCTGCTCGGTGCAGTCAGAGAAGCGGGCTTGTAAACAGGTCAAATGTTGGTGAGGGATTGGCTGGATGCATTATGTGGGATCAAGAAGGTGAATTATGCTATCTGCGATGGTTGTAAAGTCTGTTAAGACTCATTAATAATGAAAATTCTCCTTCAAATAGGCAACCTTTTCAACTAATTTTGACATTGCTAATGTTGAAATCTAACAGCTAAATTACAGCTCACATCGACCTGACTCCACTACCACATTCACTTGTATTTACCACTGTCAAAGAGAAAAAAACACAGTATAATAAAACTCCACAGGGCACCAATAACCTATGGTACATTTGCTAGATGGTTGAAAAGGTGATTATTGGAGAAACTGAAGTGCCAACATGATACTGAATAATAATTTCATCTTGTTCTGCTCATAACTGTCCATTGAGTATTTGAAGTCTGTATGTAATATGTAATGTTTGATATTTGTTGTCTTGGCTGTCTGTATGTGTTATGCAATTTAGCATTTTTTGAAATTGTTTGTGTTGTTTAGTGTCATCTGTTGTTGTGAAGTCCTGTCATATATACTTGTATACTTATGTTCACTGTGTTTGTGCTATAATCTGCCCAGCAGATGGAAATTAAGAATTTGGCTAAATCTGGCACATTTACATCACACTGATGTTAATTAACGTGTGTATCCAAGACTCTCACCTGGTCAAACAAACTAAATGAGACTTTGCCTGCTATAAATATGCAGGTAAAGTTGTGTGCAGGTGGTGTGGTGGTGGAGTATGTGCTGTATGTGCTGTCACAGCTGCAGCTTGCGTGTTCACTGACTTGTTGAAGTTGATGAGCCAGATGGTGACCTCAGTAGGCGCCACCTGGTCCCAGTGGATGGTGTAGCCTTTGGCAAGTGTGATCACTGGCTGGAACTGCTGGTAGTGCTTCCTCTTCCCCAGAGCACCCTCTAGTGTCAGGGGCCGATCAGGGTACTCATCCCTCACCATGTGCATGTTCTGGTTGGCAGGGTTACGTGTCTGGACATAAATCTGGAGAAAACACAGCCACAGAGTGAAGCCTGATTCTCTAATATTTAGAAAAAAAGTTTGTGAAATATCATTATCAGAATATATTTCTTCTAATATCGTTTGATTTAAATGGTCCCTGGTCTCCCCTGGTGTGTGCTAGGCACCTCATATTTAACATGGTGCAAATGTTTTTGTTATATTATCCATTTAGCTATTTGACTTAAGACTAAAAGAATAATACAAAAAATAAAAATTAAATTTGGCCATGAAAACTGTTAAATATATATAAGCAGAACAACAGCAGACCCCACACAAGAGGCATTGTGTGTACAGGTATGATTAAGAACCAGACAAGTGTTTGAACTGGATTAGTGGATGAGTGTGACTGACATCATGAATATGTTTATTCACACTGCATAACATCTACTTAAAATATGGTTCAAGTCAACAGAATTAACCATTCACAATAGCACAGGCTAATGGACCAGATGGATGACTAATATATGTCTAGATATTCATGATTGATTTCTAATTTCACACATGTATTATAAAGAGAACTGTGATTGTGATATGCAAATGCATGTAATCAACCAATGCCAAACAGGGTGTTACAGAGAGTAGATTTGTGTTTGTGAAAGCTGATTTGTGAGGATGGATGTGTGAGTGTGTGTGAAGCTTGCTGACCTACCTGGGCATAGTGGCCGCTGCAGATAGCAGCCTTCCAGTCGGGTACGTCGATGCAGTCGGGGTGGCGGAGCAGCCAGTTGTCCTCTTTCACCAGGTAGGCTCCGGGATACTCACTGACTGAGCCGTCGATATCATGGAAGATGGTCGTCTTGTCCCCATCCATCTGCATCTTATTAAACCAGGGACCAGGCTCCCCAAAAAACACCCGAGATGTGATCTGCAGGAGGTGGGAGGGGGGTACATGGATAGGCATAGATTAGCACCTGCTCATAGACTGTATTTCATGTTCACATTCAAAATTATGAAAATTCTAAATATTCAGTGCTTCTAGTCCAGTTATAACTCTCAATGAAGTGAGGCAGCAAAGCCTCTGAAAAAACATTTGGAACATTTCTCTTTGTTTTCAGTTTTGACTGAATTTCTAGATTCCTCTGAAGGAGTCAATTGACTTTATCTGATACTGAAGTTTAGGGTAAACAGGGTGCTCTGGTAGTGAGGAAGGCTTAGAAGCTGCTTTAATTAAATATATCATCCATTTACCTTCAAATTTAAAGTCCCCTCCACTCAAAAATGTGTTTTGTTTCTTGTTCCTTTAGTTGGATGTTTTACTTTCACTGTACAGAATCATGTATGTGCAGAGTTTGTTTTCACATTCATCTGCTGAAGGAGTAAAGTTTCTCTGTGCGTAACTGCGAGTATGATTTCTGACATCACAACTAGTTTTAAGCCAATCGCGGTCCATGCAACTTATACAAGATGTGACATCATGTGTTCAGCAGGTCATCTTTTGAAATAAAAAAGTATTTATTTTAAAATTATTATTGAAAGCAGAGTATTTATTATACATCTTAAAACATGTTTGGAGTGGAGCTTGTCAAATATAAGAAATAAAGTTTATAGATTTATTAACAAAGTTCGGGGACAAAGACCACCCCTTGTACACATCCCATTTCCGCACAATAGAGTATTTACGCACACCTTATCCGTTCCTCTCCCCTTTTGTCTCAGTTTGCAAGTGACCTGTGACAGACTTGCATCGCAAACGCTTACCTCCCGCCCATGCTCCATGACCCACGTTCCTCAGCAAAATATTGTTCATGACTCTCGATCCAGCAGTACCAACGAGATACCTCCTTCACCACCACATCCACACAGAAGCCATTTCCATCGCTGCTCCTCAAAGGAAAGCTACTCCCTCAGACGCCGCACTACTGATCAGCTGGGATCCAGATACTCCATACACACCCATGCAATAGCCAACTTTGACGCAGCTTGTTTTCCTGCAATTAACATCTTCAACTGGATGCTCACTTACCTCCAGAGTGCTCTCAGAGAGATGAACGTCTTGGTCTAGCGAAATGATAATAAAGCCAAACTTTTCCAACTCTACGGAGACTCTACTTTCATCATCTCTCTGGCCAGCAGCTCAAATCCTCCCGCTCTTCCAGGTTCACCATCTAATGCCACTCAGATGCACACTGCACACCGATCACATCACCACGCGACCTGCTTCAATGGAGCCCTGGCTGAGGGCCAGGTTGCACTCCACATATATTTTCTGACCTAACCCTTCATCCCAATTCTCCTGCTTATTTCTTAAGTGCTTGTTTAATTTTTATTGCTCATACTGACTCACCTTTCTGTTTCTCCCACCACCAGTTCATTCCATCAGCAAGCCATGGAACTTTCTCCTTCCAACCCACTCCATTTCCATTAACTCTGAAGAACCATCCATTCCATCTCATACATAGTTGTCCCACGGTTTGCACTCTGTCCTCACACTCAGCCCCTTCCCCCCTTTTTTTTCTACTTTTCCTCAACGCTCCTTCATACCACAGACTTTGTACACCTTTGACGGCCTCAAGCCTTTATCACAGGCTTCTAAAGTCTCTGACGGCTCAAGCCTTAACTGCAGGCTAAACGCTTCTCTTCTTGCTTCTGACAGCCATTGTACTCCATCAAGGTGCATCATACCTATTGCTACTTACGCAACTGTATCCCTCTTGCGGTGGTGCCCATGTCAGGCTAAGTCGCCCACACAATCCCACCAAGCATGGTTGATGATGTCACCATATCCCAGAGCACCAATTACTGTAAGCACCTTCAAATTAGCCCAGAAGAACCATCCATACTGCCAGATCATCCATTTTCTTGTACATGGTTGTCCCACAGTTCCCACCCAGTCCTTGCACATGAGGTCCTTGAAATCCTTAGGGTACTGTATCCAGCCTTGCCTCACATTACAGCATGTTATCCAAAGGTCAGTAAGGCCGAACCATGTCATAAGCCGAAACGTGTGCCCCTCACTTCAGACTTCTTGGCCTGCTACATCAGAATTCTCTGCAAAGGCTACTTGTGTCCTTACACTGACAAGTCTTAGAATCTATGTTCCTATGGGTGTTCTCCGGCTTTCTGCGCTGCTCAGAGTTCACCGCTTCTCCCCTCAACTATGATCCATCTCAACACGTAACACATCCGATATTTTCCATTCATTCTTCTGAGACAAAGATGCCACTACCACACACCCTCATAGTTAACCTTGAGCAAAGCAAATTAACCAGCCTGGCCTCTCTCACTCCACATTTCTCTTTGTTTAAATTCATATCTGAGCCTTTGGAACCCATTCAAACCTACATAAACCAGAGACTAGCCCACTATGCCTCTCCATAAGACCCGCTCTTCACCACCGAATCAGGCAGAGTTGCTACGTGTTCCTGGTTGCACAAGTCAGCGATTTCTCCAGAGCCATACTCATACCGCGTCAGAGCTGCTCCAACTGCTTCCAGACAAGGAATCCCGGATCATCCATAAAAATTCCCTGCTTACCTAACCTGCCACGACATGGACAACATTAGAAACTTCCATGAACCCCTTTCTGCATGAAGTTTCTTTTGGGGGCTCTATCCAGCCAATGGACTGATGAGACAGTTTCCCCACTCAGTCTTGACTCCCCCCCCCCCGTTCCCTCCTATGTCTCACCATCCGCCGTTGTCGTGTCATTGACAAACTGCCATACATCCATCGACAGCCCTTCCCCCATCCCTTCACCCCTTCATCCCCTCATCCCTCGACCCTCACCCCTTCCTCCCTCCATCCCTAATCCCTTCCTTGGACTCTCCAACCCAGTCATCATTCAACATCTCAGCTCTCTTTCATTATCTCAATTAAACTATTTCAAATCCATATTGTTGTTGGCGTGGTCTTGGTTAGTGAAATGACACATTTTAGTATGTGTGAGAACAAATTTTTATACGGCAGTGTAAGTGTGATGAGTTTCTCTAAGCCTGGGGTTTATCTATTTCTTCATGTTCTTCTGTTTATTACTTTTCACAGAAATGTTGCCTCCCTCTGAATGAAAATTTAATTCAAACTTAAATCAATGGTCTGGTTTCATTTAGTCTCAAAACAACATCTAAGTTCCTCAGTGTCACTGACTGAATCAGTCCAGATGTTTTGTATATTTCACAGAGAAACTGACTCACAGGTACGTGGTCGAAAGTGATGTCAGTGACATTATTGTTGGGGCAGCTCTGCCATGAGTTGTTGAGCCTGAAGCCGAAAGCACTGGTGTGCCGTCCATCCAATGCCGTGTATTTCCGAAACGTACAGTTCTGCACATTGATGGGCCCGTCGTAGATCTGCATGCCTCGGATGGGGAAATCACTGCAGGGAAACAAATCCACACCCACACACCAATCCATCAGTAATTTACTCTCTACATTTGGTACTAAAGCAGGAAGGAGGGTGATGTTGATAGTGCAGTGTCAATTTGTGGAGGTTGGGGAGGAGTTCAAATTCCATCTCATACTGTCATTACTTCATCATGAGCACAAGCTTTGCCTAACTTGAACCATATGGCTGTGGTTGGCTAACATTTACCAGGTTAGGTTAGTCCTGAGTCAGGCAGTCAGCATGGCTGTGTCTTATATAAGGGAAAGTGTAAATAGCTGTTAGAGAATTTCTCTCAGTCATGCTTCATTGACTCATTTTGATGTAGTTCCATCACTGAGTGAAGTACAAACTTTGTTTGAAGTATTAAAGACTATTCTCCCCAATGTCACTGGTCTCTGCACTAAATTTTAGTCTAAAAAGTACATTTTCATCCAAACTGCTCTGTTACCACAATCCAACTTGGCAGGATTTCACTGCTTATTCATTTACATATATTGTCTTCCGTTCACTCACTATAATTTCCATTCATAATATTGTGAACAATATGTTACAAAGAAGAAAGTAACAGACTGGAGTAAAATATAGAAAGCCTAAAAAAGAAGAATCAAATTCAGCACGAATAAATGAGTGAAGAGTGAACTTTTGTCGACTTGGACAGTTTGACAAAAGTTAAAGAATGAGCATTGCAAGTGCAGAGAGCAGTCTTTCATCACTCAAATACTGCCTTTACTTAATGAATAATAAAAATATTAAGTGCAGACAATGAGAAATTCTCTAATAGCTATTCCACTGCAGTGACAGGGAGGCACTAACTGGACTATGGCTACTTAGTTTAACCAAATGATCAATCCTCCTTTGACTTTAACTGAAGCTGCACATATCAATATATATATTTTTTATGAACAATGGATCAAATAACTCTGTGTAATGTCAAAGATGTCACTCATATTTTATTGTCTTAGTTTTCAGGCCCACAAACTTTGATCTCATCAACCTGGTTTCCAGCAGCAGCAGCTGTGTTCAGTGATGAACCCACTGTACTCTACCTACTCAGCACCAAACAGCAGACACACACAGTTAGAGACTAGCTGGTGAACATAATGGAGAATTCAGATGCTTAACAGCTTGGGTCTTATATTTGTAGTTTTGGTCATCATTTCTTAGGTCTAATAAAATTGTACTCACCAAAATAATAAATCTGGAAGAACAAAAAACAAAAAACAATGAGCTGAAAGAGGCTCAAAAACTCCTGCCTTTTTCAGTTGGAAAAAGGCAGGAGTTTTACACATATGTTAATATGACCAGTCAGGTCAGATACACACTGGTAAGTGATAGTACAGTGAAAAACAGGAGTAAGACTAACTACCATAACTCACAGTCTAGTGTGTTTGGACTGGGGAAAAGAAGTGTGTGCACAGTTGACTCCCTGCCATGGATGCTGATGAAAATCTTTTCTACCCAGTGGCCTTCATCAAATGTTCAGCACTGCACAGCATGAGAGAACTTGTGCAATGGTGTGCCTAAGTTCATCTCATTGCATTAAAGAATGCCAGGCTGATGATGAAGCATCCAGACAGAAGTGCTTTATGTGGATTTCTCTTTTTCCCACACAATCAAGGAATCTCGAATAATACTGCTGTTGAGACATTCCTTCTATACTCTGCCAAGTGGGCCAGGGAGAGGACTGATTACTATGTCTGGCTCTCACACATATCAGTCTCCATTAAACTGGTACTCCACCCAAAGTCTACCTTTGGGGTATTAAACACTCACCCTTGAAAAGTGGCTGTCAAAAGTTGTCAGTTTGCTGCTTTACAAAGAACAGCATCTCTGGTCATTTAGAATAATTTTTTAAAGGCTTACAGTGGTAATATATGTAATATATAGAACTGTCTCAAACCACTCCTGCAGAATAATCTACTTCTTTTCTGTCCATCTGTATGATCTGTATGTTCCAAACATTCATAGTTTATAATAGTATACTTGAGCTATGAGTGTAGACTATCCGCAGCAGTGTATTTAGCTGTATTTTGACAAAACCTGTCACCATCAGAATTCTTTGTAATTGGCATTAACTCAAGCTGACCACAGCTGCTTCCCTTAGCAAAGGAGCAAACTACCAACTTTTCACAGCCAGCTGTCAAGCCTTCCTGGGCAGCTTTATTTACTCAGGGGAAACCAATTGAGAGCAACTTTCTCATTTACAGTGGTGCCCTGCAGATACACAACCAAACAAGTCATATAACAAAAAGAGTAAAAAGTGTAAAACCAACAATCTTACACTAAACATAAATACAACACAAATACAACACAAATAACTTATAAAACATCAAAGAACAAAAAGAAAATAACAGTGATATAAGTACATTACACAGGGATAAAACAGACACATTAGCATTCATTATATAAAACATTGTCCAACAGAATCTTAAAATGTTCTAGGGATCAAAATTTCTGTCTAATTTAAGGGAGTCTTGAAGCTCATTCCACCTATAAGGAGCATAATAGGTGAATGCAGTTCTGTATTCATATATGGGATATCCAAGGTAATGCAGTCTTGTGAATGAGTGTGGTATCCCATATTTCTAAGTCTTAAAAGTGGTGATAAATAACATGATAGTTTATCTAGGATGGCTTTATAAATAATAGCAAGACAGACAGTTCCATTCGAGTTGTAAGTAATGTCCATCCTACCTTCTCATAAAGGATACAATAATGGGTTCTATATACTGTCACCTGTAATAATTCTAAGAGAACTGAGACACACAGAATCAAGCAGTTTGAGGGTATGGGCAGCAGCATGCATGTAAATTACATCTGCATAGTCAAGCACTGATAAAAACGCTGCCTGTACAATCTGCAACCTTCTGCTAAGAGAGGCGCTGCTTATTTCTATTTGCAAGTCAAAAGATGTCTAGACGTCAAGGTACAAAAACATAGCTACATTTGGCAGAAAAGTGAGTTATTTGTTATATAGACTACATATGTTTATGTTGTAACACCATTTCACTGACTATATTTCAAGAAGTGTGTTCACACATACACTAGTATGCTGGGTTTGAATCTGATTCTGGTTTTGATCATATTTGGGATGTGATGTTTACAAAGAACATATGCATGCACTCACTGTGTGTGTCGCATTTTGGTTCATGTATGTGCAGCAGTGCAAAAGGGCTGAGTGAAGGTGAATATTAATCAGCAGCCAGTCACAGTGAAGCATGACAATAGTAGTTCAACAAATGGAAAGACACCTCTTCAGGAAATCATATTGTTATCTGGAGGTGTAGAGTGGCATGATGTGAACACACAGCACCACACATCTGCAGCCAGAGAAAGATGGTGTGGGTTTTTCAAACAGTTAATTATATTACAAAGATGACAGAAATCAGGCAGGTCTTAAACGTGTTAGATTAATGTCTGAATCTAACAATAATGTTGTTCAGGTGTCACTGAATTTATCCAGGATTTCACAGAAACATCAGTGCTGATGTTCTGTTTGTTGCCCACAGCTGGCTGTGTGTCACAGCTGGCTGCAGCATCACACAGCAGCTGAAACCATAAGTGTGTCTCCAAACTGAGAAAGAGGCTGTGCACATTTACACACCTGGCCCAGTAATGGTAAGATCATTAACACTGGATCTGACGATAATTAATGTTCTACGTTCTGCTACACATCTACACAGGTCAGCTGTTACACACACTTTTCAGCTTTATATCGTGGAATTCTTTGTAATAAAGCAGCCCCTCACTGTATGGATCAGAACTAGCTGAAAGATACTAGATCCCCCCCAATGTCTGACTGAAGATTTCACCCCTGAAATCATTCAATATCAATTCAATATCATTCAATGCCTTACAAGCTTGAAGACTAAAAGAGAGAGAGATAGAGACAGAGAGAGTGAGTGAGTGAGGAGTGAGTGTGTGTACAGTTAACACCAACTTTCTCAAGACGCTAATAACTCCACCCTAATTGCATGTGACAATTTGTGCTGGTCTTTGTGAGTTAGACTGTTTTTGCAACAAGGCTTCTTTGCATAGAAAAGGGACAAATTTTGCGCCAAATGTATGAATATTAACTAATTTACATACATGCAAATAGAACAGATGCACCATGACGCTATTTGCTTGGCAGAGCAGTGTGTGGCACATCTCACCCTTTGCACCCTTTTGCATCTTTTTGTCTCATTTACTCAGGATTAGCAGCTGCAACAGCCACACAAACCTTTCGTGGATTTGGCTCTCAGAGTATAGTTAGAACCTGCTACACATTAAAATATAGTCACTAGACATCTTGCATTTTTCACTTTTCAAAGCTGCATCAACAGATTTTTGTGAGACAGCAAGCAAAGACAGAAGAAAATACATCAAATTATCACCTTCTAAAGTTGTTGTGGCAACATTAGCAGTCATTGGGTGTAGTTTTTAGCCCCCTGATGCAGCTGGAAGCATGGTTGATGAGAGAGAAACCAAGACAAAGAGCTAAAAGATGCTATAACTGTCACTTACATGCCACGCGGGAGGGTCCTGCCAGTGAGGTCAGAACCCCCTCGGCCCCAGATATGGTTGTCGGGGAGGGACATCCCACGATTATCACTTTCACCTACAAACAGCGAGTTCTTCACCTGCTGACGAGAGCCATCGTCATCTGGAAACGTTCCTCCACTGCACACACAGACAGAAGAAGCAGCAGGAGTAGCAGCATTAGTAATACTAGATGTAGTAGTAGTACTACAGTATACTGTAAACAATTTTACAGTACTGTATTATACTACAGCAAACTAGCTTTTAGTTTGCATTGGCTTCCGGTAAAATCCGGAATAGAATTTAAAATCCTTCTCCTCACCTACAAAACTCTTAATGGTCAGGTATCATCATATCTTGAAGAGCTCATAGTACCCTATTGTCCCACTAGAACACTGCGCTCCCAGAGTGCAGGTTCACTTGTGGTTCCTACAGTCTTCAAAAGTAGAATGGGAGGCAGAGCCTTCAACTATCAGGCTCCTCTCTTGTGGAACCATCTTCCAGATTCGGTCCGGGGGGCAGACACCCTCTCTACGTTTAAGAGTAGGCTTAAAACTTTCCTTTTTGATAAAGCCTTGGACCAGCCCTTAGTTATGCTGCTATAGGCCTTCCCATGATGCACTGAGCTCCTCTCTCCTCCTCCCCCTCTACATCTGTACGCATTCATGTACCATTAATGCAAGTTTCTAACTTGGCTTCTTCTGTGGAGTTTTTGTGCTTTCTCGTCTCACAGGTTCCTATGGATCATGGTCATGGACCGTCTGGTTATGGATCTTGAGCCTCCGTAGGTCATGGTTGTGGACCCCGTGCTGCCATGGTCCTGCTGAACACCCATGCCTGCTATATTATTATTAGTCATATTTCTATTATTATTATTGTTGTTGTTGTTGTTATGCTTCTCTGTGTCTCTCTCTCTCTCCCCCTCCCTCTTTCTCTCTCAACCCAACCGGTCAAAGCAGATGGCCGCCCACCTAGAGCCCAGTTCTGCGTGAGGTATCTTCCTGTTAAAGGGAAGTTTTTCCTGCCGCTGTCACCAAGTGTTTGCTCATGGGGGAATGTTGTGTCTCTGTGAACATGACCTGCTCTATGTGAAAAGTGCCCTGAAATAACTTCTGCTGTGATTTGGTGCTATATAAATAAAATTGAATTGAAAATTGAATTACATCTAAAAGGTGTCCCATCTGCCTCAGTTCATTTTTGACAAACTGCAGTTTGGTCAGTTCACAAAAACTATGTATGAAGTCCAGTATCTGCAGACCTGAGATCAGTTTGTCAGTAATGTAGACAGGTGAGACACTTGACATGACCTAATGAATGACCATTACTTACAGAAAAAATATCATTGACACTGCAGTAGAATGTATGGAGTTATTCTTGTAGGGGCAAAATGCTCTCTGATATGATGTACATTCATATTAAAAGTAAAAAGTCGACTAAAAGAAATCATACTGCATGGTGGTATTTCTAAATTCTTTCCTCAGCAGTTAGTGCTATGGTCACTGAACTGGAAAATCAGAAACCTGCAAGCTGGAACCAATTTGAATAATGAGTGTACAGCATTATTCTAAATCAGCTGTGTGGGGCGGAGCTTATAAGGTACAGTAAGCCCATCTACCATCCAGTTTAGCGGCATAGTAGCTAATCATGTTTAAAACCTGTCTATAAACCTGAGCTCGTTCCTACACAGCAATCATTTTCATCTGATTATGCAGCTGTGTAATCCCCTTGAAGTTTGTTTGAACCAACAGGTCAAGAATCCAAAGAAGACTAAGTACCACAGTACCATCATTCAGCTCCTGTGTCCCTCCTGTATCATTTATTTACCTACTTTATGTACTTACTAACATTCAGCATCCCCTGCTGACATTTACCTGGCATTCATAATCAGCAATGCCAAAATACACACAGAACCTTGAAGAAGCATTCAGCTAGTCTTTCCTTCATTCATTTGCATCTCACCGTTATTATTCAACTAGATGGAACAGGTGAAACCAACACTCAACCTTCTCAGCCTTTCCCCAGCAATTAAAAAACAAATAATCCTGGTATTTAAACAGAAACTCCACCAGTTTTACACATCAAGATCAGTTTACATGTTGTGGTCAGTACTACTCAGCCTGTGAAAACAGACTTTGAAAGATGTGGGCGTTACCCGGCAGGGAGGCTCTTATGAAGAGGTGCTATGTAGCTGTGGATGTTTGGAGTGATGGTCAGCACCTTGGGGGAGGAAAAGTGGACATGACGCCTTTGATGTCTTAAAGCTGAAAAGGTTTATTGGGGCACCAGAGTGTTCTGCTCCAATGCTGTCTCTTTCTGTTACGGCCCCTGAAGGTCTGAATCCTAGTCTTTATCAGCTTATATGAAAAATTAGTCTAATTGGTTCACTAGTTTCTAAACAAGGAACTACATTTTACTCGTGACAGTTTATGTCACGTTGCATGGAACTGCAGCAGTTTTGGTTTGAATGTCTGACTGTGTCAATAGAACTACACATCCACCTATCTGTGTTGTCTAGGAATGCCTCCTCCGACCTTGGTGACCATGGCAATGCTGATTTACCCTCTATCAGAGAGGTTTCTGCTTTCCCCGAAACATCACAGACAGCTGGAGTCTCAAGGAGAAGAGAAAATGTCCCCTTCCTGCTTAAGAATTACAGTGTGACCTCAAGGCCCAGACTTGACCCAGTGTAACCCAATTTGTAACCCCTAAAGATGGAAAATTCCATAACACTATGTAGTTGCATTATGGGAAGTGCTTGACCCATACTAGAGACTAAAAGTCAGGATGTCTCGGCCTCTGTTGCATGTTCATGTCTTTTGAGTCCTGGGACTTTATGGTATATTACTAAATGTGTATCACCTTTTAAGCATGTGTGTGCATGCCTCTCAGGTCTGCTTTACCTATGCACACCTTACACCTCCAGGATTTCTGTGTGGTTGTACCATCAAGAGTATACATCTTGCTTTGTAAAGTCAGTTGAAAACTTCACACCAATTCCCACCTCTGTGACCATTGCACCCCTAAATTACTTTTCACACTGCATCAAAGCACTCCGTTTCCCAGTGCATCCTAAGCAGATTCCATATAAGGTGTTTTCCAATTACTCACACAGACAGAGGAAGAAAGGGGGGGTGGGGGAGTGGGGAGGTCGTTCCTGCATCACCACCAGTAAATGCAAACAGCAGCCCTTTACTTTTATCCACAGAACACAGAAATATGAACAGTGATTTAATAGCAGGGGGGTCTTACCTCGCTAGAGTGAGGCCAATACCATTATCTGCAAATCTAAACAAGAAAGAGAGAATATTATTGCTATGAGCACAGTCTGAGGTCTCCAGAGAATACACATACACACACACACACACACACACACAGAAGAAGGAAGTAAAAGTTATTATTACATAGGGATGAATTTCTCACTGTCATCTCTGTCATCAAACATGCAGAAAAACAACCTGCACTACTGTACATGAAACTCAAAATGATGATTTTCAACCACAGTCACACTTAAATTTAGCAAACTTCACACTCAGACAAACATGTGCCCACTCTTTTATTTGGCTAAAGTACTGCTCAGTTTCAGCCGCATCCATACATGCAGTACTCACTGGCAGTCATCCAGCCAGACATCCCCTCCTCTCAGCCAGGCTCCGTGGTCCTGGTTCTTGTAGGCTACAAAGTGGTGGATGAGAGCAGGGACTCTGGGTTTGAAGGGGTCAGCATCCTGGTGGGGGCCATACCTAAGTATCCAAACAGTAACCACAGCACCACAGAGAAACATGGAGTTGAAAAAGACAGCGTTGGAATTTAATGATATTTATTTATGTTCTGTATGTTCAAGTCTCACTTAAAGTTATAATCTTTAAGACTTCAGTCCTGATTGGTTTGGTGAATCTGTGGTTACTGGTGGTAACAACAGCCATGTTTTAGAGATATACAGAGTTCTTTCAAAATGACTGGCAGCAAACAAATCTTGAGAGGCTACTTAGGTGTACAACAGAAGAGGAACCTGTGTATCTTTTTAATGGATGCATTAAGAGCATTGGATACTGCACAGTGAGTCAGCCAGTCCTGCCAATTTGCCCCTGTGGGGCAGTACTGAAACAAAGAAAATCCCCTGCAGTCTTATTAAGAATAGAGTTATGATAGAAATGAAAAGTTTTTGTGTGCTCTCTGCAGCTAAAAGATTATATGTGAGTAAAAAGACACATCACTCTAACAGCACTGTACGACTGCTATAATTATTACTATTATTATTATTATCATTTACTATTATATACCATATTATGCATTTTCAGGTTGTAGGTACAGGTTGTGAACATTATTTAGGCTGCAACTAAAAAGTGTAATGTTTCTGCTTTCTCAGACAACAAATGCTGATTAGAGAGAGTTGCAATAATTTTAGCCTTTAGTTATTTGCACACGATGAAAAGTAAACCTAATAAGATTTGATAAGGGGGATGAAAGGATTCAGGTTCAATAAGTGGACTTGATACTATATTTAAATTTGATAAAATGCCATCAAACCCGATCCCTGGGCCCAAGAAGCATTTCCTCCATAGACTGCTGTTATATAAAAGTGACACCTGTGAAACTTTTGAGAGTCAGACCTTGAATAATCAGGTCAGTTATTAATCTGTTTATTATGAATTTTGAAAGTATGAAGGTAATCCATTAGTAAAATCTTCCCGACACAAAACATTTTATTTTGTAATAAAATTGACAAAATGATATTGAAGGGCCACCTACTTTTTTTCAAAGCTTTCAACCTTATCTCACAGACTTCATCAGTGAATGGAGTTTGCTCAGTTGTGATGTAAGTCACAGGATTACATGTGGTTGTATAGAGGGGAGGGGGTAACCTCTGCCTCTGTTCAAAGATGGTCTCTTGTGTCACATGACACAGGGTTGATGAACTTTGACCTCCTCCCAGTCAATGCTGCAGTTCCATACTTAGATCATGGTCTGATCAGGTTGTCTGCTCAAGTGTGCGGTGGAGAGAAAGCCAGCGGTTGTGTGACGGTGGCTGTATAATGTTGGCAGTGAACGTCAGTGCAATGTGTGTACGGTTTAGGCTATCTGTCAGTGAATAGATGCTCCTGCTGTAGCGACATTAGAGATGTTTCTAGTGGAGCAGCATGTCCACCCACTGAGTCCCGTTAATCTGCACATGTGACAAGTGAATTTGAAATCCTAGATTACAAACTTTGTTCTCTTTTCCACAGATCTAACACCCGCATCTCGGTGCTCCACATGCCTGCTCACCCAAACTTTGCTCTGTGCTCCATAAGAGTAGTTAACATCATGGATATGATCTGGATTGTGATATTAAAGATTAGATAATAATGTTAAATGGAACATAATGTTGTGATATTGTCCCTCCAAGCACAGACACACAGACTTTTAAAAGGCATCCATTGCTTCGACATTGCTATGTTTTGTGTTGTGTTTAAATATTTTAAATAAAATGTGAACACTCTTTTGTAAAAGTTTATTCACGTAACTAACTGTATTCCTTTCATAAAGCCATATTGATTATTCAAAGCTCTGTCAGACTGAAGATTTTGAATAATCAGCTTGAGCATGGCTCGGCGTCTGACAGAGCTTTGAATAATCGATATGACTTTATGAAAGGAATACAGTTAAAGTTATGTGAATGAACATTTACAAAAGAGTGAACATTTTATTTAAAATGTTTAAACATTCAGAAAATAGCCATGCCTCTTCTATTCAGCCTCTATTCAGTCTTGTAATTGGTTTGCTCGCTCTGCATGAAAGCAGACAGATTTCCCTCAATATCGATCCCTGCTCCCATTTACACATGACCCCATGCAAGAAATGTTCCTGAACATTTCAGGGATAGACTGCATGTGTGAAAGGGCCTTTAGAATGGCTATTGCTGCATTTTAGAATGCATGGCACAACTGGGTTTTTGCAGTCTCATATTTGCCTTTATCAAATGAATCTGTCTATCTATCTTTGACCTTTTTCCTGTGAGGCAATCTGTGAGAAAGCTTTGTGAGAAAGAGCATCACTGAATTGAAGAGGGAGTGGTTGGAATGGTGAGGTCAGGATGACACACTGGTCCTTTCATACTGACAACATGGGTTTTACTGGTAACTTACTTTTGTACTTTTACTTGAGTTGATTTCAGTGCAAATAATCTCACTTCTACTTGAGTAAGATTTAAAGTCACATTCCCTGATGTTGTTCTGCATTACACTAAATCCTAACGTTTGTCAGTAACAAAACATCGACAGGAAAACATCACGATTAGAGATTACAAATCCATCATGCTGAGTTATACTGGCTGTGATGACTTCAGCTTGTAATTCAGCATGTTTATTTGTTACAGAATGAGGAGAGTCTGACCTGGCTCCAACCAGAGACAGGAAGGGTCTCTTGTCCTTGTCGTTTGCCTGGGTGGTCTTTACTCCATTATCAAGGATTATTCCAGCCTGAAACAGAAAGAGGATAAACTACATATCAAGTGTATAAGACATTGATTACAATAAGAGAGAATAAAGCAATGTCAGAATGTAGCACTCTTAGATCTGTCCTTGTGTTAGACACTTGTGCGGGTTGATTAAAGATAAAGTCAGTGATTCTAATCCAATACACATTTTGTCAAATTCAGCGAATATCTCCTCACGGTGCTGCACGCTGAAAAAAATCCAGTGTCCATGGACAGCACTGGCTCTGTTAATGGGCATGTAAACACAGTGGCTGTGACCGAGCCACACAACATTACTCCAGCAGGGGGCATTCGTGCTAGTGTACAGGCCAGGGAGAAGTTATCAGAGCAGCTGTCTGTGTGAGGACGTGACAGTCTCCCATCTCCAGCACCTGTTGAATGGTGGGGGAGGGCTGGTGAACTGGAGAGAGAGAGGCTGTCAATTCACATAGAATTGGCCACGTGTTTTCTTCATGGAACAGACACACTTCCATTTTATTAAATTTATCAATTCACACTGAACCTGAGACAGTCTCAGGTCAGTGTCTCAGGACAGTCTCGCTGTCTATGTGTTTGACCTTATTAACTGTATCAATGAATCAATAAAAACAAACAGTGTTGATTTCTTCCTCTTCAGCTGACATGCAAACCATTTTGGTTCAGTAAATTTCTGCTGTCAGTCAGCCTGGTGAAGGAAGTTTGTCTGGCTGCTGTCATCTCAGCTGACAGACGGCTGCTTCTGTGGACAGAGATGCTGAACGCAGGTCGAGTGAGAGGCGGGGAGTGTGGATGGTCTGTCGTGCTCACGTGAGACAATTTTTTTTTCCACTCCTGATAAAGTGTCAGAGGCACAGAAGTGACTCTACAGTGACACATCACCCTGGATTCCACCATATTTCTCTTTTGGTCGTTGCCTTAGCAATGTGTGTCCATGAATTTGGGGGGCAGAGCTTCTGAAGGAGCATGAGGGGACGAGTGTATTTGTTTGGGTGTTTAGCTCAAATATCAACAATCTTTCTCCAGAATGACTGACTCTACCTTTAACTGAGGAGTCAGATTGTGTTTGGCTGCAACAAAATCTTGGTGTGTGGTAAAAATGTGAAATGAATATGAATGAATATGACACAAGCTTCTAAATCTCCTGCACTCCAGTGCAGTTATTAGAATTTGTAATTCCTGATCTTTTAGCTGAGCTGAAGCCATAATTCTAGTCTTATTTCCTACGGAATCAAATAAAGGTCATTAATATCTTGAGCTTGTGAAATGGTTGGTGAATGTGTAATAAAGTTTTGCAGCTGTAGAAATATTTTGTGTATGTGTGATTAAAATTTGTGCAGGAATATTTTCAACAGTGAGGTTTCACATAGCCTGAGAGACGGACACACAGATTTCCTACCTTTTTGTGTGACAGTGAAGTTACATGAGAGACGGAAACACAAAGTTAAGCGTAAGGCAACGCAGTTGTCCAAATGAATATTTTTAAGTTCAGGAAGGTTTATGTACCCAGAATAGAACAGTTATGTAGCTTTAGGATGTTAGCAAACGTCCGCCTGCATTACCAAAGTAGCAGCATCAACGCTGGCAAGAACTTTTCAAGCTGAAGAGTTTTCACCAGTGGCTTGCAAGCCTGGCAGCATGCTGGGCCTGCTCTGAACCCCTGCCAGGCCTAAGCATCGGGATTTTTAAAAAAAATGTATTTTAAGATGTTTTCTAAACTAAAATGTGTTATACAAGTAGTGTAGTTACTTTAAGGAATAGCGTGTAGCGAGTGTGCAGTCAAGGGAGAGAGAGAGAGAGCGAGAGCGAGAGCGTGTGTGTGACGGTGAGGCTGCAGCTAATTTTCTGCTGAAAATAAGCACAGAGACCCAGGAACATCTGAGAACGGCTTCTCACTAACAGCTGCGTGTGTTTACAGCAGAGAGCAGGAGGACAGACATCTCACTCCACTAGTCTGTGCTGAGACTCTGCTGCTGCTGCAGATGGTCACAGAGCAGACACTTTCAGTCTATAATTGTCATGTCTGTCGTCTGACCAAGAATTGATAACACGCTTAGTATTTTACAAATGATTGTTGATTTTATTTGATGAACGTGGACACTGATACGCGAAAATGAACTAAATGAGTTTTATTTCTATTAAAGTCTGTGTAAAGCAATAATAAATATGTGTTCTGAGTTTTTCACACCACAGAAAAATGTGTTATTAACCACTCAGCCAAATTTGACTGACTACAAAAATCGCAGAATATATAAAACTAGATTTCAAAATCATGAAAAAACAAACATTGTTCTGAGCTCTGAAAGGTGGGGGTGTGTCCACTGAAGGTGCTGAAACTGAACAGCCTCTGAGACTCTGAACTTAACAACGCTCATGCTGAACTCCCTTAAAAAATATACAGTTTAAAATAAGCCTTGTTTGTAGGTGTAAAAGCAACATGGATGATATTTTAAAAATAAAGTAACACTAGTAGCCACTGTTTAATGTGGCACCTATTTTGTAGGTAAATGTGGACTTCTTTCAGTAAAAATGTAGCTTACATGAGTAGTGAACAAGCATCCATCACCAATCATTGTTATGTTAAACTGTCATTTTTTCAGTGAAGTTCAGTGTCAATGTTAGTCACTTCTTTGAAAAGTGCCGGTGAGGGGCTGGACGTAGTAACTGTAGGAGTACGTCTGTATGTCTGTACACAAGGCTGCTACACAGGCACGGCTAACGCAGCATGAGTAGACATAGATATATCCTCTCAGTGGATTGGGGCTTTAACACCAACTCTACCCGTTAGCGGACACTTCAGCTGGGTTTGAAATAACTCCTTGAACACTACCGTTGACCGAAAATGGCCCCACTCACCAGTAACAGCTAATACTATGACACTATGAAAGGGCAGAGAGAGACAGGAACCAGGAATAGAGAGAGGGGTATAACAACAACATACACACAACAATAGCCTGTGGCCACAACCAAACCATGAACGTTGCAATTATGTGGTATACCAGGAGTCAAATACTGAGCTCAAAGGGACTGAATGCTTCTAAAGAGCTGCAGTGTTGGTTGGTACTAGCAACCCTTTCACATTACGCAGAACAGAGCTCTAAGGTAGGGACACTCCCCATTTAGAGGTAAATGATACATCACTGACTTTAAATTACAGATGAATGTCAATTTTGTTTCAGATATCACTTAGTGGAGCTGTGAATCCTATAACCAGAGATGTTCAATACAACTTCCATCAAAGTACACAAGCTGTTTCAGAGAGGTGTTGGAGCACAATAACTTTTCCTTATATAAAATAAAAATAGAAGTAATGATCAAAGCCATCCTCAGCCAGTAGCTCGCTTCAAAAAAAGACCCCACCGCGGTGTTGCTGCTCCGAAAAACCCCAACCTGCAGCCCTGACGCAACCTCGTCTCACACAAACATCCTGGGGTGGCAGCCTGGCATGAGTTATGCTCCCATTAGGATGATCCAAATTAAAAGTGAAAAAGGGAGAGAGGGAGTGAGACGGGAAAGAAAAGAGATCACTGTTGGGGGCAGACAAAGGAGGGAGATAACAATAACACTTCCTCTTCACCAGCGTCTCATAAATCTCTCTCTGCTCGAGCTGTGCTGTGCTCGATGCCGCAGGCGCCTCCAAACTCTCTCCTGCTCTCTCCGTCTCATCCTTCTCCCTCGGCTCACTTTCCTCCGTTTCTGTTGTCTGTCCTCTATTTTGTTGTTCTCAGCATTCATCTAAAGCTTTTCCTCTCTCTGTTTTCAGCAGGTCGTATCTGACACTCTGTAATCTCACTGCCCCCACCTCTATGAGATCCAAATGTATCAATATGCTGTATTAGCTGCTAATTTTTATAAAAACACACACTGACATCTAGTTATGCAAAGCCAGGTACCCTGACACTTACTGTCATTCTTACTAACTAAGTTTGGTGTGCCACAGTCTAAATACTGTTTCAGAAACTTTTCCAGCCAAAAGTAATTTAATATTGCACGTCCATAAATTTGGGACTCTCACAGAGACAGATGTGCCAGCACGCCTGTTTTACTATATGCCGAGGTGAAATATTCTGATGGCACACAGCAAAAATTTTAACATAATTACCATAACTATTGTAAAAAACAAAAGCAAAATGTTACCTCTGAAAAAGAAGCTACCTAGAGTGAGAGCAGTGATGCAGGAATGCATTTGTTTAGTGCAGAGTGTGCAGAGGGTTGAGCAGCGCCAGTGACTTTGAAGAGCCCTAATAATTGTGCCATATTATGTTTGGGGCATGGTTACAAACAGTCTGCCTGTTGATTTAAACCATTAAACCCCCCAAATAAATCAAAACGCAAGAGAAAATAAATGGATGTGTAAAATCAAGAGACACCAACAATCTGATGTATTCAGAAAAACTCAACAACTGTGCTAAGCTTTTAACAGCCCTTCTGTCTCCAGGCTCAAGACTATTTTTAAAGTTTGATGTTTCCAGTTCCACAATGTTTTATGTGTTTCATTTGTTTATTTTACAGTTTTTCTGTTATTTTAATGTATTTTGAGAATTCTATTCATTTTTTTTCTCTGTTCTTTTATTTGTTGGGTTTTATTTAATTTGGTGCTGATTTGTTTTAGTTTTTTTGCCTTTGTAAAGCACTTTGCACCACTGTTTTAAAAAGTGGCATATAGCCTGAATTCAGTTTATTATTATTATTATTATTATTACTATAACCTGCTTATGTTTATGGGGTGCTTTTAAGTGAGACTTCTTCCAAAGAACAATGACAGGATCAGTTGTTCATGTGTGCTACAAGACGACATGCAGTATATTCTAGTGTCAATATGTTCAAGTGTCAGAGCCTTCTAGCAGTCAAATGTGACGGAAGCAAAGGAGGAAATCAGGTGATGTTATTATAAAGTGACAATGTCCATGTAAGGAGGAGGTTGTTGTGAATGGATGAGTCAACATGAGAGAGCCAGTCTGTCCATAGACTCACCCTGTAGTTGGAATGAGCTCTGTTGTTGCTGAAGTGGCCCATAGGTATGTGTTCAGTGTGTCCGGGAGAGTACAGCCCCTCTGAGGGTCCAGTGGGCACATGGTGGAAGATGAACCAGAAACCTGTTTCCTGAGGGATCACACACACACACACACACACACACGCACACACACACACACAAAGAGGCTGTCAAGATATAGGTTATAAAGATTTATTGGTCCCCTCCAGACATGTTTTAAGACATATGGAAATACTCTGGAACAATAATGTCTATCTTATATGGTTTTTCCACAAAAAAGTATAATTACATCTTTAAAAACCTTCTCCATTAAAATTCCAGAATCTATAAATATGCAAATATATTCCATTTCAGAAGTTTATCAGCTGGACACAAGATCCTTCACTGTAAAGTCCATTCTCAGTGTTTGTGCACTGGAGGCTTCGAGTTTTCACATCACACTTGTGTAAATTAAATATTGGACCAGGATTGGCTTCAAAACTAGTTGTGATGTCACAAATGATGCTCATAGACCCACATCTTACAATCAGATTTTCAATGAGCACAGAGAAACTTTCCACCTTCAGCTGATGAACGTGAAAACAAACTCTGCACATACATCATCCGCAAAGTGAAGAGAACAACATCCAGCTGAAGGAACAAGAAGAAAAACATATTTTTGAATGGAGGAGGACTTGAGCTATCACACATGTAGAACAACAAAGAATCTGTGGACATGTGTAAATACATGTAGAGGTCTTTTTCTTCATACATAAACATGTGCACACTCCAAACACACAAAAGATCGTCTTGGCTTTGCCACTCTGTCAGCCTGTCTGTTTCTGTGTTGTTCTTCACAGGTATGCAAATGAGAAAAGTTATTACATTGGCGAGGATAAATGAGACTCCATTCCGCCCGACGTATCCTTGTGAAATCCCAGAAGTATGATCATAATTGGCACTCTATCATAGTGAAACTGCAGCAGTGCCTCTGTCTGTTGTCTGCTTGATTCTGAAGTTAATAGGAGTATACAGCCATTAATCTGACCTGGCAACGTGGTAATGAGACAGACCTCCACCTGGAGAGACGGGGGGAGGCGGGTGGGGAGTGGTATGGAGGGGGGAGAGAGATGGAGGGGTTGTGGAAGAAGAAAGTGAAGGCAGAAGTGAGAGACTCACCTCTGAGCCTGCAGCTGCACAGTTGATGAGGTTGTTATTGGGATTGGCGATCCAGAAAGTTGAAGTTGCACTAAGAGGGAGAGTGTCAGAGTGGGGAAAAGGAAAAAGAGAAAAGAGTTTGGTTATTGGATTTCACACAAATAGTGAGGTGATGGTAAATAAAAACAGTGTGATCACTGACTCACAAGACAACGGTCACCGAGGGAGAGAAAATGACTTGTGTGGATAAACAAATAGGCTGAGGGTCATTTAATAGAATCATTTTTTGTATATCAGTACATTTGTATAAATTAAGTCCTGTAAGGTGCAAGCAAGTCATTTCTTTAAGCAAAACCAGCGTTATCTGAATATGTCTACTGCAGTGATGTCACATGATATTATACATATTAAACCCAAATACAAAAGGAAAAGAAAATGAAAGGTTGTATTGTAATGCATTTATCAAGATTTTCCAACACATAGGAAAAAACATTTTGCAAGTGTCCAGTATCTTTCAAGTTTAAAGGCATCTAGTTATTAAAATAAACAAACAAAAAACAAGTCTCTATTGCACAGCACAACTATGCAATGTCCATTCTAGATTTTTATGGCTTTTGATTGGTCAAGAGAAAGTCAATATGCTGCCAGCGATGTAATTCACAAAAACAAGAGAGTTGTTTGTGTGCTCAATAATATATAAATAAGGCCATAAAATATTGATCTAACACAACATAAGCAAACATTGATTTTGATTCATGCCCATAAATAACAGAGTGGTTCCCTGATTGATTACAAGTCTTTATACAATAAATCCTTTACAGAAATATTAACAAAAGTTACAGATTTGTGCTTTTGCCTGTGACTGATGAGAACCCAGAGGGTTAAAGTTCTAATAACACCACAGCTCTATCACATCTCTGTTATAATATCCACCAGAAGCATTTAAGAAGTTAAACGTTCTCGACAAGTTACTGAATGTAAAACGCCTTGTCTCCCATATTGTCATCAGCACAGAAGTTCTCTCTTGGCCTTGTGAATAGTAGTTAGACAAAATATTTCCAGAAAATCAGCAAAAGAAAATGCAAATGAATGTGCGTTTTCATCCTCTACTGTTATGCAAATATTAAGCCATTGCAGAAGAAGTGGACACAATGAGATGACATCAGTAAAAGAGCGGCAGTCAAAGCTCAGATGGTGAAAAGCGATGTACAATACATGACGGAAATACGACATTTCTGTTTATTTCATGTATTAATTTGAGCAACATTACACACAGATCTGATGTTTTCTTCTCTTCAGTGGAGTTTAAGTCACACACTTCATATGCCTCATGACTTATTCTCTAAAGCCGGGCTCAGACTGCAGGAGTTTTAAATCCTGACCGATTTTGAAATCAGGTTGCATCACAAACATAAGGAGAAACTTCACAGATGTTCTTCTCTCTAATCTCAAACATGCACACATTATAGGATTTGAAAATAATGGCACATCACACACTACAGGATATTATTAAGATTATCGTGCCTGAGGGAGCGATGCACCGCCTCACGTGATCTCACATGATTTCACAGCAGATGTAAACGAAATGCTTTGCAGTGAGAAAAAAATAAAATCAGAAGGCAAATGAGTCTGGATGAAAAAATAGTTGGGGAGACACGTCAACCCAGGTTGTCTGTTCTTCAATGAGAACTGCAGATGAGATTTTAACTGTCAGTTTTAATATCTGTCAACAGTCATATGCTAGCCAACGTTAGCCCAAAGGGCTAGAATTTTTACGGTTGCTTGGCAACACCATCAGCTCTTTCTCATTGGCTACTGCGGTCCCGCTCAGAAAGTAGTGACATAATCATCCAAATTTTTAAGATTGGATCTGTTAACACCTCACTTTACCAGATAATCTGTGCCAAACATCGGTACCAACCAAGGTCCCAGACCAGATTTCTTCTCCGATTGTCAGGAGTGAATCAGGGATAAATTGGCCAAAACTCCTGTAGTCTGTTAAGTCTCAAGTCTGTTTCCATGGCATCTTATCACATTTTACTTTCACTGATACATCAACAGCCAAACATGAAAGCTTTTTTGCAATACATATTTCCTCAAGCATTTATATGCATACAATGAACATGTGCATAAAAGCAAGTGGATGGAAATGCACCTTCCTCTTATTTCAAGTGGAAATTGATATCCTTTGGACATCCAGGGTACAGCCCTGCTAGCAGACACAAGATGCTACAACGTTCATTACACCCCACAATACAAAAGTGTTGAGCTAAATTCTGGATGTATTATGAGAAGTGGATAATGTGTTGATGTTCAATCCAGAGCATACACAATTCCTTTATTACACAAATTCTTCCTGGTTTGCTTGTGCATTGTGTGGAAAATTCACAATATTTTTTAATTACTTGTGTACAAGTGTAAATTTTGGAATTATGATGGCGCTAGAAAGGTCAGGAGAGCTCACCTAAGAATATTGGAATTTATCCTTTGGAGAATAAAGTTTCATGCTCTGGAGTCAAGTGTTGGAAGGAAGGATGGACAGACAGAGCTACTGACTCCAGCAAAGGGCTACACTACACCTAGTGTTCATAACAGCAAACTCTGGAAATAGTGTAACTTGAATCACTGTTGGCTTATACTGTATCAGTCATTGACTGATGCAGAGGCAGGGAACATTAAATTATTCCTTAGGCAATGATGCAGATAATTCGAAGACACAATCCAACTTGTAAGCATAAAAAAACATCTTAAATTCCAATAATATCATTAGAAAGGTGACAAACTGTGGCAAAGTGGCTTTACTCTCTGCTACATCCTTCATCTTGGCCTATTTGTTAACCTCTCTTCTTAATTATGCAGCCTTAACAAGGGTATACACTCCTCTACCCATCACCCCCTGTTGCACCTCAGTTTGGATGAGAAAGGAATTAGCTCTGGTGTAATCAAGGTCTCAGTCAGTCTCAATCAAGGCTCAGTCCTCTCCAGGTTTCTTAATGTGATTTCTGTTAGAAAGGATGGGAGGGAGAAAGGTCCAGACAACACAGAGTCGACTCAGCAGACCAGCAATGGAAGAAGTATTCAGATCCAGTAAGTACCCATAGAACAATATAAAAATACTCCATTACAAGTAAAAGTCTTGCATTAAAAATTCTACTACATGAGTATTATGAGCTTGATCTAGTTAAAGTATTGCAGTAAAAGTAGTGGTTTGGTCCCTCTGACTGATATATTATTATATATGACATCATTAGATTATTAATAGTGAAGCATCAGTGTTAGAGCAGCATGTTACTGTTGTAGCTGCTGGGGGTGGAGCTAGTTTACACTACTTTATATACAGTTAGCTAGTTTAGTCCAGTGGTTCCCAACCTAGGGGTCGGGCCCCTCCAAAGGGTCACCAGATAAATCAGAGGGGTCGTGAGATGATTAATGGGAGAGGAAAGAAGAAAAAACAAAGTTCTGATACACAAATCTGTTTTCAGTTTTTGGACTTTTTCTCTAATCTTTGATTTTTGCTGAAATATTGGATCATTTGAATATTTATTGAAATGAAAGCATGTGAGAAGTTTAGAGGGAAAAATCACTATTTGGTGGAGCTGTTAACAACTCATAGACATGTGAAATGTGACCCCGACTACACACTGCTTTTTGTAAGACGTCAAGAGACAAAAAGGTTGGAAACCGCTGGGATCATCTTTAACAATGTGTTGTATTTTAAAAGCTTGTTCTCTATCGTATCGAGACTATCTCTCAACACAGTTGCATATTCCATATGCACGGAGACTGACTCCACTCTGAGAGTAGGAAACGTGAGAGCAGACATCCAAACTTTAGCTTTGGAAAGCGAAATTAGCAAAATATCCACTTAATGGAATAGGCTGTGGACTGTTACAACCTGTGGACCAGGCTTTGGCAGCCTTGGTGTCTCCGTCTAAGCCAGTCCTTGGGAAAAGAGTAGTTGCCCAAGCAAGAACTGCAAAATGATGGACGACTTGATGACTAAAATGCATTGCACTATGGCAGCCCAAACACAGGTGGCTAACACAGGGGCCATATTGGCCCTTAACACCATGCGACTCAGCAGCTGAGGGAGGAGTGTGGTGAAGACCTGCTGACGGAGCAGCAACAGGTCTCCTCACTTCTCCGTAATTTGATAAAGGGAGCAGGCAGAGGCAGCTGGCAAGGCTATGTCAGGACTCTGGGGAGTTCGGTGCCACCTGTGGCTATCACAGTCCATGCTGCAGCCAGAGGACAGGGTGTGTCTACTGAGGTTACCTGTAGAGTCGTCGTTGTTAACATCAGGTGCTTTAAGGTGGAGCCAGGACAGCCTCATCAGCCTAAGCATCCACAGCCTACCTAGAGTCAGGGCGATCGGAGGGGTCGGCTGGATGCATCACGGTGGGGCAGGTCTAAGCTTAGATGACATTCTCACTTTGCCCTTGTGCCAGTGGCACTGTCTTGGCCTGGCCAGGGAGATGTCTTGTATCCTTGTCAGTTGGCATAGCAGAGGGCAGGCCATCTGAGCGCCCTCTATCCTTTCACACCCAACCTTTGCATCTTGCAGGTTGGCCATGATTTCAGCTGCGTTTAGCACCTGAGCATTGGGCAGTGATACGCAGCATCTGGTGCTGTCACTAGTCAATTAATGTGTAAGGTGTCTATTTGTATACGGCGTTTCACAGGGGTTTTTTGTTTTGACACAGTCCTCTGGTGGTGGGGACGTCTCATTCGAATACCAGAATCAGGGATCTTGGGGTGTACTTGAGGAGCTGCATCTGCTCTGTCTCCTTGGTCTCCTCGCATATGGAATATGTAACTGTGTGGAGATATAGTCTCGATACAATAGAGAATGTTCGGTTACATTCTAACCTTGGTTCTCTGAGTGAAGAGACTATCTCTCCAGGGCAAGGCCACTCGGGAACCGTTCCAATCAGTGTTAATCAGTGATTACATGCACACTTGGGCCTTATATACCTGTGCATGGGCCACGTAGTGGTGTATTTTAAAGAGATATCCATGTCAACTGTCCCAGTGGGATCAATCCCTGCACATGTGGAATATGTAACTGTGTGGAGAGATAGTCTCCTCACTCAGAGAATCAAGGTTACAATGTAACCAAATGATGTTATATTATCCATTGTGTCAAATCTTCATTTGAAGAGTAACTAAAGCTGTTAAATAAATGTAGTGGAGTATAAAGTACAATATTTCCCTCTGAAATGTAGAGGAGTGGAAGTATAAAGTAGCATCAAATGGATATACTCAAGTAAAGTACGAATACCTCAAAATTGTACTCAAGTATTTGAGTAAATGTACTTAGTTACTTTCCACCATGATGGGTTGACAGTGATGATGTATGGATGCTGAACTGAACTGCTACATGAAAAAAATGGAGTAAAGATCACACAAGCTGGATTGACTCTAACGTGCTGGTACAGGCACCACTAATCATTTACATGGAAGTATGTTGGGAAAACATGTCAGGTCAGGATACAATGATAAAGTTGCAGAGGAAAAAAGCTGACAAAAATATATTAAAACTGCTTAATTGCACCTAACTAAACACATTTTCTGTAATTCTTTAAAACTTTTCCCACAAGAGAAAAATAAAAACCACTAAGTGGATCTTATAGTCCAACTGAAATCACATTTAGTCATCTCTTTCCTTTGTGTAGTCAAACATAATCAGTCAGTGTGTTAAATTGTATTGTTAATAGTTTTTTATTATTAAAAGGAAGAAAAAAGTTTTTGGGGAAATATCATAAATGCTCCTTTTTGTCTAAGAGGCTGGAGAGGTGTGTTTGGTTGGGACAGCAGATGGCAGGCTGCGGAGGTGCCAATGTTACACCACAACGAATGACAGTAAATTTGTTTACAGAAAGTAAAGCTACAAGTCATGAGCAGACTTTGTGTTGTTAGCAGTGGTATTGAAGAGTAAGAACCCCACCAGCATCTAATGGGTCCAAAGTGACATTTACACATATGTTTACATGCTGTTTAATGTGCTGCAGCTTAGCAGCTAATTAGCTATGTAGCTTGCTAACTGACAATAGCAGTGCACTTTTCCCCGGTGAATATCTGTTTGGTGGCTTGTTCAACAAGGTAAGCTGCAGGACAAGATGTGTGTTCATGTTTGTAAGTTAGATAAGAAGGAGACTTTAGCAGGAAAGCTAATGTGGGTGGTTGTCCAGCATCTGTGGCTCTTGTGTAGCAGGATGCTATCAGGCTCAGTGTGACCCTTGTTATGCATTATCGCTTTATGCAAGATTTGAGTTGCTGCATGGAAATAAGGACTACAGCTGCATAGACAGATAATGGAATGGTATTTCATTGAATTAATGCATTTATGTGTGGAATTCATCTTTTGGTTTCTGTTTTTTTTCTCAAAGGAGAACACAGGAAAAGTCATTTACAGAGCAGATATGTATGTTGTAGCAGACAAGAAATGCATTTTAATTTCAGTTGGAATTTAAGATGACTGATTAAATTACAGAAAACAGAAATATAGTTTTGATGTATTCATTCGTGACTCTCACAGCCTTGAAACATTACATTTTAACATTTACAACAATGCCCATGACGTCTTTTGGAGCACACAAACACCATAAACACACCTGTCACCTGTGCAGCATGGGGCTGTTAAACTGGAAACACTGCAGCTACACCTTATTGTTATACAGTCTGTGGGCTACACACAGCATGACATGGCTATGCGATGATGCTAGCCATGCTAACTAGCTGCTAGCCACTGTGCAGGCTGCTAAATGGATCTCTTTGTATCCACGGGTTGGTGCTCCTGTCAGTGTCAGAATGAATGTGTGTTTTTAAAACTTAGTGAGCTGCACTCAGGGCTCCGCTGTAAACACCACTTGAGGACGTAATAGAAACTGTTCACGCCAATTAATTTAGAGAGAGCATTGGCCAATGGGGAAACTCCAACACCGGGCTGGTCACACTAATGGTGTAACTTCATCACTCAGTGAGTCAGTCAGTCAGTCAGTCAGCGACAGACATTTCCAGACAAAAGCTGCAGCCTCACATCACACAATATTTTGACTGCTGGCTGTCAGAGAGCATTCAGGCCTGGACGCCTGCATGCAGCAGCTCTTCTACTTAATGGGGGTTTGTGTATACAGCGGAGGGCTGCAGGATAAGCCACACACATCCATACTGTTGATAGCTGAACCTTGTTAGCCATCTTTCAATCACTTGTAAGGTGTACACAAACACATCGAGTGGACACTGACATTCAGTTAGTGTGTGTATGTAGATTTGAGTAGACCTGGGGGCAGACCATTTTATTTTAATCTTCATTCTGTGCCACTGCATGTTTCCATCTCTTCTCTCTTTTAGACTTTGCAGTTTTTGTTTATGTTAATGCATAACAGACAAAGGGAAAAATGAATTGGCAAAGATTTTAAATATCCTATTTTCATATTACCTCTTAAAATAGCCTACATTCAATTCTATAATATGTCCCTATCTTATTTAATATAATTAATAGTGTTAGGAGTAAAGGGGGCGGGGTTTATAGTTCCTCTTTCTTCCTTTCCCTTTCTTAAACTGGACTGGTTTTCATTGAGAGGATAACAAGGGGGTGTGGTTAAGCTGCGGGCTGATAAAAGGACGCCACGGTGAGGTGCGTGCGCAACCACTGGAGTAATGTGAGGCAGCTCAGCTGGGAAAGCGCGAACCTTTGAAAGTGATACGAGTTGAGTTAAAGCCCAGAGAGACGTCCTTTTTAGAAGCGTTCGGGACATTACAGCCTCACACCTTTCCTGCACCCGGACCCTTTAGTAAAACCAGTTTTGTTCTTCGGGGACCCATCCCCCAACCAGCAAAACCTGAACTGAACCGCCAGAAGGAGCTCGCGGCTCACGAGAGCAACGCCAGAGCTGGCGAGGCCGAGCCGGAGGGACTTGCACTGCTAGTCGGCGTGGCAACCCGATAAGGTAACCCACCTCCAGACTGTCTATCTCTAACACTGGAAACCAGTCCGTCTTTCTCTGATTTCTTCCTAGTTTTCTCCTTTTCTACACCCTCCAGGTTAGGACTAGTATTGGTTCATTGATATTGAATCCCCTAGACTCGACTAGTCCGTAACATAATTTGGGAGACTCGTCCGGGAGATGGATTCGAAGCGATTAGAGTTCAGTTAGTGAGTTACATCCAAGCATTCTGTTTGCGGGAAGAGGCACAAGTGAGTTGGATTCAGCTCGGGAAAAGTTGTATGTTGCTAGGTTTAGAAGTAGGCCATGGACATACAGCTACGGGCAGAACAGCTGCTCGGTGCCAGACTCTCGTTTTAAACAGATGGTTGTGTATGTATGTAAAACTCAGCTAGCTAGACGAAAGGTTAAGGAAAATTTATCGGGTGTGTCGAGGTTAAAAACGAGGATAGGTCTGTAAGTTGACGATAACAGTGTGGCTTAGCGGGTTGGTTGACGGCTGGTGTTTTGCTGCTGTGCGCGGCGTAAGGGTGCATTGGTTTGTGGTCTGTCCGTAAGTTGTATTGTCATAAGCGCTGTGTGCGACTTAAGGGTGCATTGGTTTGCGGTCTGTGTGTAAGTAGCAGTGTCATGAGTGCTGTGTGACTTATGTTTGCATTGATCTCTGAGAATAGAGTGACCTATGAGCTACCTCCTGTTAGCAGGTTATACGTTTAGTTTATGGCCATCTGATAAGTTACCTTAGAGGTAATTTTTGCGAGGCCCTTGTCTCCTTTGGTTACCCCCACCGGTGAGCGCTCACTAACGGTGACTATGGCTACTTTCAGAGTAGAAGAGTTTTGTGGGAGCGATTTTGGGCGAAATGAGTTGCGTAAGCTTAGAAAAGAAGATTTGCTTGCGGTAGCTCAATATTGTGAGGTCGAGATAAATCCAGAAGCTAGAAAGCCAGAAATTGTGGAGACTCTCATATCAGCGTTACACCTGCATGATCCGGTACAGGAGAGAGAGAGGGAGGAGAGAGAGAGAGAAAGAGCGAGAGAGGGGGAGCGGATGTTTCAACTTGAGCTGGCAAAAATGGCAGCAAGAGAGCAAGAGCAGAAACTTGAGTTGGCAAGGTTGGCATTGGAGCAAGAGAAGCTTAAAGCTAACCACAGTGTCCTACAACGTAAGCACGAAGCTCGTTTTGATGTTTCCAGCTGTTTAAGACTAATGCCAAAATTTAACGGTGATGATGTGGCCTCTTTCTTCGAAGCTTTTGAGAAAGTAGCCAAAGAGCTAGAGTGGCCTGAAAATAGGTGGACGCTGCTTATCCAGAGTGTGCTTGAGGGTAAAGCTCAAGAAGCTTATGCAGCCTTAGATGCATCTGACAGCCGAGACTATGATGCTGTGAGGAAGGTGGTTTTGGCAGCCTATGAGGTGGTGCCAGAAGCCTACCGACAGAGGTTCAGGTCTCTGCAGCGGAAACAAGGTGAGACTTTCCTTGATTTGGCTAGGCAACAGGAAGTTGTGTTTGACAGGTGGTTAGCAAGTACCAACACACATACCTTTCAAGAGTTGCGACAACTTATACTGGTGGAGCAGTTTAAAACCAGTTTACCCCGCCACATGGAAATACATCTAAATGAGAGGGGCGTTACAGAGCTGAGAGGAGCTGCTATGGCAGCGGATTCTTATGAGTTAACGCACAGAGAGGCGCCTTGGAAAAGCAAGGTTGGCAGACAGGATAGGAGGCAGGCTACCACTGACAGGCCTACAGAGGCTAGCGTGGTTAAGCCTACTCTTCCCTCCCTGCGGTCTCAAGGACCAGGGAAAAGGTATGAGAAGCCTTTCATTCCTAGAAGTGATGTCATCTGTCATTATTGCAAAAAGCCTGGCCATATAAAGTCCAGTTGTCCTGGTCTCAGGAGAAGAAATGGGGACGAGAAAGTTGTGGGGTTGATAAATGCCCACCCACAGATTGGTCTTTGTGAAGTGGACAGCGTGAACCTGCCATCCTGCCCAGTAGTTTGAAGGTTTTGTGTCAAGGGGGGCTGTTTCTGGGGCACCTGATAGGGAAATGGTCCCTATATCCATCCTGAGGGACACAGGGGCCACACAGTCCTTATTGGTTCAGGGTATTATAGATCTCTCGCCCGCCACCTATTTAAAAGCTTCTACCCCAGTGAAGGGTGTGGGAGGTGGTTTTATTAGGGCTCCTTTGCACCGGATATTTCTGGAGTCTAACATTGTAAATGGGCCGGTAGTGGTCGGCATTGTACCTTCCTTGGCAGTTGAAGGGGTTGCCTTTGTGTTGGGAAATGATTTGGCCGGTACTCAGGTTTGCGTGACACCAGTTGTGTGTGAGAAACCTTGTGAAGTCCCAGAGACCATGGCTTTGGAAAGAGAACACCCCGAGGTGTTTACAGCTTGTGTGGTGACACGTGCTCAGGCTCTGGCTGCTGAAAAAGGAAATTCCAGCGAGCAGGATGAACTGTCTGGTGGGTTGGCTGATACCTTTTTCGCTAGGCTAGCTGAAGTGTCACCTTGCTCTCAGTTCACTCGGGAAGCCCTCATATTAGAGCAGGAAAAGGATCCTTCTGTAGCTCCATTGAGACAGACAGCTGCTAGTGCTGAGGACATGAAAGAGGTAGCTGAAGGCTTCTTTATCCAAGATGGAGTCCTGTTGAGGAAATGGCGGCCTCGTGATCGTCCTGCTTAGGAGACATGGACCGTTAGGACTCAAGTTGTGCTGCCTGAGAGTTTTAGGGAGGAAGTCCTGCGTTTAGCCCATGAAGTATCCATGGCTGGTCATTTAGGCATCCGGAAAACTCAGGAAAAAATCAGCAGACATTTCTACTGGCCCAAAATGCATAAGGACGTGGTGTCGTATTGTCGTAGTTGTCATGCTTGTCAGGTTGTAGGCAAGCCCAACCAGACCATTCCAGCTGCTCCCCTCTGCCCTCTACCGGTCATGGAGGAACCCTTTTCAAGGGTAATGATTGATTGTGTTGGCCCTTTGCCAAAAACTAAGAAAGGGAATGAGTACCTCCTGACTATTATGGATGTTTCTACGAGGTTTCCAGAGGCTGTGCCATTGAAGTCAATTAAAACCAGGGTCATAGTGGAGGCTCTGCTCCATTTCTTTTCTAGGGTAGGTTTACCACTAGAAGTCCAACATAATCGTGGGTCCAACTTCACTTCTGGTGCATTTCAGGAAGTGATGCATGAGCTGGGAATTAAACAAATTATGTCATCTGCCTATCATCCTCAGTCCCAAGGTGCAATCGAGAGGTACCACCAAACTTTAAAGTCTATGATTAAAACCTATTGTGTTGGTTACTCAAATGACTGGGATGTAGCTATGCCATTTCTATTGTTCGCTATTAGAGACTCTGTGAATGAGGCTACCGGTTTTAGCCCTTTCGAGTTGGTTTATGGACATCAAGTGAGAGGACCGCTGAGGATGGCGAAAGAACAGCTGTTGCAGTCAGCCGGGCAGACAGACGCTCCCAGTGGGATTTTGCAGTATGTAGCATCCTTCAAGGACCGGCTGCATACAGCTTGTGACTTGGCCAGGAGTAACTTGGAAGCAGCTAAGGGAAAGATGAAGGCTCAGTATGACAAGAAGGCAGTGAAACGTACCTTCAAGGCAGGGGACCAGGTTCTGGTTTTGTTGCCCATGGGTGGAGATAAGCTAGGGGTGAAATTCTATGGTCCGTATAAGGTTATTAAGAAAGTGGGTGCTTGCAATTATGTTGTTGAGACCCCCGACCGGAGGCACAAATCACGAGTATGTCACATCAATCTCTTGAAACCTTATTATACCCGTGACACTTCGTCCACTGTGTGTATAACCTCTCAAGTTGCTGTGGAAGAGGAGGCGAGTGAGGATGATGATGATGTTGGGTCAGTGGAGCCTGTTACAGCTAGGCTCAAGAATTCCAGCGCCCTGGCCAATCTCAGGGAGTCACTCAGTTACCTCACTACAGAGCAGAGAGAGGATGTAGTACATCTAGTGGACCAGTATAGTTCTTTGTTTAAAGATACCCCTGGCTTGACGAAGTTAATAACCCATGATGTAGACACTGGTGAGGCAACCCCCATTAAGCAACATCCGTACCGCATTAACCCACAAAAATGGGCTCAGGTGAAGTCAGAGTTGCTTTATATGGAAGAAATTGGTGTCATTGAACAGGGCTCAAGTGAATGGAGTTCTCCCTTAGTCCCTGTTCCCAAACCCGATTTAAGCGTACGACCTTGCATTGATTACCGAAAGGTGAATAATGTTACTAAAACTGACGCGTATCCCATACCCAGGTTAGAAGACTGCATTGATAAGATCGGCAAGGCACAGTATGTCTCAAAGTTTGACTTGTTAAAAGGCTACTGGCAAGTGCCGTTGACAGAAAGGGCAAAAGATGTATCTGCCTTTGTGACGCAGGAATGTTTGTATCGCTGTCGAGCTCTCCTGTTTGGCATGAAGAACGCGCCAGCAACCTTTCAGAGGTTAATGAATCTGGTAACCTCCAGATTACAGAACACTGTAACCTATTTAGATGATGTGGTTTGCTATAGCTCTTCATGGTCTGATCACGTGCAACATATGAGACAGTTGTTTGAACGGCTTGAGCAAGCAGGGTTGGTAGTCAACTTGCCCAAGTGTGAGATTGGAAAGGGGCAGGTCACATACTTGGGGCACCAGGTTGGTCAAGGTTCAGTGAGGCCGAGGACTGCCAAGGTGCAGGCCATTTTAGACATGCCTGTTCCAAAAACGAAACGTCAGCTAATGCGCCTTTTGGGCATGTGTGGATTTTATAGGCGGTTTGTCCCCAACTTTGCAGCGGTGACAACACCACTAACAAACTTGCTGAAGAAGGGAGTGAGGTTTAGCTGGTCGGCAGACTGTCAGAAAGCACTGGAAATGGTTAAAGCTATCCTAGCTAGTGAACCAGTATTGGTGGCTCCGGACTTCTCTGTCCCATTCAAGCTGGCAGTGGATGCTTGTGATGTTGGAGTGGGGGCAGTGTTACTACAGACTGATGTGTCAGGGATAGATAGGCCGGTTGCCTACTTCTCAAAAAAATTGAATCGCCATCAGAAACGTTATTCTACCATTGAGAAGGAGGCCCTGGCTCTAGTTCTGGCAGTTCAACACTTTGAGGTGTATGTCTGTAGTGCTGGAGGTGATCTGGTGGTTCTCACTGACCACAACCCATTGACATTTCTAGCCAAGTTCAAAACGTCCAGTCAGAGAGTGTTCCGTTGGAGTTTAATTTGGCAACCATATAACTTGACAGTAGTGCATTTACCAGGCAAAGAAAATGTGATCGCCGACACCCTGTCAAGGGGATGAACATGTAGTGAGAAGCCGTGAGTGCAGTGTTTATAGTAATGCATGTGTATTGGAGTCAAGAGACTGATTACATTATACATTGGTATAGTCTTTCACATTTATAGGCATAACTCCAGAGTAGACATTAATCATGTCACTAGTGATAAGATACCTTTTATACTAAGGGTCAGAGACTAGACATGCCAGTAATGAGTGTGCTAATGTGATGTGTACATTGTTGTTTTTAAGAAAAGAGAAAATGCTAAAAAAAATAAATAAAATAAAATAGAAAAAAAAACATAGGTGGAATCCAGATGGGTTTTTTTTTTTTGTTGTAAGGGGGGAGGAATGTTAGGAGTAAAGGGGGCGGGGTTTATAGTTCCTCTTTCTTCCTTTCCCTTTCTTAAACTGGACTGGTTTTCATTGAGAGGATAACAAGGGGGTGTGGTTAAGCTGCGGGCTGATAAAAGGACGCCACGGTGAGGTGCGTGCGCAACCACTGGAGTAATGTGAGGCAGCTCAGCTGGGAAAGCGCGAACCTTTGAAAGTGATACGAGTTGAGTTAAAGCCCAGAGAGACGTCCTTTTTAGAAGCGTTCGGGACATTACAGCCTCACACCTTTCCTGCACCCGGACCCTTTAGTAAAACCAGTTTTGTTCTTCGGGGACCCATCCCCCAACCACCAAAACCTGAACTGAACCGCCAGAAGGAGCTCGCGGCTCACGAGAGCAACGCCAGAGCTGGCGAGGCCGAGTCGGAGGGACTTGCACTGCTAGTCGGCGTGGCAACCCGATAAGGTAACCCACCTCCAGACTGTCTATCTCTAACACTGGAAACCAGTCCGTCTTTCTCTGATTTCTTCCTAGTTTTCTCCTTTTCTACACCCTCCAGGTTAGGACTAGTATTGGTTCATTGATATTGAATCCCCTAGACTCGACTAGTCCGTAACAATAGTTATTTGTATTATTATGCATTGTTTAAATGCAAGGCCCTGGACTACACCTCCGTTGTTTTGTTCTGTTATCATTTCTGTGACATTTGCAGCATTTCTGAATGTGGTTGTTTCCTGCTTCTACAGCGGGTTTGTGTATTAGGTTGTGTTTTCTGTTTTTATCGTGTTTTCTGTATTTGTGATTTTTTTTTTCTAAATGCTGCCTATGTGTTATCAAATTGCCTTTTTGCATGTGATTTCTTAAGTCGCAGTGTGTTGAGCCTTCAGGGCCACTGTATATTTCTGCATCTCCACTCTAGGAAATGTTCTGTTTTTAAATCAATGTGTCAGTCTGTTTGATTATATGTTTATGTAGTGCTTTACTCACTCTTAAATTATCATTTTTTCATAATGGTAAAAATTCTTCTTGATTTATTTTTGTGTGCATATATGTGCCCCAGCAAGCACCTTTCACACATGCACCACACATAATGTGAAAATCATTATAATTCCATTTGCAAGTATGTGAGAAAAAGCAGCTTAGGGTAATGAGTAGGAATATGAATAAATATGAATAGAAATAGCAGATGTGCAGTAAATGACAACAGTGCACCTTAAGCCTCTCCTTTCTCCACTTTCCCCTCTTGTCTTCTCTTCTTCCTCTCTCCCTCCTTATTCTGTGTTTCCTCAGTCTCTCTCCCAAACCCCCTTCACTCTGTTGCTCTTGTTGCAGATTAACACACTCCTGCAAAGGTAGATGTGTATTTTATTTTTAAACTAAATGCCAGAATTAAACTGTATGCCAAAGATGAATCTGCAGTCTTTATGTAATCTTCAATCAGCCCACCACCGGTTGGTGTAAGAACCTCAGAAAATGGATACACTGACTTCCACATTACTGCATATTAATCACGAGGAAGGTTGATAAGGACTGACTTATTCTCTAATAGAAAAGGTATTTCACTCTGGACAAAAGTGGTGAATTGCCAATGTTTCCATCCCTAAAGGACAGCCATACCATAATTATCATTAATTTAAGTCATGATAGTGCATGCAAAAGGAATGTATCACCTGTGCTTGACAGGGTTAATGTCGTAGAGCCATGAGGTGTGAAAAACATGGTAAAGCTTTTAATAAGGTTTATGTCTTCATCAGAGTAAGAAGAGGCAGTGGTGGTGTAGATGTTTAAACTGCCTTTACACAGCTAAGAGTCACCTCTCATTGGATGGACAGATTCTGGCTGTTGCTTATGTCTTGTAAATTTCACAGTGACCATGATGCACTATGACACACATGACAAAATAGATTCATGTCTTCATTTAGTTCATATGGTTTTGGTTTGTTTTGGATGTGGAGATTCAGTAGCTTGTCCTGCACATCAGTTTCTTCACAATGTCACAATGTTTCTTGTCTTTAAAAACACATTGGCTATATGGTTGCCTATGTGTTTTTGAAGGAGATGAAGAGGTCATAGTAACTATGACGGGAGCAAAGGAGGAAATCAGGTGACATTATTATAGAGTGACAAAGTCTACATAGGTAGGAGGTTGGGGTGTGCCCGAATACAAATACATTATTCAGCAAAGCACAAATAGTGGGTTTTATATGAATATTTGTTTCATACAAATATTATTTGTTGGGGGTGTTCCCCAGAAATAAAGCTGATCTACTGACACAAGCAAAGTGCTCCCAATGGACTCTCCATAACCTCTTGTTCACCTTCTCCTTTCCACAAAGTTAGGTTGTAAAAAATAGGCAATAAATGAAAAGTGCAAAGCAAGAATGGCCTTTGAAGTTCTTCTCTACACATTACACGGTGTGCTGTCTCTGTGTTATGGGTGTATAAATAGGTAGAGGACAGCACACGTAGCCTTGCTTTTGTAGTTAGCTAAATTTTAAACAGATATTTACAGTGCTGATGTGGGAGTGCTGGGGTTTGTAAAATAAGGGCTTTGTGTGTGTGTGAATGGAAACATCTCCACTGAAGAAATTGATGCTTAAAAACACACCTAACTGCCACAGCTTGCTGCTGGAGATGGCTTGGATGGATAACTTCTTTTGTCAAATGCATGCTCAAGGACACACATACACACACTGACTTCAAACACTTAAAGTGTTTAGGCTGAGCACATTCATCTGGCTCTGTTTAAGTGACAATTCTCATCCTCCTCATGCAACCCACGTGTCTCCTGCTGCTAGCAAATCTGACAAAAATTTATTGTTCTCATCTGAGCATTTAAATTCAACACACACACAACTCAACAATGACAGGAAAAGAGACAGAAGGAGCCACGAGGCACCGTGCAACACTGACTGGAAATTAATCATCACGAATCTTAAAGTGAGGAATGTTGTTAGTGCAATCATGTTTGATTAAATGGAAATACTTGAACCACAGTAATAAATGCACTGGGATTTGGAAATCATTACTGAATACAATGATCCAGACAAATCTGACAAAAAGCCTCATTAGGAATATAGTGCATTGTGTATATAACTAGATAAATTAGGAAAGCAGAGGAGAAGAAATGAAATGAAATGAAGGGAGTAGAAAGCAGGGGCCAAATAATGTTAAAGAGAAACAGCAAATCCTTCCAGTGTGTTCATTCTGGAGAGCAGGTGGATGACTCCGTATCAGTGAAAGCCTGTGCCATTATGCATCCCTAACCTTGGCCTTTATGCTCTGCAGCTGAAGGCAGAGGCAGTGTGGGGAGATAAAAAGTCATGTGACCTGGATTAAACTGCTTTATATTCAAAGCTGCATCTTTATGCTTTAAATATAATGCCTTTCTAACAAAGTGAAGGTGCCGGGGGGGAAACAGTGTACCTCTGCTGATAAATGTTTGTGTGTGTGCATGTGATCGAGAGAGCCAAGCTAGGCTTTGCAACACAAGGGTGAGATTCATGCTTTATCAGTACTTTTCAGTTTTACAAGAGAAAAGACTTCGAAGATGAAGACTAACTGGTTGGTTTGGCAAATGTACAGTACATCTGGTTAACTGCCCCACCTGAAAGAGTACTGCAGAGCTGCTTCCCGCAGCTTTTCTTAGGGAGAGTCCAGGACTGTCTCCCACGCGGTGGATGACACGGTCGAGAGCTTTGGCAAGACAACGTGGGGTCATCCAGCAAAAAAGTTGAACCTGGTTCAACTTTGGCTGCAAAGCAACGTGATGTCATCCAGCAAGGCACTGCGATGGCCAACCACAGACATGCAAGCGCACATTCTTGGTGGATTATTTTATAACATGATTTTCGTGTTTCTGCTGTTTACCTCGAAAGATATTGGTGGTTTTGGCGTCTGATGGCACTTTAATTCGCATGCATAAACTTATAGATCCCCTCCACTCAAATATGTGTTTTACTTGTTGTTCCTTCAGTTCTATGTTTAAGCTTCACTGTGCAGAATGATGTATGTGCAGAGTTTGACACTAGAAGGCTGTATTCACATTAATCTGCTGGAGGTGGAAAGTTTCTCTGTGCTCACTGTAAATCAGATTTTAAATGGTGTACCCTACGAGCATGATTTGTGACATCACAACTAGTTTGGAAGCCAATCCTGGTCCAATATTAAACTTTCACAAGTGTGATGTGGAAACATGAAACCTCCAGTGAACATACACTGAGAATGGATGTTTTAGTGAAGTAGGAGACACCTTGTGTCCAGCAGTTCAACTTTGGAAAGTGAAAATATTTACATATTTATAGAGTCTAGATTTTTTATGAGGGAGAAGGAGGAGATGCTATTTTATGGATTTCTTTGTGAAAAACCATATTAGATAAACATAATTGTTCCAAGCAGAGTAGTTTTTATGTCTTAAAACATGTCTGGAGGGGATCTTTAACAACAATACAGAAGAAGTCCATTTGTTGTTTTGTTTGTTATGACATCAGTATACAGTATATGATCATGAATTGTGTAGCAGATCACTTGCTGACCTTTAAAAATGTTGGAGTGTAACTGGAAATACCATCCATCCTTTTAATGGATGGAAAATAATTGCAGGTGATGCAATATTCGCTAAAAACTAATTGTAACAAAATGGCGCTACAGTAAAATAAAAGGGTGTGTATGTGTGTTTGTGTGTGTGAAAGAGAGAGAGAGAGAAAGAAAGAGAGAGAGAGCAAGAGAGACAGAGAGAGTTTTAACTGATGATCACAAGCCATCGCCAATTTGCATTCGGCCTCTCTCGTTCTACAGTGTGAAAGTTTAAGATTTTTTTCAGGACAGCTAACGCATTTGTTTTCTTTTATCTTTTAAAAAGTTTATTATTTTAATAAGTTTGTTGTCTCTCTAAAGAGTTTCTGTGCTGTCATGTGAAGGAGAATTGTTTTAAGCTGGAATCTCTCTTTGTTCAGTCTCTTAACTTTAGATGTAATCAACATAGAGATGTGCAGCATTGTACATAATTATCCCAACTTTTGAAAAGTATTCTGGCAGAGAGCAAACCACATTGTTGTAACAGTAATAATGTGTGGGAGGAAGTGCAAAAATTACATAACTAGCTTGAGATTAATTGCCACTGTTTGTGCATATGTGGTACTGGAGGCGTGTTTGTGTGGTCGGCCCACACTAAGCTCTACACCCCTCTTAAAATGATCATTTCACACTCCATCCAAAGGCTGTGATTGTTCAATGGTATATGTGTTGGTACATGGTAAATATTGAAGCCCCATTATAATAAGTAACAGAGTCATGTGCAAAATGAGACCGCTGCAAATGTGGTACTGCCACTGCGTGTGAAAGGGACAATGTGTACTGCACACCGTGGTTGAAAAAGCTTTAAATGTACCCTTATTACAAACTATTTGTCTTCACTCTGAAGAAGTCTGTGGAGAAGGACTTCTACAGTTTTTCTCATATTTGTTTCTATAATACAGCTATAAAATAAAAAGGATGCATCATGTTGTACAGTAATTAACACTTAGCTTGTATTCAATCTACTGTAAAGCACAAAGTTAACAAAACTACTTGAAACTATTTGGGAAATATGTCTGCTGAAGAATAGACTGATGTGTGATGTGACAGAGACATTGCGCAACCAGAAAATGTGCATGTGCATCCAGTGGACACGAGGAGTGAAATGTTTTTCATTGTATTGTCTCTGTACTCCAGCACGTTGGGTTTGAAACGAAACGTGAAAAGTGAATATTCACTTGAATGTGAATATGAGGCTGAAGTGCTGACTTTAAGCATTCAGGTGTGTGAGGGTGTTCCCAACCACACTGTCTGAACAATAAAACAATGAAAAACATGTCATTGTCCTAATACTATGGATTCCTCTACATGTGTTTGGGGTTGTTAGTTATAACAGTGTTTTCACAATTACTTGGCTAGTTGCTGAGAATTCTCTTTTTCAAAAAATGGGTATGAGCGAGGAGGTGTTCATCACACCATAACTAATGCTGCTTATAACCACTGTAGAGTGATCACCTTGTATATATCTCCAGCAGTTTAAGAGCTGGAGATATATGTTAGTTTTTCTCTTGAAAATCACACATTTTTGTGCTTAAGCAGGAGAAAATACTCACTTGGCCCTGTGTTTCCACTATATGACAATATCCCTTACATATTTTTGATCTGCTGATTACAGTGCCTCATTGAATCTCTATCAGACATATACTGTGTAAACCTTTTTTAACCCAAGACTCAATGTATTTTTTATGGCTGTACCATTCCATCAAATGGAAATATTCTAAATGTCTTGTGCATTATTTTCAGAGTTCAGCCTCCAGAGAGTGGGAGTGAAGAGGTTAAACACAGTACCTGCAGTCTTGCCGTGGGTTGGCCACGTATCCTGGGTATGCTCCTTCAGTGATGTAACGGCACATTTTGCTGTCTCTGTCTGAAGGCAGCAGAGTCCCTGCTCGCACCATCAGACCCAGGCAGTGGTCGAACGTGTTTCTCTCCTCCGGGCCATCCTCTGTGAAGAAACAGTGTCCCAGCGTGTCGTAGCCCACCACATCCTTTACCTACGAGGGGATGGAGATACATCGAGTTTATATGACACACTGCATGTCTCCCCTTGCAAATCTAACTGGAGGAATAATCGCAGACAAAGAGTTCAGTCAGCTATTAAAGTATCAACTTTCCAAAGAAAAAAATCTCATCTTTGCACCTTTTGATAATGTACCAGCATTCTTAATCCTCCTTACCTCCTTCATCCATGTTTCATCTCCTTTATCCATGCCTCTATGTGATTGCATATTGCAAGAAGGGAAGCTCTGACTGTTGCCTGTGTCTAAATGTCAAACAGCAGTTCAGAGTGTCTGGCCTTCTTGGAGTCTCCGTTCATGGACTCATGGATGTACTGAGAGAACTGCATACTGTGTTCCATTCACTCCAAAGAGGGTCGCTCAACAAGAGCATTTGCCAAAAAAGTTCTTTAAAGGGGACCTATTATGCTTATTTCCAGCTCTATATTTTTTATTTTTGGACTCCACTGGAGTAGCTTTGCATGATCCACAGTTCAAAAAACTTTTTATTTATCTTATACTGGCCCTTTATGCAGTCCTTCAGGTCAGCCTCTGTCTCTTACAGGCAGTTTTAGCTCCAGTCTCTTTAAGGCAAGCTTTCTGAAAGCTGAGAGGCAGCTGTATCAGAGTCGTGTTAAGTTACCGTTGATGCAAACCCAACATTTCCTGCTTTACTGCTTAAAATTAAAGCTTTTAAATTACTTAATAATGGGAGACTTTTATTGTGAAGAATTTACAGGAAGTGAAACATGGTCCTCACTGAATTAGTAGAGCTCCATGAGCAGCACTAAAAACTGGTTGACACAACAAGATATTGAGATATTTGGTGCTTTTTGCTGAGTGGATCAGTTGCATGCAGGGAGGAACAGCACAAGCAGAAACAGCCACAGTGATGATGATGTCTGATGAAGAGCTGCAGACGACTAGCACACCTCCAACTGGTAAACTACTTATTTTACTTTTCACTGCTGTGTAATGGAGTCATGGCTTGGCGTGACCACACCCAAAACAATGGAAAAATGCCATAATGTTAGCACAGTGGAGCAGTGAACTAATAGTGAAGTAATAGATCCCCTTTGACCTTCCACATTTTTGGCCCATAGAGCATTAGAGTCTGTCTCTGACTGAGCTGGCTGACTCCCCTCCCCCACCCCCAAACACAGGAATGACAAAAATTTACTGATACAGCTTTTTAAATCACAGTCATGTTGAAGTGTTTGTGATAATCTGAAAAGTTTATTCATTGTTTTACAGCTGTTCCTTGTGTAATGATTGTGGATTGGAAAAGTCCCTTTGGGCCAGTGTGCGTCACATGATCCTGCAATACTGACTGTGGCCTCTACACCTAATATCACCTCATAGCCCAACGCTGTTTCTGGGAGCTTGGACTCTATAGTTAAACACTCACATGGGCAGTGATGGGGAAAACTAGAAATGGGTGATTGGGAGGAAAAAGCAGTATGGTCTTAACCTGGATTGTAGTCATAGATTGTCCACAGCAATGATATAAAAAAAAGTGTTGTACAGTATGTTATTAGTTGTGATGAACATGAGCTCTGCGATAACCCTGGTACGGCATACTGCAACGTGTTGTATATCATTAAAGAAATAGCTTGACATTTTGGGAACAACGTTATTTGCTTTCTTGCCGAAAGTTAGACAACAAGATCAATATCATCCATACCATACCTAAATATTCAGCTGCAGCCAGTTAGCTTATTTTAGCATAAAGGGAAATAGCTAGCCTGTCTCTGTCAAAAGGCAGAGTCCTGTCATTACTATGAAGCTGCCAGGAAGTCTCTGACACATAAACCCGAAAAAACACATGTAGTAGTAATACATAAACAAATAAACAAATACAAAAAAGAAAAACTGAGCTCACCAGCAGTCCATTGGAGGCGTGGATGGTTACGCAGCGGGAGAAAGAGTGGTGGATGGACAGATCGCTGACAGAGGTGGGGGGGTCATAACCCCCCCTCTCGTCCACGTCTCCGTTCATATGGAAGTGGATCGGATAGTGTCCCATTGTCTGCTGACCCATGTGCTGCAGCTCCATGCCAGATATATGAACTGCCTTGAAGCCCCGCTCCACCTAATGACAGCAGATAAGATGAAACATCAGTCAGCGAGATCAGTCACGCAAACAAAATAAATAATAAAAAGACAGAAAATGACATGAATAAAAGCAAAATTCACAAAATGTTCCCAAATAAAAGTAAAATAGCAAAATATAAGGAGGGAAGATGCAGAAGAAGAGAAAGGCTGAAAGGAAAGAAAGAAAGGAGGAGGATGGACAGAGCGATAGAAGGATGCAAGACATAAGGAGCAGGGTGACAGAAAGGAAGAAGGGAATGATGATGAAAACAAAAAGAGAACATGTAAAAGAATGGTGATGAGATGGAGGAAGGGATTGTGGATGAAAAGATGGAGGAATCAAGGAAACATGAGAAGGAGGGACTATTACAAAGACAGAATAGAGGGAGGTTAGACAGAGTTCACATGTGATGAGAGTCAGGTGGATGAGAGGATGGAGAGGTGAAAAGGTGAGAGTGAAGAAAAAGGGAAGGGGAGAAAGGAAGAAGAAGGAGGAGGGAGGCATGGAGAAGAGAAAAGAAACATGGGATATAGGGAGTGGAGCAGAAAAGGGGTGTAACAAAGACAAAGGGGTGGAGAGGAAAATGCAAAGAGACAAGGAGAACGAGGGAAAGACAGAAGGGATGAAAGGACGTGTTTGAGGCGGTGACAGAGGAGTCAATGCGGGCCGACGGAGCTTCATCAGTGAATAACAGCAGCTTTGTTCATAAACCAGAGCCGCTGTTGCACCACATCACAGGAAAACCTCCTAACTAATACTTTAAGTGATCTTCACTATAACTTCAGTTGAAATTTTGCAGCCTTTGAGAAGATGCTACAAGTCCAACTGATATTTGTGGAGATACAAAGTTTGAACACAACAGTAACAGCATGACTGTCGAGGGTAGAGTATTGCTCTGAGGCGTTCATTTTGAAGGGCTTTACTGAAATCTCACTGGGGCTTTCCTATGTGTGTGTGTGTGTGTGTGTGTTGCTCGTACATGCTGTACACACACCCATGCATGAGAAATATGTGACATGAGCCTGTGATGGAAATGTATAATAGGATATGACAGCTTGCCCTCAGGAGAGAGAGGCATGAAGGCAGCAGGAATACAACCACAGCCTTTCTCTTCTGTCCTTTCCCATCTCTCAGCGTCTCTCTCCTCTGTCTGTTTTCCTCATGCCAACAGGTCAACAGGCTGGTATATAGGGCACAGGTTTTTTTTGAGCATCTTAACTTGCTCTGATTGAACTTATAGTGGTACATTAGAGCAATAGATTTGTTAATATTTTTTAAAGGAAAATATGGAAGTATTTACATGGCTGTGAAGATTTTCAGCCACCACGTCATTGTATATCTAGATTAAAAGTTGATTTAGCACCTCAAGAAGTTAATTTAGCACTTCTAGATTAAGTATTTGCATGTGCAAATGATGCTGTTGCAAAGAGCCTAGCACCTTATGAGCCTCGCAATCTTTTTTTAGGGATGGTGATGGCAGTTGATCCAACACTTTGGTCCAGACTGGAAGATCTCGACAACTATTGGATAGTTTGACAAAACAATGCCAACTCACCCTCCACTTACTAACCACTAACAACTATTTTTTTTCCTTGAGCTTTCAACTTTATCACACAGTTTTCATCAGCTCATGATGAATGAAGGGCTACAACTAACTATTCATTGATCGTTTGGTCTATAAAATGTGAGAAAATAGTAAAAAATGCCCATCACAATGTCCTAAAACCCAAGGTGTCTTCAGATGTGTTGTTTTGTCAGACCAACAAACCCAAAGATATTCAGTTTACTGTCACATAAGAAAAAGAAAGGCAGCAAATCTTCACAATTAAGAAAAACATTAAATGTTTGGTAGAAAAATAACTTGATCGATTATTAAAATAGTTTCTGATTCATTTTCTGTCCATTGATTAATCAATTAGTTGTTTCAGCTCTAGATGGATGAATGAAAAGATCCATCTCCATGACAACTGAGCAAACTCCATCCGCTGCTGAGGATTGTGTGATACAGCTGAAACTTCCAGAGAAAAAGTCAAGGATGATCTTTAATGTGTTGTCTTGAACTTTGGTTCATACATTAATGTTCCCCTCACGATTAACGGTAAGAACTTTGGTGATCCACTGACTTTTCATAAACCGTCATGATCCGGTCAAAATTTGACTGTTTTATGTGCTTCTTTAGAACAAATCTACTCTATGATTGGTTCTTGTATGAGGCCCAATAACCATGAAAAATATGTTGGCATTTGATTTTTTTTTTTTTTAATCATCAGTTTGTTATAATTGGATTTGCTTCCTTTAACTTTTCCCATTACATGTGTACTTTGACTGTAGAAGGCAAATGTATTCACTGATAATAAGAGTCATACATATCATACAGTGCCATACATTTGTTGTTTTTTTGTGTTGAACCAAAGTAAGAATAGAGAAATGTGCCTTCATGGATAAATACTGGGGATAAGATCAGGGTTTGGACTTTGACCTTTGACCTGTTTCTATATAACAGGTGCAGGGATATGGTCTGAGTGGTTTTCTTTAATTGTATTTGATTGTATTTCAGTGAAGCTAAGTAAGGCTCATTTAGATTAATAATTTAGATATGCTTAAAAGCTGAATATGTCTGCATTAATAAAACACAGCTTGCATCATAGCTAAACAAAAGATTGGTAATGGCTTCAATATAATTTATTTCCATCAAACATGCTATGATTGGCTCCAGTCCAGATAAGGCAGATCAGTGCAGGACATGTCTGGGAAAGAAAACATCTACTCAGGCCGTTCATTTTTTATTACTGAAAATGAATAGTTGAATTAATGCTGTTCTCTTTACAGACCATGTTTCTGTATAACAACTGCATTTAGGAAGCATCTATTGCATTACAGTCTGCTATAAACAGGTAAACTGTGCCATTTTCGTTAACCTCAAGATTGATTGCTACAACAGCTGTAACCATGGTAACTGACTGTACACATCAAAGATGGTGATAGGTGTAGCGTCACAATGCTTAGAAGACTTTATAATTTAAAATGAAAATGAGACACACTGAGGAAAACTAGACTCAAATGGTTTTAGCTTTTTGATGCACATAAAATGACAGAAACAGAAAATGACAGAAGCACTGTGCAGCTGTTACAAAACATGCAGATAGGTCTGCAACAGGTTTGAAGGTCAGTGCTCGATGACCCCTGGGTGGAAACTTGCTCATATGTATATCACCTGTTTGTCTGCTCAGTAAAGGGCAAGTTTGAGAAAACACTGTACCTTCAAATGTCCTCCAAAAGTGTCAAAATCAAAGAATTTGCAGGCCTCGTTGCCATAGCAGCCGGGATCCATCTCACCACGGAGCAGGATGTTGCGACTCAGCAGGCCAACCTCCGCCCTCATATCCACGCCGTCCACCTCCTCACCCATGTGGATGAACTGGGCCTTACCTACACACACACACACACACACACACACACACACACGGGCTCAACATTAAAACATTGCAGCAAACACAATATAAAGACATCTGTTGAAAACTGTTTTGTGGATATACACCCATCTGCTTACGGTGCTGTCTGTAGCGTCACTGTTTCTACTAAACAGTCCATTCAACAGAGCTGAGCACAGATTAAAAAGATGCACAATCTCACCAGAGACGAAGTACATTTTGTTTGTTTGCTGTGTGTGTGTGTGTGTGTGTGTGTGTGTGTGTGTGTGTGTGTGTGTCTGAGCAGATGTTTCAGATAATTGCAATGCAGAACATAATGGTGAATAAGTCAAGGTTTGTAGCACCACTTTTTATCTTTTTAAAGGAGAATGAACAGGCAGCACTTAAATACCATGAGGAAGGATTTTACATGTCTGGAAATGTTCACAGTGACAATTTTATCATATATCCATCTCACCAATTGTGAGATAAAACAGTAGAATGCCATTCACAGTACAAAGTGATCGACCAAAGTGCTCGCATGTGTTTGAATGGCAAACACAAATTGTTGCCAGATGATGATGTCATAATAGGCTTGTTTGAGATGACCTGCACCTCACCTGTAAAGTGGACGAGATCGAGCGGCTGCAGCAGAAGAAAGTGACAAAAAGCTGTAGTCAAGTCAAGACAGCCCTCAGAATGTACAGGAAGTCACAGAGATATTTACATCCTGTTAGATCTGATACAGATTTAATAAAATGTTATCAGATCAGTCTATTCAAGCTTGTAGCCTATTTAAGGAATAAGGCAGGTGATTTTCTGTATTTTTCAAATTGTCAACAAATCTCATGTATGGATCCAAACCAACAATGAACTGATCTACTAACAAGTATTGTGTGTGTATCCAAAGCCTGATATATCTTAGACCTCCGTAGACCTCCGTTGTTGTAAAAGACTATTAAAACGTGTCAATGAGCCACACTGCTGCACTGGCGGACGTGTTCCTTCACCCTGAAGACAATGGTTATGGTAGTTTGTTTAGAAATGGCTCCAAAGACTAAACCAGGAGAGTATTCTTGCTGATCTATAGTCTGAGTCATGTAATGTTGAAAAAGTGAATGAGATATTTACTTTCTCTGTTTCTTGGTTCAAACTTGACAAAGGCTATTAATTCTATACTAAATGCTACCTATTTGATTTTGAAAGCAAGGTGTCATTTTCTATTAGCAAATAAAATGCTAGCATTCTTTTTTTGCTAATTAAAGCTCATTTGATTTTGTCCCATTCGTCTCATTGATTGGTCACAAAAGTATTTACAACAGTCTATGATCAAGACCATTTCTGTCACTGCTGATGTCATTTGGTCTGATGGAAAGCTTTCTCCAGAAAGAGGAAGTTGAAGATGTCATTGAGAAAAAGATCTATAGTTGAGACAGGTTCAATTATTTTGCTGCATGTCCCTGTGAGTCCTCTGCATCTGTGCCCCCACTGTGCCAACACAGTAGTCTCACTGAAATGAAGTAGACAGCTATGTTTTTAATGCAGTGCTGTCTGTCTGAACATTGTCTGAGTGGGGATTCAGACCGCTTTGCTTCACCTGAGCTCTCTGCGGTCAGACAGTAAGGCCGGGGGCTGACCTGAAGACATAAGACATAAAAGCTCATATGTTCCTGTACCAAAACAGAAATGGACCTTCATCAGAAAGTTTGCCTTGTTCATTTATATTTCAATCCACACACAAAAAGGGAAAGACTAAGGGCCAAATGTACAAAGAATGGATTGCGCCCGCTAAGAGCACCATGAATTGCGCAGCATTTGTACCTGCAATCTGCCCCGTTTTAAGGTTGTATTCACAGAAGATTTTGCACTAATGATATGCTGGTGGAAAAACACGCCCATAAAGTTTTGCAGCTGAATGTAATTTGCCCTTGTTTTGTGTCTGTTTGAGTAAATGAAGCAGTTTCCAGTGTTTCAGGCTTTTTTCCACACAGATTGCTCCATAATGAAAACTGCAGAGAGCACAAAAGCCTTTAAATTGCGTGTTTTTAATTAGCAGAGATGTGCACACACAGAGCTCTCCAAAATCACAAACCAGCTTTCATGCATTTTGTCTTTTTTACTTCTTTAGTATTTTGCATCTATAACATAATCTATTGAAATGTCAACTGTCAAAATACAGTTATTAATGTGCTTCAGGCAGGTCTTCAACGTGTTAGATTCATGTCTGAATTGTACGATAATGTTGTCCAGGTGTCACTGAATGTATCACAGAAACATCAGTGCTGATGTTCTGTTCTGCTTCACATCTAGACAGGTCAGCTGTTACACACACAGTTCAGGTTTATAGACAGACAGAGAGAGAGAGAGAGAGTGAGTGAGGAGTGTGTGTACAGTTAACACCAACTATCTCAAGACGCTAATAACTCCACCCTGATTGCATGTGACAATTAGCGCTGGTCTTTGTGAATGAGACTGTTTTTGCAACAAGGCTTATTTGCATAGAAAGGATTTTGCGCCGAATGAATGAATATTACCTCATTTACATACATGCAAATGGCACAGACGCACCGTGACACTATTTGCTTGGCAGCGCGGTATGTGGCGAATCTCACCCTTTGCAGGTGCTTTGTGAATTACACACACATCTTTTTGTCTCATTTGCCCAGGATTAACGGCCACAAAAGCTGCGCAATCCTTCCGTGGATTTGGCTCTAAATGTGGAAGTGATGGTGGATGGAGAGACAAGGAACAACATAGACTGATGACTGATAAATTAATTCTAACGAGAATGACGGGCATGGAGACTGGATCAGATGACAAACAAATATAATCCAACAACACCGTACACACTATAGCAGTAATATCTACTGTAATGACAGCACTACTGACTAAAACCCCAACAGTCTCATTCCAACTTGGTCCAATCAGTTGCCAGACATCTATCAAGTGCAACACTAAGAATGCTTTGAGGACTGTCTGTGTGTGCTACTAACCACAATAATAAGATTCATCATGCTGAGACTGCAAAGATGAATAAAAGACAGAAGTGCTGAAGAGAGATTGGGGAGGCAGTGGGATGCAAACAGGACATCAGGCTTTTCATCCTGCCATGACTGATTGTGCTGATTCAGAGCAGGTCATCTAAGGACCTTTAGATGTGGTTAGACAACAAACTGTATGAAGTATCAGTTGAAGCATACTGAGGCCTTTAGAAACCCTCCAGTTCTGAACCTGTGCTTCCACTCACCCACACACATACACTCATACTGGGCCTCAGCAAGTATGAAAGCAGCAGTATTCAGTAATTTGCAAAGTGCAGCTCCTTGGAAGGCCAATTTGCACCCCAGCAAATGATAGTGAGGCTGAGAAGAACAAAGAGGATCCAAAAAGGAATGCTGGAGAGGAAAAGGGCAGCAAAAATAACAGAGTAAGAAGAAGAATGGTGCAGAAGTGATAACAGCTACACATCCTCCACTCCTACACATTCACATCCTTAACAACGCAAATGTGCTGATTAGGGAAAACAAAGTGATGCCAGGGAGAAAAAAATAAATAAATAAATGAAAGAAATGTTCAAGTGTGAAATCTGAGAGACAGAAGATCACACACCCACATGCTTAATCTCTTTTCTCCTCCTACTCCCTGCACCAGCGGAGCCAGGACTGTACAAGTACAAATGCACACTTTGATTCTATTCAGACTTACAAGAAAAATTGGATTATTTTAGATCTCAGTTGACTAGTAGTGCCTCCTGCATGTTTATCAGTTTTCAAACTACTTACATGTACATCTTTGAGGATAAATAACCAGCCTTGTTTATTTTTTTTAACTCTCATGCACAAAGTCACTGATTGTTCATAAAGTGATGAATAGCTCTTCATGAGGGATCAGCAGGGGTTGTCTGGCATGCTGCCTGATGCAGGTTGCTGTGGATCATGTCAGTGGACAGGAAGTGGGGTAAAAAAGTGGGGCAATAGTATCTATATCTGGAGACTGAAATTCCATGAAAATTGGAACTCTGACCTAATGTCTTTTTTCTTTTTTCTGATGTAGTCATTTTTTCTTTCTGACATCACAGAAATTGTCACTATATCTTTAAAAGGTGATTAAAGCATTATAAAGACTGCCTTTTCTGCATTTATAACTAATTCAGTTGACATACTGTCACAGTTATTATATGAATGGTTACTATAGAATACTATATAAGACATGCAGGCTCATGACATCACAGATAAACAACAGGACAAGAAAGATGACAGTAACACAGAGAAAACCTTTGGACAGGGAGGAGGGAACAATGCAAACAAATGTGAGTACACTCACGACCACACAAACATGCATGTGCAATCTAACATTAAATGCCTTGCCTTGCCCTCTGCAAAAGACCTGGATGGTAAAGGACCTGGACACCAGCATATATAATGTCTGACCAAAGTCAGTTCATCACCATGGTCAGTGAAAAGGTAAACAGTGTTTTTAGTAACTGAGAAGACGAGATAGTGGAATGCTCCATGCCTTAAATTCACATGGATCCTGGTGGCACATCCTGACACTAATTCTTGTCATGTGATACATATGAAATGACACAACACTAGGCCAGTGTGTGTTGCATTTAAATTAATTATTAACATGTACTCTTCCTGACCAGATCACCTGTACTGTGATGGACTTTCCTTCTGATTTTCTATCTGTGAAAACATGGCAGCTACTTGGAGTCGATGTCAATTTCAAAATTCTGAAACCACAAAATCAATAAGAAACTGGCAGCAGTTTGAGGAAGACACTTTCCTGTTTCAACAAGACAGTGCAAGACAGCTCCCTCAAGAAATGCTTTTCCCAGTTTGGTGTGGAAGATCAACACCTTTGGGATAAACTGGACTGTGAACCAAGCCTTATCACCCAAAATCAGTTTCAGACCTCACTAATGCTCTTGTGGCTGAATGGGAGCAAACTCCTGCAGCCAGGTTCCAACATCTGGTGGGAAGCCTGATAGCAGAAGAGTGGAGCAGCAGAGTAATGCCAATGGTTTTGGAAAGGCGTGTTCAACTGTCACATATTGGTGGGATTTTCAGCTTTCCATGTACCTTGTTTGGGTGTCCGCACTACTTCACCAAGTCTGGGTTGGACATGTATTTGTTCTCAGTGGATAATAAATCTCATGGTGAAAACTGGAGCTGGTGGGATGCAGCCTGGCTTTACAAGGCTAGGTAAATGTCAGGATAGAAATAGAATAATGCTAAATCCTACACCACTGCTCCAAGCCATTGATCTTCTCCACAACATTTATTTTCCACACTCATCATCATTTATGCCATTTAGAACTGTCAAAAGTTCAACATGTAAAACCTCGGCACAAGTTATTGGACTCAAACTGATAAATAGCCCCAAGCTATTCTGTCTCTCTCAGCCATCTCCAAGCTCTCACGTTGCCAACAACAAAAACAACACACCCTCCTGTCTGTGCTTAACCTCGGGGGCTAGGGAATAGACTTGATTATCACTACATGTTCAAAAACAGTGTTGCAAAGTGGCACATGGGTGGGAATTAATGAAACAGATTACAGTCATGTGTAGACTGACAGGAGCTCTGAGGAGCAGCCCCCCGGCTCACAAAAATAGGATTTCCACTCTGGATGGCCAAACACCCAGTGACGTCAGAGAGCTGAGGAAAAACAGAGAGGAAGGTGGGGAGGAGTGTAATGGACTGATTTCGTGATGCAGCCAGGCAGGAGAGAAATGCCAGCAGCTCAGGCAGAGATCTGAAAATAAATCCTTGACTCAGAAATCCACGGTTTGTGAATGGGTGTTGGGAAGCAACAGCTATGAGAGGACACGTCACATCATCTTACTGCTGACTTTTAGCCGCTGCAGGCACTGAGAGTATTTCCGAGAGACAAAGACCAAGGCTATTTTAATCATACAGGGGAACACTGAGGGCTGACCAGGCTGATCTGAAGAACTCTGTCTGATAACTCTCTGGGTATTTGTGCACGTATGATTAGGGATGGGAATCGAGAACCGCTTGCACTTGAGAACTGGTCTCAAATTGTCCAATCCACTGGAATCGAATGCCTCAGAGCTTATCAATTCCTCTTACCGATGCCCAGGCATGTGATGTTGACGGAACGAAAAAGGCGGAACTCAACTGTGAGGGCAGCTCAGCCTCCGGACTGTCTACAGCACACATGCTAGAGTTACCTTCCGCTATCTTGTAATTCATCTACAAAAAAGGCAGCGGTTACAAGCATTTTTTTTAATTTAATGAGTAAAAAAATGATGTTTGCGAGATGAACATGACCTAAACTGTGAACTTTCTCCGCCGTCACTTAGAGACTAATGTTAGCAGAGCAGAGCAGCGATCAGCAGTAACAAATGAGACCACTGGCCAACACACACTGCTGCATTAAACAGCCTAAACTAACTCTGAGGTGAGAAAAAGAAAAGAGAACAGAAAATAAGAAGAAAATAACTCCGTGCTCAGTCTGTTTCTTCAATGTCTTGGAAAACAGGGGCTTTCCCCGGAGCTAGCAGTGCAGCAGAGAGGCTGCTCTCCACTGCTGGAGACATGATGTTAATAACACTCCTTCTTCTGCTCATTTTGTTATTCTCATATAGACAGGAGACTGTAATTCATTAATTAATGCAGTTAACTTTTGGTTGAGGACCATTTAACATATCTACCAGTCATGTTTCATATATTCATCAGCATGCAAGGTTATTAATAAACAGTGGAGATAATAAAATAGTTGCATTGACAGTGAAACCCTGTGTAGGCCTACTTTTTTCCACACAGAAAATTGATTGGGAAATTGATAAAGAATTGGACTGATAAGCAGAATCAATAATGGCATTGGTATCAATAAAATCTTAACAATACCCATCCCTTCGTATGATGGTATTTGTAAGCAGTAAAAGAGAAAGAAAATAAATGTCTGTATTCATAATAGCATGCGTGCCAGTGTGTGTCAGCGTGAATGGGCTCAGTCAGGAACACACAGTCCTCCAGGATGCAGGCTGAGACTTTCCCTTGGCCCTGAGTCAGTCCAAACACCTTTCACTGACTCCCACACACTGCTCTAGGCTGTCTCAACCTGGCCTCTATCAGACTGGATGTTTATGTGCACATACACACATGCACACACACCGTAGACTCAGCCTTAACTCTCATGGAAGGGTTCCTAGAAATAAAGATGGTTTCAGTGTGTGATTTAAATCTTTTCAGGCAAATAGAAAGGCCAAATCACTATAGATTACATCTAGGTCGAGGAACACATTCACTACTGAGGCTTCAATAAGTGAAAGTGATCTCATCCTGAAGGAATGTCTGCGTTTTGTCAAAGATAGTACTACAGACATTAAAGTTAGAATCCTTAAGATTTCAGTCCTGGTTGACCTGTGGTTACTAGTGGTAACAGCAAGTGTCTTTTAACAACACAGCTCCAACAGATCAGTTGAAAATGATACATGTGCCAGCAAATGCACCTTGAGCAGCTACTCTGATGACAGAATTCAATAGAAGAAGATTTGGTGTATCCATTTCCAGTCCAGCCAGATGGTGGACTGAGAAGATTCATCACCTGATGTTGTTTTCATAGAGTTGACAAATTAGGAGCAGACTCTGGTTCCAGCAGTATTTTTCCGCCACTGTAAATTCCCCTTTTCAAAGTTTTCTTTCAATGATTCTCAACATAGAAACAAAAGAGACGCCTGAATACTATAACAACGCCAGGTTTATGTTACAGGCATCAGTTTGAATAATTTCAACTTCGTACTAGAGAAATCATATTTTTCCCAAGACTCTGGCACGCGGATGGCTCTAAGTGCTACAATACACATGAGCTACAGCAGCCTTTTCTATAGAGAAGAACCTACGCAAACTCAAAATGCTTCATTGATTCATAATGGGCCATTCATACATACAGTCTCAAAAGCTGGGACAGTGATAGGCTGCTATTCATTGTGAATGAGACCTAGCTTTGCAGTCTGGCAGCCCCCATTGACCTAGAGAGACTCAGAAAGCGCTTAGCTACACTACAGAGCAAAGCTGAAAGAGCCTCAACTTTATGCAAATGTCCTCTGACACAATGCGAGAGCCAATCACACTCACTTTGATTCCCATGGTAACGGAAGTACAGAGTTGTTTACTACTCCACTACATGAAAGAATGTGAAGAACCAAATGGAGGAAAAACCAATCATTGCAGTCTCCGGTGTCCCAATTCCATTTGTTGTGTTTAACAAGCTACCAGGACTTGAAAAAGAAAAGGAAACCAATTGTAAATGATGTGCTCAACGCAACACAAACACAGAGTTACAGATTAATGAGGGAGCAGAGAGTATGTCTAAGGGAGCAGAACACTTTGCCATAGTTGCTGAATTCATCCAAAATTGATGCATAATCTGAAAGCGAACTGATAAAAACTGCTGAATGTTTAATTAACAGAATCTTAAACCATTTCAGCTGGATGTTTCAAACTAAATGCATCTTGGGAGTTGGAGTTAATGGAAAACCACAGTTTATTACAACTTATTTTTGTAACTCCGGCCACCAGTTGCTTGTAATAACATTGTGCTGTGACAACACCGTGACAAACCAAACAGACCAAATGGGGAAACCAATACTGGCAGGCTATGGTGAGTCAAGTACAGTAGGTCAAAGTTAACTGTGATGGATGTTTACAATGGACAGTTTTGGTAATAATTACACATTCGTTGTAACCGTCTGTTATGACTGTCGTTAAGACTAACATGGGGGATTGTTTCCAACCTGTTGGATGGTCTGACTGCTCTTCTGTGTTTTTCAAGCTCTGCCTACACTTTGCATTAACATAAACCCAGGGCCAATCTAAGTGTGATTAAGTTTTTGTTATTCCAACATCTAAACTGTGAAAAAAGCTGCCTGATTGTGTTAAAGGTTACCAGAATTCATTACCATTTTAAGAAACTGATTCAGGACACTGTTTTACCTTTCTGTGTGAGTGATGTACTTGGACTGCTGGTTTTATGTGCATGGTCTTTTTCATTAATCAAGCTTATTTCTCGTTCGGTCACCTTTTGCTTTTAACCTTGTGGAACACTTTCCAACAAAGTGGTTTGTGTTTTAAGTCCTATACGAGTAAATAGGACTTAACGTGGCTCGCCATTTCAATTTAGAATGAAATTCCTTCAAATTAAGTGCTAAATGTGTGTTTGTGATTATTGTGGCCTGGCCTTTCTAAAAGATTTTGTTACAGCCTCAGCAAGTGGCCTAAAATGTTTTACCGGCACACTGTTGAGAACCGAATAGAAGTAGAAAACACAGCTCAACTCTCACAGAGACTACTTTAAGCTGAAGAACCTTTCTTCAAGCTGACGCCTCCATCTACTCAGATGGAGATGGTGAGTGGTGGCTTCCTCAGCTTCTCTACATACTTTCTCCTCTCTCTTTTAGCATGCTCCAGCAAACAGGAAAAGTATGTCCCTCTGTTTGCTCCAGCAAACAGAGGGACATACTTTTCATGGATTTTATTAAGTCAGTTATGCTGTGCAGCAAATACAACACAAATATCCCACAGAACAATCTTGGCAACAAGTAGCTTGTGAAACAATCTTGGCAACAAAGACTATGGAAAGGATGGCCTTTTTGCGGGCATGCCTGAGTGATCTGACATCACTTAGATGGGGAAGAAGAGGTATTTTTCAAACGAAATGTTCAGAGCAGGTTTAAGCACTGGCTTTTGACTTGAAGGAGGCATTTTTACATATGTTCACCTCATGTTTGATAACTCTGACCATCTTTAATGTAGACATTATAACAGTATATAAATGACAGAAAAACAAAAAAAGCCTGTTATGTTCCCTACGTTTGTAATTTTATCTCAAAGATAGAAGCCTCCCTGTTTACCGATTATTGCCCTACACCTGCACCAGAGCTGCATTTTCAGCTGCATGTTGTTCACTAAAAATGAGTCTAACCAACAACATATTCTGTGTTATTTGATCAGTGGATCAGTTTTATACACCGGAATAGTAGAAGACAAGTAGAAACAGCTACAGTGAGCAAAAAGTTGAGGATGAAATCTGATTACAGATGCTCACAGCATGGCTCGGCATATCATGCTGCACCCCAGCAGTATAAAAAAGTTATTAAAAAAAATTATTGACTTTCTTCTTTATTAAAATAATGTGAGGCAATGAATTGTCTCAGCTCACAGTTTGTTTGGCTGTGGGGGATACAGAGAGCGGAAGGGCGATTTTACATGCCACAGTGCCACTGAAAGTCTTTCACACTTTCTCAAGAATGCTACAATTTGATAATTGTGAGTCAAAACCTGCAAGAACAGTGAGAGACAAACTGGCGGCCATAAGAGAGGTCTGGGAGAAGTGGGTGGACTGTCTGCTATAATGGTTAAGCTACATTTGGGTCCAAAAAAGAAAAGGTATAAATGCAGTTGCAAGAACAATACTTTCCACTCATATCTTGGGATGTTTGATTTGAAAGAAAACTTATTTTAATTCTAACTATTCTAATCTTTCATCTGTTTCACTCTGCAGATGTCTCTCGTTTTTCACTCTGCATTGAGTGTTTTGTCAGAATGAGAGAGAGTGATGGTTATTTTGGGTGCTTTAACTGTGCGCTCTCCCTCATGCCTCTATGCGCTTTTTTTCCTCCATTTCCCGGTTGATGATCATGGAGGCTGCTGTGGAAATTGTAAATGAAAGTTGTGACAACATTTTAGGTGCTAATTCAAAAGGCTTATCTCTGACTGGTCACCGCAGTTACAGTAAAATCAGGTGCATCTACAGAGCCTCACCCCTCATTAAACTGATATAACAGCTACATGAGTTTCATATTTTACCTGCAAGACTTGTGTTTTAATGCTGTTGTTCATTGTATTAGTTCAGTTATAAAATCTAAAGGCACCGCGGAGCATCTCTCTTTACAGCACTGCCAGCCAGAGAGTCAATCACACTAGATGGTAGAGGAGGAGACGACTGAGACACTGGTGTGTACCTGTTTAAACAGAAGTTTAACCGACTTTGCTGCATTTAACATTGCAGCTGAGAGCGTCACAGCTCGGAGCAGGAAACACAGTCACTCTGCATCGCACTGCTGACCTCCACTTCCATCAACTCCATTTGGAAAGACAAACAGCCAATGAGGAAACTCCAACACACACCAGCCGACCAATGTAACTTTATCACTCACTCAGGCACTCACAGACAACCGTGGTTATAGGGCTGATCCGTGGCCGGTCTAGCCAAAAATGGAAGACTAGCATTTTGTAGTTGAATTCCTCATTGTACAGTATATAAGAATACATCACTATGAAATATATTGCTAAAAAAGTTCTGCTATTGTTTCCCTTCAATGATGATGTATTCAAAACTACTTTCTGCACATTTCTGCTACTTTTTTAGACTATACAAGTGCTATCTCTTGCTAAAAAATTGTACCTTTAGCAATTACAATAATAATAATAATAATACTAATAAACCTCTACTTTAATAAAGAAAGCAATTATGAGAGGTGTGTTGTAATAAAAACAAGTGGTGTCCACTGATTAAATGCAGTCTGTCTGCACTGTGAAGAGTGAAAACCCAAATATTCACAAAGTTAGTGATGAATGACAGGTTGTTTCTTCATGCAAAATAGATTAGGGGTTTAAAATTGAATTAAGCTGATTTATTTTCAAATCATTTTTGACCCTTAGGACAAGGGGAGTATACAGAATTTTAAGACTACACAATTAATAATGTTTCATGGGCACTGCAATTCTGAAAATATTGCTAGCAGCAGTTGTTGGTTGATTCAAACCATAAAGCTGATATTGGATGTCAAAAATATGCATCTTTTTACCTAACATAGCATGAGGCCTTGTAGTCAGTGAAAGCAGAAGGAGGGTTCACCTTTGTTAGTTCTGCCTTGTTAATTGATGGAAATTAAAGAGGAACGCCATTTTAAGAGTTCATATGCAATCATACTACAGAAATCTTGTTTTGAGTACAAGGACACAAACCCTTATTGGTATCAAAGTCAGTTTCAGATGTATGTTTCCAGATGTAGGAAGGTACAGTGTACTTTTCCAAGTTTTGTCTTTCCCAGGATCGAAATTATGTGATTTTTAAAAAATGGGCAGCATTCCCCTTTAAGTTAAACCACATACCAATTCCAAGAATAAACATTTAGTTACAGCATTATGGGGGCAGTGAGAGCCTATGAGAGCCTAAAGGCTTTAGAAGTGGGCTTATGACCCACTTTTCCAGCCAGTGGTCACTTCAATTACAGACAAGGAAAATGTGAGTTGGGAAGTTTACTCTCCTCTACATCAACAGCTACTCTCAAAAGATTACTCTCAAACATGTCAAAGAACACTATGGACTACACTGTATGTTAATGGCTAAAATTGATTAGTATGAGACCTAATGTTAATAGTAATAGATCTGAATTTTAACTGCACTGATGTCACATGTTTATAACATGTCATAGGATCTCTCACCTTGGACCTTGACCTGGTTGGGTTTGCAGGTAGTGCAGGGAAGCAGGATGAACTCTTCAGCCTGGTGCATGGAGTAATCAGTACTGGCCACCACCACCTTATCCCCGGATGCCCAGCCCTCTGGTTGGTCAGCAAGCTCCAGGATGCTGCTATTGGACATCATGTCAATAGTAATGGAGGCCTGTGGACGAACTACAGGGGGAGACAGTAAGCGTTAGGGTTTGAAGAATGCAGCATAGCTAAATTCACACAGGCCAGGCACACACAGCACTAGCCTACATTGAGAAGGTCAAACCCCACCCATGTACACAATACATGTGTGCATATTTAAGACCAACACTCATTTCCAACAATTTTGTTTGGCAGCACTGAGCAATGTGGTCAACAATATTTTTTATATTTCTAAGCCTTTTAACTGAATAACTTTTGACTTACTGTATGTCATGTGTGAGTGTAGGATCACAACTGGAGATGCCTGCCTGAACTGGCTTTCATATTTCCATATTTTAAAGTGTTCTCAGATTCTTGTGTTTCCTTCAATAACAATATCTTAGGCCACCTCCATTCATGATCACTTGGAGTGGCTGCTTTTCAGACGTTCTTCTGCCCATTCATGTCAGCTCCTTCTGGGGAATCCCAAAGTATTCTCACTCTTGATGGGATATATAATCCCTGCATTATTCTGGGTCTGTCCCAGGGTCTCTTCCCAGTTGGACATGCTCGGAAAACCTCTCAGAGGAGATATGAAGTAAGCGCCCTTATCAGATGTCCAAACCACCTCAACTGGCTCCTTTCAATGCAGAAGAGCATCGGTTCCACTATGATCCCTTTCTTGGCCAAGGAAACTCATTTCACTGCTTGTATCCACAATCTCATACTTGAGGTCACTACATTGGTTGGAACATTGATTGATCTAACCCTAATCAAGAGATGCAATCATCTTTACCATAAGAGTTTGGTACAACAACCACATTAATACTGGCACAGCACAAATCTGTCTGTCAGTCCTGCGTTACATCTTACTGTTATTGTGTGTTTTCTTGTGAGATACAAAGAGAAACAGTAGACATGGTGAGTTTGATGTTTTGATACAACATACTCAGACATGTACAAACCACGCAGCAACCTCTGGGGCTGAAAAATGAAGCCAATGTGGAAGTGGCAAAAACCTGCATTCTATCTAATAGACATCATGGGGCGACTCCACTGGCAGCAAAAAGAAGTCCAATTGTATGGAAGTCTATGAGAAAATGACCCTACTTCTCACTTTATTTATTAACTCAGTAAACTGTTTCCTAATGAGTTTATGATCTCAATTGCTAGTTTCAAGTCTTCTTCAATACAGCATGATGTTCATTTTGTAAATTAGTGTATTATGGTCCAATTTAATTTAAATTTGACTATAAAGCAGGGTATGCTTTAGGGCGTGGCTACGTCGTGATTGACAAGGCGCTACCACGGCGACAATGTTGCTTACTTAATGTAACCATTGCATATAGGCGTAGCTGCTGCTATTTCACAGTGTGTTTTCAGTTGACTAAAGTTAATTGAACATTGTGGTCGCCTAAAAAAGTCTTGTTCAGCGTTTGGTTTTAATAAAAGACCTATCAATGAGTTGGATTACCATAGATTGTAAATGCACCGTGCTAACAGAGCTAGCAGCTAGCACTATGGTCAGCTCACACAATGTCTACACAGACTGTGTAGCAAAAGCAGCATATTAGCAGAGCAGCAGCAGCAGTTTCAGTCCTCCGTCTATACAGGATGGGTTCAGGCACAGTATTGAGAGTCACCTGTGTTTCAGCAGTGCATAAAGCCCTACACACAATCACTTCACTTAGGCACATAAAACCAAAGAAAAGAAGCATAAAAATGTCCTTCAGGTTGCAGTTATACATGTTAAGCATGAGTGAAACACCTGTGTAAACAGCTATATTGATTAAAATAGAGGTGTATCTGTTCATGTCTCAGTGACATGTCTCACCTCACATTGAAGGGAAACAGGTTTTCCTAGAATGAGTGGGCATACAGTTGTACTATGACATCTTTTGCATGCAAGGCAATTGTGGAATGATGTAAATGGGTTGTACCCGTTGTAAACTTTGACAAAGATAACACCAACACTCCCGAGAACTCTCTGCATAACACAAACACACACACACACACACACACAGACAAGCCCAGACAGAGTCTGTGGTATCTCAGTGTGGATGGAGCAGCGTCTGTGAACTCTGAGCTGACAGTGTTTGCCTGCACCATGATATGGGCTCCATGCATTCCAACCATAGCAGCCTGCCCACACACACAACACACACTCTGCAGCACAGCCAGAGAGTGTGTGTCTGTGTATATATACATACACACTAAAAATCACTGGGTCAAAATGTACCCAATATGGGTCAGAACAACACCAACACAACATTGGGTTAATGTTACCCAGAGAGCCACTCAACACTTTTTTTGACCCAGTTTTAATGTTCTTATCATATTACTGTTGCGTTAACTAATGCTTATTATAATCTATTCTACTCTTTTTAAACGTACATGTCACAGCTTGTTATTGGTTGTCAATAACTTGTGCATCTTTTGCAGTTTTAAACATCATATGCACATCATTTTGTACAAGTAACGATAAATTTGTGGCACTTTTAAGCTAAAACTTGAGCTTGGTGTGTTTAACACTGGGTCAAAGTAACCATACTTTAACCATATTTCAGGTTGGGTAAATAACTCAGTGCTCCCATTTAAAAAGCATAGAAGTGAAAAAACGCTCATACACATACTGTAGTCACAAACATACACACAGAGACTGACAGTAAATGACAAACTTACCAAGTTTTCCACAAAGGAATCGGACTCTATAGTTGCGACAGAGGCCATGAGCCTGGTCCTTGTTGAGGCAGACAAAGCCATAGTCCTTGTCATTCTTGTGGATCACATCTCCTGTCTGGTTGGAAGGTATGCCATCATGAGTTTCAGCCTGGACAAGGGAAAGATGGATTATAAAATGAAAACAAGGTACTATTGATAACACCAATTTCCAACATGAAAACATTGTTGTTAAATTTTGTGACACACCAATGGTATGAGCCTTTTTGCACGGGTGTTACCAAGCACATTAACAATGGACCATGAAACTGAAGCAGCTAAATGGAATTCAGCCATCATTCATTTTATTAATTACACCTGTGTTTTTCCTATTGTCACATGTTAAAATGTTTTCTCTGAAAAAATGCCTATTGTGGATAACAATGTTCCTCAAAATGAAAGGAACACTTCAAAATGTTGGGAAATATGCTTGTATTGTTGCTGTGTCAGCTGCAATGGATATTGAGAAGTTGTTTGTCTTGTCTTGGCAGTTTCCGTTGTCCGCCATACTAGTCTAGGTTAACTTTATTGCTACTGCTGGTTGCCATTTCTCGCTGGAATTTCATGTGTCATGTTGGTTAGCTACCGAGCTGTAAGATATCTATAAATTACTTGCTGTAAAACAGCTGTGGTAATGAAAGGATGTGAGTCCCATATCCAATCCAGTTTCAACAACATTTTTCCACATATGAATTCACTGCTAACCTCAAAATTGCTCTCTTATATGAACATTATACATGGGACCTATGACAGCTTTACTGCTGCATGCTTGCAGAAACAGTGTTCTTGTGCTTTCCAATAGATTTCTCTTCATAACAGAGCTGATGGCAGTGGAGAGGCCAGCAGAAGCTGCCAGTTTCCCTTGTTTTTATTCAAAGGTTCATTTAGTAAATGATGCCAATGTCTGAAAATGTATGTGGTAACAAATTACTGACAATTCTGTACATGCTTTTTTTCTGATAAACCTCTCCCAAAAAAAGTAATAAAACTATGACCTGTTGAACTTCAGTACCCTCAGTGTTACAATTACAGCACAAAGTCTTGGAACAACAAGAGGAGAGTGCAGATGTTCAGCCTCAGGCACTGAGAAACTCCACATTTCCTTAGGATGGTCAGATAATCCAAAACAAATCACAACCACATTACGTAACATATTGGAACGAGACAACAAAAAACACTTGGTTGCTAAAATTAGAGATCCCACAGAGGCAAATTAGACAGTAAAAACTGCAAACTGAGGAAAACTTTGACTATGTCCAGATTCAGCAGGAAAATGATGACACATACAGAGCTGACAACCCAGAGAGGAGAGGGCTGTTCTCACTAAATGTATAAGAATTAAATAAATTTGAACCTACCTACTATATGGTAAAAGACAGCCAGAAAACTATATTTCCAACAATCTATTGGGAATTGTTTTTAATTTTGCAAAACACTCCATTAAGAGATCAAGAGAACAAGAGGGAAGATTGTAGAACATACAAAATAGATGCAATAAAGGTAGCAAATTGATCAAGTTATATAGCTGCACAGCGATCATAAAAAAGGGCAGCTGCAGGCTACAGCAGCTATTCTTCATTGTAATGGAATGGGTGTTGGAGGTGGTGTGGGCAGACCTGGCACTACTGCTTATCTTCATGAAAAGGAAAACAGCTGCTGCGTTATGGTGCCAGCCTGGATCCACATTCACTGACTGCAGCCTTGCCATGTCCCAGCAGCACAGTAATAGCAGGCTGGCTCAGTGCTGCTGAGTAGTTAAGCAGTTAAGCTTAAACTGTTGTAGGAATCCAACAGAACATCAGCATTGCTGTTTCTTCAGCAGAACCTATAGATATATTTTTGATCAGAGAGTTGCTTTATGGCTTCCTCTTCCTTGGTGTGAGATTTGTTATGGCAGTGAGAGAGTGTGAGACGGAGCCTGTGAGAGAAAGGGGAGAGTTGGCAACCTTCTGGTCACGATAAGATCAAGACTTGACTGAGTGAGTCACTGTTGTTGGTCCAATAATGCTACAACGCTGACTGCTCTTAGAAATACAATTTCCCCTTTTCCTGACAACGGACATACTTTGGTGTTCAAGAACAGACCAACAGACAGTCAACAGATGATACTTTGGCGTATCAAATTCAGATGTGCACGTGATCATTGTGCTAGCATGCTGCTAGTTGTTGTTGTGTTGGTTTTTTTTTTCAGCTTTATTCTTATTGATCTTTTCTGGCAAAAAGAAAGGGCTACATGATAGTGTATAGGAACAACATATGTTATAGGGACATACTCTATATGTAGGCCATTTTTTTCCAGTATCACATATTGATCATATCGTAGTCCTAAAGGTTCTATATGTAGAATTGTGAAGAAATTTACATGTTTTAATGTTTTTTTTATTGCCAAGGAGTGAACAGGTATTAATGTCACATAAAAAATGAAACCATCCCCAACTTTCTTGGTCGTCTGTAACAGCCTGTGGATTGATTTCTATGTGAAGGACCCGGGCCAGATTTTCTGCGAAAATCAAACGGAAGTCACGTTTTGCACACTCCTGAGTGCATTGCCTTTCTCCTGCTAACGTCAACAAACGACCTGCATAACCCATTGATGTGCTGTAATAGCTGGATAGAGCTAATTTTTCCCAGTGGCCAAAATCCCCCTGCAGCCCGAAAAGCATTTTCCCAAAAGACCACCATTGTAAAAAAAACGTCTGTAAAACTGTTGACAGGACACCTCGAACTGCAGACAAGGTCGATTATGACTCTTTCTACTATGAATTTTTGATCCATGGAGGTTTTATATTTGTAAAAGTTTCCTCAAGCCAAGAAAAGTGATTTTAAAATCTGTGATGTCATCACAATGCAAAGTCTATAGGAAACCTGGAAGATAGATTTTTTTTTTTGGCGTATGCATTAGCCCAGCAATTCTTATTGGACTAAATGAATGCTGTTTTAGTCCAGTATCCAGCTCTTATAATACATGGCATAACCACACAACTACACAACAAACAGCGTTACTGACTATAAAACCCTGCAGATGTTAGCTCTCCAGCTAATGAGATGGCTAGTTGCCTCCATCAACCACTACACATTTCACAACAAAACAACCCTACAATGACAAGTCACCCACCCGAGCACACACAGCTAAAACATTATTAGCAGAACATTACTAACCCCTTTTGTTTTTCCTGTTGGTGGTCAAAAGTTCGTAATAAGCACACATTTCACAACAAAACAGCAGTGCATTGCGCCCCAGCCACAACTTGTTGCTGCCCGGACACAGCCTGCTGCTTGCCGGAGGGGTTGGTTGATTAACGCATATTTGGGCGAGCTGGGTGTAAGTGTAAGTGAGGAAAGACATCACCTTCAATAGTCTCATTTTCACTTGTAGACTTGCCACACATTTATCCCAAGAAGTGTTGCAAAAGTCAAAGCGTAAATTTGTGACGTGAGAGAGCACATTTGTGAAGTTGCAGTGACTGATTCAAGAGGTTGTAATCAACGAGTTGTGGTTGTACTGGAAAATAGACTCAAGTAAAAAAAAAACATATATATATATGAGTAAATGTTGGATTACAAGCTTGCAGCTGTCATTGTATTTATGTAAATATCAATCTACACATTTGTGAATATTTTTCTGTGACTTCACATTCAGATATTCAGATTCAGGATATTTTCTGAGTGAAAATTTCAACATACAAGTTCAGATTTTTGCTCTACAAGTTCTCACATTGTATTCTACAAGTTCTCAAAAAGAAGTCTTCAAGCTCTCACATTTTGAAACATAATTACCTTCATAATAAACCTTACGACTGAGTAATTACACTATACAACACACTGAACAGTAACTGCTGGAGTTCTGGAGATAGAGAGAACTCCACTCCCAAAAATCCTGAGACCACAAAACTGTTGGATGTTCTTGTACCAAAACAAACATAGAAACAACCAGCTGCTTGTACTGTTTATATGCAGTGCAAAAGGCAAAAAAGGATAAAAAAAAAAAAATAGAGAGTTTGAATGAGATTCTGGATGAAGAGGCATGAGTAATGTGGACTGTAGAACCTACAGAGGGAACTGAAGGTGAGCGAATTTCAGGCTGAGATAGGTTGTGGTAGGTTTTTGATTTGATGTTGTAGAGGTGTTCATTCTCTTTACAGCTTGATCAGTATTTCAGCTGCACTCACACCGAAAACCTTTTCTCACCATTTTCCCCTTCTTTTTTTAATTTACCAGTATCCCTCAGGTGACACATGATTTGCAAATATCAAATATTTTTTAAAAAATCTATATGAGAACAACTAGCAGCCACTGGACCGGAAGAGTTCAGATTAGCTTCTTTACATATCACACACTAACTTGGACCCATCAGCTGTCATGCCCAAATTATATTCATAATTGGCTCAACAGTCGTAATGCGTGTCCCTGCCTTATAATAACAAACAAGCATATTTTCCCAGAGAGTTTGAATGTTCCTTGAAGCGCAGGCCTGTGAAGAGGGCTAGGACTGATGAACTGTAGACAGCTGATGTTTGGATGTTAAGACATTAGAATGCCAGATGCATCTAATTAGTAGATTTACCACTGTTTCATCTAAAGATGAACCTGAAATAATTTTCAAATATTTCACCTGTGCAGTTTGCTAGAAACAGACGTCACCTCAGGCTGTCTAACATTTACACAGATGAATCTGGAGGAACTCTGTGTAAAATGAGTGATAAATATTACCTTAGCAAAATCTTTAAGCTTTACAGTTTCTGTTGATAACCTCACTGTGCTGTTTCATATCACTTCAGAAGAACGTGATAATTACCCAGTTGCCAGCATCAGCAGCTCTCATCTCTGTGGCTTGGAGACTGCATTTTGCTATCAGTATCTGTGATCAGCAGACAGGGTATCTGTGGGACTCATATGCATATATGCATGAGCGTTTGATGAAGTAAGAAGAGATTTACCTGGATGTCCAGTGGACTGCTACACAGTCGGTCTGGATAAGCCTCATGCAGGTCCGATAGTTTCTCCCAGTCTCCAGATCCTCTCTCATCATCCCTGTCAAACCATTCTGTCCACTCTGCCTCTGTGGGACACACACACACACACACACCACCAGTAGCTCCCAGTTCAGTGGTCAGACAGCTAAGCGGTAGATATTACAATAATCTATGTCAAAGCTTTGACTTGTAGTCCATTTAGTCTGTCAGAGAACATTTGTAGCAGGGTAATTGAAGGGCTCCCATTATGTTCTCTGTCTGGCTGCCACAGTGGGGGACATGCAATTGACTACTGTGGGCCTGAATTTCAGTCTGAAGCCCCACACAGTCAGACTGCCTGAGAATGTTTGTGAGAAGCTCTCACAGCTTCTTCCACTGTGTGTTTATCTGCAGGCATGCGCACATGTCCATATATGCATGCTGGAGAGTGGCAGTTTTATTAAAAGAGCTGCTATCTGACGGGAGATGAGAAGCATCTAATTGGAATCAGCTATGAAGCAGTGTTGAAGGAAGGGTCGATAATGGTAGCATGCCAGACGGCTGGGACTGAGGCAGACGTATTGATGAGAAGATGATGTGGTGATGATACCACCAAGGCTGATCAATTACAGCTCAGGAAGAATTTAAAGAGACCAAGTGAGATGATGAAACACGTGTAGGAGTTTTGTTTGCCTGTGTATGTCTGTGTGTCTGTATTTATTAAGGTCCTGCAGTTGAAATTACAGCCTGTTACAACCACCATACTGTCAGGCAGAAAATAAGCTATTCTCAGTCCTGCTACCATAAAGATGCATTACACTGACTGCTTCAGTAGCTCGCTTCATGTTAAGTGATCTTATCAAAGATACTTATTATGCCAGACCATTGACTGTATATAAATATGGACGTCATGACAGCTCCCCAAAAATGAAGCCAAAACATCTCGATCGCCCCCTGGTGGCTGGCTGCAGTATACGTCATAAGTCCCGCCCCCTCCGTGTTAGTAGATGGGACATGAGCCAAACTAAAAACTTAAAGTATACGTTAATTAAATTTTTCCCAAATATGGTTTCTGACATTTTAGGTAGTTCTTATCACGCTGATGTTTGTCGAAGTGATAATTTTTCTGTTCTGTTTTTAATTAGTTTGATGATATAAAAAGGGGGCATTGCATCATGATTGACAGCTGTGACAGCCACTCTCTAATCTTTGTTAGATGACGGGACGGCTGAGGGGGTGTGTCCCACGGGCCGTCATTCCGCCATGTGACTCTACTGCGTATACTGCGTGGAAACACTTCGTCCATATTTCTATACAGTCAATGTGCCAGACTTGTGAAGTCCAAACCTAGAGTTAAATTTCATCATATTCCAACTTCAGAGATTTATTGGTATCAGCAATAAAAAGGCTGTGGTGGGAAAAAAACTATTAGCTCCTATTAGCTCACTACTATGTGAGCTAATAGGAATTGATAATGAGTCCCAGCATAATATCCTGTCATTAAATGATTGTGCGTGTCAAGAGTAATAACATTAACTGATGTGAAAATGTATCAGTGGATTCACAGTGAGGAGTGGCATCCCTTGCTAACCCTGAACCTAATAATGTATACTAATTAATGCTTAAAACTCAACTCTCTCCACCCAACCAGCCAAAGCAGAAGGCCCCCACCTAGAACCCAGTTCTGCTTGAGGGGGAGTTTTTCCTTGCTGCTGTCTCCAAGTGCTGCTCATGGGGGAACGTTGGGTCTCTGTAAATTAAAGAGTACGGTCTAGACCTGCTCTATGTGAAAAGTGCCCTGAGATGACTTTTGTTTTGATTTGATTTAAACTGAATTAAAACAGCAAACTAATTCTTAAAATCTATCAGCGATGCAGCCTGAGAACTCATAAAATACACATTGGTTTTCACAATTCACGTTGGTTCATTTTCTTCAGGAATTTGACTATGAACAAATTGCGAGTGTGTTGAAGTGAAAGCAGCAGTGTAGTGCTAGTCTTAATGTTTTTTTTACACTTTGTTAAAGAGGATATTTCAATTGACATAAAAAGCTTTTTAAAAATAGATTTTGATGACCCAATAGATAAAAAACACTCAAAAAGGTCAGAGGGACTCAAATCGTACCAATTTTAAAAAAGCTATTTATAATACCTTTTTTAAAATTGATCATTTTATTATTTGAATATAATGAAACACAGTAAAACTCTATGATTATTGGTGGCATACTATAGGGTCCATAGTTGAACTGATCTAGCATCTAGCAACAGGGAAACTTGATTCTAAAAAAACTGCAAATGTGTCAGATATCCACTTGATATGACTAACTCAGACTGCTGAAGCCTCATATAAGCTTCATATAAGCTTCACATCACCCTTTAAATGACTGTGTGGACACACTGTGGATTTTTTCCCCCATCACTTCCATTGAAAGCACATTTGAAGGGGATCTTTTGATAGCCAGTGTGAACAGGAGGAATAATTACAGTGAGGAAAACCTCTCTCACTGTTCATATGGACACCTGACTGCTGTTTTAAGACGCACTTAAAACAGTCACTTCGCTCAATAAAACACATACATGTTGTACAACACTTCCCAGCATTATTGTGCTTCTGTGCATGTGTGTGTGAGAAGAGTTACCTTGCACCCACTGGCTGCTGGTGGTGATGGTAAAATGCTCCCCATAACTCCAATGGAAAACACGAGAGCTCCGGGCCTCTGAGGACGCCTTGGTCCCTTTTAAAAAAAACACACACACACACATACACACACACACATTATGGAAATTCTGTTAAGCCGGGTATACACTGTGTGATTTTGGGCTGTCCCAGAAGAGAGATGACCAACGTGAAAGAAACTTAAATTTAGAATATCCATCTCACAGTGTGACTGCTGCTACGATCTATGTCTAACCAACCAACAGGAATGCAGCATGAAATGATGCACTGATCAACGTGACACTGGCACTAAACCCAGTGATGGAGGTAAAACAAGCAAAAGAAAATGTTTGGGATTCGAGCAAAGAAGAAAATCTTGTTGAGTTGTAGCAGCGGAAGCCTTGTTTGTATGATGTGTCCTCCACCTGTTATCATGACTGCGCCAAGAAGGACAAAGCTTTATTCTTGCTTTATTGTTTACCACTATAGAGGTGCAGAGGGATGACGCATGCTGATGACGTTTTCTTGTATATTGACTGTTGTAGCCTACGATTCAGCAGGTGTCATCATCATACAGTCTACATACATCAAACTTTATGTTGTCCCCAAGGTTAGTAGATCCATGTTGCACAGTGTAGCTTGCAAACTTATAAGATTGCTGAAATCTCACAGTCTATAGGTGCCATTATGTAACACATCATGTAACACAGAGCCAGAGGATCACTAGAACATGTAAGCTTTTTTTCTGAATGTTGTAGAGAGCGAAAGATCAGGCAAGAAGCAAAATTTAGAAGGGATTCCTACCTTGATAGACAGCGTGATCCTCCACAACAGAAGAAGCATCACCTTTCACGACTATAAAAGTCCAGGGATGCCTGTAGGCGAAAAAGAGAGGAGAGATGAAGCAGGAGAAGGAACAGGAAGAACCAGACAGACAGACAGAAAGAGAGACAGATGAAGCCGGAAAATGAAGAGGACAAACAAATAGAAATGTGAGGAACATCTACAATAGACTACACACACACACACTGTATGTCCAACCATGGCAATTCGTGAAATAGTCACGAAATTGAACCTAGTGATTCGTGTCCACGGACATGAATTTTCCAATTTTTTTTCTTGCCACTCAGCACAACTTTCAAACTAATGTATTTCAATAGGAGTACCTTTCATGCCTGCAGCACTTTTTCTCTGGACTCAGGAGCACAGAGGATTTTTTCTCAGTTGTAATTTATTTTTAAACTATAACCACTATATTACTCAACATTTAGTCACGGGATTTTATTCTTATTTTTATTTCTTTATCAGTCCTGTGCCAGGAAGTATTTTCCTCCCTGCTGATTTTAATGATATCCTCAACAACGCTCCAAAAGAATCACTGAAGGGTCCTTGATAGTGATGCAATACAGCAAAATGAAGGGTTAGTGTTATGGCCATTGGTTTTAATTATTTCATCTTCGATTGTGATGAATCAAGTTTTTTTGTCAGTTTTGGACAATAGCAGAAGGGACTACATTAGCCTACCCATGATCCTCAGCGACTGTTACTATGGTGAAGACACCAGCTAAAGCCGTGACATAACATATATTCAGTATAACATTATATATAGTACTGCAGATTGGTGGTTACAATCAGGAACAAAATACTGAGTACAGAGACAGACAGACAGATAGATGCCTACATTTTTGGGGGGTGCAGAATAACATTTCTAGCAAGAAATATAAAATTTATTTTCATAACATTCGTTCAGTGAATGTATATGGTATTTAGCTTGTCACTTGATACAGGGATTCTTGCAGGCTTTCTATCTATTGCTATGGTGGTTGCTATGACTGCTGCTATGACTGAAACCATGTACTTTCATGATTTTGGAATAATTTTCTTTGCATTGTGTATGATGTTCAATAAAAAAACATGGATTTTAGAGTGCCCCAGGAATGAATTGAATTTGAAATCCCAAATTCATAGCTTTGCAATTAGCTGACCAGAGGAGATCAGTTTCCCCCATAGTGAATGTAGACTTTTCAATGTATGTTACCATAGAAACTGCTCTGAGAGCAGGAAAGTTAGTCGTTAATCTACTGCAATTTTTAACATATTGGTAAGCATTCAGGATAAATAATAATAAACAAGCTGTTTAAACACAGTTTGAAGCGCTGCATAACTCCCAATGACACTGAACCCAAAACCTCATTTCTAGAATACTAGCTACATTACCTGAAATAAACCAACATCTTTACTTTTTCTTGTCATAGATCATCTAGATGCAGTGTAATTACCAGCTCGGCTTTACTAGATATTTGATATATACAGCAGGTATATCATTTTATGACCATATATTTACAACCCTATTTTGCAAACCGGAAGAACTACAACTGTGGTGCTGATTTGTGTCAAGGTGAATGGCGCTGCTCTAGGGAACTGTAGTTTTTTTTTTTGTTTGTTTTTTAAATATTAGTGTTTTTCCTAATGTAGCCGCTTCTGCTATTGTCCAAAACTGACAAAAAATACTTTATTTCTCAGAATCAAAGGTGAAATAATTAAAAGCAATGGCCATAACATTAACCCATGGTATTGGAGTTATCAAGGACACTTTCATGTTTTTGTGTGGAGAAATGTTGAGGATATCATTAAAATTGAAAGTGAGGAAATTACTTCCCGCCACAGGACTGATAAAGAAATAAAAACAAGGATAAAATCCTGTGATTAAATGTTGAGTAATATAGTGGTTGTAGTTTAAAAATGAATTACAACTAAGAAAAAAACAATACATCTTCTGTGCTCCCAAGTCCAGAAAAAAAAGTACTGCAGGCATGAAAGGTACTCCTATTGAAATACATCAGTTTGATAGTCTTGCTGAGTAGCAAGAAAAAAATGGAAAATTCATGTCCATGGACACGAATCACTGGATGAAATTTCGTGACTATTTCATGAATCGCTATGAGACTGGGTTGGTCTGTCAGCACTCATGCACAGATGGTGGTATTATATTCCTAATGATATTGACATAAAGATTGAGCAGCTGACACTCACACGTGGGGAGTGTGGGTAATTAAATGACCTATCCCAGCATGCATCAGTCAGGTAAAGACATATTGGCTTTCAGGGAGGAATGAAAGTGAGAGGTTGTATATGGATAATGTGCTGATATCAGCTGGTTTTGTGACTGACAGTAATCAACAGACAGGAAGAAGTTGAAGTTTATGACATCATTAATATTATTAATAATGTCCAAAACACTAAACAGTTAGAACCTCCACAGGTAAGTATCCCTTCACATTACTCTTTTATTCTTGATGAAATTGGACATATGGATATTAAATATCACATCCTTTGAGAGATATGTTCCTGAAAATTCTTAGCAGAGAATTTTCACAATAAAAATATATTGTCTCTTTAATATACAGTAGACCCACATGCTTCTACAGGAGATAATTGGATTTAATTTATTTATTGATTGTATTACCCCTATCAGCTCTTGAATGTGCATTTTTACCATCACCATATAGTTCTTATGTATGGATGATCCTACTCATTTGTTCATTATATGGACATTCAAGAAAAACAACATACTGTATATATAAGTGAACAATGTACAGTATTGTATTTGTGTGAGCCACAGGAAGGCCTCATTAGTCAAGCATGACCCCATGAGCTTTAATAAACCTCCGCACTCTTAGACCAGACCCTACAACTTAATGCATTCATGTTATTGATTAAACCTGTGCTTTTTATGCTATGTATTTATCAATATGTCTGCTATGAGAAAAGAATAAGATACAGTATATAATTTAAAGTTGTTATCCCTAAGACCGGACTTTTTATTAGCATTTAATGGCAGAGGCTGTGTATCTACCTACATTACTAATATAATGCTGGTAAGTACCCACATCTAGATGGAGTGGACTAAACTAGTAAAATTGTAATCTTTGAAGAAGGTAAAATTATTTTGTTAGAAAGTTTGTTTGGGAAAGCATCAAGGAAAATATATAACAATTAGTCATACCTGTAAGTACTTAAGACAAACAGATGGAGCATTAGAGAGAGTTTTATCTAGCACATACCTGCCAAGTAAAAAATGGCTCAGGGGAGATGGAGCCAGCTAGTAGTAAAACCTGAAGTCCCGTATGGAAAAATAATATATAAACATATATACCCCTACGACAGTGACACTGTCATATATGATATATATATGGACACATATTGTAGACACAAACAAGTGGTTCAAAGTATAGGATGGTATAGGTATAACACATACATGTTACACATGCAGTATATGTGCTATACATACATGTCACATAAATTAAAGGACCATATAATACAGTTTTTATGTTTATAAACATGTCCCCCATACGTCAAAAAAATGGTGATAAACATGTCACATATATTACTAAACTATATTGCCTTTTTTAAATCTCTGTTTATGCATGAACATATCATAAACATTTACATTTATGTACATATCATAAATGTTGAATATATTGAAATCACATATGGTGCCTGTGTCCATCCATCAACTCTCAGAAAAATAATGATTCTTAAATGGTTCTTCAAAAGGCTCGGTAGTTAGTGAATGGTTCTTCAGGTATTTTATATGGTTCTTTGTAGTATGAACAGGTTCTTTATTCTTATTTGAGTTATTTGATGGTTGGTGATGGCATAAAATAAAAAAAATAGTTTCCATGGTTTGAGGCAGTTGGTTACTAACAGACTTTGGAATTGTTAATTAGTCAATGCTAGGTCAATTAAAAAAACAATAAAAATGAATACCAATAAAATAGAAAAAAGACTCCCAACAAAAATAAATACTGAATTTGTGACAATTTCTAACTCCAGCATTATTTGACCTGCTTGTTTTCTATCTTCCAGCTTTACACTGCTGATGACTTCAAATAAAGTATGTTCTTTTTCAAAATAAATATTTTCTGATTCTCTTTTAAAATAAATTGATCAAAGTAGTACAGTAGTTAAGACGTCTTCATATTAGCTGATGTTGTTATATAGAACATAAAAAGTGGATTAAATAATAGTCCTGCATCCAATCTGCAATCTACCTTGAGAAACTTTACACAGAGATATGCACGTTTTTCTCCCCAGTGTGCCCTTTACTGGGGGGTCGCAAATCTGGATGAAGCCTTGCTACTTTAAAAGAGCCATTTCTTTATTTGTCTTTACTTCAAATCATATAACAAACTGAAGTAGTTGACAATACACCTAACCACTGGAAAGTGAGCATAGCTCTGTGGGACTGAGAAGAGTACACAAAACAGAGAGATGCATGGCTGCCCCGTAGGTCTGCACACAGGCAGAAAACGAGCACCCCCTCCAACTACATCCTCCGGGAAAATGGCCTTCTGTGACAGTGTGACAGTCATCAATATCCCTGACCAGCTCTCTTTTCACCCAGTCTGAGCAATTTCAACGGCACTGGTGAGGTCAGGTTAGTATTTTCACTGCAATGTTTGTAGCTAATGTCAAAAATATGCTTGTTTTGCTCTTTCAGATGTCTGTTCTTGAGTCTGTGCCAGTGTCTAACCAGTTAGCAGCTAACTAGCATGTTGTGGTAGTCAGTGCTCTATGTTAGGGTCAGTTGTGGAGACAAGCACGAGAGTCAACATCCATTAATATTGAGGTAAAGTTAGCTAGTTCATTTTATTAAAAACACACATTCAAAAAGGCGTGTCTGTTTTGTCAGAGTTTGCTGCGTTAGCTAATTCACATTAGTCTAAATAAGCTAGCTGACATTAGCTGTCTGTTGCTGTTAGCATCTGACAACCAGTAAAATGATCACTAATTGTTTTTGGACACATTTAGGAGAAATTGCACTGGATGCTTAATGTTTCTGCATCAGTAATGTTCCATAAAAAATGCTGCGATTTTGTTTGCTGTTAAATAACCACTTCGGAGCAGAAACCCTCCTGTCTGTATTTTCCGTAGCTAATGGAATACAGCAAAGCATTTAACCCTGATGGTGCATTTAATATAGATAAAAATCAAATTTCATGGCACCTGACAAATGGTGTAAAGCCATGATAACCTAAATTAATGGTCTAAATTAAGTTATATTAAATATTTATAGGCTTTCGAATAGTTGAACATTGTGTGTTATATCAAGGAGGGGTCCTTGAGAAAAAGCTTCATTCTGTTAATTAAGCTTAATTATGTTCTTAACTCTGTTAAAAAGTGGTTATTGAGTAAAAATAACACATTTGTTGACTTTCTAACACTATAGCTTATTAAGGATTAAACAGTACATACAACTGTTGCTATTGCATAACTCCCATTCAATTTTAAAAAACAGTCACATTTTTTTCATATCAGAACTAAAACAATTAAATGATAAACTAATTACCTGCTCGACAGGAAAGTTATTGGCAACAATTTTGATAAACTTTTTTTATTTGTTATATTGTTTAAGTCATTTATCACTCAAAAATGACAAAGGTCTTTGTTTACAGAGTCTCAAATTTGAGGATGTTCTGTTTTTCTCTGTACTGGATAATTGTAAAATGAATATCTTTGGGGTTTGGACTGTTAGACAGACTAAGCAAGATATTTGACAATGTCACCTTAGGCTCTGGAAACTTGCAACGGGCATTTTATAAGCTTTAAAAGCTAAACACTTTACAGGCTAAACAATTAAGTGATTTATCAAAAAATAACTGACAGATACATCTATGAAGAAAATAACCATTAGCTGCAGCCCTAATATTAATTACTGTCATAGTTTATAAGACATTAATGTATAATTATAAAACCAAGCATTAATAACTCCATAAAACCATATAAAACTAGTTAAACCATGCAAAACACAACAAAACTAATAAAACCCAATGTAAAATGTATATAAATACTGATAAAATCCAAACTGAATAGTAAATTAAAACATGCAAATGAATAAAAACTCAGCTTTAAAAGAATGTCCCACCCTGACACATTCCTTTGTAAAAGTTTCTGTGTGGTTCCAGTGTTGTAGCTGAGCTAGTGGCTCTGCTATGAGGCTCTCTGTTGTGTGTGCCTGTGGGGGAGTGTCAGTACGTAGCCAAGAAACACATCTAACAAAATTAGTAGGCTTAACATTATTGCAAACACTTTGCAACATGACCCCAGTGACATTGGACAGTTTTTCCATGAGTGTACAATTAATGGAAACATTCAAATTAATGTGAATAAACAAACTCTGGTTTGATCGTTGGCTAGCTTGAACTTTAGTTAGGCAGTTTACTAATGTTGCATAGCAGGCAGCCAGGAACTACTTTCTTGTAAATGACTCTTGTAATCTGCTTGTTATTTAATAAAACTGTTTTTATTGGATTATGACTATAATTTCCATATTGTAATATTTGGTAACCATTTTATAAAAGCAGTATCCCACTCCTGGCCATGTAGTATATTGTGACCACAATATACCACGGCCAGTCATGAGATATTGCTTAAATATACAGTAGTTTTTCTTTGCTTGTTTGTTTTTTTTAAAGGTTGCCCAGTCTTTTTAAATGGGACAAGTTTGCTTGTAGAATAACAGAATAACAACTGCAAAAAGTCAAGGCTGGATGTTCTTCACAGATCAGTAGTAGCCTATACACTTAAGTGTTTGTTGCACCTAGTTACGCTATAGACACATACACACACATACACATACATAAAGCCTACCTCAATAAAACTTTTTGTGTATTCTGTTCACATGTTAGATAAAAAAAGATGTTTTGAAGGAGCAGAGATGCAGAGCTGCAGCTTTGTGCTCTTATTGAAAATAACTGTCATTAGTCACTGACGCCAATGAACTAGCTGTACCAATACCAAGCTAAGTCCAACTGATCAGTATACAACATTTAACTGACTTCAGCTTTACTGTATACAGTAGCATATCTCAAAGTTCTATTTGTAACCTTATTTCATTCCTGTATGAGCTGCAAAACAGATATCATGACAAGATACAATGACAGTAACCTACTGTTAAATGTTTGTTAAATATTAGTGAATGTAAAGCTAATGTTTGCTTTGATGTATTAACAACTTTTAGCTACCTAGCTTGTATGGCTAATGTTAGGTAGGTTATAGGTTGTTTACCTATCCAACAAATATAATACCAACCTTTTCAAAGTGTGAAGCTCCCTCTGCATTTGCAATGCAGCACACATGTTCACCTCAGTTTTGGGAGAACTGAAATGCCAACACATGGTGAGTAGTTTAGGGGGCCTGGGAAAGTGAAGTACTCCCACTCAGTACATAGAGCAGTCATTGAGGTAATGGAGGAGTGACTCACATTGATCAGTAACTCTTGCTGCTGATTTGTTATGATCATTCTTTACAGTGAGTCAGTAAAATTTTGTCTACATCATAAAACAGAAATGTATAATTAGAGATGAAGGGGGGTGAGAATCAAACATTCAGCATATGTGATACTGACACTGTTTGGTTGGTTTCCAAATTGAGTTTCCATACCCCAGAATTTAAAAATGTATCTTTGTATGTTCCTCAGCTGACTTTAAATTCATTTTAACTGAGCTTTTAAAAAGCAGTTACTGTACAGTTACTGTATTTCTCTGCGCTGCCACTGGCACCACTGTGGCAGCTGCAGTAAACATATGCAAATTACATAACTGAGAATGTATTGCGGCGTCTACACTGTCTCATGAATTCCAGCTTATTAAAATGTCTCTGGGTGCGCCGCAAATTGCACAGCCTCTCTCCTGATGACACCACTGTTGGCCTGGTTGGCAACAGTGTCAGGAGAGAAGGCGACAAGAGTCATTAGGCAGGAATCCTCGCCTCACCATTTCTCCCATCCATTTATTCTGTCTTCCACAGCCACGGAGCAACGTGCAAATTGGGAAAGGGAATGTTAACTTCTGCTCTGTCCTCATGTCGTGTATGAAACCCTCTCATTGCATTAAGTTTCATAACACTGCCTGGCTCAGAGGCTAACCACAAGGCTCACACTGCCAAGATTCACCGGCATCTTCTCTCAGCCCACAACAAGGCCTCTCATACTGCAGATGACTAGTTTTGTGCAAAACACATTCATACAAGCTTGTGGTTAACTGTATAAGTAAGCTCTTAAAATTAAATTTCTTAAAAAAAAAAAAAATTCTGAATAACAAAAGAGCACAGTTGAGTCTTGCTGGAGGAATGTGTCAGTGTACAAGTGTACACATTCTTAGAGACTCAGAAAACCCTTATGTCAGAAACTCTGAGACATCTCCAAGGGTTTTGTTATCATGGCATGATTCAGTTTCCATTTCCCATGCATTCCTGACATAGTAACACTAGCGCTTCTTTCCCCCCAAAACACTGTCCGTAGAGTGAGATACAACATCACTAAAGCACACACAACATCTGCCACAGTACTCCATAAGCAGTAGAAGTGTGTGTGTGTGTTTGTGTGTGTAACAAGGCTTTGCTTTATTTTTTATGTCTCCATAAAAAAGGGCCAAACGAAGTTTTTACAAATATATATGTTTTGGGGAATTTTTTTTTCCATTGGCTAGTTGACAGTGCAGACACAGAGGGAAACACAGGGTGAGAGAGAGAGAAGAATGACATGTAACAAAGGTCCCCGCTGGAATCAAACTTGGGATCTTGGGGTGTGTGCCTTAACCAATAGACCGCCGGGATGCACAGGCTAAGACTTTTGCTTTGCTTTTTTCTAACAAATTAATAATAACATCTTTACCAAAAAAAGCACCAGCATTGGTCATTTGTTCATATGCTTAAAATGACCATTGCTTACATTTTACTGATGTGCATGTGCAAAGTAGGAAGTAGTGTGACACTATCATACCTTGACTTTGACACAGTCTCCTTCCAACAGTCAATGCTGATTTTTTTTAACGATGACCCTGAACTTTCTGCAACACTTTCCCCCTAAACTTAATCAGGTGGCAGATCAGTGGCTAATCTGAATTGTTTTTGGAGGGCACTGACAAACAACTCATTTTGTCATTATGGTTTAAGCATTTGTTGCTTGGGACAGTAGGACTATTACATTGTGCTGTTGGACTCAGTACTGGACATGACAATAGCTGTGTTTCCAGTAACCTATTTTTATGCGCATTTTGAAGTATTGCATTAAAAAAGCTTAATAGAAACCCCAAAATTAAAAAAAAAACTTACTCAATTTCGCAAAAAAGTTTTTACACTCGCTTGAGGTGGATTTGGGAAATGTTGAAAAAGAGTTTATGTGCAAAATGAGTAATGGTAACACCTTTATCGAATAAATAATGACATAGCAAACATTTAACTCACATGACTGATCAGCTGTTTCCGCTCTTGGTGTCTTCTGGTGTTTCCAGATAGCATGACGCATTGCCAATGACCTCTCTCCATTTTTCTCTCGTCAAAACAATAGAACTATTTGTTTTGTTCCCAGTTGGTAATCTCTACTTCTTCTACTCTGTTCACTGGTGGATTATTTAAGCCTCTACCGCCGTCTTCTGACAAAACTATGTGTAGCCAAGTTTATTCGCTTCAAACCAGTTGATGGAAATGCACCTAATGCGCATTTTCCTTTTTGCAACATTTCAAAAATTCACTTAAAATTCCCTTGCAAATCTAATGGAAGCACAGCTAATAATGCCACTTCTGTTCCTTCTTCAAGTATCTGCAGGCAGTACTATATCACCAGCAGGAGGACAGAAGACAAGGAAAGACTGCCTGTGCACTGCAGGTGTGCACACAGCCCTTGAATCAGGTTGTGGTGACAGATGGGTTGAAATTGTATGTCCTGTGTGGACTGTGTGTGTAGACTGTGTTTCATAGAGGATCTGGCAACTTGGGTAACATCAGACAAACATAAAAAAACATATGTATCTGTGTGTATAACGAATATTCATAATAAGGGTTGACGGCCATGCAAATTACGGGAGTTTCCCAGGAGAAACAACATGTGAAAATACAGAAGAAACCCGGGAAAACGGGACTGTTGGCAGGTCTGGTGCATCAGTACACTCTGACATTACTGCTGGGTGTGCTTACAGGTGCAATATAGTACACTTCTGACCACATCACATCCAGTGAAAGAGCCAGATATTTTTCTCAGGAGTTGGTGGAGACCAAAATAGCATTAAAAAGAGAGTGAATACTGGACTTACAGTTATCAGGTGGACACAAACACAACTGTTCACAAATGTTCCTTCCTTCCTGTGTCTGCTGGGTGTGTAAATCAGCAAGTGTTTGCTAACTTAGCCAACAACTTCATAAGGTTATAATATATCAGTGTTTGCAGCTAATTGCTCTGCCTTGTGCCTACAGCTTTAAGAAACATTAACAAACAGTCACCAGTTATATCAAGAGTGTAAAGGAAAAACCCCTGAGTTCGTTAAGGATGGGTGTGTTTTACTGTCCTTACTGATTATACTTTTCATTTATATGCAAAAGAATGTGGTCTGGCCTTATTCAAAAGTTCAAGAACATATTGCTTTCTGATATACAGGTATCTCTCTCTTGGGAAATTACACCTATGGGGATTATGATCTCCAGTCTCATCAGAGTCAACCACAGATACAAAAATTGCCTTTACAAAATCACTTACATTTAATTTAATGGTTGATCATTTTCCTTCCCATTATCCAATTGTCATATAGGTTCCACACATTTACAACAATTTATCATGATTCACACTGTCTTTATTTATATGAATTAACATTAGCCTAAAAGGGTACACATTATTTCTGTATAAAGTATAAAATGTAAGAGTGGACAAACTGATATCATGTGGGTTTTGCTCCAGTAAATAAACTGTAGGTATGTAGCATATATATATATACATACATATATATAGCCACCAGATCCCCTCATTGTAGGGGTCAAGCATTCAGACCTGTACCAGGTTTTCCTTTGTCACCCATCTGTATATATATACATATATACATACACATATATACATACACACACACACACACACACACACTCACATATATATATATATATACACATACACATATATATACACACACATTTACAATTGTTACACTGAAGACTTCTTATTTTAATGCTCCATACAATATAGTGCTGGAAGCTTAGACAACACATTTTCTTGACAGAGTGTGAACTGAATACCTCTGAGATTGTATTGGGAGAACTGAGCAGAAGTGTTGAGCTCATAGTACTGACCAGCAGGGTGTGACTAACAGTTATTGTCATTATGCTATTATTTTTTTTATTAGTTTTGTCTTTGTTTCAGAAACTTGAAATGACAATTTCTCTATCACAAGTTGCCAGAGGCTATAGTGATGTCATTTAATTTCAAAAATAATATTTCAGGAGCTCACCGAAATCCCAGAGTGCTGATGTGCTGGCTGCCCAATCTGGAGAGGCTCGTCTTGGCTGAGTCCTCCAAGTTGTTTGAACCCTCATCGTTGACCACCATGGCCATTATGAGTCCCTCTTCCACACTATCCACATACTTTGCAAGACGACGACTCTCGTCCTTACTGCGATATGTGTCAAACCTGTGGGAATGAATTAAGGTTACAGGAGGAACAAGAGAAAGAGAATCATTATTGTGTCTTCTTTTCATTGTAAAACACTGACTGAGTGAAGGACTTTTGAAAACCACTCTGCATGTAGAACAGTCCTATGTATTGATCAACAACTCTAAGAACCTCCCACAAACAGTATATGATGGGCATATTTTGTTTAAGTAAAAATTAATTCCCATATTTCAAGAAATTCATCACAGAGTACCAGCCAAAATCAGTGATCTGTGGGTCACAAACTGTGGGTCTACTCACAAACTGTGCAACCTGGAAAAGGAGATAACTGAGAGCAAGGCAAGTTTTTAAATGGGCAAAGGCAATTAGATGTAACCAAACCCAGACGCCGGCTGCAGGGGGTCGCTGGGAAACGTTGCCAAAACATTGCTTTCCCACCAGGGGAGAGCAAGGTGTGGTGACAGGCCAACAGCAACTTTTCACTGCAGCGCCAGCTCAGATAAGAGGGACTGAGAGAAGAAAGTAAAAAACTACAGTGCTGACGGACCCAATGTTGCTAAAGGCAGGGAAGTAGTAGAGGAAGAAGGCCCACTGGTGGAGAGCGAACCCCAAAGAACGCACCACGAAGAGGAAAAGAAAAGCACAGGAAACGGAAAGAAAAAGAAAGAGCCAACTTTTTGAAAGACCCTTTCGAGCATGCCAGACAGCTGCTAGAGGAGAAAAAGAGTGGGAAGTTGGAAGTCACCAGGGAGCAGCTGGGACAGCACGTCAAGAGGCAGTACAGCGATCCAACAAGGGACGTCCCGTTAAGAACACTAGGGTATGTGCCTCAGCCTACCCCGTCAACATCTGAGTTCAACATCATCCCCCCCAAGCTTAGTGAAGTCAGGCATGTCATGGAGAAGGCAAGGTCCTCATCAGCACCAAGCCCCCATGGAGTACCCTACAAGCCCTATAAGAAGTGCCCCAAGGTGCTAGAACTGCTATGGTACCTCATGAGAATCGCCTGGAAAAAATAACGGATTCTATCTGAGTTGTACAGAACAGTAGTGGTCTTCATCCCCAAAGAATGGTGAATAGTAATTGTATAGTGCCTTTCTAGTCTTCTGACCACTCAAAGCGCTTTTTACACTACGAATCACATTCACCCATTCACACACATTCATATGCTGAATGGGTACATACAAGGTCCCAACTTGCCCATCAGAGGCAATCTAATCATTCACACACATTCACACACTGATGGCACAGCCATCACGAGCAGTTTGGGGTTAAGTATCTTGCCCAAGGACACATTGACATGCAGACTGGAGGAGCCGGGAATTGAATTAGTGGATGACCCACTCTACTTCCTGAGCCACAGACATCCAGGATGCGAACTCCAAAGACATTGGCCAATTCAGGAGCATCGGGGATGGGATTGTTGACCAGAAAATCAGTTGCTCAGACTTGTGGAAGATCCCACAGGCAAGACTCAGCTTCTTCATCAGGCCAACCTATGACTCGCTTTCCTAACCTTGGAATCTCCACCAGTGGTTTGGGAATGAGGAATTCTGCTTACTCTGTTCCGCAAGCCTCCACTAAATCTTGTCAGGTTGCAAGACCGCACTTTCACAGGTGAAGAGAAAGCTGGCTGAGGTGCTGGATGGGTGTAGACAGGAAAGCAGGGGATTTTCACCACCAGTGGAACACCACATCCATTTTGTCAGGGAAGGAGGAGGAAGGAGAAGCACCAGGCCAAGAGAAACACCAGGGCTCTTTTCCTCCAACCAGTGGATAATGAGAATTGATCTCAGCAGACAGTTCCAGTTCCCCGGTGAGATTACCACCATGTCTCTTCATCCCATCATAGTAGTGTGGTCCACCAAGGCAAAAGCTGTACTCCTCACTGAGCTCACAGTCCCATTGGAGGAGGGGGTTGAGGCCACCTATGAATGAAAGAAGACTGAAGAAGGCTGTTGAGTGCAGGGAGGCCAGCTGGAGGACCACCATCTACCCAGTGGAGGTTGGATGCTGAGGCTTTGTGGGACTGTCAACCACATGCCTGTTGAGGGATGCAGGAGTGACAGCAGGAAAGATGGAGAAGGCAACAAAACAACTGGCAGAGAAGGGCAGCTTTTGGCTGTGGCTAAAGAGGAAGGACAAGTGTTGGGGAAAGCACACCTAACCCAGATGCCAACTGCAGGGGATGGCAGGGAGATGTTCCTGTCACTGCTCCATCAACAGGAGACGTCCCAGGATTAAAGGAGCAAAATGTTGAGGATTGGTGGTTCCTGGCTGATGACTCTGCAGCTCACCCATGGGCACTAGGGGAGGTGCATCAGGCAGTAATGCCCAGCAGGTTATACCAGCTACCTGTCCATTTACTGACTTACTGACTTTACTGACCAAAATCAAATGTATAAAATGGGCTTAAGAAAAAGTAGTGCATTTAAAGTGTATGTACAGTGCAGTAAAAACAAAAACAAAAAATAAATGACATAAAAGTGAAGATTCATTTTTTTTTTAAATTAATTATTAAAAATATATTATTTGTCAAAAAATATCTAATAGTGCGCCCAACCATCTTGTAACCTAAGAGGTGCACCACACTTAATAGTTCTGTATGTAGGAATCAGAAATTCCTTCTCATTAGTGACATCTGTGGCCGTTAAATGAGCTGCAGTCAACATCCTGGTGCTCACGCTCACGTGCTTGAGGCACAATACTATTGCAGGTGATGTCTTTTTCCTCACTTACACTTACACATAAAAGATCTCTAACGTTGTGTTTTGCACAATGTTTCAGCAAAGCATCTTTCACTCCTAGTCAGGCCTGGGTACTCAACATAGAAATCAGCATACAGGCTGTTACAGACAACTGAGAAAGTTGGTGAAGGTCTCATTTTTTATGTTACATTACTACTTGTTCACTCACTGGCAATAAAAAATGATTAATACATGTAAATTGTTTCACAATTCTACATATAGAACCTTTAATTAACCTTAAATCGCCCACATTTAATTAGGGACAAGTCCCCCACACTTAATTGGGGACAAATCCCCCAAAAATCAAAGCTTTAATTAATGTAACAAATCAAAGGTCAAACAGCTGAGTATAAGACATTTTCACTAACAGGATTGCCATTAATAACAAAATAAAAACTAAAAAAACAAAAACTCATTTCCATTGTGGAAGTACATTTTGACATGATGCACATAAGAGTCAAATAAAAAAACTACCCCAGCTATGCCAATTTGCCAATTGCCAATTGTTCAAATTAGTATTTTCTGGCATAGGTGTATGTCAAGGTGTTCCTGAATTGTCCCTACCAATATTTTTACTCAAACCATCTTACTATTTAATCCTGATGTTAACAGTGGGATCTATGCAGAATTGCAGGTTTGTGTGTTTTCTGCAAAAAGTGGGTTATTATGATAATGAATGAAAAAATGCCATATGGGGGATTTCTGACTATATGATCTGGCAACCCTCAACTTCAAGTTGTATTACATATTACTGACTAGCTACAGCCCAGCAGTAATAGTAGTAGAGTTGGAGTAGAATGAATGGTAGAGAATCTGATGCAGTTAGTATTAATAGTTTAACATTTCAAATGTCACAGAATTGTAAAGTCTTCACTGGAAGACTAATATAACTACGACTAATATAATTAATATTATATTTAAATTTCAGGGGTTTGGTGTTGTTAGCTAATTTGTGATTGTTACTCAGACATGTTGTCATTTTATTAAACAACTTTACTGTAGATGAAAACTCCTCCTTAATTGAATTAAGACTTCAGGTCCTTTTTAACCCCTTAACATCCACCCTTTTTATAGAATTTTCACCTATTTGGCATACCTAAATGGAAAAGCTCATAACAGAAGAACTTTAAGGCCATGATGCATGTATTAGGCTTCATTTGACAAGTGACATCATCTAGTTTCTGAAAATGTGCTTGTTTAGCATGTGGCTAAAACACAAACAAAACTACATCAGTTCAAATAAGTGTTTTTGGTCCTCGTCTATCATGACTCATATTTAAATAACAATAATTAAAACATGCTTTATGCCAGAACTATGCAGAACACCATATACCTTCTACATCTTGTCAACCTGTATAATAATCCAGACCTCTAGGCCTAACCTTATGGGAGCTAGGGAGTTTTTAGTTTGTGGTGTCACTGCTGTCCCCGAACCTCTCCAATCATTTCAAATTGGCCAAATTGTGCCAATTGCTTTTACTCATTACAGCATGATGCTACCGCTTACAACTGGCTTAAGCGGGTCGCTGGCAACCCGGTGGATGTTAAAAGGTTAAAGAAGAACCAAATGCTCTGTAATCAATCAAACATTAATCTTCTGTGAAATTATTAGGAGAATTATTTATGTATATCTGCTCACTTTTGAGAAAAAGGAAAAATAGTTGACTTTTGTAATTTTAGTTGCCAATAGCACCCCAAAATCTCAAAATATTCTCCCAGCTCACTGGATAATTAGAACGTCTAGGATTAGGGGACGCTATGGGTTCTTTAACAAAATCAGGGAGTGTACCTCCATAAGAAGAAGAAGCTAAAATAACATCTAAAAGCACAAAAGCAAAACACAGAGAGCAAATATATATATATTATAAATATATATATTGAACAACCAGTGACATCCACTTGTGTAACACTAACCTACTTCAAAGCATTATTTTCTTCCTTTCCATGTATGAGTGTTGAATTGTTCCCTAATCTCTCACTGCACTTGACTCATGCATATTAAATGTGTGGTAATGACAGTGTATTAAACATTTTATATGGTTGTCAGACATGGTGTAACAACAGTAAATCAGACTGTATTAGATATAGTTCACTGCCCTGCCTCCTCCTCTAAAATAGCTTAATCTATTTACAACAAAAACTGTTTATCAATTTTATCTGACTTCCATTTGGAATAAAAACATGATGGATAATTAATCATGAAAGGATATTAAGGATGGCATCGATTTCTAAATTTAATATCCTAGTATGAAACAATGCCAGAGCCATTAGAGGATTATTTGTCTCTTTCATAACAATCTTGGGGTTATGAGACATCAGCCACCACATCATTTCTGCTCTAATTAGGAGTCTCAGAGACACAGCCTCGGCTCCGAGGACACCTTCACCTGTCATCATGCAGGACCTCTCCGGACTTAGGGTCAATGACGTGGATAATGATGCCTCGGTTCCCCCAGCTTCTCTGGAACAGGTAGTTGTTTTGGTTGCTCTCTCCAGGGTGGAGGGTCTTGTTGAGGAAAGTCCATGACAGCTTCTTTCCTCCATGGATCTCAAGTGTACCTCCGGTCCCCACACCAATGTACTTCCGGCCAAAGTAACTGTGTTCCTGATCACTGTCATCCAATCTGAGAACAGTAATGAGAGTTATTTTTAAAATTACTTAGTTACATTCATTCAGTTAAATACGACTTACATTTGAGAGAACAAAGTATACTTCAGTTTTCACTTTAATGATGATTGGGTAAAAACAATACGATGCTTGTGGTGTTTCCCTTATAATAGTACAGGCCTGGTGGGCCGCCAGGCCAACGAGAACCCCCGCCAGGCCAAAAATATATTTTTAAATGCCAAAAATAACGCCAAATATCCATTCATTCAGAAATCAATAGCATTTGGGAGCCTCTAAGCAGCGCTGTTTTGAAATGTGAGTTCATGTCTGTGTCTGTAGCGTAACTCCTTTTAAGGAATAGAGCAGTGCATAAGTGAGTAATTGGTTTAATGAGAGAGCGAGCGGCAGACAACTGATTGTGAATGTGAGCGCAGCAGGGGAAAAGGTAAGTAGTAAATTGTCAGTCTGGCAGTAAATGTATAGTACAGACTACATTGTGTCACTTAATAAATGCTGCAGCTTCCCAAGACCAAGGAGGAGGAAGGGGGTTAGCTCCGAAGTTAGCAACAATGGGTTAGCCTAACCTGAAGACGCTAAACAGAGAATTACAGAACGGAGAAATTTCCCAATTGCCTTACTTTCTTCTCTTCCTCCTACTGAGGATGTAAATCTTTAAAAAATAATGTATAATTTCAATTTTTTTAAAGTTCCAATAATTTCCTAAAACAGCTGGCCACTGTAGTTTTTAGCAGAAGTCTCTAAGTCTTCTAGTGAGTGTTTCTGGCAGCAGGATGGTGTGTGTGGGATTGAGTGAAAATAAATTAGTGTGTGTGTTCATGGTAATGAAGGAACATGTCACTCAGTGCAACAGTGTAGCTCACTGATGTTAAATAGTTTTTGGACAACAATGGAGCTCTATGGCACAGAGAAATAAGATATATCACACTAGAGACACACACACAATACTAGCCCTGATCCAGTTCAAAAACACCATTTCCTGTAACTTGAAATTTTCAGTCACTGAGAAGGTCATAAAACTTGTACAAACTCAATACAAACTCACCAAACCGTAGACAGTGTTCCCAGCAATTGATAAGCTAGGTAAAACAACACTATGTCAGGCAAATGCGAAGAAACAAAAAATCCTTATTCATTCCAGAAGATTGCCCACCATCTGGGGAGTTCAGGATCAGGGCTAAGGCAATACTGGTTTATAAGGTCATTCTATGCTGGCTTTGATCTTTTCATAGGATTTATGGACAACAGGAAAAATATAAAACACTGGAAAACATCTAGTTTATATTGATACACTTACTAACATCAAATCAATCAAACTACATTTGATTCATCACATCAGAGAATGAACTAAACAGGAACTAAATTGAATCAAGTTTTTAACAACAGGCCAATGCTGTTTCAACATATCAGATATGATTTGTTAATGGATTAATGTTCGACATTTGTTAATGTTAATGGATTTGAATAGTGAGACTGGTTATAACCTATGTTAATATGTTGATTAGCATCACTTACTGAGAACACTTCTGCCCTTCAGAACACAGTATCAGCATGTTCTCATGAGTTACTTCACATAACTGTACCTTCCAAATAGGGAAATGGTGAGGTTGCCTTTATAAGGACAGTCTGGGCTTCCGATGTGCAGTTCCCCTTTGTTTCCAATCAGAATGTGTTTTGTTCGAAGCACTATGGGCCTGTTGGTGTCAGCAATCACCAGCTTTCCTAAATGGGCAAGAGACACAGACAGACAGAGAGAGAGAGAGAGAGAGAGAGAGAGAGAGAGAGAGAGAGAGAGAGTGATGAAGCTTCCTGGCAGGTTTTTTATGCCCCGGTGCCCTCAGACACTTCCTGTCTTCCTACCATTTATGGCCCTGGGCTCAGGCTGTTCACACACACACACACACACACACACACACACACACACACACACAGAACAGATGTAGCTGGCCAACCACCCCTGTTACCAGGTCTGCAATCCAATGATTCAATAGTGAAGTGGTGAATAGCTGTTGAACATCAGACATAACCTGCTGTATGTGCTGCTTTTCTTTGAACGGCTGAGGACCTGCTTTCAACAACGCTTTTTTCTTAAATAATATTACTCTGTTTGTGCTTTTGTTTTGCACAATACATTCTAAAATAGGCAATCAAATCTTTTTACTTCGAAAGATCTTTCAGTCTGAGATACTTCTGTCAAGGTATTGACCATATAGTAGAGAATAGACTATTCATGGCTCTACAGTTAAATGTTGCAGAAAACTATTTGAGGATATGAACATTACATCCTAACACCACCCCACTATGAAACAACAATATCTTCAATTACTTTCATGATTTGAATTTACACATTAATTTAATATATTTGCCAGATCCATTATTATCAGTTTAAGGTGTTATTTAGGTTAGGATTTTGGGTTACTTTAGGGATCTGATTTTTTTTAGATGCAAATTAATGATGTTTTAAGGGATTCCTATTCAATATCCAAGGATTTCATAAATTGACCTCGCTTTGGGGTCAGTTAAGAAAAATAAATAAATTTGGGGTTGATTAAGGGGTTTTATGGAGTAAAAGCAACATCACCATCAATTAATGTGCAAATTCAGAGGTTTCAGGGGGCACTTTTAAATATGAATGAAGGGATGGATTTAATGCTGTTTAGTCAATTTTAAGGGCTTTGAACAAACTACAAATCCCTTAAAACAAACAGATAATGCATTAAATATACATTAATATATTATAATCCATTAAATTTATTCATTAATTATTACCCTAAAACTCATTTAAAACATCTTGAGTAAATTAAGCAGCAAGCAGCATTGGCATGAAGATATAAACAGATACGGTGAACTGGCTGACAATAAAGGCAGCCTAGCATCTGGATGAAGGGATTGGATGTTACTAATGTGATTATGTCTCTTCAGTGGAGACAAAGCTTCAGTGGACATTTAAGTCACATGCTTCATGTAAGTCATAATTCATTCTCTAAGTCTGTCTCCATTGCACACGCATTTTGCTTTTATCAATATACCAACTTTTCCACCTGAGCCATGTGTAAAAACCTTTTTCTGAATTTTTGGTGTTTCCACTCAAGTTTTTAATGTGAAAGTGGAGATAAAAACAGGCAGTTAAAGAAGATGATCACAACATGGATTTGACTGGCTTACCTCCATTGAGAATCTCGATGGAGTGGACTGTAGCTGAAGTTGTGAGGAGGACCTTCCTGCCATAACCAATAGTAACACGGTGGTCTTCACTGTGTCCTGGCATCCATGGCTGCAGTCCTGGCTCCTTATCCGGACACTCTGCAAGAGACAGGAAAAAACACAAACATTTAACTTCTCAGCACAAATCATCCATTAATTTGTGAGCTGATACATCTCTCTCATGTTGTTGAAGTCCTGTCCCAGCACACTTCTAACAAAATGCTTGTGGGATTGGCTCCCAATTGACCAGGTGTGCTGTTAAAGAAGATGGGTTTTCATTCCTCATACAGCTACTTCTGTCACTTTTTATCTGTACAATGGAGTGCTACACCATGAATGCCTTTTAAAAGAGAACAGGTAGAAACACTGCTACCTTTAGATGTCTTCAGACAACACGTTTGAAGCATACTGAGGTATGCTATGCTGAGGTAAAGGAAACATCCACGGTGATTCATAGCTGCTATCTGCATTATTTTGTGGGATTTGGACCCACTACTACTACAGTACAACTCATAATATTCCTTATTTATACAACAGGTAAAAATCAAGAGTAACAAAAACCGGGGCAGATGACGCAGATGAATATGGACAAATGCAGGAAGACCAGAGATATTGGATCAAATAAATACAAGATTCTCCTCATGATAGTACAAAAAATGAAATGAAATGAAAATGTGGCTGTGAGTCACCTTTTCTCTTGTCTCTCCCTAGCCTTCACTGTATCAACAAGCAACCTTGTAGCAACGCTGCAGTTCCTCTAAGGTGTATGAAGACAAAGAATTGATGGAAAACATTCAGCCACTTTTAGAGCAAATGAAATATTTTACAATTTGCCTCGGCCACTGTAGCATTTCTCAGGCTTTATCGCCACCGTGAAGAAGTCTTTTACAGCTGGAACATTGCTTTTATAGGACAAATATGAAATACAAAACACTTGGACATGTTTTGAGGGGGAAAATGACTGTGTATATAGACATCAGGGTAAAAATCTGGTTTTGTATCAGTCCCTCAGAATCAATAAAATTCTCCTAGCCTTATTCTTGCAGTGCCTGGTGTAAATACTCTTTAGGCAGGGTAGAGCATCATCTATAATATGTTATTGTATGTAACTACTCTTTGCAGGGCCTTGTGGTCCTGTTCAGTGCTGTTTTTGTACCAGGCAGTGATGTTACCCATCAGGACACTCTTGATGGTGCAGGAGTAGAAATTCCTCAGTATTTGAGGGGATACCCAGAATTTCCTCAAGTGTCTGAGATGAAACAGTCTCTGCCTTGCCTTTCTCACCACTGAGTCAGTATGCTGTGCCCAGGTCAGGCCCTTGGTGATGTGGACACCAAGGTACTTGAAGCTGTCCACCCTCTCCAGAGAGGAACCTTTGATATTAAAGGGGGCGTAATTCTCTCCCTGCTTCCTCCCAAAGTTCAGCAGTAGGTTATTGTCCTGACACCAGTGGGTCAGGTCCTCTACTTCCTTCAGGTAAGCCTTTTCATTGTTAATTGTGATCAGGCCCACCACAGCTGTCGTCAGTAAATTTGATGATGGTGTTGGAATCAAAAGTGGCTACACAGTTGTGTGTGTACAGGGAGTACAGCAGGGGGGCTCAAAACGCAGCCCTGGGGTGCTCCAGTGTTAAGGATAAGGGTAGAAGAGGTGTGTCCGCCTACTGTCACCACCTGGGGTCTGCCCATCAAGGATCCAAATGCACAGGCATGAGGTGTTTAATTCCAGGTCCTTGAGCTTTGTCATGAGTACGGGGGGGAACTATCATTTTAAATGCTGAACTGTAGTCAATGAACAGTAAACTCACATAGCTCCCTTTCTTGTCCAGGTGAGATAGGGTAGTGTGGAGGATGTGTCTTCTGTTGATCAATTGGGACGGTACCCAAACTGTAGTGGGTCTAGTAGATGGTGAGGGGCACATGTAATCCATGACCAGCTGTTCAAAGCACTTCATTACTACAGAGGTGAGTTCGACTGGGCAGTAGTCATTCAGGTAGGCTGGTCTTGTTTTCTTGGGCACAGGAATGATGGTGGATTTCTTGAAGCACGTGGGTATGACAGACCGAGCCAGGGACAGGTTGAATATCATTGTGAACACCGGCGCTAGTTGGTTCAGCACATAGTTTGAGGACCTGTCCACTGATACCACTGGTCCTGCTGCTTTCTTGGTGTTTACACTCTTGAAAGCCCTCCTGATGTCATCTCTCTACTGAAGGAAGGATGTATGTATGTGTGTATGTATTTCCTTCGCATATCTTGAGAACCCTTCATCCAATTTACTCCACACTTGGTGGGTGTGTTGCTGTGGACCCACGGGAATACATTTAATATTAATAAACTGGGCAGGGCTTCAAGGTTCTGTGAGCAAGCAACAGAGAGACAAGCTGGTGAAGAGAGACACTGTGGAAAGCTTTCTCTGAGAGAGGGAAAGCCTGTGAATGACAGAAATAAACTTTATTTTCTGATTATTTCATTGTGGCTACGTTCTAAAGCACAAATAAATAATCATCAAACACGAAACAGGTGATTTACTGTGGAGACAGATGCTCTTAGTTTCTGTTTCATTTTCCTCCTCTGCATTTCTCCTTTTCAATCATTCATTACATCCAACTAATGCATCAGTAAATACAAAGAACAACAGGACAAATCTGTTTTGTTTTTTCCTTGTGCGAATGCTGTGCTTCAAGCACAGCGCTGATGAGTGAGAGAGAGAGGAGAGGGAGTGGTGGAAAGCTTTCTCTGAGACAGAAAGCCTGAGAATGAGATAAATGACTGACCAATCAGTGATCTGCAGTGTTTTCATGTCACTATTTAGTATCAGCTCAGTTTGAGTTTTTTCACATGGTGTACTGTAAAAAAAATTAAAAATAGACAGCGAAAAATATATTTATTTTTAAATGCAGCCCTCATTATACTTGAAATGAGAAAAGATTTACTATTACAGTACTTAACATCTGTGTATAATAGAATGTTAGTTTCTCTCATGTTGTTGGTGTGTATACTCATTCACACCTCACATCAACAGTATTCATTTTTTCTATGCATTGAAGCAGCATTACTGGAGGCCAAGCAATCAGCCTGTTCCAAACAGGCACATTTTGAAAGGGCACTACCCTAGTGCTCAGAAAGGGTGATAGGTGTGAAAAGTGTATCCACTCATCCATTAACCTCTGCTTCAGCTGTTTTTGCTTGCTGGCTGCCAATGGCCTCAAAGCGAGCATAAAAGTTCATTTTTTACTCAGCTTTTTACTAGAGATGCATCAGCATTTGACAAGGAGGGGGTGGGGGGTGGGCTTGTAATCTGTCATAGTTGTTAGACCTTGCCACATGCTTCTGGGATTACCCTCCTAGAACTGTAGTTCTACTTTCTTACCATAGTCCCTTTTTTCCTCCTTTACTGCTCTTCTTACATTGTAGGCTGCTGCCTGTCCATGTTTCCAGACTGCAGCCCTGAGTTGTGGGCTGCAGTGTGTGTGTTTATGGCATCCCAGAGGGTTCTGATAATCCATGATTTCTGGTTGTGAAATGATTTAACTGCAGTCTTGGGTACAGTTTTCTCTGTTGTTTCACAAATTAAATTCACCACAGACTCAGTGAATCTGTTTTTATGTCATCTGTGACATTGATGGTGGTGTCCTGGAACGTGCTCCAGATGGTGTCATGTAGTGCAAACTGTAAGGCGGCCTCTTATTGGCCTGACTGTTTCCTGACCTCTCACGTCACTGGGGACATGTGTCATAGTTTGTTTACATACTTTGACCTCAGCAAAAGGGATGCATGATCGCTCTTCCTGAACGCAGATAGCGTTTCTGCTCTGTATCTATTTTTGAATGGCATGTAGCAGTGATCTAGTATTAATATTAGAGTATTAATTCCCCTTGTGGTGCAATCAATATGCTGATGGAAGTCTGGCATAACCTTCTTAAGGTTAGCCTGATTGAAGTCACCAGCAACAACGAGCGCAGCATTAAGATTACTGGAGTTTATGAAATTGATAATTAATTAATAATTATTATTTAATTATGAAATTAATGAAATGTCCTGAGGTATCAGAGCTACTAGTGCAGATTAACTATGTAATCTTGTCACATCCTCTTGAATATATTTGCATAAATACTCGCCTATCATCCGTCCGTTACAAACCACTGTTACAAAAATGTTTTATACTCTTTCATCATCTGCCGCTTGGTTTGGTTCAGGTATAAAGGCAGTTAATGGAAACCTGTACTGATTCACATTTTATTTTCCTGAAACTTCGGACGTAGCTTAAAACTTGATCACCATCTTAATGGAAGCATAACTACTAGTGATTAACAGTGCCATCACCAGCCCAGCTAAGATATATTACAGTACAATATATTGTGATCAGCTTAAAAAAAACTGCAGTCAGTGACTACAAAATGGTCTAATTTAGGAAAGTGTTTTGTAATTACAGACATGGCCAGTGTTCACAAACTAGTTAGCTACAGGCCCGGACATTGGCAGCACCAGGACAATTCCCTTTGGCCTGCCTGATTCATTTACTGATTGGCCTGGGGTGTCAAGGCCAGTATCAAAACACAAAATCATTAAGGTAAATCATAGCAAAAACAACTCCAGACAGCTACATTCATTCAAATTTGTAGGCATGCAGTCCCCTCCTCCCGTCATTGCTTTTGACTGATGTTAATATCCCTGACACCTGTTTGGTCCAACACACAAAGCCTCCTGCATCAACAACATCATCGCCTGGAAACGTTCCAGTCTGTGCGCAAAATACAGTGATGCTGGGTTTTCCCCGCCATTATAACACTGAAGCACAGAGCCTAAGTGTTTTTTACAAGGCCTAAGCAGAAATGAACAGAAACAACTATGCTGAGAGTTTTCTACCGCGTTCTGTTGTCATTTATTGTTGCACTAGCTTCTCTGTCCCCTCCTCTGCTCTCTGTGTTTGACCGAGGGCAGGGCTCACACACACACACACACACACAGAGCAGCACAGAGTGGACAGCAGAGACGCCAGTGGAGACAGTGAACCAGGTGAAGTGAAGATAACATTTTACTCAAGTTGAGGACAACTACGCTCATGGCTAAAAAGCCAATAAGTAATTTATAAAACCACCTGCTCAACAAGCATAGACATGTCAAAAAGCAATATTTTTATAATATATAACTGCTTTGCCCGCAGTGTCCCACCCACCGCCGGTATGTTTTACACAACCACAACATGCTGGTCAAGCTAACAGCAAATTGTTACAAACAAGCTAAAACAAAAGCTGTCTGTATGTAGCTTTTGGCAATTTGGTAAATTCTTGTTAACTAAGCTGCTGTCTGAGACAAACTGGTCACTCCTCCCTCTACCAGCAGTATCTGCAGACAGTGAATCACTTCAGCAGCAGAGGGAGGAGGACAGAGGACAGGAGGAATGACTGATACTGACTGATGTCTGTGTCTAAACTTCACTCAGTATTTGGATGTCAGGAATATTATTTATTTTACTGGCATGTTAGATTTGTTTCCAGTGAGATATTATTGAGTTTATATAGTGACTTTGCTGTTGTAAACATTACTGTTGCTGCTCAAAAAACAATGTTTTGTTATATTTAAAATAGAAATCGATTCTAATCCTGAGTGTTGATAAGATAAATTGAATTGTTATCTAGATAAGATAACAATTCTAACCATACCCATCCCTACAGCTGGTTAGTAGCTTCGCCCTGACTGTAGGTGTCAGACGCACAGTGCGACATAAAATATATTTTATCTTTTTTTTATAAATACTGTTATAATACAAAGTCAAATAACATCAAGTTTTCATTATTTCTGCGTGCTCTTGCTGTGTTGTTGACTCAACTATTTTTCTGCTTGTAGCTTAATATGCTGGTTTCAGTCAGTTTAGTGTTTTGTGGTTGCGTTACGCTGCTGTGATTAGAAGATGAAATGACTTGTGACGTGCTTTGAAGATTTGGCTCTGCAGAAACTTAATTGTGTGCACTTATTTAAAAAGTAGCTTACATATGTGGAAGATAAATAATAATCATGCAGATTTATGTCTTGGTCCAGATTCATTTGGATTCAAATGAATCCACCTGGGTAGGTGGCCTGGGTAGGTGTGAGATTACCGGATTGAATTTTTGTCCAATGCCGGCCCTGGTTAGCTAATTATGACTTTATTCCTTTTAATTATTTCCTTTCTATTTTAGCCTTTAGTAGAGAGTTGAGAGTGCAAAGTCCTTGTCACACCAGCATTTAGAGCAACAGAACTTCAGGATGAAATGAATTCACTCAAAAGGATTTGATAGATCAATGGATTTGCTCACAGAGGCGAAGTAACCTTTCAAGTATAGTTCAACTTGAACTTTTTCTTGACAGGACTGACCTTCTAGGGAATGAAGAGAACTGGAGAGTCCAAATGGAAAAGCCATCATGTAAGCAGTGTTACACTATCCAATTTGAAATAAACTTGCTCTGTTGGAGTATAAATTGTTCCACAACAGAGATGTGGCACAGCATGCAGTCATTTATGAGACAAAAGTGGATGGAAAAAATACATTTCCTTAAATGAACAGTGTTAATGTGCTGTCCAGTTAGCAACCAAGAGCACAAATAGTCAACAAGCTTCTAGTGCTGCTTTGCTAGAATCAATTTTGCTCTGCAACTTTGTGGTGTAACCAGGCACTGAAGAAAGAAAAGAGGGTGATTACAGATGCAGGCACCAGATTCAAACCAGGTACACACATTTATACATACACAGGCCAACCTCTCACCTGTCATTGAAAGCAACAGATGAACACAAGTTTGCTTGGGGCTGTTTACAGGCAGTGTGGAAAATGTAGGAAATCATGAGGTGGAAGTAAATACAGCAGAGGAGGAAACAACAAAAAGTAAGTTACAACACACAATAACCCACTGAACATCACAGATTGATGCAGGTTTGTCAATGAGTGCTCTGCATTTGATTCTGTCATTCAGTGTCTAATCTGTAACTTTCTCAGCTTTCCAACTATTTGCATGGAGATAAAATAGCAAACAAGGTTATTGGATTGCTCACTCAAGAGTAAGAGTGACTGATAAACCCATTTAGTTTGTGTCTGTTATTGTCAGGATAGCACTGAGACACTATGTAACTGTCCAGTTTGCCCAATAAGTTTCAATCTATTGCTCTCCTGTGTGTGTGGTGGCTTCCTCATCTCCCTGCTGCCTAATGCATTCATCAATGGCACTGACTGGTTGGGGACCTGAATTGTCAAGTAGATTTCCCAGAGGCCTAACACAGATTGATAGGTGGCAAAGTGCAATCAGCTGGTTTCTGCTGTCTGTGAGTGATGGCTGCTTGTCTGTGGTGTGTTTGTCTGCAGTCCTGCTGTGACTCTAGAGTGGCTGGGATACTATTCCATTATCTGTCTATGTTACATTAACAAACCATCCATCGTAGCATGATAAGTCTAGTGACACTGGCATGGCATCCCAGGTGCAGACTGCTGTGCATACTGAGTGTTGAAGGACAGGTTCACAATTTTTCAAGTGTGTCTTAAAACAGCAGTCAGGTGTCCATATGAACAGTGAATCATTCCTCCTGTTCACACTGGCTATTAAAAGATCCCTTTCAAATACACTTACAATGTAAGTGATGGGGAAAAAAATCCACAGTGTGTCCACACAGTCATTTAAAAGTTGATGTGAAGCTTATATGAGGCTTCAGCAGTCTGAGTTAGTCATATCAAGTGGATATCTGACACATTTACAGTTTTAGAATCAAATTCCCTCTTTGTGTTTCCACAGACAGTGTTTCCCTGTTGCTAGATGCTAGATCAGTTCAACTATGGACCCTGTAGTGTGCCACCAATAATTATAGTTTTACTGTGTTTCATTATATTCAAATAATAAATTGATCAATTTTAAAAAAAGGTATCATAAATAGCTTTTTTAAAATTGGTACGATTTGAGTCCCTCTGACCTTTTTGAGTGTATTTCATCTATTGGGTCATCAAAATCTATTTTTAAAAAGCTTTTTATGTCATTTGAAATGTCCTCTTTAACAAAGTGTAAAAAAACATTAAGACTAGCATTACACTGCTGCTTTCACTTCAACACACTCGCAATTTGTTCATCTTGAAATTGCTGAAGAAAATGAATCAATGTGATCTCATGGGATGGTGTATAAACAGCATGCCATTTTTAAGTACATTTCGAATCTCCTGTCTATTCAGTTTTTTAAGCTTTTCAGATCTCATTTAATGCTGTTGGTTAGGTTTAGACAAAAAGCCCACTTGGTTAGGGTTAGGGAAAGATCATGGTTTGGGTTAAAATGATCAGTAAAATGCAGTAAAAATGTCTGACGTGACAGTAAAAATGTCCCAATGTAATGATAAAAATGTCCAGTTAGTTTTTTTTTTTGTTTTTTTTAAAAGAACTTTGCCACTTGGTGATACCAGGCTGAATGAATATGCCTTTGGAAACAAGTGGAACTGAATCACTCATACCATTTATTACAATTTCCACCTCCTTAAAGAACATGAAGGAGACAGACATAAAATGGAAATGCTGACACTATAAAACCACAGGCTCACATGCAGTATACAGTAAAAAGTTCCTCATCAGCAGCTGTTCACAGCAGCAACCACACACACTTCTGAGTTAGCGTCTGAACCTAGTCCTCCGAGATCTGTGTCTGCCAGTAACTTCAGTGTTTGACAGCTGTGAGTAAAACTGCTGAACCTGCTGCTTTACTTTTTGAATTCTTTTCTTCATTTAACAACACAGTGAACTGTGCCTGAACTCAATCTCAAAACCTTTAACACAGGTGAGTCGGGGAGAATGACACTGTGAAAATAAAGCAGGAGAAATATAGACTTCAAAGCACTGCACCTGGTTTCTTCACAACTCTAATTATAGGTGAAGAGAGGATAATAATGGACTGTAACACAGCAATGATCTGTCATGTTATTGTTTAGAGCCATCACTGTGGTGTGTTTGTGTTGAGTGTACTTGCCCTGTTCTCAATGGACCACTCCAAAAATACTGGAGCTTATATCTGAAGGGATACTGACAACACGGGGCCTATTGTGGCTTCATATTCTTTGTATAGTAAATTTCATAATGGTGGAGCCAAAAGTGAGAAAAGACATAACCAGCATTAAGACAAGAAGAAATATTACAAAACAACAACTATGGCTCCAGTAAACAAAATGAAATATCAACAAATCTACATGATCATCTGCAAAGAGCCAATCTGGGTGTTGAATCCATAAAACCCTAAATCATCAATTTAACTGGAGTACAAATTAAGAGGAAATATAATTGGTCATAAAGCTGCAAAAAACAAGCATCTAAACAGTATTTAACAGCTGACCATGAGGGGGGGGGAAGAAACAAAGGAAATGAACCATCACAACCAGTCATGATGTACTGAATCATTGATTGGCTATTCCTTCTGTGCATACATGTGATAAATCATGTTTCTCTTACACTTCAATGTCAGTAGGAGTAAGTCACTTGATAAATGTGTCTTATTCTTCACAGTCTGTTGGTTATTTAAAACATTCCTAAGTGTGTTTTTCCTACGAGTCGGATAAACACAGATGCTGGTTTTCCTCTCTCTGTGTGCAGTCTACTACAACAGCCCCTGACTTCTATTTGCTCAGGTTTTGTAGGTATGTTGTGCATGAAAACCAATACATACTTGGTAAAATCAACAAATCAAAACCAATCAATGACTCAATCAATGAACTGTATAACAGAGACCCAAAGTCATGCATTCTTGGTCATGCATTCCAAGAATATCATATCATTGCATTGTCCTTTCATTCAAAAAAGACAAAGAAAGAACAGGAACGTTGTGCTACTTTTAGCCAGTGCTGAACACACTGAAAGAGCTGGAATTGGAGGTCTGAACACTGCTGCACTTGTGTTCTAATGAAATGTGTTGCAAGTACACCGTGATGAGTCAAATATAGAGGAAATGAACTGATAGCATACACCGTCTAAACAAAACAAATTTGTCTTAACAACACATTTGTTAATGAACTGGAACCTGCTTAACAGTTGTCTTAGTCAGACCTTTTACACATTTTCATTTACATTTTCTTAATGAGTCTGATTATGAGGATCCTCTTTACATTTACTATACATCATCCTCATTTTCTTTTCTGAATTATCTTTGATGTATTCTATCATTGTTTGCTTTTTAATGGCTCAATTTCCCCATGACAGGGATCATTAAACTTTCATGTGATATAATTGCAAAGCAAATCAAACACAGTGCAGGCAGCAGCTTTAGCTACGGTGTTTATAGCCACGTGAGCAGAATGACTATGAATGGCAGCACCTGTCTGTCGGTCCATCGGGGGGGCCAGATGCATAAACGATACGTACGCACAAAAACCATGCATACGCCATTTCCTGCACATGACACTTAGTAGTGTCACATCTCGTAAAGTCGGTTTAGATATGAGCGCTATATGATGATATATATTATGATATAGACCATATAAAGAGCCACACAGAATGGTTCCGTGTAATGACAGCTGTCTTCTTTTTCGTTTGTTTCATTGACAGCTGAACAGACTGGTGGAGCAGGCGGTGAATTGATATGAAAACAGCTGGTTCAGGCCGTCTTCATCCATTTATGGTTAATTGTGGGAGTGGAAATGAGGCTCATGCACATGCATCCAGTTCCTCGATGACTGAGATTTATAAAACAGAACCATGCGCACACATGACTTTATAAATCTGATGAAAAGAATGCGTATGCATATTTCTGGCTTAGTGAGTACACACAGTTTTAGTCATGAATCTACACAGAGTTTGATGCATCTGGCCCCTGGTTCGGACTGAAATATCTCAACAAATACTGGATGGGTCACCATGAAAAACTGTACCAACATTCATGTTCTCTCAGGGTGAATTGTAATAACTTAAGTGATTCCCTGACTTTTCATCTGACACCATCATCAGGTCAAACTATTTATGTGTCCAATTCTTTGGTTTATGACTGAATACCTGCAAAACTAATGACATTCCCATCAGCCTCAGCTGTACTTTGTTTTTAGTGTTTATTAGCAAATGTTAGCATGCTAAGATGCTAAACTAAGTTGGTGAACAAGATAAATATTACACCTGCTAAACATTAGCATGTTAATGTCATAGTGAGCATGTTAGCCTGCTGACTTTAGCACAAACTGAGGCTACAGTTAGCCTGCTAGTTATACTTGGTGTTGCAGCTGATATAGAAAATTAGAACTCTTGTCTATGATGTCATGATTAGGGAGGGGCCAGAGAATTCAACTGAACTGAACTTTCAAACCCAAGCAAGCACATACAAGCTAATGTTGAGCAGAAATGCAGTTTTTACACACAATCTCTGTATTGCTGGAAAGATGACCCATGCCAACAAGGGATGCCAGCCAGCTATGTGATTATGTGTATGGTACCAAAAAAAAGTAATTTAGTGTGCAGTTCCTTTTTAATGATTCCTCTCCAGTCAAAGTGCCAGTCAAAGTGTGGCCAGTGTGGATTTTGGGATTTGGGATTCTACTGGAACAAATTTATGCCAGGATCAAAGTAAACAATATCAGCCTTATAGTGATCAGATCCAACAGATGTGTGGTGTCGGGTAAAAACTGTCATTATATCCCAACCAACTTATTCTATGTCTTGGAAGCCTTGTGATATGTTGATGAAATAATTACTATGTCAGAATTCTTTTGGCTTTTCTCACGAACTTTGACAATTTCTATAATTTCATTCATGACTCTTCATTGTTGTTAACACTCCTGCTCCTGGCAGTCTGTCTCAGACCCCTCCTGCTCTGTTACTTCTACAAGTCCTGCAGATCATGAAAGACTGCAAGCTTGGCCAGGGTTTAACCTGCTGTCTGCCTCATCTCAAAGCCCAGTAATGGCAGGAATTTAAGTCATTTTGATCACCTGAACTGATGTAGTGCAATCTCCACAGACACAAATGTCATGTAGACTGATCCCAGCATCAGGTTTGAGCTCGTCTTTGTGTTTTCATGGCTGTTCCTGCATCTAAAGCTAACTACACAGTTTTTCTATTTATTCCAATCATCTATTTCTGTGCAGCAGATAACTTTACCTAAAAACAGCTAAAACCTAAAGACCCTGGTGTTGCTGTCAGATGAAGACTATGCATCTTTTTTTCTGCAAAAACTTATAGGTTTTGAAAGTTTTATGAGCAGAAAAGTTGAGACAATTTTTCTAAACCCATAAAGGAGCATCATTATTGTTTTACACCTGGCCAGAGAAAACCAAGATAAAGTCACATGAAAACTCATATTCAAAATTCATTCTCAAATCTCATATTATTCATCCAATCATGCTCTTTATTATGATGTAACTTTGTGTTTGAGCTTGTTCATTGAGATGTGGCCCTGTGACTTAACCTCAAATGAAAAGCCAATCTGCCTGAGATTGAGACACTCTTGTAATTGTGATTAGAAAGATTTGCTTACAGCTCTAAAAGCCTCTGTTTGCAGTCGCAATAAAGCTGCAATAAAAAGAGCCGCTGAGAGAGAAGAAGGGATATGTGTTAAGTTTATAGTGGAGGAACTTTTTTCTAATGCCTTGAGCACTATTCTTCAAACGCACACAAACACACAAACACACAGAACAGGGCCAGGATCAGTTGTGGCCTTGTTGTTTGCAAGACTGCCAGAAGAAGATTTCTGCTTTCCCATATGACACATAAGCCTGAAATGTGTTTATATGCATAAGTTTGACTGATATTTGCTTAAATTTCAGTGCATGCCAGAGAGGTTTTGGTTTGACCCGAAGCATTGGTTAAAGGATACAAAGTTCCTGAGTGAACCAGTCCTGCTGTTCGGGTCAGTGAAGGCATCCCTCACACCAGCTCTGTCTGCCTGTCTGTCTATGTCAGCACTGTCTCTCAGGGATTAGTACTGTTCAACACCTCCTCAGCAGAGAATCCATAAGCCGATGGTGGTGCCACTGCAGGTGAACACTGTGCATCACTGCTACTCTATGCTTATAACACATCGTTGATGCTGATGTTACATTACAGCTTAATTGTAGCTATTATATCGATTAATTTAACAGGTCAATTAATCCAAGTTACAAAAAAACAAACAACAAAAAAAACCCAACACACTATATTTTCTCTTTTCTCACATGCAGTTATGCAAATAGTTCCAGTTTTATTTGTCCTAGTTTTAAATGATCATCTCTGCAGTCCCTAAAATACTATTACGCCTGGGGAGGAAATTTTAAGAGTAACTTTAACAGGAAGTATACCAATTAGCAACATTTTATTTTATGAACTGTATTTTATGTGATGCACTTCCACTACAGTAGCTCTGCTTCCTCTTCTGGACTTTTCCCTGGGAAGGAGTTCATTCTCTTTGCTCTGTATTCTTTCTGTTTTTGCTTTATGTCATGCTAGCTTATTACAAAAAAAGTGAATGTATTGATGTTTTTAGTTGTATTTATTTTCATGCATACATTTGCTAATTAGGAGAGAAGTTTGTAAAAGTGCTGCTGTGTGGCTTGCAACACCACAGTCTACTGCTGAGCAACCCAGTCTCACATCAAAATATGTAATAGCTATGTTGGTCCACATCGCAAAACATATTAGTTTCACAATAACAGCTCTAAAAAAATTTTTGTTGAGAAATGTTAAAGACATTATTAAAAGAAAACCTTGATATGGTAACAGTGAGGGAAAAACTTCTGGGCGGGTCCCCCGGTCAGCCAATTGCAAAGCTTCAAATCTGGATTTCAGATTCAATTCATCCCTTGAAAGAACATAACAGCTCAGATAACTGCACAACACAAATACAATGTTTCAGCAGCATCCATTACAACCACTAAAGCAAAGATAGAAAGCCTGACAAACTAAACATCATATACATTCACTGAATGAAAATTATGAAAATAAAATGCACATTGCTCACTAAAAATGTTCAAATCAAAACCCATTTCAATGCTGAAACTATCTTAAAATATTGCATATTCCTCTGAGAATAAAAGGAATGTCAGCTTTTTTTTTTGGTTTGTTTTTACAGACAGAAAGTTGTCAGTCACGTGATGTGGACACAGGTCAATAGAAAATAAAAGGCCAAAAAAAAGTGTAGGCATCTCACAATTTTAGAGCCGTTGTTGTAAAACTAATATGTTTTGCGTTGTGGACCAATGTAGCTATTACACATTTTGATATGAGACTGGATTGTGTTGAGATCATGTTAGCTAGTATGACTCTGCTCATGGTATCACACAGACACAGAGAGAAATTATGTTTATATACTACCAATATGTTTTGCTAAATGTGTTTTCAGGGAAACATGTTGCTGCCTGGATTATGTTCAGTAGCAAAATGTTTCCATTGGAGGAAGTGCTGTGTTCTTGTAGTGCATGCAAGTTGCAGAGCCATGGACAGCTTCAGGAGGACGAGAGAAAGAGACTGTATCTAATACCAAATATTACAAAGAGAAAAAAAAAACCACTTAACTAACTGAGCTAATCACTTAGTTGGAAATTCAGGCCTGTTGTGACTAATATGTCATTGTGGAAAAAATGCTATGTGAGGGTGTTTGTGGAGAAGCTTGTTTCACAATGCGGTGTCGTGGGGAAGGGCAGCAAAGTCTTCACTGCATGGTGATAGACAGAGGGAATATTCGGCTTTAACGCATCACAGAAATGATGAGAGAGGCTGCTGAGCTGAATGTGCTGTCAGGAGGCTAACTCCAGTAGCAACACCGCATGCACTGGTTGTTTAAAAATTGGTGATCTGACACCAAATCCACATACGATAATTATGCATAAAAGCAGCCCATGAGCCATAGTGCATAAAAAAACCCTGAACATGTCCATCAGTCATGTAACATGCATCACTGACAGAAGATTAAGTCTGCTGCACAGAGTTACACACACACATTTAAAATGACCGATGACAGGACCTTAGACTTTAATTATACTTTATGTATTTCTTCATGGCAGAATTAGAAACACTAATGGTTATTTACCCCCCCCCCATCTCAGAATTGTGTTGCATCCAGGGTGTTCAGGTCTCTTTTGGGGTAGCAAAGCGCCAATGGTTCCCTTCCTACTTAAGACACTCTTGTGTTTTTAGGTTTAGGCAACAAATAGACTCTGTTTCAGGTTTAAATGTTGATAATATTAACACATCCTGTGTACTTCAGGTCACTGTTGACTTTTTTAATATTTAACCGAGACCACCACCTTTCCTTAACCCTAACAAAGTGCTTTGAGTTGAGTTCACGCAGGGTGATTACATACAAAGTCAATGCAAAGTCGCCAGTTAAAAATGTTTCAGCTTGAGAGAAGAATTTGCACATATCATGGGGCTTTATGTGTTTACCTCATAAACGTACAGAGAGAAGGGGGGAAAAAAAAGGAGAGAGACTGGAGGGAAATAACAGAAAGAGGCTGAACTCACCACAAACACACAGACACACTCTTACAGACATGGCTGGTGTGTCTGTTGCCAGCTAGCTTACAGCTAATGTTCAGTAATGTATTTTGGCTGTTTGGGGCAAACAAAAACAAATGGTCCAGTAGTCAAACTCACACTAGTAACTCGAGGCAAAAATTTGCTTTGTGTTCTGTCTGAACAGAGCTTAAGAACGTTAATCATTCTTTATATGAGTGGATATTGTGGGAAAACAAATAAAATATGTCATCAGTGAACGTAATTTGGGCGGCATGATGTTTGTTTCGAAATGTATTTGCTGTTGCAAATTGACAGTTTTAATTAATTTTTAGGAGACAGTATTGGAACGGAAATGGGCTTGTGGTGCTCACAGCATGGAAGATCAGTGATTAGTGATTACTTACTGATTAGTTTTCACTGGAACTACTTTTAACCAAAGAAACAGTCCCTCTGAAAACAGTGTGTTCTGTGGATTATCCAGAATAACTGGGACACTGCTTCTGGAAACAGACACTGATGATGAATTCCTTGAGTGTCAAGGCTCTGAGCACCACAAACTAAACGCCATTCACCTCCGTTACATAGGTAAATAAATATGTTTTTGACAAAAAAGTCCAAATCCATGTTCACTTACTAACCTTTTCAACGGCATCTCACAGTATTCCATGAGATGAGACCATGAGATGTGGTGAAAAGCTCTGGAAAAGGCTAGTTAGTGGACATTAAGTTAAGATTTGTCCAAGTTTCCAAGGTTAAATATAAGCTTTCATGCTGTTTTTATTGTAATTTGGGTTAATCAACCCTTTAATAGCTAGTTTGCATGCGGATAATCACCTTTGCGAGAAGAACATGACCTATAGTGTGAACTTTCTACACTGACAGCGATCAGCAGTAACAAATGAGACCACTGGCCAACACACACTGCTGCATTAAACAGCCTAAACTAACTCTGAGGTGAGAAAAAGAAAAGAGAACAGAAAATAAGAAGAAAATAACTCAATGCTCTGTCTGTTTCACCTCAAAAACCCTGCGCCTGTTCAACGATTAATGAATTCATTAATTAATGCAGTGACTTTGGTTGCATGTATCTTATCTATCAGTTATGTTTCATATATTCATCAGCATGCAAGGGTATTAATAAACAGTGGAGATATTAAAACAGTTGCATTGATACTGAAACCCTGTGTAGGCACGCTTTTTTTCCACAGAAAATTGATCAGGAATCGGTAAGGGAATTGATAAAGAATCGAACTGATAAGCAGAATCAATAATGGCAGTGATATCAATAAAATCTTCCCACCCTTATTTTGCATTTCATATATGTTTCTGACAGAGTGTCATACACATATGAATATATTATGTACTCCACGTAAAAGTAATCTCAGTCTCTCTGAAGGCTACAGGGTTGTGATGCATTCAGGGTGTTTGTGGGACTAATCCATCATGGTTCTCAACAGCTACTGTTTGTTTACATATTGGAGCAGATGCTACATGCGCTACATTTGAGTACACTCCACTGCAGATTTCTGACTAAAATAATGTACGGTGATGAGTCAGACAGAAAATAACAAGCCAGGATAAAGTGTGACAGGCAATAGAGAGCTGACTGGAGAGAGGAAGGAAGCAGAATGCAGCCATCAGCCTTATCTTAGTGGTCCACATCCACTCAGTCACACAGTACAAACATCCATTAAAGGACAGCACCACCATGATGTTTGTCTTTTTATTGTTATCAATAAATCCTATTAAAGATCAGAGCTTTTTAACGGGGGCTGTAAGACTGAACACTAAGCTGTCAATCAAACAGGCACACTGACCTGACAAGCTGGATTCTTGAGGAGAAACTATATGTACTATATTCTGAAACAGACCTTCGACTTCACTATCAGTCTCTGGAGAGAAGCTTTGTCTGGCAGATGTCACTGTGCATTCCCAGGGACGTGACAAGGTGACTGACTTTAAAATCACGTATGTTTGAAAGTGACAGTATTCTTTTCAATCTCATTTACCTCAAAAATATTAGATTTGTCAAGGTTACATAATTCCGAGGTTCAGTTTTATCAATCACCTGACCCATATCATTCATGTCTGATTTAGCTACATTCTTTTTCATTCATTTCACAAACAACATCCTGAAATCTGTACATTGAATAATGAGAATCAGTTTGATATTACAGTGATGTATAGGGTGGTAGAATCTAATAACTGACTGATGAACTTGCTGTATTGACAATAATTGTATTTGATGTCAGTGTAAAATAGCAAAACAAGTGTCCTCAGTCCACCATTTCTGTGAAAATAAAGATCAGTAAAAAAACACTGTTCCTAACTCACCTGCTTGGATGCTGGGGAGCAGCAGAGCTGCCAGAAACAGGACACATGTCTTCATCTCTCTAAGCCTGCTGCTGACCAACTTCACACCAGAGGCCTTCAAAGGTTGCTTCAGACCTCCCAGTGGGCTTCCGAGTTGGAAGTGCCAAGTTCACAGCAGGAAGTCACCAAAGCACCTAGAACATCAAATTGAAAAGCAGAAGAGTCAGCATGACATGTACAACTAGGTGATTCTAAAGACTCCCTGGAGTACAAGCATGGCAGGAGGTCTGTCACATTTCTGGACAGCCATGTAGCACACTAGAGGAGTCTTTCAAAACACCAGCTTTAATGGTGCGGTTTAGCTTTATCTTCAAAGAGTTTTGGACAGCAGATCCTTACTGTGTGTACAGATGCAGACTGAACAATACCAACATAATATTGGTTTACTAAAGATGCACGGCACTGATATATGAAGAAAAGATGAAATCCAAATGCACAGTTATTATTTGATATCTGGCCTCAGCCCATCTACACAAGATTAGCAGCAGAAGTGCTTTGCACATTTCTGACATGCCGATGTGTTTCAAAGTTTAATCAGTTTCAACTTTGACTTTGTTTGTCAGTGACCTGTAACTTCCTTTAGAATGGGCACTATTGTTTTTTTTTTGGACGTGGTCTTGACATGGAATCGACCCCATTTGAAATCAATCTCAAAACTGCTCTGACTTGGATTCATCTCTGACTTAACTAAGTGGTCTTGACTACAGCCCTGCAGTCATTGATAAGGTTGAGGTTTTTCTAAAGCTGCTCAAAACATTCACTAGAATTCACTAGAAGACAATGTCATGCATTAATGTGCACACAAACATGCTGAGCATGGGAAACACTGATCATCAGACCTTTTTGGACAAACAACCCAAATGCATGTGCATCTGCAATTATGTCACCACAGTACTACATATTCATATAGAATCCAAGTGGCCCAGACCACAACCTGGTTTTTAAATAGGCTGCTTTTCAGAGAAGCCATCATGAGTGAAGAGTCTGGACAGTCACTGTCTGGCTGCCACGCTAGCAGCAGCGCCTGGAAGTTCTTCTTACCACAGCTTCATAAATAAATCTGTAAAATATGCTGTGACATTTTGCATTTCTAATTACTCATTTACTGTAATGACAAACGATGTTTACAGCAGATTAATTCATCTAAAGGTAGTTCTGCCTTGTGGAGATTCTCTTACCACTGCATGACCTCCAGAAAATTGGCTGAATCGCTGTAAACTGTGCAGCATCCAACATTAGCTTTGATTAGATTTAATTAGCTCATGCTGCCATGTGGAGAGCTCAGTGAGAGGCTGCGGGCATAAAGGAACTCTATAATAATTAATCATCATTTATTTTATCATGCAATTAGCTCGCTGTTTGACTTGGGGTGACAGAGTTTGTGGGAGTTTCTTGGTGCAGTCAGCTATAGTATGCTGGCCTATTTACAGTACCATGCATGTACACATACACTGTTCACACATTAATGAGCCTGGCACACTGTTATTTTTCATTCTGTTTGTTTGCTATACTTTGTGCTGCTAATGCTGCTTGTCTCTCTGTAATTCTTGCCAACACACTTATCTCTGTCCAGCTGTCTGCTGTTTATGGATGCAATGTGTGCATATGCTCTGCAGTCAATCTGGAAAGTGTGTACACACGCAGGTCACTGTATAGTAATCATTGGTAAACATTTCTCCCAGGTAATCTCCTCAGCATATTGGAATCGTATGATTATCTTGTCTGGCAGCAGATTATTCCCTAATCTGCAACAAAAGAAAGTGAGACATTCCATTCCTTTTTGCTAGCAAAGTGTCCATTTTAGCTTATATGTGACTTCTCACAGTTGTAGGTACTACAGATTTAATGATTTAATTGCCGTGTGGAAATCACGGTGAGTGAAAATGGGAAGTAGTTTAATTACACAATACTTTCATTCATTAGAAGTAATCCCACTGAGATGATTGCTCTCATTATATGTTTTACATAGCACCATTATTTGGCTACTCCATGAACAGCATAGACAAACTAACTCAACAACAAATTATAGAGTCCTTGAAACTGAATCAGATCAAATTAAATTAAGACGACTGTGGATACCGACATCAAAGTATGTGAGAAGCTGCATTCTGTAATCATTCTCCTCCAGTCCATAGAAAATGTGGTGAGTGCTGCTACAGCACAGTGAAATTTGCTTTAGAGGTAGGAGATGCAAACAGAACCGAATGGATGCAGGTTTTTCAGCAGCAGATTTTCAGGTTAGGATACATGTGCACAAGTTGAAAAGTTTTCAACTTGAGCAAGAAATTTGAGGTTATTATAAGATGTGTGACTCACACGAGCAAAAACACACCACAGCTGCAGATCCCCGACGGTGTCTACACTGGTTCTGTTCAGTCACAGCACTACTCCATACATAGCTGATGTAGATACTAAATCAGAAAGAGTACACTCCAGTTTGCAGTTGTGGCTGACATAGACAACTGTATGCCAGGCTGGATTACCTTCCAGGCAAAGTGGCAATTGCATCAGGTCCCCAGACCCCCAGGGGGCCCTAAAGCGCCAGGTCTACACCATTTTGGCTTTATCATGATTAATTAATAATTATTCATACATTATTAATATAGAATAAATTAAATAATAATAATCATAAAAATTTTATATGATTAATAGAACATTTGTTTAGGAATATGTACCACTAAAACCACCTGAAATGGCTATGTAGAGGAGCCTAAATGTGGTTGTTATTTTGGTTATGCGTATTCCCAAATAAAGCTGCATTTAATCAAATAACCAAAACATAACCAATATAAAGCAAACCCAGGGCAAGGCAATATTCCAGGATAGGAGTAGTAGGTCTCTGGGGCTCTTGGCAAAATATAATTAACCTCTTAACATCCACCGGGTCACCAGCGACCCGCTTAAGCCAGCTGTAAGCAGTAGCATCACGCAGTAATGAGTAAAAGCAATTGGCACAATGTGGCCAATTGGAGATGATTGGAGAGGTTTGGGGACACCAGTGACACCACAAACTAAAAACTCTCTAGCTCCCATAAGGTTAGGCCTAGAGGTCTGGATTAATATACAGGTTGATAAGATGTAGAAGGTATATTTCCAAAAACTAGAAGATGTCACTTGTCAAATGAAGTCGTGGCCTTACAGTTCTTCTGTTATAAGCTTTTCCATTTCGGTGTGCCAAATAGGCAAAAATTCTATAAAAAGGGTGGCTATTAAAGGGTTAAGATGATTTGTATTCATTTGTATTCTACTGTGTGTACTGCTCTCCACAGACAGTGTGAAGACCGGGGGATCAAATGGGGTCCTCAGCTCATTCTTGCCACTGGGTTAAATTTTAAGCATATCTGATCCACCAGATTTGTGTTAGGCAGACTGGAAATGCATCTGTCCTTGAAATCTAGTGTCAGATTAAATAAGAAAGACACACCTTTCTGTTCAGTTGTTAAAAACACTGCCATGTTATAAAAAAAACACTGTCATAACTGTGCATTCTGTGTACACAAGACAAGAGATAGCAGAACAAACTTGTGCATCAGTGTTTATTCAGTTGAAAACTATGCTACCAGCTGACAAATCTAAATACACAAGAATATGAGTAAATGTTCCATTTCTCCAGTTTCCTAATGAAGGAAAGAAGCAAATAGGACGCAGTTAGAAGACTTGTCATCGTCAGCACCTCAACATGGCAAAGACATGGCAACATCCTGCATGGTGATCCTGAAAGAATAAGAACAAATTCAGATATCACATTTGTTTTGTGCCATCAAAGTCAAGTCATTGGTGGATATATCTTTAGGGTGATTCTATGTATAAAAAGCTGTTCAAATAAGAAACGCTTTGCTGCATTTATTGTGGAACACTTTGAACCTTCACTGCAGTGATTGTTAGACTGTATGTATTTAAGCGACTGCAGGATCTAGATTCTCTAAATTCCTTGAGGAACTAGAGTGATCAGCACATCTGTTGGTGTGGAAGTGTGTGGAGTGTGAGAGTGATTACGGGGCTGTTCAAAGTACGCATGTTTGTATTCCCATTGATGCATAATGAGTGGGATTGTCTCATGAGAGGGCTCACATGTTTCCTTCTCAGGACCAAAAGGCTCCTGACTTGGCAGTGAAAACTGGTTTGGTGCATGTGTTCCTGACTCACAGTCTGCAATGCTGCCTCAGAGGAATATACTACACCTTTGATCACTATTGTAAAACACTGCTCATTTAATCATGGAAACCTGAAAAGGACCACTAATAATCAAAATATTACCTGGCCAAATGTTGATTACATTAAACTTTAAACTTAAAATCATTTTAGTCCATTGAGATATCCAGATGTGAGTCCCTCAGAAGCTTCTCTCTACAGCTGCAAATTTGCACTGATGTCCATCAGTTAAACAGATACCTGGGAGAGGTTTTGGGTAGGTAGCAAAACCCACAAAAGGCCAGAACCACTCCTGAGGGTCTGGGTGCTGACTACGGCTTAATATTCTACAAAGGAAACAGAACAACGGAAACAAATTAAAACATCATGAGGGGCAAGAGGAAAGTATGATCTGTGATAGCCTCTAGCCCTTCCATCCTAGGACTTCCACAACTGATTGGAAGCTTAAGGCTTCAGTGTGTTTCAAGCAAGTGCTTTTTGCATTTTCTAACAGCCTTTAAAGCAGCATCTGTCTGGGTCAGACAGGTTTTGTAACTTTCCAAAACATACAAACTCACAATCGGGCCAACTTTACGCAGCAAGTGGCTGTTCTTCACACAACTATGTCCACCATTTTTTGTGTATACAACTGAGTGCAACACCATGAATGCCTTTGAGGAGTGACTGTATGACAGTGTGCACTAATAACACCTCTCAGTCATATTTACAATGTCAATTGGATGATTTTGCAAATCCCCAGATTATATCCAGTGTCAAGGTTTTTCAAATTTTCACCATCTACAATATCTGTGCTTGGCAGTTGTACCTTTTGGAGGTATTCCAGGCATGTCCAACTGGGAGGAGACCCCGGGGGAAGACCCAGAACACACTCAGGGGGATTACATATCCTGTCTGCTCTGGGGTCATGGGATGTCTTAGGATCTCCCTGGAGGACATGGCTAGGAAGACGGATATAAAGGCTACTGTACTTTGCTTGTTACCATCACAACCCAGATAGAGGACATAAAATTGATAAGTGGATGCCTGTCGGTCAACTCCTTTGCTAGTCATTCAAATTCCTATTTCCTAGCTGTGGAGTCCCATTAATGGCCAACAAGCCCGTTAATAACACAGTTAATAACCACCTTCCCCTCAGTTTGTTATTCTCATACAGGCAGGAGACTGTAAGATTCTTTTAGATTATTTAATTAATTAATTAATGCAGTAAACTTTTTAAAATAAAAAGGCTGTGACCAGTTATTTTTCATGTTGTAATTCAGTGGCGTAAGGACACCAGTCAATGGTTTGGCACACAGTGGAGCAAGAGACTGAAAATAGTTCCGAATTGGCACCCAAGTATTGTGATAGTACTGAATCAGAAGATAAGCATATCATCCCAGGACTGCAATATCAACACTTTCATTTGTTACAACCTTTATTTTTCATCTTTTTGTTCCATTTTGGTATAGAATTTAAATCCCTACGGACACTTTTGTCTGTCAAATCATAAATTTTTTCACTTGAGGGCACAACATTCTAAATGTATGCGCACAAACCGTGTACACGCATGTATGTTCTCCAGCCTTTGCCATCTTTGTCTTAAAAAAAATCCTTGGAAAACCCTGTCCTCCTTTGCTCCCGTCATCATTACTACCACCACCAGAGGGCTTCTGTAACTTGAATGTAAATATATGTTGTTTTGGGGCTCTTGCTCTTTTCTTGGCAGAAGATGCCCCTTCATCATCACACTATGTTGCTATATCTCAAACCTCTATCTTTCTAATCTTTGAGGTTTTCTCAAAGAAAGATTTGCCACTCTGTAATTTCATATTTATTTATTTGGATTCCCATTAGACACTACCAAGGTAGCAACTACTCTTCCTAACCATTACTACTGCCTGGAGCACAGGGCGTTTGTCGATAGCCTAGAGAGTTCATAAAGGAGTGGAGAATCCTATCAACAAAATATCTTTGGCATGCATCATCAGGCAGTTGGATTAATGTGTTTTCTGCAAATGCAGTGAAAACTCTAATAGTTGGATGTCCATAGATGTTACTGCAGTTTTGCTTACTGCAGCAAAGAGTAGAATTGTATTAATCAAAGTACAATGTCTGCATGGGCGCCACCTTATTAGTATTACTGCTTTAATCGTATTATGACTGCATTACTGGTGTGCATTTAAACATAGCCATTGATGTTCCATGCATGTGAGAAATATGTTTCCCACCCAGGAGAGGATTACGTAAAGGATTCATAACAAGAATCAGCACAAGTTTCACATTGAACCAGGCTGGAGGAAAGTCAGGCTGTGTAGCTTTGGGTGGTGGATGAACAGATGCATCTGATTTCAACACTAACAGGTTCCATTCTGCACTCATGCCAAAATGTTTTTGTGTCGGGAAGGATATTTTTTTATTTTAGCTAAGGTTTTTCTTATTTACCCATGACCAAAACTCCACCCTCACCACATTGTTTGACCGTTTCATGAGGTGACTGCTTTATTTCTCTTATTGTCATGTGAGTCAATTCGTGACAGAAAAGCCAAGGATGCGTAGTCCAGCACAGATAACACCGAGGAGTGTCCACAAGCTCGTGTTCAAAAAGAGTGTGAAGTATTTCATCTGCTAATCGAATGCACTCTCGCTGTCACACACAGATCACACACACGTGAGTACTGGCAGGAGCCACTTAAGAGAAGCATTCATGCATTATTAATAATAAAAGCTTGTTCTGTCTTGACTTTCTTGAATTCTAAGTGTTCAAATTATTTTTACTGAGCAGTGATACCGCAGCGCTGGCAGCCAGTCAGTAGACCACGCAGCCACTTTTCCTCAGTAGGCCTGTCAACATGATATGGAGCTGCCAGCTGGCAAGACGGACAGTCAGTAAGACAGTCAGCCAGGTCAAAGCTTGTGGTTAGTGATTGAGATACATACAGTTAGATCTTTTTTTCTGGTCTGGCCTTCCCACCTTGATTATTTCTGGGGCCATGACCAGGATTTTACACGTACTCAGGTCAGCAGCCTCCATGGCACATGACCCTGCCTCCATCCCCAGAGAGTTTTCACTAGCTAGTCACCAGAAGGTATCTGTAACATTTGTTTAATATTATTTTTACTTTTTATTTATAGTTTAAGACAATATTGTAGTTGATCAATTCGTCAGTCAACAAAAAAATGATCAACTATTTAATTGGGTTTTTTTCAGTTATTTTTGAGTACATTGCCCAAAATCCATTGCTTCCAGCTGTGATTATTTACTGGTTTTCTTAATGTTCTATCATGGTAAACAAAAGTATAGTAAAAATATCTCTATAAAATACTTTGCAGTAACAGACTAAGATAACACAGTCCATGTGTTATCACTGACATGAGTATAAATTATATTTAAATGAAAGACTGAAAGGTCTCAATTCAGCAGCCCAGCAGTTACTGTTAGCTACAGTTAGTACTCTGAAACCACAGCCAGAAAGATGAGTCAATGTCAACACCTGTATTGTGTTTTAAGCTGTACTGAAGTCTCAAGTAAGTGATCATAAGAGTCCGGGCAGAATGGATGATCTGTTATCTCTAGCCAAGTCAGTCTAAGCAGCACACTCCCTAACACTTCATGCTGGAAGCAATGCATGATTTACTTCTTATGCCAACTAAAAGAGAAGGAAAAAGGTGTTGAATCCTTTTTGTATTATTCTTGTGTTTCAGTGTGGATGGAAAGGTTTTTGACACACAAGTTTTTAAATTTACATGCATGAGCAATGAGCAAGGACATGACCACAGTCTGAAGAGCTTAGGACAGAGCTATTCAATTACAAATTCAATTGGGCCAGATTATAAAACCTGGAAATGTAAATGGGCCAGACATTTTCAGCAGCCTATTTAAAAACCTTTTTTTTAAGCTTTTGGTAATGACAAATTTTAAATAAATGCAAATGAATGTAGTAAAAAAAAAAATAGCAATGTTTATTGTTTCACTTTTTAAATAGGAAAAATATTTTTGGTTACATATCTGACCCAAACAGAATTCTGTACTCCAACACAACAAACTCTTCCTGACACTCCTCTCCCATACTCTCACTTAGGTTTCCACTGTTGTCTTCCTGCAACAACTCAACTCTTTTACCTACAACTCTTTATTTCAGTGGAAAAAACAAGCACTTTTAGTGGACGTACATTGACGTCACCATACCTAGCTATCCAAGATGGCGGACCCACCTGCACAGGCGGCATATGTTACTCACGCTGGTTTTGTTTCCTGAGTGCTTACAGATTTTAGACCACGGCCACAATGCTGTAACTATTTAGGCTACATAATAACATTGCTATTACTTACTATTGTTTAATTTAAGCTTGCTGGGCCATTCAGCAATTGCTTCTGGGCTGGATATGGCTGACAATAGAATAGACTGGGCTTAGGATAACAGCCTTTAATCATGACATTGGCTTTCCTGTGGATGAATATCTGCTCTCCACAGCAGGGGGTTCATACTGCCAGCAGGGACAGATAACCTACCATTCACATCCTCAGTCTTTCACCTTCAGCCCTCAAGCTACCTGACTGAGAGACTACTCCAACACACACACACTCAGGTAGGAAATCTCTGTTTGTGTCATGTGTAATTCTTCAGTATAACTTTGGTGTAAAGAAACATTGTGAGGTCCATTTCAACATTCACATTCATTCACTCTTCCACATTCACAGAGCTGAAGCCATACGGTAGCTTATGTGTTCATGTGGCTTCCAAGCCCTGCTGGTTATTGGACGTTTTATGAGCTCAGAGTGACTGTGAAATTTTGAACACAAGCTGGCACTGCTCTGACAACACTCCCTAACACACATCCTAAAAATGAACTTCTGAGAGAAATTGCTACTTTCCTTGCTGAACTACACTGCCTGCCACACATACAGTGACACACACACACACACACACACATTTGCCAGCAAGTTAACTAAGGGTGGAGGACACGGTAACAAAAACTTACAATTAATCTCTTGCCGAAGCAGCACTGAGTCCATGAATAGCATGTAATAATATACCTCTGGGGGAGAACAAAGTGTTGGGTGGAGCTCTGTTAGTAGCATTAACAGCAGCTCTGGCTGAGGACTAGCTAAACACCGGCCATATGGAGGTGAATAAAATCTGCTGACACCACATACACACTTACTTTTTCCAAGTACATTTTTGTCTGAATAAATGTTTTGATCTCTGTCTCGTCTACAGGAAGCCAATCCCATTGCTGCCTCAGGAATAACACACCACTGCTGAAGATTTTGATAAGCTTATACTGCATTCCACTTGAAGTTGGAAGTCAGAAATCCTATCTGATGACATGTAGATACTATCTCCGTGGCTCGCAGTGGTCCACCTTATTTCACCTGCCAATAAGCTTCACCAGAAGGGTGTAACCTACATGTAATTACACACTATATCCTCCAAAAAAGCTGCCTAACAACCAGCAGGAGTCTCTGCTGCAGCAATAAGAACATTATCCCTCACCGGCTTCCCTCTCATGAAACACTGCCAACTGTGTTTCACTCATGGCTGAACAAGCTGGAAGCACCGATGCCTGAGATTCATCTCTGGTCTCTCAGGTGTTGGATAAATATTTCTATTCCTGAGCAAGGTGCAAAAGAGCTCCGAGCTCCGCTGATACATAAGCTGATATTATCTTATCACAGATGTGTCTGTATAAGCATATATGTCAGCTAATATGTTACAAGCAATGGGAGAACAGAAATCCCAAAGATATGTTTGAGATCATTTAGAAACAGTGTTTCCGTTACATAATTTTTCCACTAGTGAGCACTGGGTTTATTTTTTACTATGCTAAAAATGTCATTACAGGCAAGTTGGAAGTCAAAGTACTCATTTGTACTCAGTTTTTGTGCTGTTAAACTGGAAACACTGTGGCTACACCTTATTTTTATACAGTCTATGGGCTACACACAGAATGGCATGGCTATGCTAATGATGTTAGCCATGCTAACTAGCTGCTAGCTGCTGTGCAGGCTACCAAAATAGATCTGTCATATCTCTTTGTATCTGCGGGTTGGTGCTCCTGTCAGCATGGGAGCCTCTGTGTGAGATGCTTCGGTCAGGAAATGTGTTTTTTTAAAACTTATTTCGGGACTGCGCTCATTCTCAGTCCTGCTGAGAGTGAGCTGTGCTCCATTGTAAACGCCCCCTGAGGATGTAATAGATACACGCCGATTCATTTTGAAAGAGCAATGGCCAATGAGGAAACTCCAACACTGGGCCGGTCGCCCAGTGTTGGGTCAGTCAGTCGGTGACAGACATTCAGGATTATAGGGCTGGTCTGTGACCGGTCCAGCCAAAGATAGGTCAGTGAAGAGGTCAGTGGTCTTTGTGGTAAAGATGTAAATACATCCAGTATGAAACAAATTTAGAAAATTAAATATGATTTTAAGCAAGGGTAGTGTAGAAAATAAGATTCATCATCGACAAAACAATCTGAACCCAAGGTCCACTTAATCTCCTGGTCTGCAGCTGTTGACTGTATCACATGGTCTTCATCAGCAAATTAATTTTTTCTCAGTTGCTATTGCATTGAAGATCTTCAAACTTTCCATTATTCTGAGTACTTTAAAGACTTTGCATCCATGTTGTCTTAAAAGTTATTTAACTTAGTAAGTGGATGTTGAGTTAAGATTGTTTTACAAACTGTTGCTGTCAAGAATGACTAGATGAATAGACAAGTACACATGACTGATATACTCACTTCCCCCAAACTTGAAGTGCAGCATCTTATATTTATTAGCTGTTAATGTTGCTGTCTACAAACCCTTCATCCTACGTGCTCCAGTCTACTCATCCATGTGCAACTTTTAATCTTAATTCTATTTCTCGTTATTTTTCTTTCTGTTGATAATGAACCAGTACAGTACCAGTCAAAAGTTGGACACACTTACTGCTAATGTTAGTTGATGGGGTGGGGGTCAAATTCTGGCTAGGGCCCCAAAGAAGCATGGGCCAGCCCTGAAACACAGACACACTCATAGCAGCTGTGGCCACAGTGCTAAAAATATGTATATCATTAACAATATCCTGAAGCCTGCAGTGACAATGGATAATATGATTCACTCAGCAGCCAGTCAGCCAGTTCTGATGACAGACCTGTCTGAACACACATGCGAACAGGTATTTGGAGGTGGTGCAAGCGTGTGTGTGTGTGTGTGTGTGTGTGCATGCAGGCATACTACATACATGTGTGTATATTGTTGCGTGTGTAAAAGCAACCAGCATGACAACCAGTGCCTCCAGTGGTAACCCTGCATGTAATTTTGTGTGTGTGTATGTGTGAGTGTGTGTGTGCATGTGTGTGTGCGCATGTGTGTGCATTCTTGTGTGACAGAGTGCTTTCATCTGGGTCTCACCACATGTCTTCATGCTCATGCTAACCTTGTTAAGTGTACCTGGATCAGGTTGAGGACAGCACATTCAGTATGTGGCCAAATGTTATTTTCCTGCAACCAAATCCAGACTACTTTTCAAGAGACACACACACACACACACACACACACACACACACACACACACACACTACAAAATACCCAAAGTCTAGCCTTGGGCAAACAGAAAACAAAAGGCCATATTTCACAAATTTGCCTGGCAGTATGTTTAAGTAAATAATAATAAAAAGTAATTCAACTATTGTACAGTTTAGATTTTATACTTAATTACTTATACATACTTACTACTACCAATGTATATCATATTTTATATACTATAACAATGAAAGGGATGTCTGATTTTGGTTGTGATGTCATCCATGTTCTGTGTGACATATTATTTTATAAAGTTTGGGGGACAAATTGGATAGATGAAAAAAAGTTAAATGTTGGAAAAATGTAGCTGTCATTAAATGATAAAAATGATACACCCCTTTACCACATGTCAATAATTAGCACATGTTTACTTTTTTAAAGGTTCTTCATGTAATATATCTGACTACTCTAGTTTTAAACTATAAACGGTAGCGATATTGCTGATCATACAACTTCATTAGATTGTCATTCAACATCTAATCCAAGTTCTAAACATCAAACTAGGTCTTCTGTATATAAATAATGTCTGTTTGTCTTTTCTACAACTGTAAAAATATTGCTCAGTCAACTGTTATAGTCTATGCTTGATTATGAAGGTATTATGTAATGTACGCTCCCACCTCATCTTTCAAGCAGTTAAACCCTGTTAATCACAGTGCATTACACTTTATCACTAATGATGAACTGCATTCTCATCCTCGCTTTATGTATCACATAGATGGACTCTTACTGAAAAGAAAATCATAATATGATCATGATATTCATGAAGCTCTACTGTTAAAGCATTACTACACATCTCTTCTTTAATTTAAATCTTATAACTACAGGGTCAGAATCAACTATATTGGCCGAGTATGTTTAAGTATACATGGAATGTGACTTTGGTTTCCAGTAGCTTTATGATACTTTCTACTATGCACAGAGCCAAGAACAAATGTACAGGAAGATACATACAGCTACTGTATGCATCATTAGAGACACACAGTTTGTGGTTTGTCATATACAGTACATTTTCTGTACTGGCCCTTTCATCATACCAGTGGGGTTGACAGAATGGCGCTGACCAGACCGGTTGCTGAGCTCTCAAACTCCGGAGAGATAGATGTTCTGACAAGATAAAGAAGTAACAGCAGGATGCAAAGACGCTAAATGACTTCTTTGGTTATTTTAGCTGGAGTTCAATGGTGGCTCATATCTCCTGACCCTTAATGAAATAATTTTTGAGTTTTATGTGAAAAGTATGTGCAAAGTATTCAGTAAAACACATGGTCTAACAATAGCTCAAGTCAGTAGAAGCAAACACACCAGTGTAACACATGGCTGGGCTACTGCCGGATGCAGTCAGATCAAAGAGAACAGATGACTGGACTCTGAAGTGTAGTTTTTGTCTGAAGACAATTAATATGGTATGTTAGTATGTGTGCATATCACAATATGTTTTATGTGCCTTATTCTTTATTCCATACTGCCATCTATTGACTATGGATAGTGAAATCCCTCTAACAACTAAGTAAACAAATATGTTGTGTCTGCATTATTAATTTTCATTGTAAGATCAAATTGGGTTTGTTGAACTCTGTGCAGCTGTTAGCAGTGTGGAAAATCATCTTAACAGCTGGTTAGTTACAAATTTATGCTGAAATATTGTTAGACCATGTGTTTTACTGAATACTTTGCACATAAAACTCAAAAATGATTTCATTAAGGGTCAGGAGATATTAGTTACAGAGGAGGAGCTGCCATTTTAAGTCCTCACCACGTTTTCTCTTGAGAACTAAGTGATTAATATGCATTAGAGGTTGTGGCATGAAACGCGTTCTCCATGCCCAAAACATGCCCAAAACTCTGCCTTTTTTGGCTAGCTGATAAAAAAGGTCTGACGGACTTTTTCAGCAAGCTGGTCCTAAACTGAGCTCAGGAAACTCTTATGTTGTCTGGCCAATTTAACTGCAACTATTTGACAAGCCTAGTTAAAGAAGTTAGTGTACCCACATTCATTTTATTCAACATTCAGCTACAAAATCACAAGGACTCAACAGAAGTCATATCGCCGGCCCAAATGTCACTGCCTTGGAAAACCGTGCCAGTGATGCCTCGGCCGGGATCTCTGCCTGTCAGCCCTGAAGTGAAACCGCAGAACCGGCTGGTAGACCCTGCTGTTGGGCCCTCATCGGCTGGGTGAACCACTGCATCTGGAGTCGCTTGGGAGCGTAACCGGCAGCTGAGGCTCCTTCACGGCATAGCCCTGCAGGCAGACAGGCCCGCACCTCCCTTTAGGCCGTGCCGGAGGACTCAACACTATACAACAACTTTAGGAAGTCAGCTGAAACTGTCTCATATCTGCAACGACAAGAAGGCATAATCCATATCTTTCTGTGATTAAGAGTTGATGTTGAATAAGAAGAATTCCCATAGATAACTCTAATGTTAAATCACATATTTCACTTTTGCCCACTGAGTTAAGGCTTATCTCACCATTTAAAGATCTTTTATTCATTTGTTTGATTATTTTCTTCATTATGTATTCCTTACTAATGCTTCATTTATTCAGTTATTGGCAGGCATTTAGCAATAAATGAATGTCCTCATTTATCAGTAAGAAGTTGTCTGTGTGTGTTCTTCAAGCAGAAGACAGAGGTTCCTGTATTGGATAGAATTCCAATTCTTGGTTATGAGACTGATTCATTTAATGATATTTAATTTCCTCCTAAGGGAGGTGGTGCCCTATGTTAACGAGTAAAAACTCAAATGCTAAAAGTTAGGGGTGTGTGTCCGATTACAAATACATTATTCGGCAAAGCACAAATAGTGGGTTTTTTCACAAATATTTGTTTCATAGAAATATCTTAAAAATTATTTGTTTTTGGGAAGAAAAAGCATGTTGTTAAATGTTAAATACCAGCGCACAGGTCAGTTACATCACTATCTCAGTCTTTCTCCTCTGCTCCACTGTTACATCTATCAGCAGGTCTCAACGAGGGGAGTCACATCCACCTGCTACATGACGCACATTTCCTAATTTGGACATCACTCCCGGAGTTGGGGGTGTTCCCAAGAGATAAAGCTGAACTACTGACACAAATGAAGTGCTCCCATGGGAACACTTCATGAACACTTATTGTAACACTTTAATTTTCTAAAATTAAAAGCGTGATAAAAACAAAAACAGAAACAAATACAGATACAAATACAAATACTGGGCCTTCTGCACATCCCTACTAAAAGTAGTTATAGTCCTTCAACAGTATATAAAACCTGCGTAGACTTGCACAATAAATGTTTAATATGGTATGTACGTACTGTTGTACAATGTGTTTATTACACTGTGTACATTTAGTACAGCAGATGTTTTGTGCTCTGTAGTGACTCAGGAGGTCAGCAAGTCCTGGTTGGTGGGCAGATCGGCCCCAATAATCTTATCTGCAGTCCTACATGATTTGATAATTACTCCTTTATACTAGTTTGGAATAGTTTTTTATAACTCTTATTTATAGTTTTCTTTATAACTCAATTGCTTTTAAGAATGTTTTTGTTGGTTGACTAATTTTTATTCAACTAATTGTTTTACTCTCCGAGTAAGAAAACAAATTGTCCAACAGCTTTTATTTCCCATTATTGATGACGGTGATATCAGAACACCTCTGAATCCCATCTTCAGGCTTTACTGTAGTTTACAATAATATTTGTAGATTTGTCCTGAGGTGTCCTTACCACACGCATCATTGTTTGATGTATGACACACTGAACTGGTTACCACTTTGCTCTAGGAGACATTTTCATTGGTTGCTCTTTGTTTTCAAATGTATTTACTTTAACTATTATTCATCATATTCACTCAGACACACTCAACATCCTCTTTTTCATTGTGCTTAGAATCTTTAAAGAAATTGGGAGACATGTTTTTTAAGTTTAGAGCACCATCAAGTTGGAAGTTACTTCTTTTCATGACTTTAAGACTTCTTTGCTTGTTTGCCTTAAATCTACTTGTTCTTGTCTTTGATTGTATGTACCTTCATTTTTGTTCATACGTAGACTCTATACTTTGACATAATGTTATTTGATCTATTCATTTATTTTATTTCTCGTTCATTCTTTGTATAAATGATTCGTGTAACAGATATAGCAGGTGGGGTTTGAGATGGTGCGAGAGCCCTTATGTGTACGTCCATGTTGATATTATGTTGATTGTTTTGTGTTATTGTATTGTTTAATTTATCATCATTATTATTACTAATGTATTTTGTGTTGTTTAAATGTTGTAACTTTTATTTTCTGTGCCTAAGGACATCCTCGAAAACGAGATGGTGCATCTCAACAAGCTTATCCTCTATTTCAATTTTGAAATGAAAATATATATGTTGCTTTGTGTATTCTGGTTGTGTCATTTTTAAAATTTATTAATTTCTCGCTTGAGAAGGTCTTGAGCTGAATAAGATTACCTGATTAAATAATGTTGCCTAATACAGAATAACAACATGTACATGTTTCTTTTTCAGAAGAAAGACACATAGCTGTTGGAATATATGCAAATATGCATAATCTTGAGTATATATACACAACAGTGAGCTGAATTTTGACACCTGCCGGCTATAATAGAAGATCAGAGGTGAGGTGATGTGAGACTGACTGACAGGCCGACATGCTTCCCTTTCAGCTTTCTGTCTCTCTCTAATCCCTCTGTCGCTGCAATGAAATGATGAAATCCCTCAAGAGTTACATTAAAGTGGAGGAAAGGGAGAAATGACCTCATTAGAGCTAGCGGTAACATCAACAACAGCATGGAGTGTGATCCTCGGCGAGCCCTGCAGTCACACTGTGCCATCCCTGCACAGCCCAGAAATTACAGCAGCTGAAAATGTAAGCGTGATGAAATTGAAACACATGCTGCAAATGATGAAACTCATTTGACGTGGGCTGGGGGGAACAAGGTGCTGAGGGTTGGGATGGGGTTTTTTTTGTTTCCTTGATTGTTTGAAAGTACCTTCACTGTGTTCGTGTTTCTGTCAAAATGCTGAGTGCGAAGTGGTATAATGCAAGAAGATCAAAAACAATACAGGGAATCAAAAGAAGTGAATGCAAGAGAAAGGGAGATTATAGAGTTGAAGCAATGAAGTACTCAACACCTGAGATAAAACAAAATATATTAATGTGACTACGATTGGTACTGATCTACATCCTTTTTAAACTATAAAAAGCACACATCCAAATATGTCGTATTTTAGTCTCTGTGCCGTCTGCACTGGAATTAGAACGATATAATGGTTTTCCCTTTCATTTCAATCATTATAGTCCATCACAGTCCAGGCCTCATCAAAGACTTCAAACACAGACATAATCACATCAGTCAGGAATGTAACACCACAGAGGATGATCCAAGCAAAGCTGACTCCACTGATGAACACACCTTCAAACAGAGAAGAAGAGCTGTCTCACCAATGTTGAGTTTTTTGAATGACTGCTTGGAGCATAAAATTTGGCCACACCTTCAGAGGGGAAGGACATTTCTAACCTGGTTCCCCACTGACAATAAGGAGAAGGAATATTCAGGTTTACTACAAATTAGGTCTATCATTCATATCAGATATGATGACATTGTCCTGACAAGTTACATGCTGAGATCTGGAAATACTACAGTATCACTAAAAAGAAGAAACAAGAGCAGTGAGAACAGATGGGAAACAAGCCAACAGTTTACCCAGGTCATCTAGGTCATCTGGGTAGGTAAAACTGAAAGTGAGTCACTCATTACACAACTACAGTAGGCATGATTGGTCAAAGTTGAAACAGGAAGTAGGTCTGCAAACTGTGATGGATGTTTACGGACAGTTGGGGTAAAAATGTTATTTTTTTACCGTATTTGGTCTCCAAACTGCCTGACTGCTCATGTTTCTTGACCTGTCGGATGTCACTGTAGCTGTGTAACCTGGTTCTCAGATCTCAGTAATGAAATTGTTGGGTATAGTGTTATTATTACTGATTGGTAGGTTAGAAACCTATGCAAATAAGGCAAAAGTTGTAAAAATAAAAAAAGAAAAACAAAGAAAAGAAATGCAATTTCCCTTTGAGTAAAGGCCCAGATACAGTAGGTGCTACCAGTAGAGGTCACATACAGACACAAATTATATTTAGTCTGATTAGTTCAGGTATGGTATGGTCCCATTGTACTGTGTTAATATGCCTAATACTCTAGTGAATCCCAGTCATTGACTCTTTATGTGGTGTTTCATCACAGTAGAAAAATGTTTTGTTGTCTCCTGCCAGGGTTGGTTTTTGGGGCAGTGTGTGAAGTCTGTTAAGTGCAGGAAAAACAACTTATTGTTTTATGTTACGTATTACTGCTGCCATAGTTGGTGTTCTTTCCCTGTATCAGTCAACCACAGGTCAACCACATTTTAGATTGGGTGTAATTATCCTCAAGTCTGTCCAGTTGGGGTCTTTGATTCTCTTACAGATATGGATAAACCACATGTAGCTGTTGCTGCTGCACTACATGTGTGCAAGCATGTGGCACTCTAAACCTAACCCAACTCACTAACGCTGTTGATCATTTTGTTTGATATCATCACCTACTGCAACTGCCAATTGATGAAGGATGAAAATGAAACTGACCCTAAATCAGCTGCAATCAGCAGCTGCTGCTTGTTGATGCAAAATACGAAGCCTCAGCTGGTCACAGTAGAGCAGTAGTCACAGTTTAATCGATGATCAGTGATTTAGAATTGTGACTTCATTGACTCTATGTTTTAAGTGTGCTGTGTTTATATATATTCTTGGTGGACATGGTGTATGTAATTTACCATCTATTGTCAACCAGCACAAACGGAAATGATTTACAAAGAACATATTTCAGCCATCAATGCTGATAACAATCCATCTTGACTGGGAAATGGCTCCAGTGCCTGCTGTCTCGGAGATATTCTCAGCCTGTGATTTTCACTTCTGGCTGACAGAGCGCACAGCCAGCAGGCTCCCACTGATTTGCTAAATAAATATAAAAGACACTTGTTTTAATTACTTTTCCCAATTAAGCGTTTTCTCCTGGCGAGCCACAGCAGCCACGCTGAGAGGAAGAGAGGAGGCAAAGTGAGAGCGGGTCATAGAGTTGACAGTCTCATTGGTTCAAACAGAGAGACCTGCTGTGCCAAGACAGGCAGTCGTACAGATATACAACTGCTGTGCTGCTGCAGTGTTAACTAGGACAGAATCCCCAAACATGTTCCCCAACAACAAAAACACAGCATACAAGCTGGAGCCTCCATTTTCATCAGCTATGAACTATGACACATTCACACACATAAAAACAAGTCCTGAATTTAAAGATGATCATTTATAGTCTGCATTTTGCTTTCACAAATTCCCTCTCTTTAAAGTCAATATGACGCATTTAACTATAAGGGGAGTGTGTATGTGTGTGTGTGTGTGTGTGTGTGCATACGCAGAAGAACGAACCACAACTGCATATAATGTATACAGCATTAATCATGTAAAGATAACTTGGCTTCTGTAGCCATGACCATGAGAGTATCAGGTCAAAGAATCATCATGGGCACTTCAATTATATTCTGTACAGGACCAATGACAGACAAGTACACACTGCAAACATTCACGCAACGTCTTTCTCCCTCGAGAGAGGAAGAGGAGGAGGAATAGTTACTGAGGAAGGGTGGAGGGACAGACATTTCCTTCACTTTGAACAAAATAAATACTAGGTGTAGGAAATGTGAATGTGGACATTTCTTACTTACTAATATGACATTCTGACACAGGCTTAAAACAATCAGTTTTATTTTAATATTATTGTGTTTAAAATACCAAATCTGCTATTTTCATGTTTGGTATTCAAATATATATTTGACCATTCAAATGAATACAAACTCCAAATGCCTCTGAATGCAGGTTTTTGTTTTGTCAGGATGGGAACACCTGTTTTGAATGCAGTTCAAACAACAACAAAACTCAAAGCCAAAGAAACATATGGCATAAAAATATTCATGCATTATTTTGTTGAATCTTCTTCAAATGTTGATCAGCTCAATATGTGCTAAATGATTAATGATAAAACAACCACATTTTTCTACTATGGATGTAAAGGATAGTATAAAAGAAAGAGCAGTGACAGCAGTGCAGTGCTGGCAGGTTGGAATCTGGACTGACACATGTTGATGTAACTGCTCCTGAGCGTCCTGCCCTCTGCCACAATGCCCCCTGTCCACTGGAATGGCACATTCTTATTTCACTAAACTGACAACGCTTTCCTTAGTGCACACCCATTTTAATGCTGACACAACACGCCATGAATGTTTCCCAACCCCCGGTCTGTCTGTCTGTCTGTCACACAGTAAGGTGACACTTGAACACAAGTCAGTACATATTATTAGCCAGTTGAGGAGGAGGGGGTGGTGTGTAGCTTCAGGAAAATATTTCTTTGTCTGTTCACTTCACTGTGCTTTCTTGGAATGAAACCCTTAAGCTCTGCTGAACCCACCAATGGACCCATCTTTACATTATCATCTTGTGCAGAAAAGCACCGTTTAGTGTGGAAATTCCATGAAGATCCCAAATACTGTATGTCAGACTGAATTTTGGGGAAAAATGTGTACAATGATGCACAACATATGTAGACTATTTCAATTGAGTGGAATGGAACAGCCATTAAAAAAAAAAGTATAGACACGTAAGGTGAGAACCTGTGTGTCTATCACACGGTGCAGCCTCCATAATCAGCACTAGCATGCTGTCTATTATATTAATAAGATAAATACTGAAGACATAAATCTTTAGAAACAGCTCATAAATATACAGTAAAAGTCAAAAGTTTGGACTCACTTTCCCAAAGTATACAGTATACAGTAACTCATTTGTTTGGGACTATTTCACTTCAGTGGTGGATTAATCCGCATTTGGTGCTCTAATGAGTATTTCGGGCAGCAGGACGGTCTGCAACGATGTGACTCTTTGATGTGATAGGATATAGAAGATTTTAGAAACACACACTTGTTCAATTCATTGTTGGTTTGACAATAAGAAGAATATAGAATATCACCAGATTTATTCCATAGGACGTATTTAACATTTACAGAGAGAAACAGCAGACTTTCTTATAAATAGACATGTTAAGATCACTTCCCTGCAGTGAATGTGAGTGTATCAGGTCACAGAATCGTCACAGGTACTTAAATTTTTTCCCTGATTGACCAATGACAGACAAGTACACACTGCAAACATTCTTGCATTGCATTTTTCTTTCTCAAGAGAGAGGGAGAGGAGAAGGACGACAGACATTTCCTCTCTAGCTTTAAAAATTCAGGGAATGCTTTGGATTCAGGCCACAAAATGACAGCAGGCATTTAAATCTGGGCCAGCAGTCTGTGCAATGCCTCAGTATGCTCCCAGCCTGCACCCAGCAGGCCACATACAACCACCAGGCTAATCAAAAGCAACTTGAAACCTGACTGAAACCTTGAATTAACCAGGAGATACAGCAGTCACAGCAACATGCCAGCTTCATGCAAAACTATCAGTGAGGCTGGAGCCCTTTACCTCCTCAAGACCTGAATCATTGCCTTAACAGTCAATCACTGCCTCAGAAAAATGCAACACAGCTGCAAAAATTCCTAAAGAGTGGGTGTCTGGAGGTGGGCAGACTGGAGAGGCGAGGAGGGAGTATGGAGGGAAGAGAGGAAATAACTGCTGATCCTGGTGGAGGTGTCGCAGGCCTGAACCAATAAAACATTTAACAAACTGACTACCTATTTATTTAATTCCTCCCACTTCCTACATGCTCGACGAGGGGCGCGACTAAACAGCTGACAAAATCTCCATTTCCTGACAAATGACTCCTGACACAGCAGGGAACCACTCTGATAACTTTCCTGGAAACATCACGGATGTTTTTTAATAAGATCATCTCCATATGCTGTGTTTCTATGAGGGCCTTGCCAAACAGTCCGACATTTGAAAGTCAGATAAGAGGAGGATTTTTTCAAGCACACACATACACACACTCACTTTAAGCCAGCAATGCTAACCCACACTACATTAACAAGTCCAATGTGTGAAGGTGAGGTATGAAACGGTTGGTTGGTTGAGCTGGCCTGTCGTGAGCAGAAGATGGAACGTTCTCCCCTCCTCTATTAATCTGGTTAAATCTCCTTTGCTTGACAGGTTTGTTGATCTTTAAACCTGTAATGTGGCTGTGAGCACATCACATATCCATAATTTATAAGACATACTGAGGCCCACATACACAAGCATAGCTGAGCTGCTAGCAAAGCCATGAGGACACATCAGGGCTTCTTGACAGAACAGGGACATGAATCCGTGAAGCCAAACACATTTACACATGCTGACATGTCTGTGATTTGTGGTCAGCCAGTTGGAATATGAATCCCTTAAGAATCCAGAGTATTGACCGTAACAATGAAACTGAAATTTTTCTGTGCATAACTATCTTTCTTATTCAGAATCTTCTCAGACACTTAGTTTAACACCCATGTAGGGAATGATTCTTGGAAGCGTAATAATTTAATCTCATTCGGTCCTCAGAGGAGACGGTGTATTAGTGTGTAATAGCTTCAATGAGACAACGTTCACTTAACCCTCATCCTACCAACATAGAATAACTACTGTAAGAAACAACCTTCTCAAAACATTATTAGTTATTAGAGATATTATTTTAAAAAAAACAAACATATTATTTTAGGAATGTTATACTTAATTTGTATATTGTGTAAGATGAAACTATATACTTTTCATTAATACAAATTGCAGCTTTTATCCGAAGTACAATCTTTCAAAAATCCTTCAAAATGACTGACCGATAGTGTGTGATACTTTAAATTAGGACCCATGGCAAACATGAACTCAATAAATAGTTCCATCTATTAAAACTGCATAGGCAGAATTGGGTGCTTTTGACTGGGGTCCCCCAGGACCCTAATACATTGTTATTTTTAAAAAGCACTAATTAAAACAGAAACAGAACAATGATGTGAAGTCATTAGGAACAAATTGATTGACAAAGTCGTGAAAAGTTGGAATGATAATAAGAAATGAAGCACCTATGAGATAAGTATACCCCTGGGGTCTGCAGGTACCCCAGTCTGTAGGATGAAGCTTAAACACAGGGTGATGCCTGTTTTCAGTCGGTTTTTAAGAACAACAGAGCACTACTGGATGTCATTAAACAGAGCTAACCTGTTCTACAATCTTCACTACAGGAGCTTTGCCAATTACAATTATCTGCTAAAAGCAAGCAGGACATACTGTAGTTACAGGAAGACATTATGTCAGTATTGAGATATGTGCCCTCAAGAAGTAGACTTCATGGGTACTCAGCCTCCTGTGACTATTATTTAAGTGGTCAGCCAATAACACGGCCCATCAAACTGTCAATCTAAATGACACGATTCACAGAAATCACAGGGCAACATGTCCAAACGACACTACCTGTCAGGTGGTGAGAAGAGCGTGTTGTCACGGTAAGTAGAAATGTTTCTAATCATGGCCACATTAACCTGTTAGGGGGCCCCAGGCCAAAAAAAATTACCATTGGGCCCCTATTGATCCAACCTGCCACCCTCTGTGTATTGTGAATGTACATATGTGAGCACAATATGAAGTGAAATATTATGTTTTTTTCTGGAGCTTTCAACCACATCATCATTGAGATGATCAGTGCTCATCACATGGCCTAAGGCTGGTGTTCAAGACAGGTTTTGGCACTGATGTGAACGGTCCCCTTGATCTTTCTCCAGCTGTCTACTGACTTCATAATAACTGAGCAAACTACATTTGCTGGTGAATGATATTATATGTGATTGAAATTCCAGAAAAGGATCCTGAATTAAAGGACAGGTTCACAATTTTTCAAGTCTGTCTTAATACAACAGTCTCCCCCCCGGGCTTCTCAAAGTCCAGACCTCGGTCCGCATCCGGACCAAATGGCAAGTCAGTCCGGACCCAGTCCATATCTTGTGTTATGAATACACTAATGTTTTCTATTTTGAAATAAATTTTCTATTGATCAATAAATTGTGAGGTGAAATATACAGTGTAGCTGGAGATCATTCACAGTGATCCTGTCCCCAGATCATTGACATTGTTGTCTTGGCAACGTCAACTGCTGGAGAGAGTGTTGTGTGTTGTTGCTGCTGAGTTCATGCATTAACGTTACACCAGAGAATTTGCTATCAGTTCCTAAATTGCAGATACAGAATGTGTCTTGTTTTCTCTAGTACATAATTTCTACAACTAGTGTGACTGTGACATATGTCAGCCCATGGACATCTGACCTTGAATAGAAATCAGATGACCTTTGAGTAATAGGATAGAGAACCCCTTGTCTAGAGAGGTTTTCCTCACTGTAATCATTCCTCCTGTTCATACTGGCTATTAAAAGATCCCCTTCAAATGTGCTTTCAATGTAAGTGATGGAGGCCAAAATCCACATATATCATATCATAGATATCTGTCACATTTACAGTCTTTTTAGCATCAAGTTCCCTCTTTGTGTTTCCTCAGACAGTGTTTCCCTGTTGAGCTGTGGTGGAAGTATAGTAACAAAAAGAGGGACTTTGGCACTAAAAAGACTGTAACGTTGAAACAACCCTAACCCTACTTGATTTGACTCATTTGGTCTAAGAGCTGAAGCTTCATATTAGCTTCAGTGTTCATTTGGGCACCTGACTATTGTTTTAAGACACACTTGTAAATTGTAAACCCATCATTTAAAATAATCTTGCCAAAATACTGTTCCCACAGTCAGAATGAACTTTCATGCTTAAAATATAAAGGCCTTAAAAGTAGATTTTGATGATTTGACATAGCGTCCCTTCCAAAAAAATTTTTACCAGACACACAAAAAAAGGATCTTGCACTGTTTATATACTTGCTTAGATATTTAATTCATTTTTTCATATTTATTCAAGTTTGTTGGTATTATTTAGTTAACTGTTCAATTATATTTTCAATATATTTTGTTTATCAACATAAAGGTCATGCTGCATCAAATCCTCCATGCTGCCAGAATAAATTCAGGTGAATAATTTATTTATTGGTTTAAAAGTAGTCAAATATGTACTGAGTCTAAAAAATACACTGTTCTATAAAATCACAAACATGTAATAGGGATGCCAATATATCCGATATGCCGACATTTCCCAAATCATTGTGGCCGATTGCTGATGCCGATACCGATATATGCACATATTTTTTTCCACCTGGCTGAGGAGACTATTATGCAAGCAATCATAGATTGTATTAAGTATGATCAGAAAAGACAATACACAAAGAAGGAACTGGAGGTTGAAAGACTGGAGTTCAGAAGCTCAGCATTAAAACTTTACTGCTCAACCCACTTGGCAGGTTTATTAAAGAGTTCTTTGAGTTCATTAGACAGACAGGATTAATGGGTAGGATTTAATCTCTGGTCCACATGCCAAAGCAGAGGGTGGCACCTAATACACTGGTTGCAAACTGCCAATATAAACCAAAAAGAAGAAGAAGAGGAGTGGTACATCCTGTCAGCCCAAGTGTTTCCTATCTGAGCAGCCAAACATAGCAGTTCCTCCACGGACTGTTTCACCCTGATGGTTCTGGTGCTTCCTTCACAGGCTCCACTTCACTCAGCTGCCTGACAGACCTGCTGCTTCTTCCCACTTTAACCTGAATAACACAACGGGGCAAACTGGGAGCAATATCTCACTCTCAAACTGTGATTATATCACAGCCAAGAGGTGATGTTTGGGTGGGCGATGTTTTGATGCGCAGCAGAGGGCTGACAACCCCCTTCATTGTTATATAATCACAATATACCACCACCAAGAGTGAGATACTGCTTTTGTAAACTGCTTGCCAAATATTACAAATCGACACAACCCAATAAAAACTGTTTTATTAAATAACAATTACTGCTGCATCATTCATAGGAAGGAACAGACAGAGAGCTCAAACACAACAAGAGAGTTTCCTCACAAATGACTATTTGAGATGTTAGAGCTTGAGATGAAAGTAGACACAGGCTGCCATGCCATGCAAGAAGAAATAAGACATAACTCAAGCTTCTATTATGCTTAGAGCTGTATCTGCATCTGCAATATATGCAGGGAGGGGGATGCCACTAAGGTTCCTGCATACTCTCCTGCACCAGTCCCAAATTGAATCTCTGTGGAGGTCACCATAGAGGCCACACAAATCATGTGATTTAGCAAAAATGCTACACTGGAATTGATGGGAAAATGTTTTTGTCCATCATAGTTGTTCTGACAAAAAACCCTAATGCACAACATGTCTACCGGGTCTCAGAGACCTTGATGAAGACTTGGAGTCAGTATGTGTTGGCTGGCCTGATTGCAAGTGCTCAAAGAATAAATTTATAAGATTATATCACCTGAAGACAGAGTGCCTTAGTTTGTGTGAGTCTGTGTGAATATGTGGCTGCCGTGCCAGGCTATGCAACGCTGTTAATGTTCATCTTGGTGCCTGTAACATTACGTCTGATGATGTATAAAGCTTGTATGATTAAACTGTGGTGCATTCAAGCAAGTATAGTTGTAATGGCCTGACATGACATATGTGTTTCAGAACCTATAAAATATGATTGGTCTTGGACAGACTAGGCCCACCTGATTTCCTCTGTGCCCACCCTACGCTTCTGATGTTTTAGTAAGCCCTCATCTCTCTCTGAGTGGTGTACATGTAGATGAACGGGAGAGAAATCCATCATGACATATACAGTACATCAGAGATGTGACTATCACTCCTTCACTGTGTGTGTAATAAACATTTATTACATGTAGCAGATGAGATCTAAACCACCAAATTCATTGTCCTTCCTTAGAAGGGCTCTTAATGTGACACTTAATGTCACTGAAGCATTAAATGAAACACATCTGAAGAGCGCTACATTTATAAAAATGTACTTAAAAATCTACTCAATGAAACCCCGGCTGTCTGCAATACTGTGCAGTACACAAAATCAAAAATATGTAATCCTACATTCTGCCGACAGTACATTTGTAAATAATACATATAGCGCACACACACACACAAACACACACACACACACACACACACACTATTGTATTTTTTGTTAAGAGATCAGTCAAAATTCTACTTTTACATTGGATGGATTTTTTTTTCTTTTTGCAGCAGTAGCATAGAAGAGTCACTGAGAATTATGAACTTGACTGACTTTTTGAATTTTGAATGACCTCAGAATGAGCAAAAAAAAGAGTAAGAGTCTCAAAAGTTAAACCAATGGTTACACAAAAGGCACAGGCTAGACTGTATATTGGCATGTATGTACAGTATATCAGTGTATGAGCTACTGTACAGCAGGTACTTCCCCAGTGTGTGTGTGTGTGTGTGTGTGTGAAGGGTTAGAAAACCTTGCTGCTTCAAAAGGAGATAACAGATAGCAGCTGCAGGGCAGAGGCCTGTGGCAGATTGGTGGGGATTTTTATAGAGAACACAACCCATAAAACCAGCATGCCATTACCTTCACAGCCATGTAGATCTGAGATACACAAACATGTTAAAACACACAGTGAAGAAGTTAGGAGACAGGAGAAGCTGCTTGTCTGTCACAGAGGCAGTAAATCTCAGCAATCAAGACTGGAATGACACTGTGGTGTGAGAAGAGACTTTTATCATTTCAGGATCACATTAAATCATTGCAGTCTCTCCTTGGCAAGGTACAACAATTATCCTCCATTAAGCATTCCTATGTGTGTGTGTGTGTGTGTGTGTGTGTGTGCATGACTGAGTGTGACTTATTGGAACAAGAAGGGGGGCTAACCTGAAAACAGATAAATCAACACAGAAGTGGGGAGTCCATTTATGGGCATTATTATTTATTTAAAAGGAGACATTTAACAACACACACACACACACACACACACACACACACACACACACACACACACACACACATCAGTGTCATACTAGAGACTGAAATCCAGCGCCATGTGTCAGTGAACAGGGCACAACACATCACAGCTCTGAACCAGATGTTTAACTTGAACTCATAAAACATCCTGAACACTACGTTTGCTTCTCAGCTCCTCCCTCATAGGTACTTACACATTACTACACAATCTAGAGGTTTATATATGACTTCCTGAGAAAAACAATTTGTTTCACAATTCCTTACTTTTGGGTTACATCCTTAAACAACTGTTTGCATGCAGTAAATAATAAAATAATGACTGACAGAGCCTACAGCAGACTCCAGAATAAAACTAAGAGCTACTATATCTCACTGCATCTCTTTTATCTTGTGCTTAAAAAGCAAATTAAAGCTCCAGAGCAATAAGGCACCACTTATAAAGGGGTTATAAATAGTAACAAATGACTATATTAATGGTTAATACATCCTTTATAGATCAGTTATAAACCATTAATAAGAACCAGTTTGGGGCTACCAGGTGGTGGAAAATCATAATTTCTCTTTGGTAATGAAGCCGTTTTAAATGTTAGTGACCCATTAATAGATGCTCAGGGGTTTCTAATAAGCAATCAAGCATGCAGTTGTTCATGTTAATGAATGGATTGTTGTTCAGATACTCTGAAAAGCTTTCCCAGAAGTGGTTGAATTGTTCGAAACTGACAGGATTAATGTTTTTGATTTATGTTATGTTTTTTTATGTTTATATTAGGCTGCCACCTCTCGCTTGTTGCTGTGGTTGTATCTATGCTCTAAAGTAGGGTTGGGGATTGATATCACTTTATCTAATATGAATCTGGCTATTTTGCCATCAAGTTAGAAATGGACTTAAAATATCTATCGCAACCCAACATCACTCGCAAGTGTAGCGAGTAACTTGCTCATTAGCAAGCTTTTTGTAAAAAAGCAACCTATCACTTCTCACATTCACTTCATTTTAACTTTACTCAAACCCTCCTGCCCCACCATTGCATCACTTCATTATTGTCAGTGTTTGGTAAATCACTGTGGATCCTCATTTTCCTAAATTTGAAATTCTTCAACTTTCAACCCCTTCCTTTTTTCCGCAATCAGTCAATCCAGCGATGCCTGCTCTACTACAATGTCTTGAAAAACAAATTGCTTATGTCCCATAGAAAACAACAAGTGGTCAACTTATCTTTGTGCCATGTCACATTCAGTTAGGAGAAAAGTAAACCAAGGAGTAAACCAAGGTCAGAGCTACCTTCAGCTTCAACCTGTAGGATAACCTGGCTGCATTCAACTGTTTTGCACTCAGTGACATGTGACCTGGTCGGACAACAGAGAGGTCAAACAGAAGAAGTCATGCAGTCTAAATGAGGCACAGGAAGATTTACTACTGTTTTTTGTTGTTGGTGATGTTGAAGCTTTGAATTGTTTGGCCTCACTAGACTATTTGGGAAAGTATGTTCACTCAGTGTTCACTATCTCTAGAATGGGGTTGTGAGCACAGTGTTTAGCTATGCTAGGAGATAATAGCCAAAGCAATGACAATGCAATCTAAGTACTTAAACACTAAGGTCTCTTTAAGGGATCAAACACTGTGGGCTGCAGTGGTGGAACAAATCCAGAAACTTCATGTCGAGCATCGACAAAAGTGCACAATTAATTGAACAATGAGTAGAAACCCAAACTACATGTAACTGTAGTAACTTCAATTCTAATCATGCGTACTTCTTGGATCCTTTGAACCATCAGCTACTTCTTTTCACTGCTTTTATTTAAAGGAGTCACTCTGTTTTAGCTTGGCATGGCATATATTGTTATTTTCAGAATAAAATAAGCTACTCAGCTGAGAGATTTTAACAGATTTTGTCACAATTGTTTTTCATTTTTTCATGGGATTGGGCTCCCATCATGCTTTTGGTGATCCAGGTATTGTTTCAGCAGAGAAGTAGTGGATGCTTTCTCTCTGGACATTGGTGTGGTTCAACTGGGACCCAGCAGTAATTTTATGCCACAGGGTCGTTTGATGCCCTAGATGACCGAGAGTCTGCACAGACCTAATGTCAAATCATGATGATTATAAGGCCAGATCTGAAGTTATAGGGAGCATCTTTTTGTATAATTTTGAAGTGCATTTATGTCTATCTGAGACACTGCTATCACTGGAAAGAGCAGATTCCAGCAGTATGTGTATGACATATGTGTGCTGGACTTTAGTTGAGTTCAAAGGAATAATCTGACTGGACATTTGTGTAAGTTGTAGCTGTAACACATTTTGGTTTTAGTGAAATCCTTTATATCATCAGCTCCATCTGCTTTATTTTATAGTTTTCTCTCAGGTGAGGCACCAGGAGTTAGGGTTCCCATGAAGGGAAACTTAAATTAACAGTCTGACATTTTGGAAAGGTCTCTTGTTTTCCATCTCACCCAGAGTCAGATGAGCAATCTTTTTCATCTCTGTGTGTTCAGTACAGAGAGAGGTCCAGGATGTGTTTATCTTAGCTCAGCACAAAGACTGGAAGCAGCATCTAACGGCAGAACTCTGAACCTCTGGGTTGTTGTTTTAACTTGACCATGCCTTTTGAATGCTCTCCAGTCTATCATGCGAAACCAAAGACTTGAAGGTCTTACATAACTCTACACATGTACCTTGATTTGTCATGGTTACTACAGTCTCCAGTCACATGGACCTGTAGCCTGGGGACCATTTCTCCACAGCAGAAATAGAACAACAGACAAGATTAGGGGTTTTGTAATGTTTCCAATCCTGTTGTGCCAGTCGTCTGTCTCCAGGACATGAGAAAGTGTCTCATGGTCATTTTGGGGTTGCTTGGTTTGCTATGTTTGGTATTGTGTTACACTGAAGACACCAGGAGTCTAGGCATTTTTCATAAACATCATTAGAGACTGAGAACCCCCTGGGAAGACTGGAGAGGAAACATGAGAAGGCCACAGAAAACCCATGTTCTGACCCTGCTGTGCGCACGTGCTGGAGTAAAAACATACCACACATACACACATATGCACTTATCATTAATGTCACATGCTCAGTCAAAAACACATTTAAACATATATGTAGCAGACATGACAAGAAGGGGGCATGGGATTGATTCACTGAAAGATGTTTCATTCTAAGATCATTTGAAATATCTGAAGACTGATCACAAGATGTTTACATGCTGATGAGCAAGGAAATAAGACATTTTTCCTTGTTGAACAAGGACAATGTAGAAATGGTGCTCTGCTTTGAAAGCTCTGGTGCATTGGCAAAAACAAGTGAAGAGATATTAAGAGATTTTTTTTAGAATTGACACAATTAGTCAATTAATTGATTAGTTGATTGACTGTAAATTAATAGGCAATTATTTCCATTACTGATGAATCCTTTGAGTGACTTTTGTTACTGTTATTAGGAAATTGTGATCAGCATTTTTCGCGATATTCTTATATGTAATTAATCAATTAATCAAGTTTAATCAATGATGATAGTAATCATTAGTTGCACCCCTAGATTTTTTGGTCCGGGTATCATCGGATAATTCGTAATTCATTTGTGATTCAAAAACCAAAAAACGGTAAATCTGTTATTTGTTTCAAAATAAAAAACGTTTTTGGTGTCAGAATCAAATAACGAAAAACCAATCAAACCCGGCCTGTTTTTGGTTTTTGCCGATTCGTTTTATTGTAATTCCTTTTTGGATTGAATACTGCACAGGTCTGCGGACATTCAGCCAATTCGTTTTTGCATTTGAAACCAAAAACGGAAGTCACATGGTTTTTCCTTTTTTCCTTTTAAACCAAAAATGAAAAACGAAATCACGTGATCTATTCCTTTTTTGTTTCCCAACGAAAATCCAGAAAACCAAATTCAAAAGACCGTGCAATTTTGGTTTAGAAATCAAGTATTTCTATGTCTTGGTCATATTAGCATATATTTTCTGGAGTAATAGTAGGCCATTTTCCACATTTTCATCAAAGTATTAACCCACCTTATTGTATTCCTTAGTAATAGCAAAGGCTTTACAATAATATGACTCCATTACTGACATTTTTACCTGAAATAACCAGGTAACAGTTAACAGATTAACCTGTTATCCCATCACTACTGTGTTATTCCTGAGAACGTCTGCCTCATTATTGCCTTGAGATATTTTTACCTATTATCACCCTCTTGTTTTGCCCCATTGTTACTCTGTTTTAGCAATTACACATCAATATACACACCAGTTTTCTAAGATTCATCCATTCCAGATGGATGGAGTGTTTTTAGTCAAAAGGGAGAATAGATTGTTTTGTGTAGATGATAATATACAAAATACATTTGTCTCTATTGCCCAATTTAAAATAAAGTAACATCTTTGCCAGTCAAATTGTTTGTTATTAGCTAATTAGACATCATGTTCTTATGTCTTTATGTAACTCTACAATAAACACTTGTCATCTTAGAGGTGCACCAGCCTCTGATGTAAATGTGGAGTTACCAGATGAGATCTGGAGGGACTGTTTAGACCACAGAAGTGCAAATGAATACACTTTAAAGTTGTTGGGCTCCACTCTTCCAAAACTAAACTGAGTAAGATCTACTTATCAGTATCATGATCATGTGACATGTTAATTAGCTCAAAGATCATTCTCTCATTTACTGGTCCTGTCTTATGTTGTTATTATAGTTTCTTACAATGCAACCAGATCTATGCGTGCACACACACACACACACACACACAGAAACACACAAATGGATGCTAAAGTGCTGGAGATGTCTACTAAGAGAGGAGTACCAATGTAATGTCCTGCTGTCTTAAAACCATTTGAAGGTCAGCACATTTGCCACTCAGCGCACTGCATCCCACTCTCTGCTCATCAAAGGCTCTTTCACTCAGACTGGAGCTCTGTTAAAGTGCACTAGTTTGAGTGGATGTGATGGGGGCATAGGGCAGTATTTTAACGGTAATTTACCTCCATAGCAGTGTCAAAAGACTGAGAGAAGAGCAAGTTTGAGGAGCGAGTTGTTTGTAATTTCCATCTGAAATGTCAGATTTTTGAGTACTTCAACTGGGGATATGCCCTAATGCTTCCACACAGTTACACACAGCAGTCTGCAAGACTTGTTTGGTGTCTAATGATCTCAAAGACGGAAAAGGCAATACATTCTTCAACTGGATTTTAGCCATGCTACTTTGCCATCTCTAGTCATACCATCTGCAAGGAATAGTCACATGATGGCGATGCCTTGATTGGTTGGTTGATTGGTCTGTTGATCTACCACTTTGGTCTTACTTATACTTAAATATCTACTATTTACTATGAAATTCAGTACAGATATTCATGTTCCCCAGAGAATGAATCCGATGACTTTTCATCTAGCACCACCATATGCTAGACATGTTTGGCTCAGACTGAAATGTCTCCATCCAAATTGACATTCCTGTTCCCCTCAGGATGATTTATAATCGCTTTGGTGATCCATTGATTGTTCAGTACCGCCATGATCAGGTCAAAATTTGAATTTGTCCAATATGACCAAACACCTGCTAACTAATGACATTCCCATCAGCCTCAGCTGTTCTGTGTTTTAAACATGTCAGCAAAGGTTAGCATGCTAACACACTAATTTATACAGTGAACATGAGACACATTCACTGCTGAAGATCTGCATGTTAGCTTGATAACAACTACTTTTATTTCACCACAACTGCTAAGGATAAAAATCAATCTTTGGGGTTCAATGTTCATCCATTGTACTATTTGTTTTTCAGCCTCACAGCTGCTATTATGGCTGTAGTGTCTTGTGTCTTTACATTTAATCCTGGCTCATTCGGACATGTCATCACATTAATAGACTTTCAGTGTATGTAGGTCATTTGAGGAGTGTTACAGTCTCCACATTTTGGTGCCCTAGATGAGACATCCCTGATGGAATTATAATAATTATATGATACTTTATTACTTTATATCTAACTTTATTCAACTTCATTCACCTTCTGTCCTGTGTCATTTCACTGACATCACCTTTCAAGTAGTATCTTTACATGCACACTAGTCCCTGTCTGCATTAAGAAAATATAATGTGGTAGTTTTCTATTTACTAGTTTGTCCGATAGTATTTACTAAAATATCTATAGAGAGAGTGTGAATCTGTCAGAACATGATTTGGACACTCATTAACATCTGAATTAAAGATGTTGGCAGGAATGTTTGGGATCAGAACTCTGAGCTGGTAAATCAGCAGCAGTGAAATACTGATGTCACTGAATCCTCACACCACAGGGCCTAATGCATAATGCATCAGGCTGCATTAAGACCAAATCCAGCAATCCAACAATCCAGCACTACGACGCAGGGGGCCCCAGTGGTGGGGGCGTGTTGTTTGACGTACCGGTGAGACAATGAAACATGATCCAGGAAGTCGAGCTGGAGTTACAGATGAATGCATTGAAGCCAAAACACTGTGTGGCGGTTTGTAACACTCTGGAAAGTTTTCATGGTCATGGTCATGGTCGATCAAGTAAACAGCCAAATATGACATTCATGATACAAAGTAATCCACCAGGAATGTGCGATGTGTGATTGGCCACTGCAGCGTGACATCAAGTTGTGTTTCGGCAGAAGTTGATTCCTGTTCAACTTCTCGCTGGACGCCAGCTGCATTTTTTTGCTGAGCCCTATGCGGTCCCCACTCCTGCAGTGTAAATGCACGACAATAAAATGAATAGTGGATGCTGGATTTGGTGTGAATGCTGGCCGCATTCTGTCAGTCATTCTCCTGTAAACCCTGGGAGGGAGGCAAGAGAGGAAGGAAGCTCCACTGATGGGTTCATCATTCTCAAATGTTCCCTTTATCACAGATAATGAAGCCATCACAGCAGAATGGGAGAAGCACAGAGACAGACAGGAGAGATTCCTCACCTCTCTCTTTTGAAGCATTAGTCACTCTCCTTTTGCATCTCCATCTTCCTGTGAACCCTCATTAAGTGATTCAGTCAGTGCGATGGAAGAGAAAAAGCCTGCAGCCAGTGGCCATGCTGAGCCCAATGAATGACTAGTCATGACCGTTTAAATGCCACCTCCTCCTGCATGCATGTCCACTTATGAGGGCCACTGACTCACAGAGCAGCAGGATCAAGGCAGCTTGTTACATGATTTCCACTTCCACATAAACATGTCTAAAGGCATTAGAAATATCAGCGCGTACCCCAGATATGTATTCTTGCTTGGGTGGAACATCTTCCAAAATGATATTTGGATCATTGTGAGACAATTCTGGTTTATTACAGCTCAGATTTGAGCTCCCTATTAAGCATTTATAAACAGTAGGCTATATAAACAATGAATGGTTTTAACACTATAATGTAGTTATAAGCAAATATATAAATATATAATAATAAAACAGACTACAGTATATTTCTGTATGTCTTCTTTTTCTGCTTTCCTGTGGAGGGGTCATCCGTGGTGTGTTGCGCCTATTTTAGCCACATCTCTGCAAATGTGTGAGCAGGGAAGGAGGAAACCCCTGGTCCATTTACTGAATCATCGAGTAGCACATTATAGTGTGTTATAAACCATTTATTAACTGTTTATAGACTCTCTATAAATGCTATAGGGGGACTTCAGGTGTTAGCATTTTTGTTTTTTTTCTCCCATTATTTCTATGAGTATTGATAACATTACACTCATCAACGTAATTGCAACAATTTAGGAACACAGCAACATCTCTCCAACAAAGTCCAATGGGTCAAGAAACACCAGCAGTCAGATGTTCAGCATTGCCTCTGACTAAATGTGTTCAAACTGACAGAACTGGCGGTAATCGGGGGTGAAAGTGGATTTGAGATCAGGTCCTTGTCACTGCACAAGTGATTTCTGCTGTTCATGGTGTCAGGGGTCAAGGGTCAGGACAGGATCACAGTTTAGGGTGCCTGCAAAGATAGGAGCCGGCTCTGTGGGGGGATGTGAACCGCTCACATGTTACACCCGATAAAGCCCCGCACCAGCAGGTGAAAGAAGCAGGTGGTTGGTGACGTGTCTCAAAAGAGACATATGGCTGTCTACAACCTCCTCAGGTCTGAATCAGCAGAGACAAGACATAAGAGTACAGACAGAAAAAAACACATAAAACCCATTTCTGTAATGAATGAAAATGTGAATGAAATGTCATCGAGTAGCATCCCAGCTAGGATGCTGGGTTGTATTAAATATCAGATAAGTCCTGACTCACTAAACTGATATGGCCCTACATAGACATATAAATACACACACACACACACACACACACACACACACACACACACACACAGATTCTCTGCTGTACTTGAAAGTTCAAAGCAGTGACCAGTGGGGGTCCTCAAAGGCAGAGCACATGTTGACAGCCAGTTCACATCTCCGAGGTCCTTATAATTGATTTCCCTGCTGTAACTTTCACATTTGTCTGAGAGGCGTCACGTTAATGACTCTCACTCTCACAGACACACTTAGAGAGCTTAAGTGAGAGTCGAAAACAAAAACTGTTAGAAAATCACAGCAGAGGCTGTCAAAAGCATTCACTGTGAGTCTGAGAAGATCGGAGTAATACCCAGAAACACTGGGAAAGCCTGAGTCCTCAGAGCAAGACAGTAAGAGACATACAGAGCTAACAGACAGAAAGAAGGTCTTACAATCCAGAAAAACATCAAACAGCAAACTGCAGCACAAAAAATAAGAACCAGTCAAAGAACAAGATGTACATATGAGCACAGTCAAATACAAATTTACAACAAATGACAATGGAATGGAAATGATTTAACTCCCACCGATGAATATCATGTGCTGTGCATACTGACGGATCAGTACTGGCTGAAGCAAGCAAAAGAAAATAGGGGAAAAAAAGAATAAATGGACAAAACATATTCAGCAGTTTTACAACATGTACAATGCATTTAGAGCCACCTGGCAAATGCAAAAAACACAAGCCAGAAGCTCTACAAGTACAAATAAACAACACTTGTGTTTGTTTCACTGCAATATCAATTTATCTCCAAAAAATGACAGCACAGCAGTGTCATTTGAGAACACAGTCTGCACTGTACAGGTATATGTCAAACTCCCTCTGAGAGGCAGACAGGCCTCAGTTTTAGCTACACTGTACAACAGTGATATTTGAAGTAAAAGGGTGAAAGACAGGGTTGCAAATGTTGATGTGATATTAAAGTCATTCATCACATCCCGCAAGGAAAAACCAAGTTCAGCACAACAGCAGGGAGCGGGGAGTGACCATAGCAACTTTCCCCCTATGAGAAGTTATACTCAGAGCCTCCAGGTGGATGCTGGGTGGGGGTAGGCTTTTTGAAACACTATATGAAAAGCTGTTGTAGTAGCAGTAAGTACAACCAAAAGAGTGAGCAGAGGATAAATTTCAAGGATCAAAAGCGTGTGTTGGATATATGATGCAGTTAGAAGACTATGCCATGTGAGTGTAGCAGTGGACTTGCCTCAACAAGATCTAATATAGACTTTATTGGTGTAAAGTTCTTCTGTTTGCCTTGTATTTGCTGTGGGCTTTGTCTTCCACCACATGGCCAGCTCTATCATCTGTGTGTCTTGGATGCAAGTGAGGTCTGGTGGTGCTAGTGATCATATTCTATTCTTTCTTTGCATCAAAGGGCCCACTGGCACTCAGGATACCCTGATGAGAGATCCAGCTATGTGATCAATCAGTGCCAGTGGCCTCTTGTATGCATGGCTTGTGAAACTGCTAGGAGGCCCCCCTGTGAAAAAAGTGCCCCTAGTTGTTCTCTGTGTAACTCTGTAGTAATTTAATTCAACACAAATTATTTTTAGGACTATGTATAATGTAACACAGTATAACTGAAAGACTAAAGGTTGTGTTTTGACTCAGGTTGCCCTACAAGACGATGCCTCAATGCCTGCATGTTCACAAACAAATCTGCAACCAGTCAAATAACCACATACTGGCACATAATGAAGCTCAGGCCTTTGGAGCTTCTATGTATATAATAAAATAATCCAGTCTTACTTGTGTGCACTTGATCCTTGGAGGTTTTTTCTTATTTAGATGAACTGACCCTTTAATATATTGATAGAGAGTGGGAAACATCATAGAACTGGGGATGCTAAACACACCACATCTGCAAAATGTGTGATTCCAGACTGTGTCTGTGTTAGGCATGTGCAGAGAGTCCAGTATTTGTATTTGTATCTGTATTTGTTGAGGCAGCAAAATTATTTGTATTTGTATTCGAATAAAAGTGTAAAGAGGCTTAAAAATCCTGTTTTTGCTTTTATTACGCTTTTAATTTTAGAAAATTAAAGTGTTACAATAAGTGTTTATGAATAAACTACCTTATGAAGGAGGTCCCCAAACTGGGTCTCAAACTGGAGTCTCCCAGATCATAGATGACTGCGCTGACTACTGAGCTAAAACTTTACTCTTCACCTCATTGCAGACAGACCTCTAACTAACAAATATTTTTAAAAATATTTTTTGAAACAAATATTCATAAAAAACCCACTATTTGTGCTTTGCTGAATAATGTATTTGTATTCGGGCACACCCCTAGTCTGTGTATCCACAGTCCACACTAACATGATGGATTTGTCTTTTCACCCCCCAGTGCTCACAATGATATCTGTCTTACAACGCTAAACTGAGCAGCTATAAAGATACCTTACAGACAGACAGTTAGAGAATGAAAAAAATGAAAAAGCACATGAACAGACACAACTATAATCTTCAGTGAAGTGGCATGTAAAAGCAGAATGTGCTGAGACATTTGGCTGTGCTTCAATAAGCCCCGGAGCGACTAACGAGTATCTTTATGTTGTATGAGCTGTTCTGTGCCCTGCTGTCTGCTCTGATTCCCTCTGTCAGCTGTCACACGTCTACCTCTGTACTGTGAGGATGTGTGAAAACTTTACTGTTCATTGATCAGCAACACACACACACACACACACACACACAGAGGCAGTTGCATATTTTTACATTGATAGTTGCTTGAGTGAAATGCTGAAACTTGTTTGTGTCTGTTTCTGGGATTTAAAGATAAAACCCACCTCCCATATGCCTCATCTTTTATATTCCTTACATGGTACATTTGCTCTATCTCTCTGTTCCACATAGAGTGTGTGTGTGTCCATGTGGTTTAAATCACAGGCTGGTGTAATAACAAGCCACAAGAGTGCTCAGGCCCTTTTGTCTAAAACTGCTACTTGTCCTAAAAGAGGCAGTTCATCTTTGAATTGGTCCTTACCAATCAATCATGACAATCACTACCCAGAGACAACATGAGAGCTGTAAGAGTTAAAACACAACAGCAACATGAAAAATTACATTAAACATTTAAAAAAAAAAAAAACTGCTGTGCATACCACTCAAGTTGTTTCTCAAAAACAAGGCAATTTATTGCTCACAATAACAATTGTCTTGCTGTGCATACTGGAGAGACCATAATTGTGAGCCTGGTTCACTCAGCAGCTCTTCTTATTATGTGGAATGGAACACAATTTTAACAGAGACGGAGTGTGTATTGTGTGTGTTGTTAATGGCAAAATGACAATGTGTCTCACAGTTGAGAATAAATAACAGCATTTTCAGAGTATTGGGGAAATGGAGATGAGTTTCTTCCAACTTCTGTGGTAACTGCATAAATCACAAAACCTATTGCAAAGAAAACCAGTGCTCTTACATGTCTTCACAAGTCCATGTGTCTCTAGCCATAAACTCTAAATTCCACTTTCTGATGTAGTTTTACTCCTAGAGATGTAATATCAGTCTGTCAGCTGGGCCACCATTTGTTTTGCATTTAACAATTACTGCATGGATTGCCATGAAACTGAGTATGGACATGCATGTTATCCTCAGGATGAATTGTTACAATTTTGATGATTCTCTGACTTTTCATGTAGCATCCCAATCAGGTCAAAAAAACGACTATCATTCCTATCGCCGGCATGAGACTAGTTTTGGCGTTTCGCTTCTCTGGCTCTCTGCTATGGCTCTCTCCTTTTCACAGAAACAAAGAGAAAAAAATTCACATACATAATTTGCACACACTCATCCGCCCATCCAGATCACTCTCTTGGGCGAGTGTGTGTGACATGTAGTTTTCCCCACAACCCCAAATCAGTTTAGTTCAATCCAGTTTCACAAACATAAAAGAAAGACAACTCAAAAGACTGCTGCGGGTTTTACCGCTAATCCCCACAAAACAAACCAACGATGCTAGCAAAGCAACACAGTACTTAAAATAAGCACAGCAGAAACATCTGACAGGTTGGAAAACCATGTTTGACTATAGATATATATATATTCAAACATTACAGTTATGGCTGAAAACAACAACAGAAATAAACAAGTTTGCCAAGTTCACATATCTCCACAACTCAAATCAAGTGCCAATTGTCTACCCAGAAGTGACTGTTGTATTCATCAGAACTATAGTTTTAATGTAATATAGAGAATAATGTAATATAGAACTATTAAACATTAGAACTATAGTTCTAATGAATGGCAGAGTAATATTTTTAGTGATGAGACATTTTTCCTTTGAGCACAGCTAGATGTGCTTTCATGCTGATTTCATCACGTTCTAAATGTCTAGTTGACCAGTCAGATTGCTTGGTTGGAACTACCTGTTAACAATATATTTATAATTAATTAACTTTATAATTAACTTTATAATAACAGGGCTTCATTTAACTCTATTATATTAGTGCTTTATTTAACTCTATTATAACAATACTTATTTAAATCTATTATAACGGTACTTTATTTAACTTTATTATAACTACTTTATTTCACTTTATTGTAACAGTAGTTTACTTAGTAGCTTTGTGTTTCAGTAGTTTACAGTAGTTTAGAGGAGATTTCAAAATATATATTGTGTATCGCAATATAGTAATCTGAATTGTCAGGATCATCAGATAATGTGTTGATGGGTAAAATATTATTTCCTGCAGTATGTGGTGCTGATGATGACTCATTGGAAGTTGTGTATATATTTGATGAACTACATGTCATTTAAGCCTCACTTCCTGTTGCATGTATGCAATAATACATAAGAGAAATATTAATGCAGAAATACATTTACCAGAAGTATGTGGGAAATAACTGTAACTTCATGTGTCCACTATGTGGCGCTAGAGAACACCCACTAATTATCCGTCATATTGCTGTATATCATGTGTAGACCACACCATGTAAATTTCATGTCAATCAGATGATGTTTGTCACGTAAGGCTGATTTCCTGTTGTCAGTAGGTGGCGCTATGACTATGACTTATTATTGACATGTAGATGTGTTCAGGCCTGGACTCTAGTATGAGAAATTTGGGGCTGACTGGACGATGTAAAACCGAGTTACAACATCTTCCTGTTTAATGTCCCAAATATGTTTTGGGCAAAATTGTCCAGCATGCCACGTTAAGGGCGTTCCATGAAAACTAAACTAAACTAAACTATTATGTATAGACTGATGAGAGCAATGAACCCACCAAATTTCATGCAGATCAAAGAAACTTTGTTCCACCATGGCTCTGTGTTTGGGGGCGCTATGGAGCCCGCTGGCAATGCCCGGGCACAATCGCTACAGAAGTTTGCAATTTTCGCCTGTTCTGATGTGTCTGCCGATTTTTGTGAGTTTTTGAGCATCCTAGACTCCTCAAAAATGGCGTACTATAATAATAATAATAATAATAATAATAATCCCTTCAAAAACAATAGGTTCCTCGCACTTTCAGTGCCAGAGACTGTTGGGCACTTTAGACAGCTGCCACTCTGGTTGTCACTATTAGCTAAGACTGCAGTCTGCAGTGTAATTCCATAAACTTCACAGAAAGAATTACATCAAATAAATACCAAATAAAGGTTAAGCTTCAGTTGCACCTTTCTGCTTTTCTCCACAAGCAAGTGCCATCTCTTTTGCTCACCAATGTGTGCTTTCTTTTTCTCTTTCTCACTCTCTCTTTCCTGTCTCTCTCTTGTTCTGTCTTTCCTCTCACTGTTTCTCTCTCTCTTTTCAGGAAGTTGGTTACAGAATGCGTAAAAGTCTTTAATATTATATCAATTTCCACCCCTGATCCCTGATAGAGTCAGCAGTTCACCAAAGCAGGGCAGTGTCCAACCTAGGTCTAACAAATATGAGCAAACAAACAAACCCAATATACCAAATAAGCAATAATAAAGTATGTAAAGTTTTACTTTCTGGACAGAGGTAGAATACAATGTGGACAATTCTTTGTCTCCTTATGTAAAACTTAACCTGCTGATAGATTTTATTTACAACTCGAAGAAAATGTCATAATGATAGGTGAGAGGGTAACAGACAGGGCTGACAGACAGAAAGCAAAGACAGAGAAGACAGAGGAGAAAAAATGAAGGAGGAATCCAATAAAACCAGAAGAATTCCAATGAAAGACAATATGGTAGAGTGAAACAACAGAAAATGGAGGGTTTATGTGATAATTCAGCCAGTAAATGTCACGTAAATACCAAGACGTCAGAATCCAGCTAAGTTTGATTGCACTGTGCCTTTATCAGCCCCTAAAGCAGGCATCATGGTCAGAAATACACTTCACATGTATAGTACTGGTGTGAAATGTCAGTGGTGCGAAGGCAATCACACCTCATTAAACTCCTCTGGTCTAATCTTTCTTTCTTTGTTTCTTTCTCTGTGAGAAAGACAAAGAATCAGCAGAGAGCAGGCAAGGAAGACAAGAGCTAATTATATTGTGCTACATGAAATGTCATGTAAGCTGTAGGATCTCTACACAAGACCCTCGTTTTCTATAAATTACTGCTTGCATGCTACATTATATATTAAGACTAACCTTTACTGGAGTAATGTGAAAATAATGTCAACAATTGGGATGTGCAGAGGGCCCAGTATTTGTATTTGTATCTGTATTTGTTGAAGCAGCAAAATTATTTGTATTTGTATTTGAATAAAAGTGGAAAGAGGCTTTAAAATCCTGTTTTTGTTTTTATTACGCTTTTAATTTTAGAAAATTAAAATGTTACAATAAGTGTTCATGAATAAACTACCTTATGAAGGAGGTCCCCACACCAGACGACTGTGCTGACTACTGAGCTAAAACTTTACTCATTGTCTCATTGCAGACAGACCTCTACCTATTTATATACTTATAACACAGAGACAGCACAGCGTGTAACGTGTAGGGAAGAACTTCAAAGGCAATTCTTGCTTTGCACTTTTTATTTATTGCCTATTTTTTACAACCTAACTTTGTGGAAAGGAGAAGGGGAACAACAGGTTATGGAGTATGGAGTGTGTCAGTAGCTCAGCTTTATATCTGGGGAACACCCGCCACACCAGGACTGATGTCCATATGAGGAAATGTGCGTCATGTAGCAGGTGGATGTGACTCCCCTCGTTGAGACCTGCTGATAGATGTAACAGTGGAGCAGAGGACAGAGACTGAGATAGTGATGTAACTGCTGGTATTTGACATGTTTTTTTTTTCTTCCCGAAAACAAATAATTTTTTAAAATATTTGTATGAAACAAATATTTGTAAAAAAAACCCCAACCCACTATTTGTGCTTTGCCAAATAATGTATTTGTATTCGGGCACACCCCTAGTCAACAGCCAGGGCATTTACATGAAAAATGAAAAATCAGAGCTAGAGAAAGAGGTTCAGACCCTGGCTCCTTCCTCACCTCTAAAGAGCTGACCAATCACCGTATGAAGTGAGTGTGAAGGTCAGATCATCTTTTTTCCAAAAGTTACAGAAATGGTTGGACACAGAGCCTAATGTGACATTGCAAAGGTGTTGCCAGAGGGGGTTTCTGAGGCAATTGAACCATCTGACAAACACTTCTGAAGAAGCACACTGGCAGCTTGAGTGACAGGGTGAGGAGTTCAGACATCCAAAAGGAGTTTAGAGTTGAGCTGCTGCTGCTTTGCATCGAAATGAATCAGTTGAGGAGGTTCAGGCATCTGATTACAGTTAGGGTTACATGTGGATGTGGGGGGTAGTCCAGACATGTCCAACTGGAAGTAGATGCCAGGTCAGACCTAGAACATGCTGGAGGGATTATATATCCCATCTGACCTGAAGGCCTCAGGATATCTCTGGAGGAGTAGAAGATTTGGTTGGGCAAAAGTACATCTGGGCTACCTTTCTTGTCCCAGACCCAGATATACTGTAAGTGGTGGGAAATGCATGGATGGATGGGGGCACCATATGTTCATATGACTTTAAAAATCTGATGAAAATAGTGTGTATTGAAGTCTTTGCTTTTGTGTGCACACAGAAATCTTTGGTATTTTTGTAAGGTAGAGTGAAAATGTTCCCAAAAAAGCAGAGATTGAGAGCAGCAGCAGTTTCCTGTGATAGCTGTCAGATTCCACAGCAATGATACCAACACTCAGGTAACTCAGCTGACATAAATCACACACACGCACACACACTTCACACTTCATGAGGCTGTATGTATTCCACAGGCAAGTATGATAAGGCCTCCTCTGTGGCTGGTAAAAAAAAAACTCACATGAATAAGTCCATGTGTTATGTCACCAGCCATCACAACCTGCCACCTTCTTGGCAGATAAAGAGTAGAGGTGTCAGGTTCATCCAAGCATGAGTGTGTGTGTACTGTTTGTGTGTGCATAATCCTTCCACACTGTGATCTCACTGACCCACATAAAATCCTGGAAAGGAAAACCCGAGTTCAACACGTTTGCTCATTATGTGTAGGCTTAGTACCTTGTTGTGATTTATGTGCACTGTCTATGCCAGGGACAGCTACGGCTACACACAAACACATATACATACAAGCAAATACATGGATGCATGCACACACACACATATACTTAGTCAAGTCAGAGCTACACCCGGCTGGTGTTGCATAAAAGCCCCTTTTTGCACACTGTTTACCGTGCTGCCATTTTCTGATTGGATGTCCGTGGTCTTAAGCTGGAGTTTATACAAGTGCTCTGTACAGCTGCAAGGAACTGCAGCACCCCAACTCTACAGCTAAATCAGTCTGCTTTCCCTCTAAATAGACACTCTCACTCCAAGTTTTTCCTGTTTATTTTGACAGTTGAAGGCCTAAATCCCAAATCACTGCTGTGTCTAATCTTTTGAGGCTAAATGTTTTTAGTTTTTACTTATTTTCATTGAAAAATACCCAGATTTTTAAAAAGAGATTGATTTTTACTTGAGGTTCAAACTTGACCTCAGAAACAGCAGTTGACAAAACAGTCTTACCTCAAGGTCCATTTAGTAGCTGTTCTTCAGCTTTCAGTCAAGTCATACAATCTTCATCAGCAGATTTTGTTCTGTTATCATGGAATAGAAAATTTTCCATTTTTCCATCTTTTTCTTAGAAGTTGATTTTCATCTGCTGATGTGATATAATTCAACGCCACAGTTGCCAAGTCTGCTTATTATAAGCCACTTTGGATTCAGATTCAAAAAACTTTATTTATCCCAGAAGGGCAATTCGGTTTCACAGCCTACCCAGTTCACGTAAATAAAATAAATACAACTCGGTCTAGCAGCAGCATTCCAACATCAACATCAACATGTCAGTGACAACCAGTCAACGAATGGTACAACAGCAAGAGCAGCAGGTGACACACCTTCAGGTCACCACGTAAGGGCTGACGTGTGGAGTCAGGTGATAAGAACAAGTTTACACAGACTGCCCTACATTTAGCTTACTACTGTTGGCATTAGCAGCCTCATAGCAGAAGGAATGAAAGATCCTGAATAACAGTTAGTTTTCCTCAGGGCCGCATTGTAGCGCTGGCCTAAGGGCATTAAAGAGAATTCACCAGAAAGAACATGGTCAGATTGACTAATGATACCGTTTGCTTTCTGGACCACATGTTTCCTCCAGAGGGAGCACAGGTTTTTTTGCTGGACTCCAGTGATCTTGGAGCACACTTTAACAATGCTGTTTAGACTATTCTTGTCCTCCATTGAACCAGCATATGAAAGAAAATGTTAAAAGACTTTCAATAAAAGAAATGATAGAAGTTACATAAAATATTATAAATATTTGGGATTGTTTTTCTGTAAAGTCGCTTACAAATATTGGTAGATGCAGGTTGCGGTTTTTTGGGCTTGATTCTAAAGTGTAGTTGCTTATTCGGGCATGCTCCCTGTATATCTAACATACACCAGTACATGTGTGGTTCTGACAGCAGGCAGCAATATTTGACAACTTAGATGGAGCTCGGTCAAACTTTAATGTTAGACATACAGGGAGCATGCACTAACTGGTGAACCACTAGTTAATGCGTGTACCACGTAAAGTTAGTCCTTGCAGTAGCGGCCCTGGTTGGATTCCGACCCAACCCTTTACTGCATGTCATCCCCTCTCTCTAAATCCCATTCTTGCTGTCTCTGTCCATTATACCTGTCTAATAAAGCCAAAATGCTTTAAAAAATTATCTTTAAAAAAATCCCTAGCAGATGTTTTTGATATGTTGTTTAAACACATGATAGTTTTTGAAATGGTTGGGTCTTGAGGATATTTGTTTATTCTTGACTTTGTGTGCAAATTAATCTTCAACTCAAAGGTCCATCATTTTTCAGAGCTTTCAGCTGCATCTTATGGTTTTCATCAGTGAATGGAACATGGCTGGATAACAAATGGTCATTACCCCTGTCTCTGTTTAAGGATGGGAAAGCTTTGCATTCATATGAGTCGTTTTGGAAGACAACAAACTATTTATCTTGTCATTTGCTCAGTTGCGCTCTGGATTATCCTGAGTAACTACAACACTGATTCTGGAAAAAAAATGTTACTGTTTGGTTTTTCAAACAACAGTTTTTTTCCATTCCATTCACCTCTATTGTATTGGAGTGGCAGTATTACTCTTGAATATCTAAACAATTCTGCAAATAAAATCATCTGTATGGCTACCCATCACTAGAGGCGTGAGGGAAGTACATCTTTCCCTTTAAATATTAATGCTGTGTTAGCATTATTTTTCATGGGTTGTCAGTTTATTTCATTGTAATTTCTCATTTTAGAACAATATTCTATGCTTTCCATTTGCATGTTACCAGCAGAGAATTTCCATGCAGATTAGATGGGAATCTTGCATCAGTGATTCCTGGGGTTCACATCTATCTATTCCACTACCTGTCTCTGCGCCTCCAGCTGGGCTCAGCAGGGTTAAAGCTTTTCAGCCAGGCAGCAAACCTGTGAAGGCAATCTTCAGGTGCCTCTTCACTCTAAAGTAGGCCAGGCCAGCTCACACACACACACACACACACACAGGGACTGACTGGCTTGAACAGCAGTGGACGCCAGCATGGGTTCCGATTAGACTGCGTCAGGCTAGCTGTTTCCCTTTGTTTCAAGTCTTTCTGCTAAGCTAAGATAACAGGCTACTGGCTGTAGCTTCATACCTGACCAGTGATCAGTGAGCATTGTCCCTGACAAATAATAATTATAGCTCTGCCCATTTTACTCAAAAGAATTGCTAAGATCTCAATTGGACCAAAAATAGGTCCAGTGTAGTGAGAAACACAAGTAGGCACATGATCAGACATGTTGTCCACAAGCCATTAGTTTAACTAGATTAGCTGCGTCATTTGGAGGTAAAACTGAAAGTGAGTGCATCCAAAATGTCGCTAGTAATGCCTAATTACACAAGTGTGCACACATACAGTGAGTACAAGTGGTCGCAGTTGAAGCAGGAAGTTGTGATGGAACAACAGAGTTTGGGGAATAATTTGACTTGTTCACCTTTGTTTTCATTTCCAGATAAGTTTGTCTAACATGGAGGTTTGTTTCAAACCTGTCAGATCATCTGACTGCTTGTGTTTCTTGACCTGTTGATGTCACCGTGTTCCTGGATCTCAGTTATTACTTTAGTGAAGATTAAAGCCAAAATGGTTTGTTGATTAAACAATTAGTTGGATGACAGAAAATGAATCACCAACTATTTTTGATAATCAATTTTAGTCACTTTTAAGCCAAAGTTCCCAACATTTTGATATTTTATTGAGAAAACCATCAATAGATTAATCAACAAAATATAATCATCAGATAAATCAATGATGAAAGTAATTTACAGAAATTATAGTCGGAAAAACAAAAATAAAACTACACTGTACTGATCGATTGATTCAATGATTCTATCAGGAGAATTTCATATCCAGTCAAGCCTGGGAAGAGCTCCAACTCTCAGTCACCTCATATCATATCTCCTCCCACTGGGCAGCTGTATGTGCTATTACTGTACATGACCATCAGTCCTGTAAAACAGTAGAAAAGTTCCAGGGAGAGGGGATAAATACCTGTGTTACGCAGCTCTGTAAACTTGTCCACCACACCTGCTGTCCTTGATACGTGGACCAGCATCCAGATGTTCCTCAACGACCATTTCCCCTTCCAAACTGGTAATTATGCTCCTACAACTTTGCTCTCAGCCCAGTAAATATACACCACCTCTCCACGCACCAGTGCTCTGCCTCCCTGCCATCAGGCAACAGTCAGATTCTGAATACCTTCCACTGCATTGTTGTCATTTCACAGGTGTAATCCCCAATTCACTGACCTGTCGACACTCGTACTGCAGTTCAGACACACACACACACACACACACCACTCACATGAGTTTCAACGTGATCATAATAACATTATTCAGGGCTTAATCTCAGTCTTGACAAGCTGAGACATGCTGAAAAATATAAAGTAAAAAAAGAGTTAAATAAACAGCGCATGCCCTGGAAATAATTGTGTGTGTTCGTGTGAGTGCGTCTGTCAAAGGACTGTGTCAACACCAAATAATGGAACAATTATTGCTCTTACATCCAGTGCTGTATTTAATTACAGAAAACAACAGTGTTGTCTTTGAAACACTCTGACCTACACTGGTCTGACAGACAAGACAAAGTGTTTCTGAGAGTGAAACACCAACTTTTTTTTTTTTCCCAGAGAGGCAGTTTCTTTGTCTGTGACATGATGTGGTTGCCAAAGATAAGACCCACCGATAAGTCACATAGAGAGGCGAGAGCTCATCTTACAAGACCAACAAGACAGGACAAGCAATACACTCCTTCTCCTGCCCTTTAAATAACCACCCAGTTAATTAATAAGGCATATTTTGATAAATGAATATTGCATTGTGTACATTGATCCGCCGTTCCAGATTAGAAGCACAGAAAAAAAGACGACACCAGATCGATTTAGTGCTCCAAAGTATAAGGCACTTCTAAATGTGGAGTATGAGAGAGAGACAGGGGGAGACAGCTCAGTCCTCTCCTACCACATTAGCCCTATCTATTCTCATCTTTTCCCAGCTCAGTCCTTCTCTGACAGCGGCTGCTAATATTGACTCATTGCAACCCAACCTGCTTATTAGACTTTCATGAGGATGGATTGGAAGTTTTCACTGATTTTATTTTGCATTTGTACCCATCCTCCCATTTTTTTGCCATAATTTACTATTCCAATCCTCTTTTCCTATATCTACAACATGTTTATCGATGATTTTCCCTCACTTGCATTGCACAGACTGCAACAGGTGCAGAGTTAGTGACATACATGTTGCTCTCCTTCACATTCATTAAGATTACAGCACGAGTTAGACCAGTAGTCTGAAACTACTGGCCATTTACTGACTACAGAAATCATCCCCTGTTCATGTGGGAGGACTGCACTCAATAGTCTGTTAAAACCTGCAGTGAGAACTGCCTCACACTGCCTTAAGGATGTTAAGTTTTTTAATGGTAGGAACGATGATCAATGAAGAACTGAAAAAAGATGCACAATTGAACTGTAGACATCCAGACATCTGGAAAGCATGTCCACAATGACAATGCTAATATCCTGATGTTTAGCAAGTATAATGTTTACCTTTTCTTACGTTAGCAAAGTATCAGACAAACTGACCTGATGATGGTTCTAGAGGAAAAGTTCATCACCAAAGTTGCTACAATTCATCCTGAGGGGAACATGAATGTCTGTGCCAAATTTCATGGCAATTTATCCAGTAGATGATGAGATTATTTAGCTGGGTAGGTGAAAACTGTGACATGCTGGCATTGCATAAAAAGTGAGGAGATAACCGTAGTCTTTAGGATTTATCCGCTGGGGAGCAATATTATCATTTCACCCAAAACCAAAAATGTCAGTGCCAGAGGAAAAGTCATAGGACCATCAGAATCAGTCCTCTGGAAACCATTGATCTCTGTCCAATGTTTCACAGCAATTCACAGTTAAGGTATTATAGTCTTGATTGTTAGGTCTACTCATTGACTGACCAACCAACTAACATTACCATTATTAGAGCCACACCACTAGCATGCCTCAATACATAAAACATCTGTTAATGCACTCTGTATTGCTACAACATCCAGTCCACAACATCCCAGATGGTCCACATGGTGACGTAGTTGCATGGACATCAAACACTGTGACTATTCTCTGCTCTACCACCTGGATGTTACACAGCTAGTATGCTGTCCTACCCAACAATATACTGTTGTGTTATTGTACCGTATGCAAATCCAAACACTGACTGCATATTAGAGAGGCTGCTGTATATAAGTCTAAGATGTTTATATGTAAAGAAACTAAATATTGCCATTTTAACTTTGTTAGTCTATGTTTGACTAACCTGGAGATTTATTTACAACATGTCGGATCTTCTGACTGTTTGTGTTTTGTGACTCATTGGATTTTCTTGTATTGATGTCACCTGGGCTCGATTATCCATATATGGGATAGGGTGAGTGCCTGGGGCACCAGCCAGTGGGGGGTGGGCACCAAATGATTAAGACAAGACCTTTAAAGTATTTGTCATATATATTATTTACTGGAAGAGATGCAAATAGATACAAAATTAACTGTTGATACAATATATAAATATGTAAAAAGAAAAAGAATTGTGATTGGATGTAAGTGCCTGCCCCCCCCCCCCCCCCCCCCCCCAAAAAAAAATCAAAGTTGAGTCCACAACGATGCAGTGCCACCAATCTATCATATCAGGCAAATTAAAATTGTTCATAATGTACCTGCAATCGCAAGCTTTTTTGTTCGGAAAGAAGCAAGGACAGAGACATCCACTGATGTCCTGCCACCAGGAGGAGCAAGAGGCACTAGCAGCAAAGCTAAAATTTGTGCTAGCAGTAAAGCTAACGTCTGCTCAACCGATACAGCTCAGGCAGTCACAGCAGCTAATGTGAGCTAATGTCTGCTCAACCGATACAGCTCAGGCAGTCACAGCAGCTAATGTGAGCCAAGGCAGGAACCAGGTGCAGGAGCGAGGGGCAGTCAGCAGCTGAACTTGGAGACGGGAAGCAACGGTGGGAGTGGAGGCAACAGAGAGGATGATGGAGACGTCGATGGAAATATCACGTATAGGCTGGACGGTCAGCGGCAGCCGCCAGAGAATTTTGCAATCTCAACAAACCCTGAACTATGGGGAGCCATCACGGAGTGCATCAAGGAAGTGGCCATTTCTCTAGGTCCTGCAGCCTTACAGAATAGGGCACCCAAATACCCAGCTTCTGTGCGGGACATTGGTATTGGAGGAAAAACACTGTAACTTACCAATGATTTATTGCATTGTTTCCTCCCAAACAACAAGGTAGTGCCTAGAGAGTGGTTAATTTACTCACCATCAGAAGGTATGGTTTACTGCTTTACCTATAAACTGCTATCCTCACAACATAATGCTTTTACATCTGGGTTCTCTGACTGGAGACATCCAGAGTGAATCTTGGACCATGACAAGAGTGCAAACCCCTTCTCCTCCCGCCCAATAAAAACAACAACAAATTTGGTCTTTGCAAGCTGAAATGATGCCCATGTTTATTTGCATATAGAGCAGGGAAGTGAGATCCCGTCACAAGTGGTCACTCAAGACGCATTTGGAGACGCATGTTAGTGCCAGGTGTGAACAGGGCCTGTCACCGCAGATTTAACCCTCAATATGTCGTACAAGTTGACATTCATCTTTAGATTTGTCAGGGAGGGAGAGAAAGTGGTGGAGAGATTCATTGGTTTCGAGCCTATTCACAGCCACAATGGAGCAAGTCTTGCTGAATGTGTTATAAGAATGGCTCATGATCTGGAGTTAGATTTATCAAATTGCCAGGGACACAGTTATGACAACGACAGTAACATGGCTGGTAAACATAATAGCCTTCAGGCACATCTTAAAAAAAGCAAACCTATTTACTTAATTTCATCAGTGTAAACAGCACTGACAATAGCTGTAAAGATGTGAGCGATTTCTTTGACCTTCTTCAGTCATTGTATTCGTTTTGTGCCGCATCCCCTAACCTCTTTAATCAGATATTACAACAAGGATGTGAACATCAGCAGGACTCTAAAACCATAGATTTCAGCTACTGCAGAAAACACTGATCATTGAGGTCGAAATTAGCTTTAAGCTTGTTGAACCTCATTATTCTCTCCTGCCTAGATTGGCCTAGATTCTTAACGTTGTGGCTTTCCCATTCCTTATTAATAAGAGTCTTCCCTCCAGCAGACAATAATGGGTTCTCCCATAATGGACATGAAGGCAAAACTAGTCCCTTGATTGCACATTTATTTTGAATTATTTTTGCTATTTCACATGAAAAATTAATAATTGGGTTCTTAATGTTTGTATTGACCTTTGTACAATACCACGAAGAATAAAGAGATACTCGCTTTTACTCTCACCAACAATTTTTCTGTTCCAGCCACATCCAACTGCTGACCTCACACTGTTCGTGAACCGATTCTTGGTTTTTTATTCCCCCGAAGAAACTTTATAAAAAGCTTTTTAATTTCTTTTAACCAATAATCATGTAATTTAAGTGGAATTGAAGATATCATAAAAGACAGTCTAGGGAAAACATTAATTTTAATTATCTCTGCTCTACCTCATAAGGATAGCAAAAGTGTTCCTCATCTGGTAAAATCTTCTCTAATTGTTTTAATCAATTTAGGACCATTTATCTCAAATATCTTTTCAATGGGGGAGATGGTATTAATACCAAGATATTTCAGTCCCTCTTTCTTCAAAAACTATTTGAGTTATGGCAAGATGGGCTGGAAAAGTCATGCAGTTGAGCGGAGTCGCTTCGCTCTTGTTCCAATTAACTTTATATCCTCAAAGACTGCCAAACTCATTTATGAGCTTTAATAAGTGTGGCAATGAGTTTGCTGGATTTGAAAGAGTTAATAATATATCATCTGCATATAAATTTATTCTAAAATCATACCCATTTATACCACTTATTTGTTGGTTAGGTCTAATAGCACATGCCAGGAGTTCTAATGCCAAGATAAAAATTATTATTGAGACTGGACATCCTTGCCTTGTTGATCTAGTTAGCTCAAAGGGTGAGGACACAATTCTGTTTGTTTTTAACACAGGCAAGTGGTTTGTAATAAAGTGCCCTAATCCTCTGCATACATACAGGTCCAAAGCCATATTTTCCTAAAGTATGAAATAAATATGGCCATTCGATCCTGTTGAATGCTTTTTCAGCATCCAACGATAACATTACTGCTGGATGCTGAAGTGAAGCAGCTCTGTACATTATATGAAACCAATGAAGGAACCACTTTTTCAAGACGCATTGCAAGTATTTTAGCAAATAACTTGTAGTCATTGTTAAGCAAACTAAGAGGTCTGTAATTGTTCATTTGCATATGATCTTTCCCAGGTTTTGGTATTGTTGAAATTACAGCTATTCATATGCTGATAGGCATTGATTGAGACATTATAATATCATTATATAGCCAAGAGTCAAGACATCTTGAAAGCCTTTATAAAATTCAATACTAAATCCATCTTCACAAGCATACATTTGTGATGTGCTATTGTGTGTAGTTTTGTATTGCGTGTCTTGCATACTCTTTTTTTGTATAACTTTGTATGTTGTTTTTACTCTATACTGTTTGTTATTGTGTTGTGTCTTTGCTCTGACCTGCCAAGGAACTACAGATGTGAATTAGCTTGACACTATAATCTGGTTTGGTGCATCAAATAGTGACATTTATGTTTGAGCATCAGTATTTATCAGCACATGTTCTTCTTTGGCTTTGACATTGATGTATGTAGTGTTTAGTACCTGGTAGTGGTGTAAAGAAGCAGAGAGGGGACAGACAGTGTAGTAAAATGTCTGAACAGACAGCAAGGTTGTGATAGTGCTTTATGTTTGAAACAGGGTGTGTTTTTGGGAGAAGATGGAGAACCTTGCTGAGCTGCTGTATCTCTGGCTGTACAAAGCTCAACACAAAAAGCCTTTCACCAAATTTGTCTGATGTGTTTGAGGAGCAACAGAGCTGCTACAACACAGCCCTTCCTAGGGGAATAGTGTGTGTGTGTGTGTGTTGTTGTGCGTCTACTGCTTCTGACCACACTTAAGCATATCAGATACTGAATGCTGTTGCCCACAAATAACAGGAAGAGGAATTGTTTGAATCAAGATGAAATCTGTGCTCAGGAATGACAGTAACAGCTTATACACACCCATTACATACACTGTAATGAAAGAGCAGTTTGTCTTTTTCTGTTTTTCCATCATCACAGAACAGCGGACATTTCGGAGAGTCACAGTTTTAGCAGCCAGCAGCAATAAGCTTAGTGTCCTCTGGGACATATTCCAGGGTCCAGCCACCATTCATAGAGTGCATACTGCTAGAGGCAAACAATAGGCAGTGGATGAATGTGAGTGCATAGCAGGTAATCCTCAGAGTGATGCACAGTTCTTCAAAGCAAGAACAAACCTCAGATGCTGTTATCCAACAAAGCTGACGCACCTGAGCACTCTGAAGCTCTGTCAATATTCCTATGTATAGGTGTATGTACAACAGGTAAATATGTCAATGTATCCTGTGACTTAAAATAGCAACATTTGATGTGATGAGGTGTGATGTCACCCGTTGGTTTGCACTGATGCCATTTGAAGTCCAGAGTTGCTGGTTATGTTCAGTACCATCTTTTCTGTTGGGAGCCAGGTCCTTCAAAGAGGGAGTGCGTAGACATCGTGTCTACACTGAAAGCATCTCAGCCGCTTTTTTCAATTTTCCATCTCAAGTGCGTCTGACAGTACAGTATTTTTCCAAGTTAATCAATCCAGCAGTCTACACAGCCCACGGAACAGCTCACGTGTCAGGCATGCTATACGTGCATTAATGCAACCCAAAGCGTATTTTCAGGCTTCAAGTCTTCTTTCCCCTCTTTAACGCGTGTAACTACAGTCAACACAAAATGCTGAAACTTTCCAAATCAGAAGTTGACAAAGCAAAGCAACTTACTGTTTATTCTGATAAATCATAGAACTACCCATAGTGTTACTAACCTCACCACAGAAGCCTTGAAGCCTGAGTGTAGAACACTTAGTGAAGGATGGCAGGTCTGGAGGTGAGGAGGTGGAGGTCGGGAGAGGCTGCCACAGTGTTGATGATGTTTGATGAAGAGCTGCAGATGACCAGCACACCTCCAACAGGTAAACTACTTATTTTACTTTGCCTTCTTTGTAATGGAGTCATGGCTCGACGTGTCTACCCCGAAAACAATGGAAAAACGCCATAATGTTAGCAGAGCAGATGACCATATAAGAAATCTGTCATGAGCCGACATCAGCTCAGGCTGAAAGTAGAAAAAACTGTTGGAAACCAAGTGTTCAGAGCAGTCTGAAACTGTTACTTTTGCTCCCAGGGATTACTTCTCCATACGTTTTTACTTATTGTTTGACACATTGGGCACATTTAATACGAATATCTTACATATATGACTGAAAATAAGAAAAAAGCATAATAGGTGCCCTTTTGATCAGCTGATCCTACAGTAAATATAGCTGGGACCATCATCAGTCTTTATAAGTAACCTGCTAAATTGAAAAGATGCAGCAAAAGGTTGGTAGCCTTGATATTTCCTAAGTAAATCAACCTGAGGGTGAGTTCTGGGAGGACCAGTTTAATGCTGGAGAAATATCAGTGATGTGTGCTCCAGATGGGATTAAATCAGTGAGTGTAGTAAGTATTCAGATCAGCCATCCTTCCCTAGAGAAATAAATCCCATCTGAATGGAGCTTTAGGCTTATGAGTATATATTTTTTTAATACAAATCTTGCTTAGTACAGCTGTAAGTGTAGCCAAAGAATAGATTAACACATAGCTAATCTGCTCTTATTTAATTGTTATTGTTCTGTGGTGGATGTAAATCATTTTGTCCCCTTCAGCTTTGGCAATTTATGGAATCCGTGTCAGGTTGACAAAGGAGCCACTAAAGTAACGTGAATGGAATTGAAAGGAAGTGAAGTGAGAGACAGACAGATGGATATAGAAGCGTGGCAGAGCAGAGGGGGAAGAGGCAGCAAGAAGAAGACAAACAAAGACAGGGTGGGGGACAGCTCAGCCAGTCATCTTATCCCAGGCTGACGTGAAGTGCCACAATTTAAGACATTCACTTTCAATCACGGCCATAAAGGCTGCGAGCCAGCAACTCCCCGGAGCAGCCCTGGCATCCCACACCAAATCCATCAGGTCTGACTGAGAGAGAGAGGGAGATGGATTCTCTGTTGTAAAACAATCTTGTGCTTGGCGAATAAAAGGAATCTATCATTTGGAATACAGATCGGAACTGGCCTGGCTTTTAAATGTGATAGCCATCAGAAGAGGAAACGGAGGCAACAGAGGAGAAGATAAATAAAAGGAAAAACAAGTGGATTCTTGACTGTAACAGTGCTGGCTGAGAATACTGTTCGGTTTGCACACAGAGATACAGTAAAGCCGACAGCAGCATGAGCACAAGACTGTAAACACTTTGCACATTATCCAGGGATTAAACAAAATGTTCTCATCTACAAAAAAGGATCCCTCCTGTCCGTGCAGACAAAAACAACATTTTGAACTCCATTCAAAATGAGTTGTGCTTGAGAGATTTGTACTCTTAGGGACTTTTCTGCATTATTAGTGCAGCATGCAATAAATTAGGAAAATGGACATACACTTGTTTGAGTTACTGAAAGCTCCAACAAGTCCGACAAGTCCATGTCTGTAGGTACATACATAAATATACAAGTCAAGTCAGCTACATAACCCATAGAGTCCTTAAATGTTAAATACCAGTGGTGGAAAGTTACTAAGTAGGCTTCAGGTACTGTGCAACTACAGTAAACACAATTTTGAGGTACCAGTTTTTTTGCTACTCTATACTTCTATTCCCCTATCTTTTGATATTACATTGCATGTTTTACTCCACTACATTTATCTGACAGCTATAGTTACTTTAGAGATGAACATTTTCTTATATTTTTAAATCAAGAATTAACATATAAAACACAATACATTGTAGTTAATTAGCAAGACAAAAGTGTATGGCCGTCTCTGTTAGGTGTAGCCTATTTAAGCTAAATCACACACATCAGCATGCTAACATGCTCACAATGATAATGCGAGCTAGTGTTTAGCAGGTATGTTAACCATGTTCACCGGGTTGGTTTAACGTGTAAGCTTGCTAACATCGCTAACAACATATAACATAAACATATAACATATAACCTAAAGAAAATGACGTGTTCAGATTAAAAAAGCCTTCCTGAATAAAAAGATTTCTAAGCCTGTTTTAAAAAAGGCAAGGGTCTGTGCTACCCTCAGATGGTTAGGAAGGCTGTTGTGCAGCAGAACACAAGGCTAGATCCCCCATGATGCAGAGCTTAGTACTAGGGGCCCAGATGAGCAAGCTGCTGGCAGATCTGAGGGTGTGGGTGAAGGCCTGCAGTGTGATCAGTTCCCGCAGATAGGGAGGAGCATGTCCACCCATGGACCTGCATGCAAGTAGCAGGACTCCACAGTCAACCTTGAGCTGGCAGGCTGGATGAAGAGACAGCTGCTGTCCTCCGGAGAACAGGAATCCCAGTATAGCAGGTAGGCAGCACTTTACGTTGATCAATCTAAAGTCCGCCAGTTCAATAGAACATATTTCAAAGCACGCAGACAGAAAACATGAAAAGCTTGAGCAAAATGTAGGAAGACCACGTAAATCAAACAAGAAGAGTCAATTGTCAATTTAGCAAAGAGGAGCGGTAGCCAGCATGCACCAGCGCCTCAGTGCACAGTAGCCTCTCTCCCACAAGCTCCAAAATGAACGACCCATGGAACAACCTTACCAACAAAGGTTATGGAATGGGCAGCAGTTTGTGGGCATTTGTGAACAATCTGACTCCAGTTTGATTGGGAAGTAGAGGTAACTTTGCAAACGGAGCATTTTTATGTTCACTTTAAGTTTTGAAACTTTGACATGTTTAACAAAGATCTCAAATATCTGACATTAACAGTATATAAATGACAGAAAATCACAAAAAGCATGTTATGTCCCCTTTAAGTAACATTTTGAAGGCAGGACCTTACAACCTACATAGTTGTACTGCTACTTTTACTTAAGTAAACAAATTAACATGATGGCCGATGTGTCACACGAGTTGACCTTTCTGAGTTCAGACATTTGACCTTTCACCCTGACTGTCCTCAGATCACATCGTCCTTTCCGTTGGGATCTCAGCCTGAAGCCAGTTCTTTTTAATTTGGCAACAACACAGTGTAACCATGCTGAACTCTTAACACACTCTGGGAGGGGAACCTCGCTCCAACATTCCTGAAGAAATGGCCCAAATATTTCCTGGCTGAGGGAGACAGAGAACAGTTAGAGTGGGGTCACCTCAGCGTGTACGATGTGTATCAAATATTCAGACGAAAACATAATGTAATACAAGTGTTAAATTCAGAGGTATGTTTCCCTTGAGATAACAGCACAGATAAAAGGAAGAGAGCGACAGAAACCAAGAGCAGAGATGATGGAGGAAGATGGAAAAGCACAGCTGCCTCTCTACGCCTACTTCCTGTCTCCCTCTCCATTATTGCAGTCTATATTTACATACTGTATTTCCAAAGTGAAGTGTAAAAGTTTTCAGAAGTAATTTAAAACAGTATTTTGTCAAAACTATCCCCTCAGCCAGGCGGATCCTCTATATTTATCTTCCTCTTTGTGTTTTTAAAATTTTTTACGTTTCCCTTTACCCAGCATGTTAACGCTCACTTGATTGCACTTTTCACACTTTTCTCCACATATATGGACTAAACTACACACACTGACAGCAGCCCTGTAGGCAGTCTTTTCACCCGTCCGTTCATCCATCCAGTCCCAGCAGAGGCACAGGGACATTAAGGAGAGGTGCAGTGTCCCGTGGTCCTCCTAGGACGCTTCCCAAAAAAGCCGTGAACTGCACACCTCATGGCCAATCCACAATAAAGACCTTTTACTCCTCAGGAGCTGAAAACTCTAGCCACCATCATTTCCCAGTCTTTCCTCCAAACTCCATCTGCTAGTTGTCTCTCTAACGGGTAAATGCCTTCAGACAGAAAATTGGAGAAGTGAATCTAATTTATCATGGCCTTAAAGTCCTTGCAGTAGATCCAAAATGCACTCCCACTGAGTTTTGGTAATGAAATTACAAGTAATGGCATTAGCATGATGATGAAGTGATGTTATTAGAAGCAAAATTTATAAAAATCTGATGGAATTTATTAGCATGAAGAACTATATTCTTTGTGTAGACTACAGCTGAGAACAGACATTAAAGCTGCTCTATGATCATGTGAAAGGTGGCACCAGTAGTGACAAACTGCTAATCTTGCACATTTATGCTGCAGTTTGAGAAGAAAAGGCAAATAAACTGAGGAAAACAGCTAGATTTGGATAAGATAGTGGATGGAGAGATGAGTGCAGACAGGGCCGTAGCTAGCAGTGAGGACACAGAGTTCAGGACTCTGACCAGCTGACCATACAATAATGTCTATCTTTAGTTAATACAGTGCATCAAATACCTGACAAATAAAGGTACATAATCACAAAAATCCTACAAAAAATCCATGTGCTGTTAACCCTGTATTTAAACGACATCATCCCTCCTCCATCCCCCTCCCCTCTCTGTGACAGTCAGCTAGAGGGCTACGCATATACTCATAGGACTGGAGATACATCCAGGTAACTGCTATTTATGCTTAACTGGCATGCACATTATATAATAGGCACCAGGAGTTTATCCACCCTTGTTTTTTCCCCGGCCTGTTTTTGGGGACCACTCCCCTGGCCATTATCAGAGACCTGCCTTTTAATTAAATACGGTATTGTCATATTGCCCAGCCCTAATTCAACAATTTAAAACTTGCACATTATAGATTTTTATAAATAGTTTACAGTATTTTATAAATGTTTCACTATAGGGTGGGGGTGTTGGGAGGGACTTGGATTAAGTATTTCTGGCTAAGTATTCCAGCCCTGTCAACAGAGAGTGTTGAAGGAGAGAGAACTTCAGATAAAGGGGAACTTCCAGTGAGCTCACATTCTTAACTGAAACATCATCAACTGGATCATAAAGTTTGCTTGTGTTTTTTAGTGATGATTTTTTTATTATTATTATTTGCTCCCTGGTTATGTCAACAGTCCAGATCCAGTTGTAAAAATTAATTACTAAGATCAAATTTTAAAAAATTGATCTTAATGAGAATGTTGGGCAGCAACACAAACATTTAGATTTCTATAACAACACGCACTCTTTAAATCAGACTGTAACAGACTCAGATCAACTTGAGCTGATGAGTCATCATGCCCAAATCATCAGTTCAACAATGATAATGTGTGCTCTAAATTATATTGTGAAACAGTTAAGAGGCTGAGGGTCTGATTGAGGAATGGTAGCAAAATGCAACATTAAAAACAAATAGCTGTTTGAACAGACTCTTAAACTTCATGATAAATCATAAGGAAAACTACAAAACATGAGACTTCTTAACTTATTAAAGGAAAATTTAGTATTTCTTTTACAGATTGGTCTGATTTTAAATGTTTTGACCATATTTTCTGATTATGATCAAATTAGCCATCCTGGAAGAGACCACTCCCATTAGGATAGAAATGCTTCATCATAGGATAAAGGTGATCACTCAAAATAACTTTGTATTGATTTGCAGTGACCCTTCCCAAACCATGCCAGCAAAATGCCCCCCACAGCATAACAGAGCCACCAGATCCCCTAACTGAATCGCTCAGGCCTGTACCGTTGTCTTGGTGAACGCCACGCATGCACTTGCCACTTTTCGAGAATATCTAACTATAAAGCAAGGAATCTGTCTGTCTGTATGTATGTATGTATGTATGTATGTATGTATGTCCTTTGCATATCTTGAGAACCGTCCATCCGATCTACTTCACACTTGGCGGGTGTATTGCTGGGGACCCAAGGACGTGCAGTGTCGAATTTGGTACAATTTGACACACGACATTATTAATAAACTTTGAATGAACAGGCGAAAATTCAAGCTGTTTGATATAAACACCGTCACATCACAGTGGGGTGGGGCTTCTGGGCTCTGACTTGCTGAGAGGGATAAAGGCACGCGCCCCACTCAAACTGCCCAAGAGAGAAGAATGAAAAAAACAAAGGTGGAGGCAGTAAAACTAGCCAATAGGTGTGTAGACACGTTTGATTGACAGCAGAATCAACCAAAGGAAGGCTGTAAACTGCTTCTACAGTTCAAGCTCTCTTTAGTCTCACTGGTGAAGTTTCTGTCTGGATTTAAACCATTTAATTTATCAAATTCTTATTTTAATTGATACATTTGTCAGATGATACATACATATGCGTTTCTCCAGAAATAATAAGCAATCTGCCCCTTGCGAACAGGTACATTTTGACTGGGCACTGCACCGGTGGTGAAGGATGACTCATCTGACCATATCATTTTTTTTCACATCTCTGTAGACCAGTGCCTATGGCTGTTGCACCACTGAACTCTCAAATGTGCATTCATCTTTGTAATGAGGGGTTTATGCACTGCTACCCTACTATAATATCCCTCTGTATGCAATTGTCGACGAACTGTTCTTGCTGACAGAGTCTGTTCATGTCCTGCATTGACATTCTCAGTCCTGAGGAAGAGTTGCTCTTCTGTTTTTCCTTACATATCGAACTAATGCATGAGCATTACTGTCATCAAATGTGCGCTGTCAACCACAATTGCTGACCCTATTTACTGATGTCTTTCCCATCGATCTAAATGCAGATGTCACTTTAGTCACTGTTCCTATTGAAACATTGGCCAGTTGAGCAGTCTTTGTGACTGAAGCTCCTGCCATCTGTGCCTCAACAATCAACCCTCTCTCTCAAGGTCACTTAGATCTTTTCCTCTTGCCATCTTGATACAAAATAAGAATCAATTGGGCCTGCTCAGCATTTTTATACATGCCACAGAGCATGACTGGATTGTGCCATGCAGTGCACCTGTGTGGAAGCATCTGCATTCATTATGTTTCTCCACTCATTATTCAGATTTTTCCTTTGTCACCTGTCTATACCCATACATATACAGTATATCTTAAACATCTTAAAACTGTTAACAATTCAAGTAATATACAAAATCACATTCATCCCAATGATACATTTGTTTTTTGACTTGCAAATATGTGATTGAAATAAAGAGCTGGTGCATGGTGTTGTGATGTCCTGTAGCCATGTCTAATGATTGGCTGTATACATGTCTTGCATGAAATGACATAATCTGAAATGTTAGTGTCGGCCACCTTTTATTTAGTGCATTACATATGTATTTTACTAATTAAAACTGTAGTGTGTGTGCCTGGAGTTGGTTTCACATAGACACTGCTTGTCTGTGTGAAGCCTTCATCCATCCATTCACAGGTTCTCATCAGATAAAAAGCTTTTCCTCCTGCTCAAACATCAAGCACACTTGTGTCACAGAGAGAGCAAGAGCTCAAAGAGCCTTACATCACTCTTGATGTTATGCACCACATAGTTTGCGAGCAATCTAATTGGCATTAGCAGTCTAACCTGAGGTAACGGGTGATCTCCTTGTGCTGCACATGACAGTGAGAGCTCTGCTCAAGGAGGCTCTACAGAAGAAAAGGATGAGGAGGCTGCTCTAAATCAAGTCTCCCTTGAAGCTGCTCAACAGAAACTTGTAAGAGGCTGTTGACTTCCCTCCAGGTGCAGCTGTTTTATTCTCTATCTGACACTGACATAATATGTGCTGAGGCTAAAGTTGAGACACATTCTACATGGATAGCCCTGAGCAGAGTCCCTAAACACACCTTGTCCTCAGCACTGGATACATAGCTTGGAGGAGCTGCGCGTCTGTTTTGGAAAAGCATTACATGTAAAAGAAAGGTGTGAGATGCCTTACCTCCTGGCTAACACAGAAGTAAGAGCTGGGTTGTAACAATAAATGACACCTGCCCACAGCTAATAGAAAGAAGGAAATCATAGTTCAATTTATGGTTTGCTCACATTGTTGTGGAGCAACCCAGAAGGAAAAGAGTTTCGAAAGATCACTAACCTGTTGGAGGTATTTCTTTCTGCTATTCAAATTGCTGAACAAATCATAGATGTAGACAGTGATTAAGGGGTCTGGTACCAGGCCAATTCCAAACTGAGAGAAAAAAACAAAATCCAAAAAATGAAATAAAGGTAGCATACTCATTTTTTAAAACAGAGTGACAAACAGACAACGACAGCTCTTTAGGTCTGTGTATTATATCAGATATAATGTTGTGTTCAGCAAACGCAAAGCAAATTTTTCGTGCGATGAGATTACATATAAAGTCAATGTAAAAACATGAAAAGACACAATTTTGCATATTCGCATGAGTTGAGAATATTCAGCATCAGCGAAAATATCACGCGTATCATGGGGCTGGACCAGGGGATTCAGCCGCAGCACCAGCTCTGGAGGAGAAAGCCGGGGAGCACGTTGGTGGTGGTGGTGCTGATTTCTGGAGGAATAAACACACACTGGACCACCACACCAGTCACACTCTAGTTGGTGCCATTGCTCGCTGGCTGGCTGGGGCAAATAAGCACAAATGATTCCGCGGCCAAACTTGCACCAATTACACGAATAAAAACAAATGTTCTTGCGTTGAAACTTGCGCGAGTAAAGTGAGGCGAAAATTCGCTTTTGCATTTGGTGTGAACACAACATAAGCCATAGTCAAAGTCTATCTCTGTCAAAGCAGCCGTGTAATACCAGGAGCCATTCCCATCAGACTACATACATCATGCATTATTACGTTTTGTTATTGTTGATGTTCTTACTGATTTAACAGGCTATTCATGGCCTTTACTGTCATGACCTTCAGGACGATCAAACAATTCTGTCTATCTGTCAGAAGATGCTATTCCAGCAAGCATCACCACTGATATCTGTTAACCCAACAATCTCATCTCAGTCTCACTGCAGACTGCTCACAAGAGCTGCTGCACTATTGGTTTTTTCCTTACCGCACAAATTTTCGAAGCCATTCAGACTGTTGCGTTAAGCACAATAAAAGAAATAAAATCTCATATATTATAAAATAATTGGTTCCTAAATATTATATTGGCCTGTATGCAAGGCGACCCTAATTATAAGACTCCCCCTTTTCCAACAGCTGTTTTTGGAAAAATACTTTTTGAATATAATTTACATCATAGTATAGTTACATACTCACATTCTCTCCCACCAGGCTCTTGCAAGCGGTCATAAATTATCCTTATCCTTATCATCTGTGACGGTGGTATTGAAATATTCTGTTTCTGCAGTAGAGACATCGGAAGATGCTTTGGACTCATTTCACTCGTAGTTAACTTATTTCTTCCATGGCAGCAAAACACGTTTATATGAGCCTTCAGAAACTCCTGCAGGTTAAACTGGACTAACAAAACACTTTTAGGGCTGATTGACTCCAACACACTCACTATAAACAGACTTTAAGACACTCACTAGCCTAGCAACATCAATGCTACAAACAGCCCATAATGCAACACTCCATGTAGGAGTTGGTTTTACATCGCTACTTTATGCATTCAAAAAGAATATCTGATTTTGTGAACATGTAACTGTCTAGACCCCTAATATAAGACATCTTATATTCAAACCAATATGGTTAACTTTTCGAATGCATTTATTTCTCTAGTAGTCTATTCTTTTTATCCTCATCTTTATGTCTGATGTCCCTAAACGTCTTAGCACATCATTCGGCACATCATTTTTTATGTCAAGTAAGGATGCCACAGTGAGGAAATTTTTCCCACCGGTTAATAAACTCATGACAACCGTGGGTAAGTAATGTAATTGGTGTATGCCCAGACACCATGTTACCAGTAACACCAACTACCACGGCAAGCCTAATGTCAAGCCTGAGAGAATAACCAATCACTTGAGCCACTCACTCAGCAGTGGAAGCGCTGATCAGCTTGACTCTGCTGTGGGCATGATGTGATTGTGTTACCGCAGCAATGTGGTAACTGCGACAACTCTACTGCTCAAATAATCACACGCTGGCAATTTATAAATGCATAAACAAAAACATGCACAGAGCGGGTTTGCTACCACACACTACCATATCTGCAAGAGGCTTTAACAACAACACAACAAAGTGAGGAGAGTGAAATGTAATGTGCTGCAGCTAAAAAACAAACAGCTTTAAGAGGGTACATGTACAGCACACAAGCATTTTCAAAGCAGAGCCGTTTATCATTAGTCTTGCTTGCTTTGCTGTAGTCACTTGTAACTTGTACATTTTCTTCCCAAAACACTGAAGCATTTGTATGCTGACCCTGAATCTTTCATTTTATAGGGACTGCCTGTAACTGCTGTGTTTCATTCTCTGATTTTTCTATTCCTGACAGACACAGTGATCTCTCATTGCTGTGAACTGGATGTAGAGATCAGGTTGACACACTGTATAATTATGTCTTCTTATGCACATAAAAACAATGAAGTGTGTGGGTGTAAACTGATTTAATTACTCTTTCTGGATGACTTTCTTAACTTTCAATTTCTTTAATGTTTCTTTTCGCCTTGACAGTGTTTTTTGTCTTTTTGTCCACGATAATGTCCACATTACTGTTCTTTGTCTTATTTATTTCAGTGTATTTCTGTAGCCATATTCTTTCATAGTTTCAAGTAATTATAAGTATTCTTTTAAACACTCCTACCCAGAAAAAAAACATACTTGTACTTGTGTTGGAGCAGAGTGTGATAATAATTTATGTATAATACATCCCCACCAGTGTCATCTAAGGGTGTCATTTCTATTAGGAATCTGCGTGACAAGCAGTTTTGGGCAGTAACACATTACTTTGTAACAGGTAACTAATTTTTTTCAGTGACGAGTAGTGGAAGGGATTACATTTTGAAATTCGGTAATTACATTACAGTTACTTATCCCAGTAATGCTCAGTTACTTTTACACTTGGGGGTCTACATGCTCATCTAGCTGACGGAGGAGAACTGTGTGAAAATGTTTACTGTTACACACATTTTGAATGTAGGACTTTTACTTTAATGTTTCACAACATGACACTTAACGTCAAAAACCAACCCATGGCAATCTCATGGCAATTTGTGAAATAGTCATGAAATTTAATCTATTGATTCGTGTCCACAGAAACTGACTGCTATCGCTGAAACCACTTACGCTCATGTTTTTGGAATAATTGTCTTTGCATTGTGTAGTTTTCTGAGCTGTTATATTATTTGTGTTATTTTATGTAACTCTTCGATGATGTTCAATAAAAAAAACATGGATTTTAGAGTGCCCCAGGCATGAATTGAATTTGAAATCCCAAATTCATAGCTTTGCGATTAGCTGACCAGAGGAGATCAGTTTCCCCCATAGTGAATGTAGACTTTTCAATGTATGTTACCATAGAAACTGCTCTGAGAGCAGGAAAGTTAGTCGTTAATCTACTGCAATTTTTAACATATTGGTAAGCATTCAGGATAAATAATAATAAACAAGCTGTTTAAACACAGTTTGAAGAGCTGCATAACTCCCAATGACACTGAACCCAAAACCTCATTTCTAGAATACTAGCTACATTACCTGAAATAAACCAACGTCTTTACTTTTTCTTGTCATAGATCATCTAGATGCAGTGTAATTACCAGCTCGGCTTTACTAGATATTTGATATATACAGCAGGTATATCATTTTATGACCATATATTTACAACCCTATTTTGCAAACCGGAAGAACTACAACTGTGGTGCTGATTTGTGTCAAGGTGAATGGCGCTGCTCTAGGAAACTGTAGTTTTTTTGTTTGTTTTTTGTTTTTAAATAGTATTTTTCCTAGAATTGAAGTTGTAAATACTGAATTGAGAGTACACTGAGGAGTTTAAGGGAGTGGTTAACAGTGAGAATAATTACAAAAACACTGTCAACACATGCTTATGTCATATGCTCCTCTGTAGCCTACTCCTTTGCTACTGTTGCAGCTGTAAAACAATGGATAAATTGCAGAGCATCAGACAACCCCCGCGAAATGACTCGTTTCACTATCAGAATTTGACCCATTTGGTCCGATAACAATTGGAAAGTCTAGAAGAGCCGCATGATTCAATTATTTTATCTCCATTCAAGTTAGCAGAGAGCTAATTGGAAGTTAGTCAGCTTGGACAGCAGAAGTCTCTGGGTGCGCATTCAAATATTCAGCCCGAGAATGTCCCTCCCAACATGAGATTTAAAAACTCTGTGTAATGTGAAATACATAGAGATTTATCTGGCAGTGATACGCTTCATCAGCATTGTGTGAACTCTTTTGGCAAGGGCTTGAATGGACGTGCATTTATATATAAAGCTCTGCACTGCAGGTTTAACGTAGGCTACTACTGCATGAATCTTTTTGGCTGCAGCTGACATTGTTTTGTTCCTCCACTTCTAAAACCAAACCTCCAATATGGTGGCAGTTTCTGTCTGACCATACTGACATAAATACAGTCCACCTGCTTCTTTGCCTATTTCAATGACAAGCTGCTCATTAGTCTGGGATTCAGTGGGAGTTTTAGTGTCCCATGATGCTCTACAAATGTTGTTGTTGAGGTTTTTATACACACTCTGGAGGACATACTAAATTTGTTTTATTTGAGCTGTAAATGGTCTCCATTAGAAAGCCAGAACATCAGCAGAAAATATACATTTCTGTCAGGCCACAAAACTACATATTATCCTGAGGACTGGTCACTGCTCTGAGTTTTTCACCTGAAGTAAAGTCATTTTCATTATGCATTTTTCTCACTGTGTAGCACAGCAGTGACTACATCTATCTGAGAATAAAGCCGCTTCTACAGTGTGTTATGGAGTTTTATTGAAACTGCAACAAGGGACAAATCACTTTTCAGGCAGACAGTGAGGGAAAGGGCACAGAAACCCTGTTGAAGCTCCTAATCCACCAGGAGCTGTCTTTTCCTGTAACATATTACACAGACTGCTGTTTTTAATCGGACCTGGCCTCTCTTTCTTTCTGTCATGTTGTGTCAAAAACAGACAAGTTAATATGAAGCATAGAATGAATAGCTTGGTTTCTGTTAGACAATGACAAGTATTCAATTGCACTAATTGTTTGGCTGTAGGTAAGTGCTTAGGAGGCTTGGGGCCTGCGGTCAACACTCAGCCAAAGCTCCCTTTCTTTGTTTAGAGGCCCCTGCAGGGCGGACGCTCACTTTAATTGGATGTATTCTTTTTTCCTCCAGGTTTTGAAACTGATTGACCATTAGTAGAACTGTAAATCCTCCACTGCTGAGGGAGTTACGAGAATGCAGAGAGCCAGAGACCAGGGATGCAAGATTTCACTGCTGATGTGATCTCTGGCCTGTGGTGACACTTCAGGAACCATTTAGGAACATTTGGACAAAGTAGTTAAGGCTCCCTGGTACCTAACAGGCTCAGCCTGAGGCCTGTAACACATAACTGCGGTCTATTGAGGAACAACTTTATCCGAGTATACAGTATTTAACAATAGTCTCTGTACTGATCATTATGCCTGATAGTTGACTGGAAACAAATGAAATACTTATGAAATTCAGAGATATGCCAGTGGCATCTTAGGTCTCTCTCACATCTCTAAGTTGGTTGATACTTTGTTGCCTTTTAGTTCTGATCTGTTTCATAGTCAAACCAAGAGAAGTAACCATGATATTATATGACAGGTAACTCATCCTGTGTCATCAGCATTACATGGACCCACATGGAGAAATCAAATTGATCCTAGAAATTAAGTTAATAGACTACTAAACTGAAACAGCAGACACATTTTGAGGGAAATGCAGTGCTGTATTTTCTGTCAACACAAAGAGAAAATGTTAATTACCATATCTGGCAAGTCACAAAAATGTTGATACCGAACGTATGACTAAATGTTCACTGACAAAGTATTTCATGTTTTTCCTGCCAAAATATCTGATCTTGCCGTACCTATACAGCATTATCAAACTTTGTATGGTTGTGTTTAGGCACTGGCAGCTCTTAGTTACCATCTTTCACTAACCTTAACCAAAGTGCCTTGGATGCCTAAACCTAACCACACACAGGACTCAGGATATGAACCATCTACGTCCTGCAACGTCCTCCCTATGTCTTCAGTGCAGTATATAAATGTGTGCGCATGTGTACAAATGAGTGAACATAATAGAGGCAGCAATTAAATTCACAAATGCAATGAAATTGGGAAAGCAATTTAGTTGTATCCAAATGTAATCTCCAGGAGACAGGGCTGAACAAAGAGCTTGCCAAGAAATAACTGGTTATAAGCATTATTAATCCAAAATGCAACTGGATACATATAAGTGGCAGCTGGTGACTCAAAAAATTAGGGAGGAAAGGAGGAAAACCGATCCATGGCATCATGTTATTTTACACTTGTTGGCCATTTATCTCTACTTTCTTATGTTCAAGTTCTGTTATGTTCTCATGTTCAAATGCAGGGCTGTGCAGGGACCTTTAGAGGGACAGGTAGAACAAGATTTTGAAACACCATACATTAACATCATTTATAGCATAACCTGTTGAATTATAGCAACCCATATTCATACAGAATGTAACATGGAATCTTACAACAAACTGCATCATACTATATCACATGTCACATGTGACCTAAGTATGGAAATTCAGATCATAGGTCGATGACCTTTGACCTCTTCCCAGTGGATGCTGTCAGTGGTTTTGTTTTGGTGTTCACAGTTGATGTCTGTTCATTTAGTCTCTTCTAAAGACCTTGCTGTTTCACTAATGTAGTGTTCCCTGCACTTACTAAGTACCATACATTTTTACTAAACTTATTAACTTAAATGTATTATTTAATGAGGGTCTGCAGTTTTCTCTAGCCCCAAGCTAGTTACCCACTGATGTATAAGCCAGCCTTAGTGAAAACTGACCAAAAGAGGAACAAATGGCTTAGTTTTGGTCTGCTAGCTGTGTTAAAGAGAGATAGAGCAGGTAACAGTGTTCAGAGATGCAGAATATATTTCCCTGCCATTTAATCATAATTGAAATTTCCAGTTAAACATCTTTGGAGCTGTTCAATTCTGTCAGAAGGCCCTTGTTTCTTGCTGAAGTGAACAGAGCGGAGCAGTTTAAAGCTCAATCAGCCATGTGTTGTAATTTGAAGTCTTAATTTCCCAAGAAATCACAGAAAATTAGTCCTACAGAACTTAGTCAAGAGCTGAACGGCTTTACAATTGACATACACAGACATCCATCTGAAGTGTGACAGAACAATCATAGCTCTGCTCTGTTGTAGGTCTGCATCTCCCTCCACCAACCTGTAATAGGGTCACAAGCATGATATCATTATGATGTATGCAAGGTATTTTTAGATATAATTCTCAATTGCTCTCTGACGAGCACTAAACACACACACACACAGCAGAGCTGCCATACTTCAAAAAGAGAACTTACAATCCAAGCTGTCTGAAGTGCCTACTTAAAAACTCTGCTCTGTAATTACAGATGTACAGTAGATGAAGCCCTCAATCATGTGGCGGGTCTAGGACTGCAGGGAGCCTTCAGAGGATGCTTCACACACACACACACACACACACACACACACACACACATATGCACACACTGACTGTGGTGTATGCCAGAAAGAGAAATATATCCCAGAGCAGTGAGGAAAAACAGCTGAGATATTCTAGTAATTTCTTCCATATGTCTTCAGTTGCAGCTATCAAACATTATGCTCTGCGAGTGGGATCAATGTGTTGATATTGGCCTCGATGGTTGGCAGCTGTAAGTTAATTGCATTCATACAAACTGTGTGTTGCCTGTTTGAGTCAGAAACATTCCTGTCATCGTTATTATGGCAAATATAGTTGACCCTGGAGTCATGGCTCCATTCAAAGCCATTTTTCCACCCAATGTAGCCTTTGCATATTGAGCAAGCCCTTAAGTGAACTGATGCTGAGCATAACACTACTGATGTTATAATTATATACTATATATATATATATATAGTATGTATATAGACACCAACAGGGGAAGGGCAGTGTGTGTGAAGTGGTGGTGGGGGGCAGTGGGGGGCAGAGGAGGATGGGCTCCTGCTGTCCTCCTTAGAGCGGGATCTCATATCAATTTAATGCTCTTCATTTTTCTTCATCTTCATCTATCTGTTATTGGCCAAAACACATAAAATGACACTCCAACGAAGGACATCCTCCCTAACCAATCAACAACCAGAATATAATATTGACATTGCGTTGGTCCAATGCAGTCTGAAAGCAAAACAAAGGCTGACCTACCTAAATCTTTTTAAAGCTACAGGCTTTATGCCACCAAATTAAATGAAGTGGATTTAGTAAACATACCCACACACACTTCCAGGCATGGTGGTCCAATGCATTTTCTTTTGAATGTGACATTAAATCAAAAGACGGCAGGATATTTAAGTATGTCAAAAAGACTTCTTCGTGCTAATAAACGCCTGCCCACCAAGTGGCAATGCAATACAAAGAATTAGCACCAGCAGCACTCTACAGCAGAGAAAACACAGGGATGATTTTCAAACTTCTAAATAACAAACTATTTCCATGAGAGAGAAATTTGGAACTCTCATTTGGGCCTTTGAGCCTCTATGCATAATAGATCCGGTGGTGTGTTTGGAGAGCTTGTAAGTGATGGTGATTGGTTCAGAGGATTCAGATTAAGATGCTTTAAGGGAGAATAATACTCAGAAGGAACCAGAGAGGCCCACAATGGGACTTCCCACACATCTGATTGATCACAGACAAACTGAATGTTTCACCAAACTAAACAGTTTGGAATGGTAGATAATTACTTTCATGGGTAGTGTGACAAATTACTATTTCAATTATATGTAACAATGTCACCTACCAAGAAATACAGTTTTAGTTCTGGTAGAAAAGGAGGAAAGTTTGATGGTCACTAATAGTAGTTCCCATGACTTTTATTTATCCAATTTTCAGAAATTATTGTTCCCATATAGCAAAAATCTATGTGATAGTATTACTTTTGGCAATGTGGTTAGCCAAACACTGCGGCTCAGTGTCAGAGAGTCTTGGCTATTACCTACAGCAATCTGGGCCCATTTATTATCATCCTCCTCATCAGCATCATTTTGGTCCTTTGAGATACGAATCCTGCAGTATGAGACAATCCAGTGATATTTCTGGCAGAGTTACCAGTAATATCCTGTCTTGTGTGAAGATCACATTGCCTCCAGCTAAAGGTGATGTGTGTCTTAATATGTGGCGAGATGACAGGTAGACAAAGAGACAGACAAACAGACTGACAGACAGACGGACAGACTGAAAGAACAGTGAACAACAGAGAGACAGTGAGATTATGCCAAGATAAGAACACGGGATCTTACCTCTGATACTGTTGATAGTTCAATATCCCTGTACTCTACGAAGGACATTCTTAAATTCACTGGCACTGTCTGTAGAGTATGGTCTTGACCTGCTCTATGTGAAAAGTGCCCAGAGATAACTTTTTAAATAAATTGAATTGAATTGAATTGAATTGAACTGGCAGTTACCTCAAGCTATAGGAACCACGCATAACCATTTCTGTCAAAATACACTGATTTTCTAGCTCATATTATTCCACTGACTGATACAACTCTGACAAAAACAGTCTTGTTAGATTGGCAAAGGTCCACTCGATCCAATCCAGTAAAATAATCAGTCCAAAACACATTATTACATCAATAAATATCCATGAACGGCTGTTGCATCATTTTAAATTAGCCGGCAGATATCCTTATCTTCCCACGTATTCTCCATCATAACTTGCATTAGTATGTAAACATTAGCCACATCTCGGTATCAAAATGGCAGCTGCATGCTGACCTTTCGATTGACACCTCTCTTAACCCAATAGGATCTTACATGTCCTGTCCACAGCCTACAATAGCCAACGAGAGTCTGCAATGAAAGGAGGTGCCTGCCCCTCTTCTTTTGTGTGGAGACTGAGCCAATAGGAACAGTTTCTGTCAATGACTGGCGCTTCAAACAGCCGGTGAAATTCCAAAAATGACCATATGCTGCTTTATTGCTTTTTATAAAGGCAACATGGATTTTATATAAATATAAATAGTTTGCTGTGATTTACTTTTTATATGAACTGCTTTTCCACCTTAGCACTTGTTTTGACTCTTTTAGATGCACAAAGTTTAGTTTCAGGAAGGGAACAAAGCACTATAATATGTTTATGCTTCAGTTACTCTGAAGCAGGGGTTATTTGATGTCTTTGAATGGCCTTTTTTTGGAAGATGGCTAGACATACCCTTAGAAGAACATGCAAAATATTAATTTTCTGTAGTATGTACAACTATGGTTACCGACTCTCTTTCCCCCTCCCTACACTCGTAATTTGAGTGTAATTCATTTGCCAGAAAAGAGGCAAAACACACAAAGAACAAAGTTAAAGAGGATTTGACTGATAGCATTATTTTTTTTATTTTTTTCAAATTTTCTATAGATATCCTGATACCATTATCATGAATTCTTTTGGCCACGATAATGTTGTGAAAATCTGATTTTGGGACAGCCCTAGTTGGCGCACACAAAAGGTGAAGAATGAAAAAAAAAGCTTGGGGGATGTTCAGATCCTGCCTACTTTCTCACCTCTACACACCTGGCCAATAGCTGTGTGAAATGAGCGGCCTTGTTGGATTGTTAGCCAGACACAAGGCCAAGTGGTCACTGAATGGTTTGATGAGTATGAAAATGATGTGAATCATATGCTGTGGCCTTCGCAATCACCAGATCTCAACCCAGTTGAACACCTATGGGAGATTTTGGACTGACGTGTTGAACAGCGCTCTCCACCAACATCATTAAAACACCAAATGAGGGAATATCTTTTTGAAGAATGGTGCTCATCCCTCCAGAAAAGTTCAGAGACTTGTAGAATCAATGCAAAGGCTGAGAAACCCAAAACCACACCCCTACCACAGGCTAGAATAAATTAGTGTGTCACCTCTGCCCAGGGTTTTTTTTCTCGCTTTTTCGCTCTTCTTCATTTTGGACGTTTTGGACACCATTTTAACTTTCTATGTACTTTTCTTCTTTCGTATCACATGATCTCTTAAGTTCACTTTCTTTTCTTTTAAGCTACGTGCAATATTCTAACTTCAGTGAAACAAACTTTATGTTGAAATTCTTTCACACTTAATATCTTGAGATATAGTTTCGTTTTGGCCGGCAAAATTATTTTTCAAGATATTTAGTAAGAAAGTCAGTACTGTCAGTCAAACTTCAATTAAAATGACACACTTCCTGCAGATAAAGATATCTTCAACGCTGTGTTACCAGAAGACAGCAATATCAGATCAGTCTGTTTCCTTCATCTAACAGTTGAACCCTGTGCTGATTCATCGAATCACCTGAAGAAACCATTTCATCTGAAGACCCCACAACGCTCATAAGCAGAACTCCGCTGAAAAACCCCACTGGGAACTCTGCTGCTGAATAGCTGATTCCTCAACTCTGACGCCAGCAGACAGACCGCTAAGTCACTCGGTCATCTGAGGACATTGCTACGCAAAGTAGGCTAAACAACACTTCTCCTGCCCTTCACCTATTTCTATGATTAATAGTTGGTGTCATTTGAATTGAACTCTCCAGTTAATTTTTTTAGAGAAGTTGGTTTGGAGTAAGAGAGGTGCTGCTTTGTTGAGCTGTCGATCCATGGGTGAATCAGCCTGAGACAAGCTGTGGCTCCAAGGCTGAATGGTGCAGGCTTTGCTGAGTTTGCTGTGCGTTCCAAAAAAATCCAGTAAAATCGGTTTGCCTTGCCAAGTTTTCCAGCATTGAAAGAAACACTAAATTTGAATGACATAGTGTATGTACGGATGTGGACAACAAAAAAGCTGGAAGAGAGTGAACTTGAACCTAAAACCTGATAAACTGGATTATAAAAATAATACAGTCTCCTTGCAGTCAACACTATCTTACTGTTTTCTTGCCCATTATCGACAGTCTTTTTTTTATAATATTTTTTTTATAATTATATTAATTAATCACAGTTCAGGACTTGTGAGTCAAGGGAATAGCTCCATCTTATGCATCATAATCAAGACGTTCAATTGATAATCATGCTACACAGTAGGCATCTAATTTGCATGATGAAAAGAAATCACATAGCTTATTGAAGCTTTATTCTGTATCAGGTAACCTATGTGGTCACACTGGTAGAATGTGAAGGTAGTGCTGTAAAATTCTTTTTGAAGAAAGATCTTTTTGCAAGAAACATGCTCACCAGCCAGCTGACTCAGGACCTGCTGCAGAGGAGGCAATTTTTCCATGATATTCCACCAGTATTTATGAAATTAAATCAGATTTCCTTTTATGTTGGCTATTCTGAAGTGCTTATTTAGGTGATATAAAATTATGTGTCTGGTTCTGTTCAGCGGTCATTACTGTGACCTGTCAGCTGGGGCAGTGGGTATACTTTTTTGGCATGTGAAACCGCATTAAAGCTGGCATTCTGTAAATGACATTATGTTTTTTAACAACAATGTTGTGCCCTCATGAAATTGAGTTTGATTCTCCTCTATGGGACAAACTAACAGAGTGTAAGGATCTCCCCCTGTCTCTCACACTAGTTTCACTCACTAACTCTTTTCCATTCATCTCTATTTTTTCTTCTCTATTTCAAATAATATTGAGCTACTGCCAATAACAAACACAACACTTCCTGCAGATGTTTCATATTAATCTGCTTTTTTTTTTTTTTTTGGATGTTGGAAGTTTTTTTGATGTTTAATTTGAAACATGTGTGCAGGAAGTGTTGAGTTCATTGACAGTAGCTTAACACCAAACAAAAACAAAAAAGAAACAGCTAAGTAGACTGGAACGAATCAGTGAATGAACACAGTATTTCTGTTTAAACAAGAGAAAGTAAGAGCAGCAGAGTGGTGAATATGACACGACTGATGGACTGATGGAGTTAGTGCCATGGACATGAACATTATACTAAATGTATCATGACAAAATTGTTGCAACAGCAAATAGCTTCAACAGTATCAATATGATCAAAACAGGAGATAGAAATATCTCACTAAAATGTGACAAAACATACCTACAGTATAAAACAAGAAATCTGAATTAAAGGCCTGTCCCTAATATAAGCCTGCTTCAAATAAAGGCCTGGTTTTCTGCAGTTCAGGTGAAGTAACTAAAGGTCATAAAAACCATGGGTTGTAAATACTGAAAGACGAAATGACAAAATGCAACAAACTGCTCTTGTTTGGAGATCAATTGGAAATATATTCAAAATACAGCATATTAAAAGAATCACTTTTCACAATAGTGCAACACAGTAAAGGCTCCAGATTTGGGTGCTGGGAGATGTGCACCTGCACAGACTTTCTACCTCATTATTGATGTTATTATATGTTAGTGGAAGCTATAGATGTGAAGACATTGAGCCCTGGGCTATGAGGACTTGGAGTAGAAGCTGTATTTCTAAGTAGCTAATTTGCTAATGCACACCTACTCTGCTCTCACACACATTAGGATTATAGTCAGCTTCTATAATACTATCAACAAACACATGCACATTAGATTGTGCATAAATCCACACATGCCAGCCTGCATACACATCATTAAAGCCATTGATTTGACATCAGAATGAATTATGAGCTGGAGGAGTAGAGGCCTCCATTTAACTGCATCATTTATTGACAAAAAACCTTTTACAGAAGAGATGTGGCAGCAGCTTGACACTGAGCTAGCCATTATCCTACGCCTGTCTATTGGTGTTTGAATGAGAAAATATCTGCATCAGACAAATAAAAGATAATTGGAATCTACTTTTCTCCCTGAATGGATTATTGTCAAATGTTGGGGGGCCATAACCCGCTCCGCTATTGACAAATGCTAATGCCCTCACCAAAGTCTGCTGCACAACCGGTTCAGCCACGGTAAATGGTAGATAGACTGCATTTATATAGCACCTGTCTAGCACCTTTCTTATCGACCACTCAGAGCTGCCACTGATGGCAGAGGCTGCCATGCAAGGTGCCAACCTGCTCATCAGGAGACACCTGCCCATTTACCCACACATACATATACCACATTAACTATATGCATATGTGCACGCACACACCCGAACAATACACATTTATCTACGTCCAATCATATATCGAACATTCTATTCCAATGGGAAAGATCACGCTGTTTAGAAGTGAGAGTTGAAAGGCTGCCAGTGTTTTCAGTTGAGCCCCGGACAGCATATTTGATCTTTTCCAGTTTTAGAAATGACATTATATCCCACAACCAGGACATGTTTGAAGGGGGTGAGCGATTTTTCCTGAAGAAGAGAATTCAACAAAATTAAAGAGGCAAAACATTAATTTGTATAGCAGTCATTCTAACCTCCTCCTCAGGGACACCAAAGATAGCAACCTGAGGCGATGATACCAGAGTCAGTTCCAATATCTCTGACATAAGATCAAAGAAAGACCTCCAGTATTCCGCCAAGCTCGGGCATGACCAAAACATATGAGTCAAGTCTGCTAGTGCCTGAGAGCATCTGTCACAGCATCAGATCTGATATATGTGCAGTTCAGTATCTTGCCCAAGGACAATTCGACATGCGGACTGGAGGAGCTGGGCCACCGACCCTCTGATTAGTGGATGACCCGCTCAACCTCCTGGGCCACAGTCACCCCAACACAAACAATATTTGCGTCTGTCAATGTGTGTTTCAGGGCAATACTTCAAAGCGATGCCTCCACAATAATCCCTCTATTTTGATTGAAGTATTGCCTGCGTGAAGTTAGACACAATTCCCAATTTAAACTTTATAGCAACACATGCCTGTCTGTATTCACACACACTGCTGTATTTTGCTACTGCAATCTGAAAAGTTCTCTCCTTGCCATCTTCTTCACCCTAGGAGGGCAGTCTCACACACACACACGTACACACAAACACATACACTGTGGTTAAGGCCTGTAGGTGGAGGTAGCAGCAAAGAACATGGAACATTTTCAGTCTGCTAGAAAACTAACTCCCTACAACTTCTGATGGGTCCCAACCTGGCAAGAATACAAATTACTAAGGGTTTGACTGAGAGCACGCTGCTGAATTTTAAGCTCTTCCACTCCCGCCCCCCTACCATAGACCCATTTTTGGGGGGAACAGGGGATGTTTAGGAAGAGATAGCAAGTCAACAGTATATGCCACATAGAAATGGTTTACATCATCTGAAAGCTGGGAGCCTGAAGATCAATTTGAAATGCAGTTCAGCACTTTTCTGGTAATAAATCTGTAATGAACATTGTGTTTTGGTTAGGCGCCTATTCAAATTTTTAGAGTTTAGAGTGTATAAAGGCTTGGAACATTATAATGGTAGTATATGATGTCCATTCCCATGCTCAATTATGTCTCATAAGTTGTTGCAGCAATTTTTAGGTTGATGCCATTTGGTGCACAGATTTGATGCAAAATTTAACCATTTTTGACAACTAAAGAATAAAAAAAAAGATCAAAAATACCTCCAAAATACCACATTAAAACGCCAAGTCCTTGTGGAATACCATAGAAAAATACATGCTGTTATTTGGTATCAAAAACCTTTGACATTTAGAGATTTCTGTAAGAATTGCATTTTTCAGTGATTGGATGACTAGCACTTCTGTTTTGGAAATTGCTCAGAAACGCCTAATTGTCAACATACTCAGGAAAGCCATATATCCTGTGAACGCCCTCAGTCTCTAGTTTGTGGTTGTAAAGTTTCATGAGGCTGTGATTATCCTATAGCTCACAATAGGTCATTTTATAAAGTGAGGTCAAGTTTCAAAAATGGTCTCACTACGATGAAATGACTACCATAGGGACTAACATCATCTCACATGAATACAATTGGGTTCAGTGGAAAGCCGATACTCTTGTGGATTCAGTCATACCAAATATATGCAATTCCTAGACTGTTTAGGGACCCCTGTATGTAGAAATATTCAAATGCATTACTTTTAGAATAGGCCAAAATAACACATTTATACTGCATGCAAAAAACTGCATGGTTTTTTCCCAAAACTGCATGGGATTAGCATAAAGTGGGCATGTCTGTAAAGGGGAGACTTGTGGGTAACCATAGAACCCATTTTCATTCAGATATCATGAGGTGAGAGGTCAAGGGACCCCTTTGAAAATTGCAATGACAGTTTTTCCATCACCAAAATTTTGCCTAACTTTGGAGCATTATTTAGCCCACTTCCCAACAAGCTAGCATGACATGGTATCATGGTTACCAATGGATTCCTTACGTCGCCTAGTTTAATATGATACAAGTATCTTCACTGTAGCTTTAAAATTATTGTCTTTCAGAGGCCTGCTACAGCCTCTGAAAGACAGTAATGTCACCCAAGGACCTCGGGCAGTGAAAGAGGGTAAAGGGTCAGTTCACACAAATTATAGAAAAACATATTGGCTCTCTTCCCTCTAGTGGTATCTCTCCACGCGGATAGTTTTGGCTTTATTTGTGAAGGTTTGGAGATATTTAAGATTCCTGCTCCCAACATGTTCTATTTTTCTTCAACAAGTCCTCCAATCTGAATCATTCAAATATGTTTGTTATTGTCTCCCAGAACAACACATGGAATAATTGGTCTTGTGATATCACTTGAGTCAGCATCAATTGGGGCTGAAGATTTCAATTTTGAAAATAAAAAAATATGGGGGTGTAGAGTTAGAAAGAAGTGAGATTACCAGACCTCTGCTTGATGCCAACGGCTCCAGGCTACAATAGCTCCTACTAGCATACACATGAGTGAATCAAGTCGAGTTGCATTGTGGGTTTTGACAAAGAATGCATGGAATAAACAAGACGATATCTGTAGTTCTGCTGCATCAAGTTTGATTTGTGAGTGTATAAGCGTGCAATGCTAAATCAGTGGAATACTCTTTACACTTTAAAGAAACTAATGTTGATTGATAGTAGGAGACGAGATGTGAAAGTCAAACACTTCGTATGTCCATCCATCAACCCAAACTTCCACCATAAATGGTAAATGGCTGCATTTATATAGCACTTTTATTCAAAGCGCCTCTCATTTACCCCTTCACACTCTCACACACCAATAGCAGCAGGTACCATTGAAGGTGCTGGCCTGACCATCGGGAGCAATTCGGGATTCATTGTCTTGCCCTGAGGGAAAGGGGAAGTTCAACCCTGCAATTAGTGGATGCTTTGCCTGCTGAGCCACAGCCTCCCTGGAGTTGGTCTGGCTTATATTGTGATCACAGCTCAGCTGTAAACATCTGTAGTGTGACCACATTTTTAAAGAAAAATATCCACCCATCATTTTGAAAGGTCACCTAAACTCCACCTCTTCCTGCAATCTCAAGCTGTCAGTCAAAAAGCAACAGACGAGCTCTTCCCCTACAAAGGAAATAAGTAAGTAGAGTCCATACATCAGCATCACCTCAGGAGATGGGACCACTATGATGCACTATGACACTATGAAGAACAGTGTCATATGACCACTGGGGTAAATGAGCTAGCAGTATATGTAACAGTAACCTAGACTAACAAAAAGTAGCCTACAGATGTCTCTGTCTGTCACATAACTTTTACCTTTCACATTGCAGTGGTCACCCGCATGTATCCCACATCACTGCCCATGACCTGAGAACCTCCATGTCTGCCAGCTCTGCCTTCCTAATTTACACATTGAGATCTGATCATGATGCAGGCATACTGGAGATAATGAGAGCACTTATTAATACCAAGAAAAAATGCAAAGGACCGTGTTGTCTTTACCCAGAAAACTGATCTAGATACAGATCACGTTAATCTCAGACTGAAATGAGGTACTGAAGACAGATATGAAATACAGAAATAAAATGAGAACAGTTGTTTGATACTCATAAAGCTAAATGAGAAAAAATGTTTGTCTTTGGAAGCACTAACCCTTCACTTCAACATTTTTCTTGCTTTATCTTTTCTTCTTTTCTGTTACCGTATTCAGTCTCACTTTTTTTTTTGCCATAGTGGCAAATAACATGAAGACAGCATTTTGACCACCATCATGGGACACTACAACTGCAACTCTCCACAGAGCATCTCATCAAACTCTGTTGAGGCCAATACATGCTGTGAAGGTCTGCGTTGGTCCAAGTGACGTAAATTTCATTGTCCAACCATATCAGAGGGTCTGCGCGGTCTGACCCTCTGCTCACTTTGTGACCACCAGACTGTGCACATAGCAAGCATGCCAACTGCACATGTACTAGAATGCCTGTCTTGTCTACTGTATGTATGTACTGTATTCCTCTTCTTATTAAGCTGTCATTTTTCTTTTTTGACTTTTCCTGTTCAGCAACATATAGGAACTCCTTGGCTTTATGTAAAACAATACAAGGGGCTGTGTTGGTGTAAGCGTGTTTTTTAAAGTGCTGGTGAAACAATGAAGTCCGATTGGAGTAACAGATTATTGAACTTAAAGACTGATCAGAAAAACACTGCACAGTGGTTTGTAGTATTCACAGACTGGATTTTACATCTCCGGAAATCATGCTGCAACCCTGTTTACCAGTACATGGACCCTTGATTGTAGTATGTATGGAACTGCATGTGCATCTGCAGTCTGTGTACAAGTCAACAGCTGTCCGTGGATGCAGAACACAGAAATTACAAGTTGGTCTTTAGGTGGGTTAGCAGCTCCTCAAGGCAAGGTGAGGCCTTTACAGACACCACTGAAGTTTTTGAGTAAAATTATATCATTACCCTCATCACAATGGTGCGTACACACAAACACACACACACACACACACAACAGTGTCAGTACCCAGCGATGCGGGGATCATGAGAAAGAGCTGAATATTCCTGCTATGGATGGAGGTTGAAATGAAAACCATGTTGTGCTGCAAGCATCCTCACAATCACCTTGGTGTGACTGCACACTGCCGGCTGAGAACAGATGAAGAGATTTAATCAATTCTTGTGTTTCTTTCTTTTTCACCACCAACATTAATTCAAAACACGGGGTCTTAAATCTGAGCTTGCTGCTGGTGAATATATGAGAAGAGAAGCAGTTAAAGCCTGGACCAGCTGGAAAAGATAAACAGGACTGGTGTTAATGATGTGTGGGGCTAATACTCTCCTCTGAAATAATCACATCAGACACACCACGCAGTCTACCTCTGATATTATATGAAATCTCCCAGGTCTCTTTTAGATATGGTCAATCTGCCATATCACACATTATACACATGATCCTATAAAACATCGAAATGCATAATAATCAAGACATACTGAGAGAAAAGGGATGACTCCAGTCTGTCTCAAGGAAAAATAATAATTAAGTCAAATACTTCCTAAAAATATCACAGTAAGTTGAGATAAATGTTTAAAATTAATCATATATTAAATTTAATATTAAATGCTTAACCTACAAAAATAATAATTTCACACTAATTACAACATAAGCAGGGTAGCATATTATTAGATTATGGGAGGGTTATGAGGTGCCTTTACATCACAAAACCTTGTGTGAAATTATGACATTAACGTGAACCAGAGAGCGTAAGTGTTATGATTTTAAAATACTTTATCGTTTTTTCATTATTTTACTTTAACCAGCAAATTGCTAGCCAAAGGCTAAAATCACAGCTGACTGACAACTAACAACGCTATTCACAAACCTTCACTTAAAACAAAACTTCACAAAACTGTGTGAAACCCCCCAGAAAAGAATCGGTGTGGTCCATCTCCACATGTTCAGTCTCCAAACACAACACCCAACCAATTCAACAAACCAAACCAGCACTCTGAACTTTGGAAAACCAACCCAGACCAAGACAATTTTTAAAAATCAGTGCAGCAGAATCAGAGATATCCTGACATTTAGTCTCTACTATGGTCTTAACCTCCAAAAACACTGGCTCCTACATTTCCCATAATGCAACGGGATAGTATCCTCAATTGTTACTTCCTGACTGGTAAAGTCTGGTAAAAAAAAAAAAAAAAAAAAATTATTATTTTTTAATTTATGTATCTATTTTTTTTAAAACAAGAATAAAACTTAAGGGATCCTTGCTGGTAGTGTAATCTACGCAAGAAGTGATGGCATATGACTGGGGGTGACTCATTGGGATGGGGAGATGGTCAGCTCAACCCCCTGCCGACCCTACTAACAGGCCAGTCCAGTTTTTCAAATGTAAGCATCAGATTAAACATCAAGTAAGACCATCTGTACATCCATCTCAACATCAAAGGAAAAGGTCCTGGCCACATGGATCATCTGGGGTTCCTAACCACCCGGATGGAGGAGCTTCTACCCTCTGGTCACTGGGATCCTGGATGGGATTGCTACATAGGACTGTCATCCGAGGCTGTTAATCGTACCACAGAGCATGCCTGTAAAAAACTACATCAAGTTCAAAGCAGTGTTTCATCAGCAAAAAGACCTGGACTGTGTTTCATGAAGTGCTTTTTGGACTACTGTTGGTACTCATTGCTGTATTGCTGTATGTGTCTGTCTGGCCAGAGCAATCAACACTGATGGAAAACAGCTGGGACACAGAGTGATTGAGCTTGGGACAAATGCTGGCTCATGGCCAGTTGATGCTCCTACAGTGAGTTTTCATCATAACTTACTGGGATATTTTGCAATCTATTCCTCTGTCCTGCGACACGGACAAGCCCAGGTACCAGAGTGAATCACTGATCCAGTGGACTGGTCATCTGCCACCCCGTTTCAGAGAATAGCAGGTCTTCTCTTCATGCTGATCCTGCTCTCCAGAGATGGTCAGCTAAATCCTGGACCAGTGACCCCTGGAGTGCTGCAGAATTTCAATGCTGATTTGTGCCCGAGTGTGTCTGGGACTCCGCTGGTGCCAGTGATGAATGAGCAGCAACTTTCTAAGCTGGGCTAAACTTTGTTAACACCAGACATGATGTCTCCATGAATAACTTTTCACTACCAGGCTGTGGAAACCTTGATCTAGTGTCTCTCTCACAAAACCTGCTGCTGACACCACTGTGTGTCAAAACCCTGCAATGAGGAGGCAGAGGTTATTCAAAACCTTACAAACTGTCAATCATGCAAAAGTGTTATGGGACCTGAAGCTGAAACTGAGGGGGCTATTTGGTGGACATTTTAACATCAGAAGCATTACTGCAAAGAGCAATCAGCTAACTCATCTCGTGTCTGACTCAAATCTGGATTTTCTCTGTCTGACTGACACATGGTTGAAACAAACAACTCCTGCGAGTGTGTTCACCGTGCCCGAATACCAATGTTTCAGAAGAGACAGACCTGATGGAAGAGGAGGAGGGGTGCTTTTTATGTGAGAGACAGCATCAAATGTTCAAATCACGTTAGAATATTTTGGGATAAAAATCCCAACAAATGTCTTTTAACATCATAGATATCTATAGGCCCCCTTCTGCAGATGACACTTTCTATGATCGACTCACAGAAGTCTTGAAAGAGTGCAATCTCAACAAAGAATTATTACTTATGAGTGACTTTAATGTGAACTGGGAGGATAAATCTAAGAGGAAAAAACTAAAAATGATCACAGAGAAATTCCAACTAGAACAACTAGTAAAATGCCCAACTAGGATTGCAATCCATTGTGATCCATTGCAAAATGGTCCAGTACACAAATCAATCTGATATTTAACAAATTTAACAAACCAGAAAGAATAACTAAAAGTTATAATTTAATCACTGGCTTATCAGATCATAACTTAATCCTATGTGCAAGAAAGATGAGATGATGACATCATCAGGGTTATTTTCTAAAATATTGGAAAGCTCATAGAGCTGCAACGATTAGTCAATTAGTTTGCAACTATTAAATTAATCGCCAACAATTTTGATGATTGATTCTTCTCAAATATGAATATTTTCTGGTTTCTTTAGTCCTCCATGATAGTAAACTGAATATCTTTGGGTTGTGGACTGTTGGTCAGGACAAATGAAGACATCTGAGGACGTCACATTGGGCTTTGTGAAACACAAATCGACAGTTGTCACCATTTTCTGGCATTTTATAGAACAAACAACTAATCGATTAATCAGAAAATAATCAACTGATTAAGTGATAATGAAAGTAATTGTTAGTTACAAGAGACATAAAACTTTCACATATTGAGTAGTACTCTTGATGACTAATACACTTAACTTGGTGTGTGAATGTGGTGGACTCTACCTTTATAATAATTTTAATAATTTACAAAAAAATCCTCAGTCCTCAGGGACCTATTGCAGCTATTGCAGTTGATGTAGGAAATGTTAAAGGAGATTGGGTTTACTAAAATACTAAAATGAAATATTCCACTGCCAGATAATTGCTGAAAGGAATAATTACACCATATCTAAAGCAGCTTTCTTCAATTTGTGGCACAAAGGATTTTCAGCTTCACTCCAAATATTCACATCAGTGGAAGGCAGACAGGACAGGGCCTGATGCTGTGACAGCAGCCAGGAGGAATGATTGACAGGCAGCATATGGATGAGAGATGAAACCCATCAGCAGCAGAGAAAGGACACACTGTGGTAACACAACGTGCACACCTTTTGTGTTAATGGATGAATATTAAAAACTATAGCCTACTGGGAGTGTGTGACATTACACACACCATCCTAGGTGTATGTGTGTGTGTGAGAGAGAGAGACAGAGAGAGAGAGAGAGAGAGAGAGAGAGAGAGAGAGAGAGAGAGAGAGAGAGAGAGAGAGAGAGAGAGAGCTGTGATGAGAAACTGACAAAGTCATTTCTCTGCCTCCTGAAAATAATCCCTGTGGAAGGACTATATGTCTGATAGCAGCTCTGGGCCGACCAACAGAGAGGAAACCCAGGAGAGGGTGAGAGAGAGAGAGAGAGGGAGAGAGAGAGATAGAGAGAGAGAGAGATATTAATAAGAATTAAAGAGAAAGTCCAGAATATTGGATGGAATACATAAAGTAATGTCACTGTGCCTGTGTCAACTGTTTATGCTTTAATAAAAAGAAGGATCAGATATCCACTGATATGCTGCTGATATCAACTTGGTGTCATATACGTCCCCATATCTGTGTCTCATATTGAAGTATTAGACAAGCTACCAAAGACACTTATTATATACTACATTAATTTTAATTCTGTATAAATCTGTACTTAAATGAATCTAATGACTGTAGTGTTAGCTGGTTTCCAGTCCTTCTCATTTCACTGAAGATCAACAGTCCAGCTTACTGTTTTGCTTCTGTGGTCCATACAGTTGCATCCCTATTGCTCCAAGCTACCCTTGAAAAAATGCAGCACAATTCAATTCAATTTCAGTATTTACATGAAAATGCAGATTCACGCTAGGCTGCGAAACAGATGTTACCTGTATATGAGTAGGTATGTGTTTGTTACATTTGATCATTCATGTAATCAACGCACCCAAACTGCGACATAAGGCTGCCTGTTTGTTCACAAAAATGTCACTCAAGAAAAAAAAAAGGATTTCACAGTGTAAAGCTTTAAGTCCTGCTGTTGAAAATCAGTACTTAGCAGCATCAGCAGTTGTAATAAGGGACCAGAAACAATTTTAAAATAATGGCAGAAATGAGGAGAGTAGTTTGATAGTAACTTACATAAAGACTCTAGGAAGCTGTTGGAGTGTGAGACTTTTCTTAACAACTAATGATTTACATTAATTTTCATACCAAAAAGCTAACAAAAAAACATTGTCAAACTTCTCAGTAAACTGGCAGCCATGATGCACATCATAATGATTTCAGTAATAGCCTATATTTAAACTCCAAACCATTACGATGAAGGCAGAGCAATTCTTAAACCCAACAATTGTTTTCCAGCAGTGGGAAACTATCTCATGACTCTCATGAGACACTTGCCTGATGCCATGGTCACACCACAAAGTGATATTCACTTGCATGCAAAATTAGTGCAGGCTTAGCTGGTGAACTGCTGTAGCTAGCCAAGCTAACTGCTAACTCGTGCAAGTCGGACAGAGTGGTTCCCAGAACTTCTCTCTCCTGTCATGTTTACATCTACCTGGCATTTTGTTCACCATTACACAATATTTCATTAAATAATAAGTTATTGAAGAGGGAAAATAAAGCAGTTAGGAAAATCATTTGTTCGCTAGTTTAGCTTGGTTGCTAAGAGTAACTTCCCACAGTTTATTTGTAAAAAAGACGTATATGTACCATTGACTCCTGTCTCATAACTGTCTGTAAACCATTGCTATTCTTCACTCCAATACAGGACTTAAGTAAAAGTGAACGTTGCAACATAGCTCACAAGCTAGCTTCCTTCACATTGGATTCTTCGGCTCTCCGTCCTCTCAAACGGTCAGCTCTGTCAACATCATGGCTGATTAAGAAGAACTGGATACCAGACTCAAAGATGGTGCCCTGTTCATTCCTAGGAATGATGCTAAGTGGCGCATGAAAGCACAAAATCGGTTTGGCTGTAAAGAAATTACCCAGATGTTGCTCACGCTTCCACATTTCACGCTTCATAGAGCATGCTCAGTAGAGAATTACGCTGGCCGAGCTGGATGATTTCCGGTTGGCTCTCCATTCACTTGAATCGGGATGAAATAATTTAATGGTGCGTCTCTTCTGGACTCTCCAAATGTTGTTGGACCACATGGATTGAATTCTGATAATAAAACAAGTCATTTTGTGGGGATTGTGACGCTTAAAAAATGTATTTATTGTTTTACAGCCGCTCCTTTTCCTATGACTGTATATTTGAAAAATGCTTTTTTGGCCAGTGTGCATCACATGATGGACTCAGAAGTTGTAATTACATGGTTTGGCCACTATGTCAAATTTCACAGCCTGGCGCACTTCTGGGGGCTTGATCAATATGGGCTGCTGTTGGTCAACTGCACAAATTCATGGGTCAAAGTTCACCAAAGTGACAGCATCCCCTGCCAGCAAATCCGCTGATCGCAGATCCACTGTAATGATTTTTTTTCTTTTACACTTTTACATTTATACAAGATCGACATACAAAAAAGGAAACAAACAACAACCACAACACCGACAAAAACAACAACAAAAAGTATAGAACAGTACAATGACAGATTATACAACACAAAATATAGAAGGGGGGGATACAGTATAGTGCTTCACAATGAATTATTGATTTCATTATCATAGGGTCTACTTGACCTGTATAGGAGGAACCAAGGTTTCAAAATAAATTCACATAGGACTGTTCAGTACTAGTCTGTATTAAGTGCAAATATGTGATACTGAAATGCATTTCCAACCTTGATCCCAGTCCATTCCAGAATTGTATTTAGTATTGCTGATCATATCAGCTATTCATTCCATATCAAGATTAAAAAATTCAAGCAATCGTGTTTCTAGAAACATTTTGGATTACCAATCTTCCAATTTAATTTATTTAAATCATTTTTGTTTAGATCCTGTCTTTTTTTGACTGTAGCTGTATTGCCCTATACCCTAGCAAGCAAACAACAGGACAAGGAGAGAGATTTATATTCATTATTACTGAAATCGAATGAACACTCCAGTCCAAAAGGACTTGACTGCAGGGCAGTGCCACAGCATATGAATCAAAGTTCCCACTTGTCCACAACCATGCCAGCAGAGATCAGAGGAGCTTGGGTCTATTTCTTTAAGTCTGTAGGGAGTGATATATGCTCTGCGAAGGATTTTCAATTGTATAACTCTGAATCTGACTGACATGGAAATTACTGCAGGGTCCCTCCATATTCTTTCTCATTCTGCAGAGGTGAGTGAAACCCATTGGGACTGAGTCTGAATATAGAGATTCAAGGAGGAATGAATCAACATCCGATAGAGAGCTGAGACAGTACCTCTGTCTGATGCTAATTATAGTCAAAGTTTTCTTTGGGAAGTTTTGAGAAAATTGATTTTAATTGTGCATACTGTTATATCTCCTTCTAAGCTCCTCAAAGGATAAAACCTCCCCATTCTCTATGATTTGTGAAATTTCTGTAATATTGTGTTGCTGTCATGCATAGCTTGACAGTAGATTCCCTGTAGCTTTAAAAGCTGTATTGTGCCATATTGGACAGGATGTTAAAGCAGTTCTTGTGTTTTTCCATTTTTTTTATTTTTTTATTTTTTTAATAATTTCACATGAGAACTTAATAATACCATTATCTAGCTTTGTGGGTGGAACAGGATGATACCACTGATAAATGCAAGATAATACAGATACACATCTAGGATTCCAAGACCCCCTTTATCTCTCAGCAGTGATAGTTTTTTTTTATGATTAATTCTAGACTTCTTGTCTTTCCACAGAAAAGAGGAAAACATTACGTTTATATTATCAAACCAAGGGTTTGGAATATATAAAGGAACAGAAGAAAATAAAAAAATAAGCAAAAAATTTTCATCTTCAGTACTTCAGCTCTGCCACTGTACAGGCGGTGTTGACCACCTTCTAAGCTCTTCCTTGATATAATGTAATAAAGATTGTGTATTCAAATCAAATATTTTATTAATAGCTGTTCTAATCATTACACTCAAATATTTCATCCCCTCTGCTTTCTAGATAAAAGGCGCTGGTCCAAGATCAGTGATGTATGTTCAGTGATTTAGAAGTAGCTTCACTTTTGGTCCAATTGGACAAGGTCAATGAAATATCATCTGCATACATATTTAGTTTGAAATCAAGATCACCAATTAGAACACCTGTCATATCCTTGTCCCTATGGTTTGTACATGCTAATAGTTCTAAAGCTAAGATAAACAGTAATGGAGACAAGGGACAGCCTTGTCTGGTCAGCTGATGGCAATTAGGCCATTGTTCCTAACTGATGAAACAGGTTCATCATACAGTGCTCTAATCCTTTGTACACTGAAATGAATTGAATTTGCTGAGATTTCATAGTTTTAAATCCTGGAGGCTTTGATGCCCTCTGTTAAACTGGCAGGTGGAACAACACCACAGCAATGAGCACTTAACCACAAAAATGGGGACCCCACATAAAAAAAACAAATTCCAGAGGATTTCCTTTGAGGATTTCACTCACCCTTTAATTCTTGTATTTTTAATTCTCTTCCAGAAATACACACACACACAAAGTGGAACATAGCTCTGTAAAAGATACTGGTTCCAGTTTATTTATGCTGCTGCCCAGTACCAGCTAATGGCTGTTTGAACATTGTGCTGGCAGTCACGTGACATCAGACACATTCACAGATCAATATATTTGCCACTCTCAGTGGGAGGAGGGGGCTATGACACACGAGAAAGTATTTTACAGCTCTGTTTGACTTTTGCCAAAACTAAATTCTAAACACACAGTCGCTCTCTGTGTGCGGCTGCATCACTCACACACACACACACACACACACACACACACACACACACACACACACACACACACAGTGAGACACAGGTGTTCTTTTTGTTAACCTGAGCAGTGTTCCCTGCTCTAATGTATGTACTGCAAATGTTCCCTGTCACAGGCAATCTGACTGTGGTTGCAGGCAAAACCACTGCTCTCACCTTTATTATTCATCACCAACAACACGCACACGCACGCACACACACACAATTACACACACACACACAAACCTTAGAGTCCTTCCATATGTGGATAACAAGGCTTGCCTGTCCAAACACATATCTTGGCACATTAGAGGTAAGACTTGATAAACAAGCAGGACATGCTGTGTGTGTGTGTGTGTGTGTGTGCGCGCTCCGCTGCCATTAATACAGGGTCAGTGCAGTGGTATCGTGTTGAGATCTGCTGTTTCCAGAGCACAGACAAGCTCCTTTATCTCTGTCGACAGCTCCATGCCTGATCTGATTCTGCTTTAAAACTACTAATCACTGCTGAGACATTCTTGGCCTGTTGCATAAAGGCCCTGCAGCAGCTTCACACTTGACGCTACAAAACATCATCCAGCAGTGTTCATGTCAGAGTCTACTCCACGTGAATGTAGATGAGGAGACTTCATGGAGAGGATTTCCAGCTGTAAACAGACTCCATGTATCTGAGGGTTGTTCTCCCCAGAAACTGAATTCAGAAGGTGGTGGTCAATAATTGGCAGCCAGTGTTCTCACTAGAAAGGAAGCCATGACCTCCAGTCTTTATGAAAGAAAATAAATATATGTATATGTGCACTGAGCCATCTCTCCCCATTTACAACCTTCTGCTGACTATACTTGTCATTGTATAACAACTTAACCATCTCAATGACACCTGAATCTCCATCCACTTAGGAAGGCCGTGCCATGACAACTTTGGATATACCAAGCAAGTGGACGTTGTGTAGATTTTTTGTTGTTAAACTATTTCCAAAGGCTAGAATAAACCTTCAGCATAACCAGAGTTGTTCATGTTCCTGAAAACAACTGCTAGCTACAGTCCATTCACATGTGGAGAACAGGTGGCAGTTTGTGGCGAGGAAATCTTGAGATTTATCCACAACATAATGTGTTACAGCTTTGCCCATTTAGTAATTTTATTACTGTGCTGACAATATGTATATTATTTATATCTGCCAGAGATCTTTTCTTAGCCTACAAAAGGTGGTACAGTAAATTCAAATCCTGCAAATGAACAAGTGGGTAAACAAGAATTCCAGTGGGTGTACACTACACTACACCCCTTCTCTCAGCACTGTGATCTAAATTGGACTCTTGGGATCCAAACTAAACACGGTCTGGAGGACGTGGCTGTGTTGTGTACTTTTAAACGGCTGCTGTATGTAAGCTTTACGCAGCAGCAGCAGCAGCGGCACATGGACACTCAAGTAGAGGATATCTGTCTGTATTTTGTCTGTCTGGATCACATCAATCCACAAAAATCACAGACTCACACACAAAGCAAGAGCAGCTGTCTGTTGTAGCGCCAGGGAAGGACCTGGAATCAATTTACAACCAGTTATCCACGCAAGCCCCTCATTGCTTTTTTATTTAATTAATTAAGAACATGGAAGACAGGTTGACTTGGCTTCTGTAGCAGGGCAACAAGTACAGGCAAGAAAACAACTGCTCTAAACAATTTCACAGCCCATTAAGGAGTTGATGGATGGGTCAAAAAGAAAAAAGAAAAAAAAAGAATTAAATTCCGTCTAGGCAGCCTCATCTACGAATATGGAGCTATTTACTGTCCAAAGCAGAGCGGAGGGGAAAGCAGAGTGACTCCTCCTCTCCTGCCTGACCAGAGGGGAGACACATTTTCCTCTTTCAATTGAGGCTGGAGAGCTGATGGTTTCCTCAAGTAAACTGTGGCCTTTGGCTGCCTGCCCAATCATCCACGGTGGCAGCTCCCTGCCAGTTCTTCTCTCTGACTGTACTGTGTGTCTGTGGCTCTGTGTGTGTGTGTGTGTGTGTGTGTGTGTGTGTGTGGAAACTCTAGCCTACATTGGAAACTAAAGGCCTTTTTGCTGCCAAGAGTTGTGTTTCTCACATTGGAAAAGGATTTCAAGAGACATAATACAAGAAAGGCCAAAAGGTTTAGTGTGTGTGCGTCTGTGCGTGTGTTTTAGAATGCGTAAGATCTGTCAATTGCTGTGTTTAAGAGTAACATGCATGTTAGACAAAAACAAAATACAGAGGAAAGTAAAGGTATGTATGTAGCATACATGTATGTTTGCAGTGTTTTTTCTTCTTTGGATTACATTTTTTTAATTTTGTGTCCAATATTGATACCAAGCACTTTGATGCATAAGTTAACAGCTGCATTCATTTGATTTTGGGAGGGGGGGGCAGGAGACCAAGTCGAAAACACGTCTGACGTTGTATCATCTTATAAAGTTCTTGCTAACTTTGTTAGCAACCAGTTGCCTTTTTACACATCCAGCAGACAAAGAGCTTCATTTGGAGTTGAAAAAATTCACCGTCCTTTTAGCTCTGTTTTGGTCTCCATCTACTCCTGAGAAAAATACCTAGCTCTCCCTAGCTGCCAACCAGCTAGTTGCTAACTTCGTCTGTCTGCTGTTTGTTGCTTGCAGCTAACATACAATGCTAGGCTTATTATTATATTATTAGACCTATTTTCTGAAATAGCTACCTGCTTCTGCTAGAAATAAAGTTGACATGAAAAGAGCAGAAGTTGTGGACCAGAAACAAAAACAATGAGCTAAAACAGGCTAAAAAGCTCTGTTAAGCTGAGAGAAACTGCGGAATTGGTGACAATTCCCGGAGGGTTTGTCACTTTGTCATCTTTCATATAACAGAGTAATTTCATCCATTGTTAATATTTAAAAAACAGATAAGTGCAGCTAAAAGTTTTTTGAAGGTTGTACTCTTTTCTCTACCAGTTAAGCCATTGCTCATGCCACACAGTTTTTATTCCAAACAAATAAGAAGCATAGAATTTATCAACTCAACCTGCTTCACAGGAGTTGATGAATTTTTCCCAGGAAACACCAACCAGACACTCAGAGGTTTATGTACTCAGGGTTTGTAGCAGAATGTGCGTACATTTCACAGGCTTCTCAGTCATACCATGCTCAGGTCTGAGCTGGGAGATTTATTTAACTGACATTTTCTCCCCAATAGCCATCCTTCCTTTTTTGCAGGAAAACAATTGTGTGATTGCAGTTGCTGTTTTTTTTTCAACCAGTATTTCTGGTTCAGCAGCAGAGAACTTTGTCTCTTTTTTGTGGTTAATTGCTGTCAGACATGCTCAAGATGCACCTTTAACAGCCTAACATCAGGTCTTAATTAGCAGCATTGCATTCAAATGAACTCAACCGCAGTTTTGCTCATTAACACCATCACTCATGCTAAATACCCTGTTATATTAAAAAGATTCAGAGATGCTATATTTTGTAGCCTCACCAGTAATATGTGGTAGGTTTGGGAAATCTACTGGTAGTGTTTAGGGCAATAAATGTCAAAGCTTTCATGAGCTAGATTAAGTTGGATCACCATCCAGTTCTATCCATCAGTAAACCAGAGCAGCAAAACAGACACTCATTCATTCAAAGATCTCCCTCATTACCACTTAAAGAGAGAACTATGTAACTTTTGCTGAACAGCAGCCACTGTGGCCACAAGGGGCAATTACAAGATACTGGGACATTGAATTTCCCTTCATTTCCCAAGACTTCTTCCTGCTGCTTAAAGACGCCATCATTAGAGGATATGACTTTGAACCCATTTCCACCTGGTCTTAAAATGCAATGTACCTGGATGAGGTTGAAATCATTGGAATGCAATTGATTGTCCAGACCTGAGATCTGGTTCCAGGTTTTCTCACATGTTGTGTGGCCCACTGCACATGCACATTAGTGTTTCTCTCATAGACTCCAGGAAAGACTTGCAAATATAAAACCTTCAAGACAGATTACTCTCTAATCATGTCATTATCCAGAAAACAGATCACATATTTATACCAGGTGGAGACCTGTCTGAGAGGGAATTGAAAGGGACCACAGACAGGACATAACAACCTGTCTCCTGGTGAGATACACTGTGTTTACTTCTTGTTTGACTTTGTGATAAAACCATTGAATTGTTGTTTATCTGGACATGTTAAAATATAGTGTAACAGTAGTACGAGTAGAGAGGAGCCATGAGGTCAGAATCAAACTGATGTCAGTAATGCTACAATATCTATCTAAAGTTAGCTACTACTAATTTAACTAGTCATACCAGACACTGATGTGTGGTCAGGGTAGGCAGTGCCTCACTAAAGCTAAAACACGTACTCCAGTAAAACCAGTCAGTGGTCAATAGTTGTTTTAAAAGTATAGTATGCTCCTACATCTTGCTCCTAAAAACTACTGGTCCTAAACGCAGGAAGTTTAAGGCCATGGGCTGAGGCACAGGCTGTCTGTGCCTATGTCGGCAGGTTTGGCGCAAAGGCCAGTCTTTTTGTAGATTTGTGCATGCATAGTCGGTTCTCATAGTGTGTTGAATGATCAACAATCAGGCAAAGACCAGCCCTGCCCCCCACTTCACGTGACATCCACTCCTTCTTACTCAGCGCCCTCCCTAGCACGGATAGCTTAACAGCAGCGGTCAGCATGGATATTTCTTACTTAAAAAGATTTTCAACATTGTCTTATGAGGAAAAAAGAGTTGTGGTTGCTAATTGGAAACCAACACCTGAACTACACGATCTTACCCAGCCAAAGGGGCAAAAGATTACACAAACTTTTCAAACAGAGTTGTACCAAAAGAAGGACTGGCTATGTGCAGCCAGACTAGCAAGCTTTTTTTGCTTTCCATGCCTATTCTTCTCCTCCAGCAGCGACAGCGTGTGGGTGAAAAGGGGGATACTGTGACCTGAACAATTTACCAAGAGCTCAGCTGAAGCATGAAAAATCCACAACCCATGTCCTCTCTCAGATTGCCTTGAAAACCTTTTGCAAGAGTTGCATTGACACGGCCCTGGATGAGCAGTGCAGGCTCTATATCGGTGTGTACAATGCAAAGGTAGAGGAAAACAGGGAAATCTTAAAAAGCTTCATCGATGTGACCTGTTACCTTGCCAAACAATAGCTGGACTTTCTGGGAAATGACAAGAGCAGTAGCTCTGCCAATCATTATGTTGAACTGCTGCATGTGTTGGCAGAAAAAGATGACAGGTTAGCCACACACTTCAGCTCCTCAAATGTGCTTACCGGCACATCAAATGGGATTCAGAATGATTTAATTGAGGTTATCAGGGGTCAAATAAAAAATGACATTCAAGCAGCATCCTTTGTTGCAGTGGAAGTGGATGAAACTACGTATTCACAAACAAGGCTCGAGTATGTATTGGATGTATTAGAAAAGTATAATTGTGCTGATAAGTTGATCGCACAAACATATGATGGAGCTTCAGTGATGGCCTAAGAGCTTAACAGGGTTTGGGCAAAAATCAAAGAGAAAGTGTCTGAAGCTATATTTACACATTGCTATGCGCATAAATTGAATTTTGTGCTTTCACAATAAGCAAGATTCATTCCAGAGTGTAAAATTGACTGTTGAAGGGCTCACACCATTTTTCAGCAAGTCTACCAAACGTACACATTTACTGGATGAAGTTGTGAAATGCCACATCCTTAAAACGTCATCTGTCGGGTGGAACTCCAATTCTAGGTCAGATGATGGAGAACTCAGATGACTGGGATGGCGAGACCCTCACAGTGGCCTCAGGATTTGATCTCTGGCTCTCAATAGCATTCACCTGTTTTCGCCTGATGGCGTACAATGGCATTTTTAGCATCACAGATGTGCTATTTCGTCTTCTTCATAACAAGGAAATGGACATTTGCCTGTGCTCTGTGTCCGTCAGAGACACTATGTGTGCCTTGAACAATCAGTGAGAGCAGTTTTTTATGATGGTTTTGAACAGAAAAGTAAGGAACTAAAACTGATAAATAAGGAGACCCACCACCACAAATCTGTCAGAGATGAGATGTTCTTGACAACATCACTGTACGAATGAAAGCCAGGTTTGACCATCTGGAGGAGCTTGACTTAGTTGACTGCAAGAAATTTGCCAAGATGTCAGCTAAATTGGATGATCACAAATTGAAGAGCCTGTCCAGATATGCAAATTCTTGGATCTGATTAGATTAAAGTCTGATTTGGAAGGATTATACTGATCACAAACAGTCTAAGGAATGATGTCTTACATTTTTGTAGACAATGATCTGCAGGATACTGTACCCAAGGCCACAACTTTTCAGTGATAAAGTGCATAAGACCTATAGCTGTAACAGAATAGAACAGAGCAGGCTTTCCTCCATAGCTCTTATTTTCATTGAAAAGGAGAGACATATGAAACTAAGAAATACACCTAATGAAGAGGACTTTTACAACAAAGTTAGGCTTTGGCAATAAACCTTTTATTGGCTTTGTGTATGTTGTCTGATGTTAGGCTACTGTGCACTGACACCAAGTCTTTTTTTCTTTATCCTGGTGCGCCATCACCAGACCCTCATTGTGTCTGGTTATCGGTGCACTTTTGCGCATTTTGTAGGAGTGAATAAGTTTTTTCTTATTAAGATGGATGGAGATAAGATAAGATAAGATGGAGCTGCCAGGCAAGAGGAAAAAGAGGAAGAGGATTTCACCGCATGTTACTGATACCAGACCAAGTAAGGCTGTAGCAATATCTCTGATTGCACTGAATTGAGCAAGGGTGTTTTCCAGTGCTTATCCATTCAACGTATCATTTGTCAGAGGAAGATTTTGCTATTTCAGCTTTTAAATATGACAGTCTGACTTTAAAATCCAAATGAAAGCAGTGAAAGGTTGTACTGCCCAAGACTGAGTCTCTGTGTCAGCAGCTGAACTCAGACCAGCCCCGGCAGATCAGACAGATCAGAGCAGCTGCAGATTCATAAGCGATACAAGCCTATAATAAGAAAAGGAATCTCTCAGCCTCCTACAGACACACACACACACACACACACACACTGCCAGTCACAGACAACAGATCACGCAACAGCTTTTACATTTACAAGTCAGTCGCAGATGAAAGGAAGTGCTACAACCTCAGCTTGTGTAATCCTCGCTCCAGCTTCGCATCTTGAGGAGACACCTCTCTCTCTCTCTCAGCTGGTTCATTTTCAGGATTCTCTACACACCTTCATATTTCATGTTTTCATCATCATCACCATCATCATCATCAACTCCCACCAAACTGACAACCTGTTCTAGCTAGTAGTTTAAGCCATGACTGATTGTGTAACATTCTTCTTCTTCTTTTTTTTTTTTTTTTTACAGAGCAGGTCACTTAGACAAAACATTTCTCTGCTTTCCTCCACTTCCTCACTATCATCATCACTGCCACTCTTCTCAGCCTACTCCTACTCTTTGTTACAGTGCTATTCTCCTCCTCGTCATCATGTCATCCACTCTGGAGGACAATGAAGGTGATAAGGGAACACAGGAAAGCCAGCAGTCAGACAAAGACGGCTTCAAGGCATCATCATTGCATCAGCTGAAGCACACATTTTGCAGTCACAAACACATAATTCCTGTCAGCTGCCTGTAGCATGGATGAGCTCCATCACACACGAAGGCAAAAGAAAAAGGTATGACGAGCATGTTAAGCACCAGGCAAGTAAGCAACCACGTAACTGTACAGTCATAACCAACATCACAATGTATTAGTGAATAACAGGCATCAGGTGATGCTGTGTGAGGTAACTGTAGAGTTAATATGGTATTAAACTGAAATCATTTTCAGATGTTTGAAGGAAACTCGTGTATTTGTAAATGTTTTAAAGCAGATAAAGAAACACCCAAAGAACTGTTATTAAATAAAAATCCACAGGCTGGATGTGTTAAACAAGGCTTCCACTGGGACACTGCTGGCATGTTCTCAGGACTGTTTCAGGAAATTTGGTGAGGTTTTTTGGGTGTGTGCCTAATTTATATATTTTTTAGTCATATTTGTTCAGTTAACAAAAAAAAAAAACATAAATATGCCAGTATTTCTTACAAAATAATTATATTCTGGCATTATGGGGAGGGCTTTGAAACAGCTTAGACCATTTTGTAGGGAGATAAAATAAGCAGAAAATACGATTAAACAGTTAAAATTATATAGAAAAAGCAGACAAAGAAAAGTTTAGGGTGTGTTAGTAGACTCTTATCCTCATTTTTTTCTAAAATCATGGCTATATATCTGTACAGACAACAGCTGAGAGCATCACATCTGTAGACAGTGAAGGAGAAAATGGTCCACTAACCTGTTGGAAGGAGGCTGGGAACAGAGTGCACTTGTTTTCTCTGGAGCCGAAGAACCACCGCTGGACACTGCGCACTGTTCACTGACTGGAGGAGAAGGGAAACCTGCAGACGATTGGTTTCATACCGGTGATTTTGTGGTGAATGACAACCACCCATTTGAACCTATTATAGTCTCAGAAAAAGCATATTGTTCTTGCTGTTTTTAAGATCTTAACCTTTTAAGCTAAAGTTATTTTTAAAGATCCATCAGGCTAAACGTGTGGCTTATCTCACTACCCGCAAATTAAAAATCCGCTTTCTGGTCATATCTTCACATAAAGCCACAACAGAACATGAGTGCTGCCTTCACTGTATCTTGATGGTGAGTTGGTATATTTTGTTATTTACAGTAATGTTTGCACTTGGTTGCACGCGATTGTTAAAGACAGACCGGAGCTGGAGACTGAGCGGTGCTATCAGCGCGCACTGGCCGGGAGTCAACTTACCTCTGTCCCTAAAGTCGTGGTAGGACAGGCAGCGTGCGTTCAACAGTTCAGCCCGTACTACATGCTGACAAGATGCGCGGAGCGACCCTTTCAAGCCCGCTCTGACAGCGTGCAGTGAACTGTGCCTCCTCCTCCAGCAGCGCACGCTACCCGCGCAGAAACCGTATTTATCGACACGGATCTTTCTCCGCACACCTGTGGCTCACAACGGCCACATTACACCCTCAAGTACCCATTCTGTGGGATGCCCCACAGGATCAGTGCACTCACACCATGCCCACGCCCCTGAAAAAGGGTATTAAAAGAGTCCATAGAGACCTACCGACCCGTAGTTTATAATCCGTGCCAGTCCCGGAGCCTGGGAGACGCGCAGCCCGGAGCAGTGCAGTAATGGATGGGAGCGCTGCTTATGTGTCAGCCGGTGTCAGAGCGCAAAGACACGGCCATTCCCTGTCCGAGGCGCACGGTGCGGCGCCGCCTCTATTTACTCCAGCTGGAGGAAAGTCACGCCCACTGTGTGTGTGTGTGTGTGTGTGTGTGTGCGTGTGTTTGGTGTGTGTGTGTGTGTGTGTGTGTGTGTGTGTGTGTGTGTGTGTGTGTGTGTGTGTGTGTGTTGGGGGGACTACTAAGCATACTTATTTGCAGGGGCGTAGCCAGGATTTTATAATAGGCTGCTAGGTCAAATAAAAATACTGATGAAGAAATACATTAATACATACATCAATTAAGCTCAAAATATGAAATACAAATAAATAAAAATCAAAAATAATTTTAAAAGTCAACCTGCCAACCTTCTGTCTCCACCACTCAGGACCAATCACCGGACCTGGGGCATCACAGCTTTCTCCATGGCTGCCCCCTCTGGAACTCTCTCCCCAAACACATCTGTCCAAGTTCAAATCACCAATCAAATTGCGTCTCTTCAGAACTGCTTTTAATGTGTGATTAATGATGTGTGTCATATGTTTTTAGTGTGTTTTTCTATGGCATATGTTTTTAGTTTTTAGTCTATGACATATGCTTTTGGTGTGTTGTTTTTCTATGATTGTTGTAATTTATGTAAAGTGTCTTTGAATACCCTGAAAAGCGCTCGATAAATAAAATGTATTATCAGGGCCCGAGCAGGGGCCCAACAGTCCCTGCCACTGAAAGTGCAAAAACAATAGGTTCTATTGTTTTTGAAGAGATTATTATCATTATTATTGTTATTATTATTATTGTTATTATAGTACGCCATTGCATTTTTGAGGAGCTTAGGATGCTCAAAAACTCACAAAAATTGCCAGACATGTCAGAACTGGCAAAAATTGCAAAGCTCTGTAGTGATTGGGCTCTGGTGTGGTCAGTGGGCTCTATAGCACCCCATAACGCAGGGCCATTTTGGAACAAAGTTTCTTTGATATTCATGAAATTCAGTGGGTTTATTGCTGTCATCATTATCAACATAAAACTTTTTTAAAAAAATTTTTGCCCAATAGAAAGTCAGCCATTTTGGATTTCGAGTGTCAATTTTCATTTTATGAACATGTTTGAGGCCTTTAGGATGCATGAAGACTAATGACACTTTGTTTATATGTTTGAACCAATAAATGCTTCAGTTAGTATCAAAATCAGGCTTGGTCATGGCATTTCCACTCTTTAGCGCCCCTAGTTACTTTTAGGATTTTTGAGGTGCTAGGAGTGCTCGAAACCTCACAGAAATTTGCACATACATCAGAAGTAGTGTAATTTGATATTGGATATGGGGCTTGGACATGGGTGTGGTAAAATGGCTCAAGAGCACCTCCTAGAAAATTTCAAAGTCTAAGTCCCCACCTTTAAATTTGACATATATGTACAAAATTTTTGGGGCCAATGTAACAACCTCAGACTTAAAGAAAAAAGCCTATAGGCGCCATAGCCTAAGTCCAACAGGAAGTCAGCCATTTTGAATCTACTTTGCTTTTTCTCACAAAGTGAAGCCATTTACAGGTGTTGTATTGTAACATTCTCCTAGAGATTTAACCCGAGCAACTTCAAATTTGGTAGGTTACATCTAAAGACCTTTGTGATGTTAAATTGCTTTTTAGTTTTCATGGAACGTCCTTGGTGTGGCGTGCCAGACAATTTTGCCCAAAACATGTTTGGGGCATTAAACAGGAAGTTGTTGTAACTCAACTTTACATTGTCCAATCTGCCCCAAATTTCTCATGTTTGATAAGAGTCCATGCCGGAACACATCTACATGTCAATATTGAGTCATAGTCATAGCGCCATCTACTTACAACAGAAAGTTAGCCTTATGTTACAAACATCATCCAATTTCCATAAAAATTACATGATATGGTGTACACATGATATACAGCAACATGATATATAATTAGTGGGTGTTCTCTAGCGCCACATAGTGGACACAGCAAGTGATAGTTATCTCCTACATGCAATGTCCAATATTCATGAAAATGTATATCTATGTCAGTTGCCCTCTGGTGAATGTATTGCTGCATTAATATTTCACTTATGTAATATTGCCTACGTGCAACAGGAAGTGAGGCCTAAATGGCACATAGTTCATTAAATGTATACAAAATTTCTAATATGTCATCTCTAGTGATACATACTGTACAGAGGAAGTAATACTTTACCTATTCACATTGTCATTTCCTGACAATTCAGAGCCATGTCAACAGACCTCTATTAGTGATACAACCACTGCCGCGAGGGCCCGTTCATCACTCCTTGCAGCTTTAGTTAACACTGTTATTGTTTAACCATGGGGAGATTCTGTCAGTTGACCTCTTTTTAACTTTTAATGGAGAAACAGTATTTAAAGCAGATGACAATGCATTGTTGAAAATTTCAACCATGTCATATAAAGAGTGGTCATAACTGTATGGCTCAAATGATCTCATAATACAGTGGAAACCACTTATAGTGATTACATCTGTCCAGGTCAAATTGATCACTATAAGGGGATAATTATTATAACCGATTTTTTCTCTTTTTCTGTATTTCTCATGCAGATTACCGTCTAATTGACATTTTTATATGTATTACATGAATATAAAGTAATGAAACAGGCAGCTTGGCTATTTACTGAATTTTTTTAGACCGTTTCAAAATACAGAACAGCTGTTTAAACGCTTGTTGTTTTGCTGCTGCATCTCGTTGGCTCGTTTTTGGCAGTTTGTCATAAGCTTCAAGGAGACTACGTTTTTCATTGAGAGACTTTCTTTTTCCCGTCATGATTTCAATGTACATGCAGCACCAGCCTCAGGTCACCAGTTGAACCAGAATCAACTTTTGGAGAAACCCAATCTGTAATGCTGCGGTGGCCAATCACAGCTGCTGATCAGACTGATTAGAGCTGTAACCCTGTCATGAGGGAGGACAAAAACATTACTAGGAAGAGGGGATGACATTTCTGTTCATTTGATAACATTAAATGTAAAGTTAGGCTTTGCTGACAGCTTCCCAACTCATTTTAAAAAGATGAGAGAAAGAGAAAGAGAGAGAGAGAGGCAGTGATCAAGCGAGCTGAAGAGTGGATGATGAGGGTGAGCAGTATTAGCGAGAAAGCTGGTGAATGAGAGGAATAAAATGTTATTTTCTGATTGTTTCACAGCGGTTACAAATAAACATGCCCATATCCCGCACGTCCACACGAACCTGCGGAGGTGCACCACAACATCTGATAATGGTGCCGCAGCCACTAATTGCATATCATACATATCATGGGAGTAAGGGAAAAAATATATATATAATTACTGTAGTTTTACATTTTTTTTCATGTGTTTTTATGGATGAAAAGGCCCAAAATGAACACTGCAAGCAGACTACTTGATTACTATAGGTGAATTATTTAAACAGCATTTGTGTAGGAACGATTCTTTCCCGAGCTTTTTGATTCATGTAAGCAGCTGATCACTGTAACCGTGATCACTATAAGCGGTTTCCACTGTATTAAAAAACATTGTTTCAGCCTTGTCATCTAGGAATCTCTTTTGAACCAGAAATTCCCTTTTAATCTTTGTTAAGTTTAGGTTGACATCAAAAAGCACACAATCATGGTAAGAAACAGGTAGTTCAAATACTGAAACATTATCAATGTTTAACCCTGTTGTTACTACTAAATCTGTAGTGTTATCATGCTGATGGGTGGCTTCATTTACATTCTTTTTATTAATATGACTGTTCAGGTCTATCATGTCAAGTGAGATCAATTCTGAGATTTTCTGTAGGAATAGTCATGAATATTTTGGTGGCCACAAACTGTATAGAAGTCCTTGACTGGTGAGTGTGGTTGTCATGTCCTTTATTGGGATAGAGACTACCTCTGAATGCCTTCGGTGATGTGAAGCAGAGGGGCGGGTGAAGGGGGAGCACTGTCCTGTGTGCGCTGTTGGGGGGGGGGGGGGGGGGGGGGGGGGGGGAATCCTGGTAAGGAGGGGAAGGGACTCTGACGAGGAGGGGGAGAGCATGCTGTCTACTTGAGTGTGCTGTCCTTCACACTGTCCTTTACACTGTTCTTTGCACTTATCCCCACAGTCTTGTTTGGGTGTGGCATCCCAAATGCATAACATAGATTGGCATTTTGGCATTGAGTAGTCTGGATCCAGTGATATTTGGGTGAAGCCCATCAAGTTTAAAGCAATCTTTACAGTTCCAAAAAATATTGAAATTGTCAATAAACTTTATCGCATGGCCACGCTGATTTCAGCCATGTATTCAGGACAAGGAGTCTGCTAAAAGATTCTATTCCTTTTTTCCAAGTTGGAATTGGTCCAGAAATTAGTGTATCTTGTGATTTATAGTGGCTTAGCTTTACCAGTAGCAGGGAAAAATCTTTTTTCAGGATTTCAGAGTCAGTTTTCTTTCATGCGAAAGACCCAGCATGGTTAATGACTTTGATATTACCTGGACGTGTAGTTAGGATAGCTGGCAACAGCCCAGTCAGATGCTTGATAGTTGTGTCATCCATGGTTAGATTTTCAGTCTTTTCCATTTTTACATGCTTTGTTATAGAGTGCCCAGTCAAAATAGTGCGGCTGTGGCTCAGGAGGTAGAGTAGGTCGTCCACCAATCGGAAGATCAGCGGTTCTATTCCCGGCTCCTCCAGTCTGCATGTCGAAGTGTCCTTGGGCAAGATACTTAACCCCTAATTGCCCCTGATGGCTGTGCCATCAGTGTGTGAATGGTTAGATTTCCTCTGATGGGCAGGTTAGGACCCTGTTATGTAGCCCCTGTGCCCATTCAGTGTATGAATATGGGTACATGTGATTTGTAGTGTAAAAGCGCTTTGAGTGGTCGGAAGACTATAAAGGCACTATACGAGTACAGTCCATTTACCATTTTAACTCAGGTGGGGAGTTAGCACTGTTTCTTCTGGCCCTCGGATTCCCTGCTAACCCTGTGTTCAAGATGGTTAGCAATTATCACACATTTCATTCCGAATCAGTGGATCATACCTGTTGTGCAATGAGAGTTCAGGTGGTGGAGTGAGTGCTGGTTCTCTGCAATTTGATTTCCTGCTGGATTTGCCTCTGCAGTGGACGACATTAGACCAAGTCAGAACTGGAGTTGATGTTTTCGGCCTAGCTCCTGTGCGGTGCCAGTAAGCAGCATCATTAGGGAAAGCTGGTGCGGGAGCCTCCGCAGCTAGTCCAGAGCTGCCGACAGCATTAGACCAAGTCCTTGGAGCCTCCACAGCTAATCCAGAGGTTTTTGGACACATCTAGGGGACCGTGTCGGCTAAGTCTGTGTCGGATGCTCTACATTTGTAGTACATTTGTAGTCCTGTGTATAAAGGTCTGTGTCTGTCCATTAGCATTTGGTAGCTCTGTACCTCATGTATTAGCTGCTACAGAGTTAATGAATTGCTCATTCTCACGTACTTGATGCAGCATTTCAATCTTTTTTTCATACTGTGTTATCCTCTCACTCAGTCACTGACAGTCCATGCAGCTTACTAACTTTGCTGGATTTGGAGACATAGCTTTTATGTTGTCTTTTGCTGGTCAGAGAAGCTTGTGTGCTGTGCTAAGCTAGCTTAGGCTAGAAGCTAAGTCATGGGTGATGGGGCTCTGAAACTTTCTCGTGTCCCAAACATAAACTTTGCTCTGTTCTGCAATTCCACTATAGATGCTTTCATTAGCACCAGTGTAACTGATAATAGCTCGCTTTGGAATAATATTTAGGAAATTAGAAAATGCAAGGAAAGAAAAGATAGTACAAAGCATATAGCAAGCAGAGAGGTGAGGAAAACACGTCTGCACTACCAGCACTACCACTGCAGCACTGATCAAGCAGTTATCCTTCTGTCAGAGATCCAAAAGAGGAAAAGAGGTAGGCAAGAAGGTGTACGCACCAGACTGAAGAAGCATCCACTCAGACCCCCTCTTCCCTCCATCGCACTGGTGAATGTACACTACATTCCCTTCATAATAAAATGGATTTACTGCATGCTGTTCCGGGTGGAGAGGGCCTTCAGAGATACCTGTATCATTGCTCTGACTAAAACCTGGCTAGACAAGGCTGCCCCAGATACCGAGCTCAGTCTCCATTACCTTTCCACTGTAAGGGTTGACAGGACTAGTGAGTCGAGCAAGAAGAGGGGCGGTGGGGTCTGCATCTTTATCAACAAGAGGTGGTGTAATAACATCAAAATCTCCAGACATGGAGATGCTGACCCTGTCATTATGCCCCTTCTGTCTCCTGAGGGAATTCCCTGCTGTGGTCATTGGCTGGGTTTACATCCCACCCGGCACTGATACCAAAGTGGCAGTGGAGCTAGTAGCCAAGAGCACTAGCTCCATGCTGACTAAATATCCCAAAGCCCTGGTGTTCATTGTGGGTAATTTCAACAGCTGCAGACTCGATGGTGTTCTGCCCTCATCCTACCAGTACGTTGATGCTCCCACAAGGAAAGATAACATTCTGGACTTGTGTTATTACATCCAGCACTTGGGTGCACCTCCACTCGGTTTTTCAGACCACAATGTTGTCTTCCTGCTCCAACACTACAACCCAGAACTGAAATGTTTTAAGTCTCAAATCTACTGCACCATCCAATGGTTGGAGAACGGACTCACTGGCATGCACAGACTGTCATGTTTATCAAGGTGAGCTGGATCACAGAATATCACTTATCATATCCTTTAAAACAATCAACAGGCAGATCAAGAATGACATTATCAAGCCCAAACTCAAATACAGATTCGAGTAGGAGTTTAGCACCATGAATACAAAACAAGCGTTTCATAAAGTGACAACACTAACTTTGTATTGTGAATCAATACAAGATTAGTCCACAATCACAGTCCCCACCACCTTTGCTAACACTCTGAAAACCTTCTACACATGATTTGACATCCAAAACCACTCTGCTGTCTGTGAGGAGTTGCTTAGTGCCCTCCCCTCTCATGAGCCCACATATCCACCCTTCACAATGGTGGATGTTGGTCTCCCCGATCTTCTACTCCATCTTCTGGGAATCCTACAGGACAGCATCATTGGAGTTGCAAAGTGGGAAGAGCTATTTCAGGTGCTGGTTCTGGAAGTAATAATCCTAATCATTTTTCCCATAGAGCATGTGACATGACTCACAGTGTGAGCACTCCTATAGCTTGGATCAGCATGAAACTCTCCTGGTTAAATTATCAGTACAGAAGATGAACACCTGCATTAGAAACCATCTGGTTCTTTAGTAAAAACTCGAAGGTACAAGACTCTGTACATTAAAATTTGGGGTAGAAGTTAACTAAAACTCCAAAGGTGCATTTCAGCAAGAAACAGACAGCCACAATCTTGAAAAATTAAGTCATGTGTACTGTTAACGGTGGGCACAAGCTACAGATTACGATGTTGAGAAAACTGATTTTACAATCTGCAGATTAAATCAGTACACTTTTAATTTCTGGGTCATTTTTGAGTGAATTCAGTAACTACTACATCTGTTGTTTACAGCCTCAGCGACAAAGTGTCTTGAGTTCATTACGCACTGATTTGTTGCCATGGATTCTTTTCCATAACAACAGCGGCCAACGCTCATGGGTATTGTAGTATTCTAAACCATTCGCCAAAATCACGGACAAAATGTGATTTCTCAGAAATTAAGCTGAAGTAATTGCAACTAGTGGTCATAATATAATCATATCATTACATTATCCAGGAGAGTCCTGAGTTTCTATGTTAAGTAATATTGACAATGTCATTTAAGGAAAATTTTGAAATGGGAATACAGAATGGGGAAAAACACTTCCGGAAGCAGCAGACCCTCCCACTTTGCAACTCTATACCCATCAATAACTGTGAAAACAAATTTTAATAAAGACTACAGTATATCTATCTCTCTAACACACCCAATGAGGGAATATCTTTTAGAGGAATGCTGTTATTCCAGTCCCACTTACTTAGACAGTCTATGACTAGGAGCACTGAAGCTGTTCTAGACTAACTAACAGACTTCATGTTGGTTTTTTCCATTCATTAGTCACCCATCTGTCTCACTACAAGTGTAGGGGAAATGTCTAATTACTCAAGTACTGAAATACAGTGTTAAGGTAAGTTCCATTCTGTGACACTTAATCTGCACTCTGTCCATGTGTGTGACATTTCATTGCATTTTCATTTCATTTCATTTCACTTATATGAATGCCAGGTGAGCAATATTGCTAGAAAATCTAATTATTGAGAATAATAAAAGCAAACCTCTGTCTCCATTTAGAACATAGATTGGACTCTTCCATTTCTGATACCAGCATCACAGATGCTGCTTTCCTCTTTTCCTCTATGCTGTTCTCTGATCAGTTGGCACAAATATCTGCAATCATTTAACTCTCTCCAAAACTCAAAATGGATTGTATCTTATCTGGAAATGTTCCCCAGAGCATAAAAACAAACAAACTTGTTAAAAGACTGTATTTCATGATGATCTTAATTATCAGTGAAAATTGTAAATAAGTCATTATGAATTCAAATAAATAAAGAGATGACAAGGAACTTTTAATTTGTCTGTCACTTGAGGATTGTTGAAGAATTTTGTGAGCTTTAATTTTGTGTGTGTGTGTGTCAGTGGGTGTGTGTGCATATTTGAAAGGGAAATTGAGAAAGAGAGTTCTAATGTTAAATTTGAGTTGGGCAATGGTGGAAAGTAACTAAGTACATTTACTCAAGTTCTGTACTTAAGTACAATTTTGAGGTACTTGTACTTTACTTGAGTATTTCCATTTGATGCTACTTTATACTTCCACTCCACTACATTTATTTGACAGCTTTAGTTACTTTTCAGATGAAAATTTGACACAATGGATAATATAACAAACTTTTAAAATACAATACATTGTTAAAGATGAAACCAGTGGTTTCCAACCTTTTTGTCTTTTGACGTCTTACAAAAAGCAGTGTGTAGTCGGGGTCACATTTCACATGTCTATGAGTTGTTAACAGCTCCACCAAAATAGTGATTTTTCCCTCTAAACTTCTCACATGCTTTCATTTCAATAAATGTTCAAATGATCCAATATTTCAGCAAAAATCAAAGATTAGAGAAAAAGTCCAAAAACTGAAAACAGATTTGTGTATCAGAACTTTGTTTTTTTTTTCACTGGACTAAACTAGCTAACTGTATATAAAGTAGTTGAAACTAGCTCCACCTCCAGCAGCTACAACAGTAACATGCTGCTCTAACACTGATGCTTCACTATTAATAATCTAATGATGTCATATATAATAATATATCAGTTATTGCAGAATGAGTACTTTTACTTTAATACTTTGAGTACATTTTGCTGCTAATACTTGTGTACTTTTATTTAAGTAGGATTTTAAGTAGGACTTTTACTTGTAATGGAGTATTTTTACATTTCTGTACAACAATGTAAATTTCTCACCTAGTGCACTGGGTTAGTGCAGGTCATCACTGTTTTTACTCTTTGGAGCCATTTCTAAACAAGCTATGGTAGCCACTGTTTTCAGGGATGAAGGAACAGTGTGTGACTCATTGATGTGATTTTAATCGTTTTTGGACAACAATGAAGCTCTATGGCACAGAGGAATAAGATGTACCAGGCTTTGGATACACACACAATACATGTTAGTAGATCAGTTCATTGTTGGTTTGGCTCTGCACATGACATTTGTTGACTACTGTATGTGTCATTATATCTATGCATCCATGTACATATGTTGTGTCACTGTCTGTTTAATCACGTCTTAATCTTCACCAGCTTTGACGTAAGTAGTTGATTGGAGTTGACATCAACTTGTGTCTCAAGGGAAATGAAACAAGTGTGTTTTGTTGTCTTGCCAGTAAACATTTGCGTCAAGTTTAATATTTCTCAGCTTCCTGCATCGCTGGGAAACTTTTTGGTGTATGAGTTGCAGTGGGCAGTGCCAGCATTTATTTTGAGATTCAATTCACAATGCAGGGCATCCTGTTTAGTAACCGGTGCTTCAATAGGGCATTAGAGAAACCATTCAAAGCTGTTAAAAAGTCAGAAGTAAGAAACTCATGAAAGTCACATAAAAGCAACATCCAGAGGTTATGTTAAGGTAACATAGTAAATCTAAAAGTGGTGCAGATCTAAAAGAATGCACTCAAACTACAGTCAACTATCTCCATAATGGTCTTTGTACTAAAACATCATTATAGTAAGCTACAGTACTTAATTGAACTGAGATATATTTATGGTGTACAATGACAAACCTTTAACAGCTAACATCTCTTACAGATTCAGCATCATGACTGACACTTGAGGACTCAAACACACAGGTCATGTGGTTGAATGAATCTCAGTGACAACTATGCCAACCTGCCGATGTCCCAAGTAAGTGGGTGCTGCTTGGCCCTGCACCTCAGGGCCGGAGACACTGTTCATGAATTAAGAGGAATTATCAGTGTGGTTTGGCAGTTTACCAAATAACTGGTCATGGTGGCATGCTTGTCTTAATGAAGTGGAAGAAATGTCACGCATGCCAAGCTGATTTGCATGAAATGGGACTCCCTGCGCCACCAGCACTTTTCCTTATCTTATCACACGACAGTGCAGTCTGCAGGCGGTGTGGATGTATGTTTGTGGAATAAGCTGATACAGTCATTTCACATCATCCTGCTGTCATCAATCTGTCTTCCTTTACAGCTTGTGAACAATTTGGCTTTGCAGATAGTTGCTTCTGCTGTGAAGTTACATCAATTATGGAAGTAATATTGAATTTTTATATGAGATCAGACTGTCATTTCTTCTCTGATCACAGTTGCCCAAAAGCAGTGAATAACATTTGGCTGCTATGGAAACTAAAATCTTCAAGTGTATCGACTAATTTGTAGGTTTGTTATCTCAAGCAATTTGCATTGCATCTTAACTGTATTTTTTAAAATTCACTTTCTGGTGAGAAGTGGGTGAGAAAAGCTACTAGCTGGCTAGCATTGCACAAAGACTGGAAACGGGGAACCAGCTAACCTGGCTCTGTCCAAAAATAACAAAATCCACCTACCAACCCATGCAAAAATCTAAGTGTGCAAACATCAACTTACTGTTTTCAGGGGGGTGATGTGTTGAACTATCACTTTGCTGGGAACAGTATGTTTTTTGGAGTTTCTGTTGTTGCCTGGCAACTGCTCAGCTTGTGGTATTGTTGACTGACACTTCCATAGGTTTGACATCTCATCCTTATTGGAGTTATGAACCAAAAGGAGATCAAGTAAATCAAGTAGTAACTAACAGGTGTGTTTTAGTTCCCACGGTGTGAATTTGGGACTGGAACTGGAAATGAGAACTTCATCCTGTATGTTATCAGTCATAATATTATTTTCCAAAGGTTTTCACGACAGGAAGGAGAGGGAGATATGTTTGGCAGAGAGATGTTGTGGATGTAGTGTGAGTGTATTTATTTGCTCTGGATTACAAACCTACACATTCATTTTCTGTGATGGCTGATACTTGACAGTTAACACAACAGATGAAGTTGAAATACTATTTCTGTATTAAGCTTGATTAATTGCATCCTCAGTTTTTCATTTATTAATTGATTTATTCATTGTGGTTTTATTGTAACTCTGATACTGCATTGTGTTGTAAAGGTGACAGATGTTATTATATTCTGAACACTAAATACTTGGGATAAAAATAAAACTTGAATAACATTTGTATGAAGTATTAATGAACTGGATTCTAATGTGAAGGATGCCATCATTACAATCACAATAAAGAAAACATCTCTTTCAATTATTGTTGTTATAAGTTGTAAACCAAAACCAGAACACACATGGACTGTTGCCCTGTCATTGGCTTAGCTGTGGTTTATGAGATGTTTAACCCTGAGTTGTCTGGAATAAGATCAGTTGTGACCTCTGTCACTTTCAGTGCTCCTCCTGCTGTACTGTGGGTTTTTTTTTTCACTTTTGTAGGTTGAGATAGGTGGAGCCATTTAGTCTGATGTCTTGCACCTGGGCAGTCCTGGGCCTAGGTTATTTAAACTGGCTCCCCCTGTCTGTCTCTGTCTATCATCATCACCTACCTACACTGCAGACGCCGCTGACTTACAGACTACAGATTCATTCATTAAGTTACTTTTGCCCTAGTTCTGAATCAAATTCAAAATACTCTAAATCTTGTGTGATCTCCCTCCTGGTGGAGCTCACTGAGTCTGGGCTGTGACATCATTAATATTTGGATGATGAATGTTTCAACATTTCTTGTTTCTACAGCTTCTTATTCTCTTTAAGTTGTGTGATGATGTTGTTAAATGTGACCTTGCTAAAGGTCACTGTCTGCTGCTGCAATAACCACATTTTTCTGTGGAGAGTGTTTCATCTCATGTCATATTAAACACTCCTCCAGTGGTTCTGATGATGTTGATTGTAATGAACAACTCCACCTTTTTTACATGAACACACTCACAACTGAATCAGTAAACCCAAAATGAAGAGAACCAGCTGATAACTGGCTTCATGATACCAGTGAAGCAGATAACCCAAGCTTTAAATTCATACAGTTCAGAATAAGGACAGATTTCAACAGCTCAGATAATTTGATTAATTAAAAGTTCAAATCTTTCACCATGTATGATCTTATGAAGGCAACACTATCAGAAGTGTCACATCTGCCTCTGAAAAGGGGAATGAATTATACTTGTGAATTGAGACCTAGTTGCATCTGAATTTTGACATGCTAAAGTGTAAAGCTCTTCATTGTCCAGCCAGTGTGAGAGAGGGGCTGGAACTAACCACTACTCAGGAAATGATGATGATGCAAGGTGAAATAATACAAGCAGCAGAGAAGAAGGGATGAAGGGATTGCCTGCAGTGAGTGCAGGGAAAGTGACAGAAATCAATGACAGTTAAGTGTTTGATTAGGAGCTGTATAATGTGAAGTGCTGTTTTACCGAACCACAGGAGTAAACTTCACCCGGTGAACGCAGCACTCAGCTGTTTTTAAACACCTGCAAGTTCCAGTTTAGCTGAATCTGATCTGAATCACAATTAAGCCAGTCAGACGCTAAAGCTGCAACTTTACTTGATGCGAGGGGTTAACGACAGCCCCATCATAGGTTTTAATAATTTACCGTCAGATTTCATGATGTGTAAATAAATCAACAAATAAAGACTTTAAGAAAGTGTTCTGTTAAAAGTGAGTTTTCTGAATTTGCTCAGTCTCAGATTCTTGGGCAGGTGGTTCCAGTAGTGGTGGTGCACTGACAGAGGAAGCTCTGTCTTCAGTCCTAAACCTTCATTAGGAGCAGCCAGGAGGTTCCTGCCTAAAGGACCTCACACTGTTTCCTGGTTGATAAGTGGGGAGTAACAAACACCAGGAAGTACTTTCAATGTAACGAGTAGGATCTAAAACCAGCTGGCAGCCTGTGTAAGGAGTAATACGGTCTCTTTTCTTGCCCTGTGTTAGAGATCTGCTGCTGCAATTTGAACAATTTGGCCACCGTGAATTAATTTGGATTATTTTACTGATGTATTTTTCAAAGTTGAGACATATCAGAAACTTCAAGTTAATTAAATTAGATGATTTATTTCATTTTTCCTTTTTAGGGCTAGAGTTAGGGTTAGGGTTAGGGTTAGGGTTAGGGCGTCAGGGCGTTAGGGTTAGGGTTAGGGCTAGGGTTAGGGCGTCAGGGCGTTAGGGTTAGGGTTAGGGCTTGGGTTAGGGTTAGGGTTAGGATTAGGGTTAGGGTTAGGGTTAGGGCAGTAATCCCCATGTTCTGATTGATAATCACTGACAAGGTTAGCTGTGAGTTGTCCATAGTGCAGAAACACACACTTGCAACACCACACACACACAACTAACTAGCATTCTATTGGTTAGTTGTGTATACTTTCTTCTGCCAGCCATTACTCGCAGGAGGAAGCAAAAAATCATTTTGAAACCTCGCCTCCAGCAGTGCTCAGAAAGCAGCTTAGATCCAGCAGCAGTTGGTGTAGATGGAAAGTGGCTGCTGCTCCAGACTCACACTGAGCTCCATTCAGCTCTCACACACTCATGGAGAGCTTTATTGTTCCACAGATCATCTTCCTCTCAACATCCTTCCAACCGCATGCTGCCATCCACTCCCACTAAGTCACTAACATACAAACAACAGCTTTCCTTCTTCGCTTCACAACAGCACAGTTTTTTGTTTTAATTTCCTACCAGCTGTCCACATGTTGCTGAAAACAGAAATAAATAATCATAAAGTGTGTATACAGTACATGAAGAAAATGTTGTGCTTCTATGATCGCCTATCAATTTGACTATACATACTCTGTTACACTGTTCTAGCTGGGGTTCTAGCTAGAAAAAAGAGTGTAAAAACATTAGCTTTTAACATTTGAAACATTAGAAAGGTGTAAAACAGAAGAGTAACAAAATTAATATAAATATTACATATTTGTCAGGTAATCTGTGTTTTATACAGTGATATTCTTTGATGAAGTTATGGTACTGTTACCTTTTCATTCTGAGCGTAAGGAGTTTAACAAAACAGGAAAATGCATGGCTTTTGATTTTTTTATTTTATTTTATGCATTATCTTTGAAAGCAGTTTCTGAATACATGAAACTTGTACTCACAGGGGAAGTGATTTCAGTTTATACCATATATCATCAGGATATATATGTGAGCTGGTTTTATAGGCTTTAACTAACATTGTTGTTAACTTGTCCAACAGAATAGTCATATTTACTTTATTTAATTTTAACCACTTTAGCCTGTATTTATTTAGCTAATTTAGCAGAATATTTCTTTCATGCCTAACATACAAGAAACAATATTCAGCGTGTTTTGGGGGTTGGTCTTAAGTTGTTACATGAGATCTGCAGATGAACTCTCCTGGTAACCACAGCAGTGAAATGGTTTGTTTGTCAGATGTTATCCTTTGACAAATTTTGCAAAAAAGAATCCTTTTGCTATGAAAATAATGATGACAAAGAATGTTTCCAAACTCTAATTCATAGTCTTTTCTATTTCATTTTCAATTTCAGGTTGCACATTGACTGAGTCAATTTCATTTTGTATTTGATTATGACAGTGCTATGCTCAAGAGAAAAGTGATTATCGGTGGAGAAAATAAAAGTTTGATTTTTTTAATTTTAAGTTTTTCATACAGTACATTATGTGTTCATAAAAAAAAGAAATGTAAATGTGATTAAATGTTTTAATTTATTGGCAGTGATAGACTTCCATACATACGTTGTTTGTACTATGTAAAAATTTAAAATAAAGCATCTAAACTGCAGTGACTGAGATCTGTGTACTTACATGAGTGATAGGATTAACCAAGTGTGTTCTGAAGAACATCAACACACTCACAGTTTGTGGCAATTAGGCACTGTTAGCATATGGAAGCACAAGAAGGAGGCAAAGTCAACAGACAGTGAGTGTTGGGGTTGGGACAGATCTTTGCTAGCTTGTAAACTGCAAAGAAATGAGAAATCAAATAAGTTAAAGAAATGAAATGAATTTTCTTCTGTTCTGAAGAAAACAGAAGGAAGGACAAGTGCAACAAGAGAAACAACAAAACACAGAAAATAGATGTTAGATAGAAAACAGGACGTTAACAGAACACTATGATGATTCAGAGTGAGACAGTATTAAGATGCAGGCTGTGTGTTCATTCAAGCCCCATAGACTCAGTTCATTTCCTCAGCCCTGTTTGTTAATGTGTTAAGAGTCCACACACACACACACACACACACACACACACACACAAGCAAAGACAGATCCAAACACATTGTTCAATGATGGATACATACATCTTGTGTCTTCAGCATATGCTTGACACATCACATCGCAAATCTATCCGACCATAATGAGTGTCTGTATGTGAGATTAGATTGAAATGATAACAGTCACAGTGGTTGTATCATCCGAGCAGAAGGAGCCGTGACTCATTTGCATAGAATGAAACACGGAGCTGAGCGGCAGGAAGAGACTACAACGGATGAAGGAAATCCATCACTTTCCATTTGAATGTGAGAATATGAGCTTGAAGGAAAAGTTGAGTCCCGTTTCACAATGTTGAGAGTTTGGGTTCAGACGGTCATCAGTCTCTGGTTAGTCATAATATGAAACGGGCCAGTTTAAAGGGGCTCTTCCATAAAGGTGGGGGGGCTTATTAGAGACAAGTTTCACTTTCAGACCTTAGTATGGGTCAAGCTCCAAAACCACTTGATCCTACACTTCCCATAATGCAACTGGACAGCATCTCTTTGTGAGATCCTCCTACCTGATAAGTGCAAGCATCTTTCTGCAACATTTTACTTTAAGTCCCCCTGTTTAGCATTTAGAAGCAGTATATAAACATTTCATAAATGATTGATTAAACACACCATTTATTAATTGTTCATATACTGCTTATAAATGCTAAATTGAGGAACTTAAAGTGTCATCTATAAAACTTCATACCCCTAATTTGTAACACTGCCTGTCTGTTATATATGTGTGGTCTCCATCCCAGATTGAGAAAATTTCATGATGACATCATCAGGCTCTCTGGCTTGACAAAGCTCATCAAGTGACAGAGAAGATGTTATACAAGTCTTTTCACAGGCTGAGTGGTACTCCCCATCAGTGGTGACTGCTTAATTAGGGGCGCTGGGGTTCCAATTATCCAAAGAAGAAAGGCTATTAAAACAAGAATTATATTTTACAAAATGACTATAAAATAAAAATGTTTATTCGTACTCTATGTCTCATAGTCATGCCAGCATTTATTAAATCTTGTTCTCAAATTATATTGGGTTCATTTTTGTATTAAAATGCAGTGTGAGGGGCACCAGCCAAATGAATATGTATGTAGGTCCTTCAACTTTTGGCAAGAAGGTGAGCTGAGGCTGCTCTCTAATTGGTTGCTTCAGATTTTCCAAAGGATGCAGCTCTCTGCACCTGGACACTCCCATTTTTATTGGTAGCTATAGACACAGGGGTTTCTGCAACGCCATCAGAGAGATGTGTTTAGGTGGAGTTTCAGTTTTTCAAAGCAGATGTCTGTCCTGTACAGAAGTCAAACAGCAGCAATTCTATTCTAACATTACTTTATTGTTTTCATGGTAATGTTACTTGTGTGCAGAGAGCTTCTGTGTTTTGAACCCATGCTGGTGGTTGATGGTTTAGGACAAATTCAGCTACTTTTTCACTACCCGTTAAGCTAACTGTGTAGTCTGTGTTAGCATTATCACTGCTGCTAGCTGCCGTTTCTTAGTGGAATAACAAAAAAACATGTATAAATGTATAAAATAGGTGGCATTTTCCTTTAATCAGATCAGGTGTTTTCCTTCACATGGTTGTCAGTTTTTAGAAAATTCATCACATGAAGTGGACCAGTACATACAGAAACTTAACAATAAATCCACTGTTTGAGTTAGTAAATTATGTGTATAGTGACTTCATGAGACAAATCAGTCCATCTCTGTCCCAGTCAGTTGTGTTCATTGCAACAAAGGTTCTTTGCCTTTTTCTGGGGAAAATCCAGCAATTCTGTCCTCTAGACTCAAAACAGACCCGGACAACATAATATCACATCACGTAGGCTGTTAGCCAGCTGATATGACAGACAAATGTTACAAGCAATATATACAATATATATTTATCATTAACCTGATACTTTGTATTCTACTTGTCTACGGTGTGATGAAGTGGAACATCACAATTAATAAAGTCTGGGATCAAGAAAATCCTTGGGTTAACAGTAGTATTTACTATTATCTGACCGATCTGCTGATACTGATTTCCATATATTGGAGTTTTAAAAAATGTGATAATGATAATTCTGATCCCAAACAGCTTGATGACAAGAATACACCACACTAGAGATAAGAGTCATACATTTAATCCAAATTCCTCTAATCTGTGTGTGAAGTGTGGCTTTCACAATTCTTTATGCACTTCTTCTGGCTTTGTACAAAAGTGATAAAAAAGTATGGAGTGAAAGCCGAGAGTGGTTTCTATTACTTGTAAAACAAAAATGAAATTTTCAGCAGAGATGTGTATTTTTCAGAGATATCCTATGGGGTGACAGATAATGTTTTCCTCCCTTGTTTATAAAAAGCTCATTTTAAAACCAAAAAAGCTGAGGTGCATACAGACATGCAAAGAAATGATGAAATATGACCATATTTGACTAGAAAAATCAATGTCCAAAGATAACAATATCTATCAGCTCTTTCTGTAAATGTGTCCCGAGCTCCGCCTGCATATAACGCATCCTGAACTCATACACAGCTAACATGTATCATATTTTGTGCAGTTCTTTTATAATCATGAGATGCCATTTACTTTTTGTTGTACTGTTTTGTACTGTTGTTTTTGTTGTGTGTTTCTTATGTCATGAAATGTGGGGATTGGTTGGATCGTTTGAGTAGGACAGGAATGGATGTAAATACTGAGCAGGTCTCCAGTCTGAAACAGTGGTGGAGGTGGACTGTAGCTGATTATTGATGAATAGACATTTTATGTATTCTCAACAGTTGCCTGTCTCTGTGGTGAAGAATGTTCACTGAGGTTGTGTTTTAAATCACACTGACTATATTTGTACAAGTGCAAACTGTTGTTCTAGAGAAATCTGAGGAGGAGGACTGGTGTTAGTGTGTGTGATGTTCTGCAGTCTGGTAGAGTGCATTTGGGTTCAAATATCTACAGGTGGTTCTGCAGTCTCAGCACAAAGATCAGGGACCATATTGCTATATTGTTAAAACAGCTAGAAAAGCCGTTGACGGACAGCAGAGGCAGCAGTCTGATTTATATAACAATGAGGAGTTAGGTTTAGGCTTTTGGGCAGACTGCTTCCCTCTGATGAACATTTTTAGCAGCAGCAGACAAAAGATCCTCAGTTAGAAATTTGTGATCCTTGTGACATCAGGTTATTTGAACAGACTCAGGTGAGCAGGTGTGTATATCAGTGGCAGCTGGTGACTCAAAAAATTGGGGAGGACAGGAGGAAAACCAACATGGACTCTTAGAACAAACCGCATCATTGCCCCCCACTCAATGAAATCAGAGGGGTGGAGGGCAATTTTATATGCCAATAAAACAATTTGCTTTCAAAAACAAAAACCCCTGAGTGGTGAATAGGCTGGTTATTTAAAGACATTTAGCATATACGTATTGTTTCTAAACAAAGAAAGAGCTCATTTTAGCCATGGAGTGGATCAAATGTGTCATTTTATCAACAAAGTGAAATTCAAATTTATAGTATTGTTATATTGTGACAACAGATTTATGTTCTCATCAAAAACAGACAACATATCACATGATTTACATGTGTTTCCTGTGTATTTTCTTAGTATACAGAAATATATAAAGTAGCACAAAGCTTATAATGTGATACAGGTTCAGATCAGTGCTGAACACCAGAAAGACTGAACACTAAAAACATTCACAGATTTACAAGTATTAATGCATGTATCGAATACATGACTTACACACTCTTATCTATATGCACCACATATAAAATATAGTCTACAAAACTGACATGTTAACACTTGTTATTCTCATTACTTTAAGCTTATTACTCAATATAGATTCATCTTAAAAACCAACTGAAGACATTGTCACAACAAGCAGCCAGACCTCCTGCACACTCATTCACTAATCACACAACGTCAACAGCTGACTGAACAACCACTCAATTAAAAACGGGATCAATTCCAAATCAATGAGTCCAGACAGCTCACTGTAACTTCAACAAGCAAACTACCTACAACACATTATATGATCTCTGCTGCATTCTTGTTAAGGAGATAAATTCACACAGCAGCCACACAGAGACATTTAACCATCAGAGATGAAACTAGCGACCAAAGAGACAGAGAGAAAGAAGCTGTATCTGACGTTATCTGATGTCTTCTTCTTTCTTTCATGGAGATGAAGTATTCATGTCATAACATCCATTTGTGGCTGTTGGTCATCTTGTTTGTTAGTTAGCGGAACTTTGTGGCTGCTGGTTAACCAGTCTGATACATAGACTGAATATAAATATGGACGACGCGTCGCCACTTCCTACCGCTACGCAAAAGTGAAGCCAAAATATCTCTTTACCGGGAGCTGCCATCTTGCTTGTGTGACGTCATTTGGAGCCAGAGTGTGCACAGTAGAGTCGGGCGGCGGGATGACGGCCCGTGGAACACGCCCCCTCAGCCATCCCACTGCCTGACGGAGGTTTGAGAGCGGCTGTCACCGCTGTCAATCATGACGTCATCCCTCTTTCTATATCGCCAAATAACTAATTACAAACAAACTTACAAGAAAAATGAGCACTTGAACAAACATCGGCATGATAAGAACTACCTGAAATGACAGAAACCATTTTTGAGAAAAATTTATTTGACGTGTACTTTGATTTTTTTAGTTTGGCTCATGTCCCATCCACTAACATAGAGGGGGCGGGACTTATGACCTATACTGCAGCCAGCCACCAGGGGGCGATCGAGACGTTTTGGCTTCACTTTTGGGGAGCTGTCATGACGTCCATCTTTATATGCAGTCTATGGTCTGATATCATTAGCAACAATGACAAACAAGCTAACTCTCTTGGTTGTTTCTCCGGTTGCTTCTCTCTCCAGCCTCCCCGGTGGCATCCTGCTGCTGCTGCACTCCTCCAGATCCTTCAGGGCTGCTACAAGAAGCTAACTGTTGCGTTGGCTAACGCTAGGAGCTATCTGCTGCTCGTTATCTAGGCCTACTGCTGCTACTCTGCCTTACAGTGGAGAGAATTGAAGATGAAATCTGGAAACTATCATTAGACCAACGTGATGTTAATATTGCATTCTGGTTGTTGATTGGTTAGGGAGGACGTCCTCCTTGGAGCATCATTTTATGTGTCTTAGCCAATCATAGATTAGCATGAAAAAAATGAAGTACATTAAATTGATGTAAGAGATCCCGCCCTGCGGAGGACAGCAGGAGCCCGTCCTCCTCTGCCCCCCCCCCCCCACCACCACCACTTCACACACACTGCTCTTTCTCCTCCTCCTTTCTCCTCACACTGCTCTGTTGCTGTTGAAGCATTTTAACCAGAATTTCAATAATGGATTTTTTCCAAAGAAGAGAGAAAAATATATTTTATAAATAATACAGGGATTTGGTAATGGTTTGTTTCAACCAAATATTCTTTTTTATATTTTGATTTCCCTCTTGCCTCTCAAAAAATAGAGAAGGATCAACCTCCTCTGCCTCCATGGACCAGCCTCCACTGGTGTATATATAGTGTATGTTTTATGCTGTGCTGTTTTCATGCATGCCCTCTGATGTTATCTACTGTGTCTGAGGCAGAGGCGTTACAAGGTGTGTGTGAGTGGTGCAGTCTCAGAGGGCTTCATCTTCCTCCTTCTAGAGGGAATACATCAGGACAGAAAGATGCTGCATTCAGTCTGGATCACACAGACCTGATTACTGAGTTTTATGGCACAAAAAGATTATGACAGCAACTTCCACACAGATTATTGCTGTGAGTTTATCTCATTTAGGATGCAATATTCCAGCCTTTTAGCTCTTTTCCACTACGAGAACCTTGGACCTGAAGCTTCCCATAATCTGAACCTCTGAGAACTTGTAGGGCAAAGGCGGTTGGTTCTGCCTTGCTTTTCCATTGTATTTTACAAACTGAGAAGAATCACATATATATAATATATCAGATATATTTGGACATACGTCATTAAAGCAGGACAGACATAGTCATTTCGTAAAGCTGAACCCAGGATACAAGTCCACCTACGGATCGGTAAGTGTTCTAGGTTTTTTCTTTAAACATTAATATCAACAAGTGATGACAATACACATATTACTGTTGGGTGTGCAAATAGGTTTCAGCTCAGTATTCCTGGGAAATATTTTCATAATGGACAATCCTGCAGCTCACAGTGCATCTTTGGCGATGCAGGCGGACAGTAACAGTGTGGAGGCTGGGGTGTGTGTGTGTGTGTGTTGTATGGAATGCATTCAGCTCTCATGATGAGTGGAGCTCACATCCTGTCATGGTACAACAATTAATGTTGGCTTTTTTTTAACCATTTGTAGTAGTTGTCATACAAGAATACTGTACAAATAAATAAGTTCTTTATTTACTGATAACATTGTCAGTTAACACAATCTGGGGTTAAGCACACATTCACTTTTGATAGGATTGGTACAATGCAGCACAACAAGCACAGCATTGACACATATTACTTTATAAAGTTGTTACAGCTAATATTGTTAGCAAACAGTCGTTTATTTCCACATCCAGCAGTTACGGAACAACATTATCAATCATTTGGAGTCGTGTTTCTGTCCACCTGGTGAATGTAAGTCCAATATTCACTCTCTTTTAGCTCTGTTTTTGTTCTCCACCAACTCCTGAGGGAAATATCTGGCTCTTTAGCTGCTAAATTCTCCACTATGTTCACAGCTAGTCTATAGCTAACTGTGTCTGTTTGCTGTTTGGTGCTGAGCAGGTAGTGTACAGTGGGTTTATCAGAGCTTCTTCTCTGAACAGTTATCTGCTGCTGAAGACAAAGCTGCTCAGAGTTTGAGAGTGAACCAAAACACTGAAGTTGTGGGCTGTAAAACCAAAACAGTGAGCCGTAAGAGGCTAAAAGTCTCTGTAGACCTGAGGAGAACCGCAGGTGATGATCATTCTCTGAGGCTTTGTCATTGTTAACATAAAAATATGAATTAGAGCAGCTTTAAGGTTTAAGTATTAAGTCCATTGTCTTAAATTCTATATGCACTTTTAGCTATTAATGGTGAAACTAACTGTACTGACTAAAAACTGTTCAATTATTTTGAGATATTGGTGGAAGGGTCCCCACCACAATCACTTTCCTACAGTCCCTTATTTAAACAGACTCAGGTGATCATACAGGTGTGTATGTAGGTATCATATTCATTGTGTTTTTATGCACTATGATGTTATCTGAGAGGAGATCAATGGCACATTTTCACCCATGCAGGATTACAAAGAAGCACCAGCTTTGACCTCTATGATTCCAAGACTTTGGCCTGACTTTACATATTTGTCTCATGTTACTTGTGTGACTTAAACATTGATACCTTCCTTCTATTCTAAACCATAATGGCATGGGAGAGCATACTACTTCTGCAGGTATATGACGACAGAAAATAGGCAATAATGCAAAAGATATTATTTCACTGAATGAAACAGTATGTTACTGTGGTGGAATGATATGAACAGAGAGCAGTGAGGTCAAGCTGAAACTGAGGCTGGAGCTGTCTCCATCTCACCCCATCAGTTTCTGTTTTCTCTCTCTCATTCTGTCCTATCCCTCTCTCTCAGTTCTTCATCCCTCAGTCTCTGTTCCTCTTTCTCTCATGTCCTCCTCTCTCCTCCCAGTCTCACCTTTCACTCTTCTGTCCTTTTCAATCCCTCTCCATATTTCTCCTGTTTAGTCAAGATGTGAAAAGATCGCTGAACTGCTTCAAATGTAACATGACGCTGTTTGTTTAACACTGCAACAGTGCACCTGCAGCTTTTTGATCTTAATTCAGAGACTGAGGAAAACTATGCAGGTTGTTCTAGATCAAATCTTGAGATGAACTTGAAGTTGCACTGCAAAAAATGTAAGGTATGAATGCTTCAGCTTCATCGTAGCAAGCATAATAATCATGTTCTGTTATGGAATCTAGTTTAACAGTTACATTCATTAGTGTAACTGCTGTCTAATCAAGCCAACACCAGTGGAAACCCCTAGTGTTGGTTTCTAAATATTTCTCAATTTTCAAAGAATTCCCCTGTTCCAATCAAAACAGTGAGAACATCCAGGAGAAAAAGCACCGCAGGCTGCAAACAGAGTCCAGAACAGAGAATAGTGTGTTCACTCATCATGTCCTCATATTCTGAGGTGATAATGTCGCTGTACGCACTGCTGCTGTCCTAAAAAGCAGGAGACGTTCAACTGCTATCAGGTGTTTCTGTTCCTGTCCTCCCTACATTTACATTAATAAGGTTGGAGACAGTTATGCTCTGTTAGACTGTAGGCAGCAGACTAGAAGTCATTTTAGGCTCCTTCATGTGAGTGCAGTTTACATCACTTTCTGCCAGCAGCTGTTATGATCAAAGCCCATTTTAAAATATCTTCTTACACAGTTTAGTATTGGGCTTCTCTTCCTGATTAAAAAAAGGAAAACCTGAATATTTCCGAATATCTAATAAAGCCAAAGACATACATTTAAAGTACTGCTTTATAATATAATAATATAATATAATAATCCTGCAAATTATTTTATTGCAAAATATGTGGACATTGTGGTTCTTTTACTTCCTCATCTTTACTTTTCAAAGTAATGGACTCCTTGGCAAAAGCTTGCCATCATATTTTTAGATCATTACTGAGGTACTGTCAATGACATTGCAGCTGTTTTTCTGACACAAGAATGATTGTTTTCAGTATATTGACATTATTTATATTTTGATAGCAAAATCTTATATTTATACCAATGTCTCTTACACTCTACAGCATGTAAAGAACCACACGTTTTCCTCTTGAAGACACACGCAGAATAACACAGTCCCCTCCACTCAAAAATGTGTTTTTCCTCTTGTTCCCTCAGTTGGATGTTTAAGCTTCACTGTGCAGAATGATGTATGTGCAGAGTTTCACACTAGAAGACTGTTTTCACATTCATCTGCTGAAAGTTGAAAGTTTCTCACTGTGCTCACTGTAAATCAGATTTGAACAGGTGGGACTATGAGCAGCATTTGTGACATCGTCATCATCACTAGTTTAAAAGCCAATCCTGGTCCAGTGGGCAATTTACACAAGTGTGATGTGCACATACACTGAGAATGGACTTTACAATGAAGGAGAAATCTTGTGTGCAGCTGATAAACTTTTGAAATGAAAGAATTTTTATTGAGGGAGAAGGAGTAGATGCCATTTTAAGGTTTTTAAAGTCCAGATGGAACGGCATTTTCAAAAGTATCTAACTTCCATGTTGTGACGTATTTCTGAGTGAAATAGGACAGACAGGTGGGACATGACGTTGTAAAGAATTTGATTTGAAGGTTAACAAGTGGGCATGTCATAACAAACATAAGCCCTGTGCTGCTAAAAGTTGAAGATTGATTGATGGGTGGATGTCATGATATTATTGGTTGAAACTGGTTGGTTCAAGCCCACATAAGCACACGTCATATTTTATTTTACAGGAAGAAAACATGTATTTCTTGTATTTTCTAGGCATATATTGTCATATTTGTGCACAATATGACCGGGGATGTGATCTAAAAGGGTTAAACAGGCGTTTTTCATTTCATCTCGACTTTAAGGTGGTTATTTGTTTTTTTGTCGAAAAACCATATTAGACAGATATTATTGTTCCAAGCAGAGAATTTATATTTCTATGTCTTAATACATGTCTGGAGGGAATCTTTAACATAGACATCATAACTGAGCAATAAGCAGATCTTCTGCTGGACACTGGGAAGGTAAGAGTGGGAAACTGCATCGCTGACCAGTGAACTGGAGCAGCTGAACATATGAACGTGACGTATTTGGCTGTTAACAAGCTCCAGAAACATTATACAGTACATGGTTAACCAGATAACATTACTTTACTCAGTAATAAAGCTGTTTTCTCTGCTATGGTATTTTCTAATTTATAGAAAATGTCTGAACTTCACCAGATGACAGCAACCAAGATTTGGGTGCACTGAATAGTGTATCATGAAGTAAAACCTTTACTGCAGGATATTTTGTGGTAATGGAACAGGTTTTGATTGTCATGTTGCTGACTTACATAAACAAAGCTCAAGGCTGCAGTGTTTATTAAAACATGCACGTTTGCGACTTGATTTTTTACTCCTGCATATTTGCATATACTGTCATTGTCTTTGTATGAATATCCAAGTTTTGTCCTTCATACAGCTGGTTGTGGATAAGTTGTCCATTTCATTTGTGTAAGAGGATGTTTTCCACATAGAATAAGATAAGTCATAACCTCTACATCTAATTCAATACAACACTAATTCACACTCATCAATTTATCAAAGGTTACAATTAAACATCACATGCAATGCTCATAGTACACTAAGAATGAAGGTGAACATCATTAGGTGAGTGACTGTATTGAATCAGTGTATTGGTTTCTTTTGTATGTTCTTTAGTACCACCTAGTGGTGATTCCAAATAGCTGCATTGAAGAGGAAGTGAGCGAATAGTGAACAGGAAGTACCAGGTAGTATCAGGTAGTACCTCTTTCCCCAAGTTCATAGGTGAGCATCACAGTCCTCTTAATCCTGTGCCTGAAAGTCCATAAAAACAGCTTCATCCGCAAGTCACCTTCTACTTACATTTCTATTAACATGTTTATGTTATTATTTCTTGGGTTTGACTGCAGTATTTTTGATGATGGTTACTTTGTCAGCTACATTTGTGCTTGGTGCTTTTGTAAATGATATTTACTGTTGTATTTTCATCCTTTATTACACATATAGACCTTTAAGCACCTGTTCACATGGGTTTGTCAATAATCTTTTCTCTACTGGTGTACTGAGATATTATGTAGTACTTACAAAAGGTACTTACTTTTTACTTACAGGGTTTTGGGGGAATGAATAAAGGTCTAGCTCATCTCATTTTGTGTTGCTTTGGTAAACAGAGCGTTAGTATTGGATCAGACACAAACATTAAATGAGCATCATCGGCCAAAAAACACTTGGATCAGGATATTCTCAGCTACAACACTTCCTTGCTGATTCTGAAAGTCTAACATTTGGTTTTAGAGAAAGCAAGTGTTCAACTTTCATACCAATGACTGCATTAGCAAGTATTATTACCATTATATCATCAAGAGCAATAAGAAAACATGATATGAGATATTGAGAAAGCAGATTTTCAAACAGAGTCCCCAATAAGTTTCATACAAAATGCAGACATAGACAGTGGAAGTGGTAACCCACTGGAAACATATTTGACATTAGTTGGTTCACCCAAATTACTTATTAATTATTCTTACTTCCCTAATGTGGTATGTAGCCATGCAGACAGAAACATTAAGGTAAGACACAAACTTTCATGCATCCTTTATTCCATTATAAGCATTAAAACATCCATTGTGTTGCCTTCTTGCAACAACAACCACATGAAGAACAATCTGTTTTATGGCATATTTAAGGCTTTTCTTCTGTTTTACACAATATTATTATCAAAATCTGATTCTACTAGCTTTATCTGCCTTTCATTTGCATATCATGATTCCAGTGTTAAAATAAAAGAGACTAGACTGCCCTGTGTAAGGGCTAATATGTATAGAGAAGATACTGAAGAATACCGTTACAGAGAATTATCGTACAAACCAGCTTCAGAGACAGTGTAAATCTATCAACATTTAGACTGGAAAATCGTAAAAATGTCAGTATCAAAACAATAAATCGGGACTAAAGCAAGGTCTTCATTTCCTTTAAAAAGAGGAGCTAGAGGAAATATACTAGAGAGATGGCCGAGGGCTCATCATCCAACAACATGGCCCATTAACATTAGCTATGATCAGAAAACACTAATACCCAACTGACAAACCACTTCACAGCAGTACACTTATCACAAGTCGCTATGCAAATAACCCTCCAACACAATCCTTCTCTCAAAACATCTTAAGCGTTATACTTCAATGTGATAGTGTTTTACCAATTTTATGTTATTATTTAGCTTAATTTTTTAGTGTTTTACTTTTCTTTTTTTTTTTCATTTGCTGGGGGTAAAGAAAAATGATTCAAATACAGTCAATACAAGTTGAAATGTCCACAATGATAAGATGTGATTTTGCATGCGGTGCTTAGTTCCACAGCATCCCATTCCCCTTCATGGTTCTTTCAAATGTCTTTGGAGTTTGAGCTGGAATAAAGAGCCGACTGTCACAGAGGGCTCAGCAGACAAAGCTGTTGGTAAAGGAGGGCTGTTGCCTCTCCTACTGCAAACAGGGACACACAGCTGACAGTATCGGGGTGGCGATGGTCAGGTTGAATTTGGTTTTAGTACCTTCCTGTCATTTCCGTATTCCCTAAACTGTCTGGCTTTCACAGTGATTGACTGATTGATTCCTCTGATGAATAGCAGCAGTTATCAGTCCTCCTGAAGACCACAAGAGCCCCGCTGTAGTCGACAGGAACGTTTGGGAGAAATGTCTACATACATAAGGCTTTATTTGAAATGACTGATAAAAGAACCCAGCGACAGCATGTTCACCTTGAATATCTCGGCATGGAGCAGAGTTTACAGTTGAGTGAGGGAACACCAGAGCGCTTGTCTTTCTGTCTGCGGGGATACCCAGCGACATGCTCTCTGGCTTCAGTTTACAGTACTGAGTCAAGAGTGTTTCTGTTTGAAACTGCTGTCAAGTCTTATCACACATGATCTCCAGTTAACAAAAGCACTGCCCTGATAGCTGCTGCTCTCTCTTCTACTGAGGTAAGCATACATATTACCCAACATTTGGGATGTTCATTGCTGCATTGCTTTATGGCAAATGTACACACTTGATGCACAAAATGACCCTCAAAGTTAGATTGAAGGGTTCTAACAGTATTGACGATTCAACAATGGCTTCACCGGGTGCTCAGATGTCTAGATTTGTTTGGATTCCCTGGTAGGTTCAGCATTAAATTCTGCAAGATGACCCACTAATCACAAAGTATGTCGATTAACATCTTTGGTTCACACTGTATACTAATGGTGAACCAGTTCTAAAGATTGAGATTTTATTGAACTGAATGTGCAGAAATTACCAGCAGCTGAAAATGATTCAAGGCCTTCAGTCATTTTCTCACAGAACTGCATTTGTGTTTGCCAATAATCAAGAAAAATTGTAAATTGCAGGATTTCCTAATGAAGTTCTGCATTATCTTCTCCTTGTAGAAGAGAACAGCTTGCATCAGGGCTACAAAGGTCACCGCTACAAAGGCCAGATTTGCAGCAGTGCACTCTGATTTAACAGCTTTTAAACATACACACCAACTGAAAACACATTTTGTTCTACCTGCAATTAAGAAAAACATGGAATGCCGATAACAAAAAGAAAAACAACATGTACATATATGAACCCAGAAAAAAAACATTACCTGAAAATACCTGCACATTAAAAGTGCATTTGTTTGATCAACCCTGAATGGTAACTTAAAAATACAGAAAAAGTAAAAAACTTCAATTGTATCTCAAGGTGCAAAATTGATACTTCTTCACCTGGTATAAAAGAATACAAAAATCAAGCTTGACCGTTGCAAAGACTCTCTGTTGAAAGGAAAGCAGGGATCATGGGAGAAACAGAGGATGTGACAGACTGAAGCTCACAGTGACAGACGCTGACACAGAACAGGTGAGGGGGGGAGAGAGTGAGCAGAGGAAGGGAAGGAGGGAGAGAGTGGGAGTGGGAAATGAATCCAGAGCGAGCAGCGAGTGCAAGCACTGTCCAGGCTCGAGCTGACTGGCGAACTGGGTCCACATGTAGGAACGCCAGCCAGGTTTTGGGGACACTACATGTTAAATCTAAGCTCCGTGCCTGGCCTGGCCTTACCCTCAAGCTGCACCTCAACAAACTAAAACCACCTCCTCTTCCAGTCCACTTGACATTCTCACTCTGAAATGGCTCCAAGGACAGGCGAGAATGTTGTAGTGAGTTTCCTCCCGCCCTGCCCCGTCTGCTGAGAGAGGAAGTCGGGAGATGATAAGGAGGAGGCTGTGTTGAGATGAACCCTGGCCTGAGTGCTGAGCTCCCTCAGGAAGTGGGAAGCTCGAAGGAGATGAACTGCTTGAGTCTCTCCAGGTACTGGGCGTAGAGTTCAATGTCATTGTGGCCGGCTCCCTCCACCCACAGGGGCTCCACGGCGCGAGGGCAGCGCTCGTACATGGCCAGGCCGTGGGAGAAGTCGATCACCTCGTCCTCGGTACCATGGATCACCAGCACTGGGGATGCCACCTTGGACACCTTGTCAATACTGTGGAGGGGAAAGAAATAAATGTTAGAATGAAAGACAGACAACACTGAGCTGTGACAGACGCTGATAAGAGGATCAAAGGATATTGTGTTTGAAGGGTCTGTTGGATTGAAACTGTTTTGACTTGTTATGGTGGTAAAGGCACTGAAGTGGAAGTCCTTTCTTGATACAGAGTATTCTAAAGGTCCAACTCGCATCCAAACTCACGAGAATGTGAGGACGCAGTTAGGAAACGATTGGTTAAACAGCAGCTCAACCAGACTTAGGTGATTACACTTCAACACATCTGTAAACATGTTATCCTCACTGTCATGTATACTTACAATAAAACCAAATCTAAAACCAAACTTTCCACATCAGATTTCTACTCTGAGACCAAAGTTTATCTTGGAAAGGGAATTATATTTTATGTTTAAAACTCTGGAGGCTGGCCTGCAGGTTGTTGGATGCTTTCTAAACAAAAACCGGATGATTGTTGGGATGTATGTTCTGAGTGTTGACCAGCATGTCACAGTCAGAGTTAGAGCTCATCACGGTGGGGGCTGGAGATTCAACAATACTCTCCGAGGACAAATGGATGAGTGAAAATGGCGACAGTGATGCAGGTGGAAGAGTGCTCCGCTGTGTTATTAACATCATCAGCCTCTCTGCTGCACTGTTAACTCGGGGGTTTGTGAGGTGAAACAGACTGAACACAGTTATTTTCTTGGCATGAGAGTTGGTTTAGGTTGTTTAATGCTGCAGTGTGTGTTGGTCAGCCGGTCTCGTTTATTATCGCTCGATTTCACTGCTCCGCTCTGCTAACGTTAGCCTCTGAGAACGTAGCTAATTATTTACTCATTAAAATCAAAACATGGTTGCAACTGCTACCTTCTCTGAAGATGAACTCTAGCGTGTGTGTGTGCACTGTGCAGGTGCTGCGCTGCCCTTACACTTGAGTTCTGCCTTTTTCATTCTGTCAACATCAAGTTATTAAATAACATTTAGAAAATCAATTTTTGACATTTGCGAAATGAAACCTGCCCTAAAGGGTAGATACTTTTTTCCTGATTTTATGGCCAAACTCTATTTCAATTCCCCCCTCATACTACAGAGCTCTGCACCTGGTTGGGTGGAGTCCAGGGCCTTGAAGACTGTAATAGGAGACATTACAGTTATCAGAAATTGCCATGTTTTATTTACATTTATTGAATTATCGAAGTTGTTTTTGATTTCAACACTGTAGGGTACCAGATGTTTTTGTTGAGGGAGCAGGACACTCTAAACTTGAACTTCTTATAGTTATAGAGCCTTGTTTCAATGAATCTTCTGTTTCATTGGTTGGCTATTCGTGTGCAATTTGTTCATTTAAAGCATGTGTGAAACAATTGATTTAATCTCTTTATTCAGTGGGCTGGGTCTATGTTAGCAGTGTACCTATTAAAGCTAATATGCACACAAGTCATATCATCATCACAATATTGAACAATGTTATTACATATCACAGATATTCCTCATATTGTGCAGTCCTACAAATAACTACATCCTGATACACACTGAGAACTGTAACTGCCAACATAACATTACTCACACTACAAGATCAGAAAAGACGGTGGCAAAGTATGAAGTTGATCATGACGGTCACACACAGAAGCTAATTTTATGTCTGTAACAACACACACACACACACACACACCTCTCTCTTCTACACATAACTATGCAGGCTTGCTCTCACTCGCTCTCTGAGTAGAAGCTCACTTCATCTCTTTTTTTTTGCACATGAAGTGGCACACACTGAGTATAATTACATTTTTCCTCAGCAGTTCAGGGCATATTTGTACGAACCTGTCCATTTCCAAGTTCACAAAGCTGTGGGAAACACCTGCAGAGGCGTCCATGTATAACTCTGTGCTTCTGCCCAGCTTCTAGCACGTATCAAACAGAGACAGGCTTCTTTCCTACAGACCCCCAGGGGCCATCTTTAACTAAGCATCAGTAAATGATTCGCTGGCTTCCTCAATCCTTC